>NW_026692254.1:17827500-19027500 GCF_021218885.2 Marmota monax | reverse complement strand
GGCAATGGCAGGCTCAGACAGAGGAAAGAACGGAACCAGCTCAGAAATATCCCTCTGCATTAATTGGAGCAGGGGAGGACCTCAGTTTTTAATGCAGAAGCCATTTGGAGAAATAAATGCTCATGTGACCTCTCAATTTTACTCTGTGTGGATTATCCCCTGAGCTTGGGGCCTAGAACTCACCACTCTTTATGCATCATAGCCCTGAGCCAGGGAGGAAATAACCATAACAGAGTATGAGGAAATCAACTTCTATCTCTAGCAAAATTATATATTTCCAAGAAACAGCAATACTTTGAACATATATCTATGGTTAATTTATACCTCTGAAAAAAGGTAGAAGTGAGGGAACCACTAAGAGGTCTCTTTTAAGGGTTATTCATCAATTCAACACACCGGATACCGGGGAATAAAGCAAATGAGGTGAAGTCCTTCTCTTCGGAGTAGATAAATCTCATGAGAAAGACATATTACAAACAGTAAATTGTATTCTAGAGTAACTAGCTATGACCATCTTCCATGTTGATTCTAAGACTGATATTGAGAAAATAATGTCATATATATATATATATATATATATATATATATATATATATAAAATAAACATTCAGGGCAGAGGATGTAACTCAGTGGTAAAGCACTCACCTAGCATGCTCAAGGTCCTGGGTTTAATCCCCAGCACCACAAAAAATAAACCAACAAACATTCAATATTCCAATGAGTTGACCCAATTGCTATAATTTACTTTGGATTATCAATGTGCCTTCCTATAATATAGTGCTTTTTAGTAATCCAAGGAAACATATAGTCTTCCAACACAAGGGCATTTAAATAACCTAAAATAAAAAATACTATGAAAATATTTTTCACTTCCTTTGATGGAAAGAAGTGAGGAGAAATATCTGAGTGGGTTTTAAGTTTTGTATCCATTGTCTGAGCTGAATACTCATGTGTGCACTCCCCATCTGCGCTCCTCTGAGCTCAGGACCTGGAAAGGCCAACTGGTATCATGTGAAATTAACAGGCATCTCTTCTGTGCTGTGATCTGCCATCAATATTCCCTTTATAAGTCTCAGGACCAAAACTAAGTGAGACTATTACAATGACTTCATCTCGCCCATTACAGAATCTTTCCAGAGTGACTCTTGGAGAATTAATGTATTATATCTGCCCTGGAGACATAAGATGGTCCTGATGTATTCAGCGATTTTACTTAACCTAGTAATTAGTTTACACAATTGTATAGAGATTTTAATGCTTTGGAAATGACAGTTTTTCTTTCAAAGTTAGTTTTGATAGCCAGTCATTTCATTTCATGGTTTACAAAAGATCTGATATACAGGTTTTTAAAAAGCCTTCATTTAAGAATATAGGGGGAAAAAAACCCATCACCTTTCAATACCCAAATGCTGCTTTGCACATCCTCAATTTTTTTATTAATTTTTTTTGTTGGGGGGTGGCATATGCTGAGTGGGATAAGGCAAAGGCTGTTGAAGTCTATGGGCTGTATCTTTTTAAGAATAATGTATAAAATGCAGAGAAATTATTAAATAGCTCAAGGCTCTGAGAATGTTTCAATGTTATAATGTTTCTTATAGGTGTATAAGAAATAACACCCAAGGACTGTTATTTCAGTGAATGAATTACTAATTGAGCACCCTATATGCTCTTTACACAGTCTTAAGAAATGAGGCATAGGAATGGGGGTGGGGGTAAATCCCTTCCTCTTGAAATGCATGTCTTACAGGAGAGGATGGGAAATAAAAAAATAAGAAAATAGGGAAGAGAATGATGGAGAGATGAGGGAAAACTTTGAGAGGGGGAACATTAGAGCAAAGACCTTACTGAGGCCAGGGAATATGTAGACTCCAAAGTAAGAAAAAGCTGAATTGCAATGTAGTCACAGCATGGAGAATGGACAACCCAAGATTGCCTTAAAACCTACATTTCATGGATTTACTGGTATTAAAAGATGAGAGTGGTTTCTTGCCAAGAAGCAGGTATGGGGAGTTCCTGCCTCATTGCAGCTGTGCATAGGAGACTGTACACAATTTCTGTGACCCAGCAGTGAAAAAGACACTGATAGAAATCTTAAAAGAAAAAAAGACTTTCTAAGACACAGAATGATCTATGCACCAATATCCTTAAATGCATGGCAGATATGATAGTCAGTTTACAATGTGAGATCCCAGAACAGAGATGGTGCTTTGGTATTGAATTCTAGGCAACAACTTCATCACCATTCACTTTTTCTTTTTTAATTAACTTTAGAAGTAGAAAATAAATATTTTCTCTTTAAAATCGTGTACTATTAAAAATAAAAGATTCTCTTTGACCTTATTATCTGCCTTGGTTCCTTCTCTAGCTCCTCAGAGATGGAATAATTTTAGATACATGGCTTTCCAGAATTTATGGGAAATTCTTACATACACCCTAGAAAATATATACACTTGTTTTATTGTTTTTTTAATAATCAAATGACATCATAATGCATCTTGTATTTTGAAGTATAATTACTTTCCCTTGGGCAACATTATTAAAAGCTATCATAGATATAAATAGTCTTAATAATGTTACAAACAATATTACAAATAGTCCCAACTCCTTTCTTTTCATTGTTCTTGAGTCTTCCATTTTGCCTGACATATTTATTCATTCCCTTTTGGTGAATATTTAGCTCATTTCCAAATATTCAATCTTGCAAATAATGATGTAAATGAATATACTTGTACACTGTGACTTGTGTACATGGGTATATATTTCTCTAATGCAGATAGCTTACCTCATCACTTTTTTTGGCTAGTTTTTTTTTTTTCCATTTTCTTCTCTTGGCTTGTCCTCCACCAAGACAGAAATAAACAGCCAAGAGGATGCTGCCTTGGCTTGTTGACTCTCATTTCCTACTCCAGGTTCAAATTGAGTGTGACGATTTAAGGACCACTCATTATCACCAAGCACTGAAGTTCCAAGATCAGAGGTCATCCTCTTCCAATCTTTGACTTCCACCTGGAGTTGTTGATGACCCTTCAGGAAAACATGTGGCAAAAGTAGTTTTGCTTTGTGAGCCAACAGAAAATTGGCCCTTGAGATGACTTGTACAAGGATTCTATAAGCCATGAGCAGAACAGCATGGTTTCCGACTAGGCATGGAATTCAGAGTTGTAATAGAAAACATTTATTTGGCTACAACTAAACATCCTAACACATGTTAGCTTTTGTTGCCAATATGCTTCCTAATTAAGAACAACATAAAATCATAGGAAATCCTGTATCCTGTCTTCATGTACTTTTCATGTATCTTTAGTACCCTGGCTTTATTTCTCAAGCATAACTACCAAAAAAAAAAAAGTTGATTTGAAAGTCCTGTTCTGCCAACCATGAACTGTGTTGTCATTAACAAGATTAATGTACATTCCAGAAGGCATCACCAAGCATTTTTCTCCTCCTTAAACAAATGCTGCTATTAAAAACTAATTTAAAAAAAAAAAGCTAATAAGCATCCCCTCCCCAATGAAAGGTCAGTACCATCTCATGGTAAGGTATTATCTACAACTGATATAAAACTTCAAATAATTTCTTAAAAGCCCTTCTTTCTAGGATGACTTGAACTGTTGGTGTTGTTTGTAAATTTTATTATGTTGAGCAGATTTCAAGATGAGTGACAGACTAGGGTCTGGTTTTCTTCTTAGGTCCTTCTTAAATCAATGCTAATTTCATGTGAAAATATTTAGAGGTATACTTGGGAGTCCTGAACCATCACCACCTTGTGACAAACAAACAGACCAGACAGACAAACAGACCGGACATTAGATAATTACTGCACAGCTAAAAATGTAGACAGCATTTCTAATTAAAGGTAGAATTATACAAACTACTCTTAGAAAACCATGATCTATCCATTGAGATGTAGTCTTTGAACGTCTAGAGCCAAACTAACTGCTTCCTTTCCCCATCATCAGCCTGAAATTAAATTTGTTTTTAAAAAGCAGAAAGAATGAAACCAACCTCTCTGGCACACTTTACATTAAATTTCTCCCCTAGTTCCATTTAGGTTTTTTATTTCTTTTTCCCCATGCACTGAAATAGGCTCTGAAATGACATAGAGAATTAAAACCTGGGTCTGAAGAATTATCTTGAAATATTTCTGTAGAACTTTCTAATGATTTTCAGAATTATTAAATTTTTTTCCTAAGAAACACACATGATCTTGCTACCCCTTTCCCGAGCAGAGCTTTGCATTCCTCTTGGCCCTTTTCCCCCTTCCAAATCTATTTATTGCTTGTTGTTCTTGGCTCTTTCTCACTTTCCATTTTTCATGATTAGTTCTTTATGATCGTGTGTTTCCTTTTCTTCTCCCCGCCATGGCCGCCGGCCCAGTTGTTCTCTCTGGGCCCTTGAGTTTCCCTTTGCTAATGAAACAAGAGCTGCCTCCCAGCCTGGCTTTGGCCATCCAGCTGTTTCCGTTTTAAAATGTAAACTCATCTTTATTCAGTGAAGTTCCTGGGCAAAGTGGACTCCTTTTGCTGAAGAGTTGATAACATGAGGGATTTAAAAGGTTTTAAGAGAAAGGCATATCTAGAAAACCTGGGAGTGGAAGAAGGATGGTAAACAGAAAATGAAACTCATTTTTAAAACATGATTGAAAAAAACAGAATGAAAAACTTGTTTTTCCTTAATGTCTTGATCCTCCTGGGCAGGTGGGTCTGGAGTATTCTCCTGGGCGCCTACCCCTCCTTCACAGCCTCTTCCGCCTCCCACCTTGCCTGCTGAGCATTTCTTGGCCTCTGTGAAAAGAACCCTGCTAACACCACAAACCTGGATTGTGTATGATTAGGTGGTGAAAAGGTGCCAACCTGAGGTGCCGCCTGCCAAGTCAAGTCAATTTACTGTGATGCTTTGACTGTGCAAGTAGGACTTAATCCCCTTTAATCTCCAGTGTGCCCTTGACATCATGGAAATGACTGGCAAAGCTAATGTCATCAGATGAACCCTGCTAACTCTTTCAGAGAAGGTTTCCCCCAAACAAAACAACCTGTTTACTTCTTAAGCTTTCAAATCCTCCAAATATTTCTAGAAAAATGAATGAGCCCATAGGTATCATCTTATCAAAACCAAATGGCTAATTCTGTTTCAGTATTTTAACTCATGAGACCTCATGTGACTGGGAATTTGTATTCTTCCCAAACATCAGTTGAATGTATTATATTAAAGACCTGATTGATTAGACAAAAAGGTTTACCTAGTAGCAATAACAGCTCTGGGTTTTAGAGAAAGGGTCTCCTAAATCTGAGAAACCCTCCCTTGCCTGAAAACATTTCTTCTCATATAAAATCTCCAATGGAATCATTTGTTGCCACAAAACAGCAGCGGGCTGGTATTTATCAGGTGAGAGAAAATTTCAGTTGAGAACAATTTTCAGGTAGGATGAAAATCAGCATCTCCAATGGAAAGAAAGGGGGATCTAATAACCTGGTATATGTTAGCTCTTCACCATTTAGAAAGCATATGTCTACATACATGATTGAACATAACGTATAATCTCACTTGAAATTCACAGTAACCCCATAAGGTAAGTGGTTAGAAAGTTAAAGATCTTTGATGGCACGCCTCAAACTGTCACAAGATAAAACATTTTCTGAGAACTCAGCTCCAATCAGAACATGTATCCTAAAGCCGACACTGCAGAAGCCCTCTTGTAAGAATTCTCCTGTCTCAGATGGAAAACAGCCTGAGAGCAGGTTGGATCTTGATTGTCTTACTTTATTCTCAATCTACTTTGATAAAAATAATTTCAGACTCTCCTTTACTGGGAAGAGCAACACCCATTTGCTGTCTCCATATATGGTTTCAGAGCCAGTATCCGTGAGCTCAGGAGCGGTCTCATACATGTGATAGCTACCAGGAAAAGGAAGGCAGAAAGACCTTGGGTCTCAAAGAATGCATTTTGCTTGATGGTGATATTTATATCTTCCCTGCCCTGCCAACTGATATCATAGCTCTGAATGTGTCCTGATTGTGGTTTCTGTTGCCTATCTGACCTTCAATATCCCCTGTGCCTGATGTTTGCCTCCCAGCTCTGACTTACAACACACCTGATTGCAAGTACTGGACTCTGAGATGTTGCCCCCCAGGCAGGTTCTGACCTCTGCCTTCTGTTTGTCCCTCTGGCTCTCAGAGAAATATTAGCCTGAGGTTCACTTTGGCCCTACCTGGCCATGGGTTCTTACAATTTGGTCATTAGGCCAGAAGCCAGGCAAGATCCGGATCCAGGGGCTGTGCATTCCTAGCAGCTGTGACCAGGATCAAACTTTAAGACATAAGGCAGACTGGGGAAAGATGTTCTGACACGTTGCTAACCTTTCTATTTCCACTCCAGATTTTGACCTCTGTAAATCTAATGTAACAAAATATATGACAAGAGCCCTAAAACTTTTTTCCCAGACCTCCTCCTAGGAAATGTAACATGAAAAAAAAATTGATACAAAGATATTTCTCAACAATTTATATGTTCATGAAAATATTTAATTTTCTATTTTTCTTTGAAAAATCATATTTAAAAGTACTAATAAATAATTTGAAGTTATATCCCTAAAATGAAAAAAAAATACTACCGCTTATTGTTGCTGGGCTATACACTTTTATTAGTAATAAGATAAAAGTGAAGTTGAGCTTGGTCCATGAATCAGATAAATTTATTGGAAAAATAACGAAGACTGATCTTCAGTATTTCTGTCCACAGATTTCTCCCCATGTCCTAAGAAGGGCTCTACCAATCCTGTTTTTACAATCTTTAATTTTTTAATTAAAATAGTCCTTGAAATTATATATTCATCAAGCCCCACAAAACCTGAACCCACCACAGTAAATGAATTATGAATTCACACTAAATGAAAGTAAAATGATGTCCCAGCACACACTATGTGGGCCAAAGTTTTGCAGTGCTGTGCTACAATTATCTTAACATCACAGGGACAGATAGGTATGATAAAATCAGAGAATCTTCAGTTTACCAGTCGGAACAGTACTCTTGTGCCACCGGTGGCAACAAGATGCTAGCAAACCATCATGCATCACATTCAATCAGTGTTGTGAATTTGGATGTTGAGTTTGTCCTTTTGTTTGAACTGAGTCTGTAAATTTGTTTTGGATTCACAGTTGCATAAGAGCCATGGCTTAAGAGTTGTGTAGGCCTACTTTTGAGTCTGTATATACTTAAGGAACATCAGAAATGAAATAAATTTAGAAAAGGAAAAGATGTGAAAAGGGAGAGAGGGAGGGAGACAGAGAGGAAGGTGGGAAAGGAGGAAGGAAAAAGGAAAGAAGGAAGGAAAAACAGACAAGTTCAATCAAGAATCCCCATGACAAAAACTTATAGCTTTTGGACCCAAGATTCCTCGACTAACTATTTCAAATCTAGTCTAATCTATTGCTTCCATGTTACGACTACATGAGCCCCTTCTAAGCAAGATTATTTATTTACTCAACAAGTATTTCTGACCCCATAATCTTCTAGGCACTATGCTTAAAACAGAGAGATTTGGTTTATTATTTGCTACAGCTGCCAAGAGGGATGGAGATTAGAACACAACCATCTCAGGTGAAAATACACACATCTAAGTAAAAATTATCTCATTTGCATAATCATTACAAATGTTTACAGCCTTTCAGGCAGTATGGGAAGGCTGGTAAAGCTTACAAGATTATGCTTTCCTTTAAGACTAAAATAACTTCTTTTTTTTTTTTTGTTACGTTAGTGCCAGAAAACGTTTCATCCTCCATATTCCAATTGGCATACTCTGGAACCAACTCCCTCCTCAGTTTAACTTCAGAACTCTGGGGAAACCAACTAATTTTTAATATTGGACTAAGCAAAACATAATTAGGAAGGCACATTTCTAAGGGGGAAATTCATACAGAATATCCCCAAGTCAATTGATATAATTTTGCAACACCCATTGCTTGAGTTTTCCACTCCATCTCTCTCCACAGATAATCATGAGTTCCCTGTAATTAAATAATCCCAGGTAACTGGCAGCAGGACCATTCCTTGAGAATTGCTTCCCAGGTCTCTGTAATAAGCCTAAGTTTTTATATTCAACATGATTTTTGATGCTGGGTATTCATCCTCCTCTTTACCTACTTCAAACTTGACCAGATCTAAGAATTCTTTCCCTTTGATTTGGCAGGAGGAGATTCTGTTTTATATCTACAACTACATCAGGGCTCAACAGCTGATTCTGGTATCTTTGACGACTTTATCCTGATCCCTCAAGGAATGGGCTTAGATATGAAAGGAAATTTGCTTGTTCTTGATTCATAGACCATTAAAACTCAACAGTCCCTGAGACAGGATCTTGTCCAAAGAGGTTCAATAAGATTGGAAGTATCCCTTTGCCTACTTTGAGAAAAGCACTGACAGGTCCTCCATCTATGAATGTTCATTTCTAAATTCGATTTTCTAAACAATTATTGAATCCCTGCTTCATATAAGGCATTAAATACTTGATTTTATCTGTTTTAGTCAGCTTCTTCACTACTGTGACTAAAAGACCTGACCAGCATGATTATAGAGGAGGAAAAATTTACTTAAGAGCTCACTGTTTCAGAGGTAGACAGCAGGCTCCATTCCTCAGGGCTGGAGGTGAGGCAGGACATCGCGGTGGAAGAGTGTAGCAGAGGGAAGCAGCTCACTTGGTGATTAAGAAGCAGAGAGACAGACTCCTCTCTCCAGATACAAACTCCTATACCCCAGAGCCAGGCTTCCAATGAACCACTTCCTCCAGCCACACCCCACCTGCCTCCAGTTACCACTCAATTAATTCCATCAGAGATTAATTCACTGATGAGGCTAAGGTTATAACCCAATCATTTCTCCTCCAAACCTTGCACTGTCTCACACATGAGCTTTTGGGTGACATCTCACATCCAAACCATAACAATATTACTTAAGGAAATGTACTTAATTATATAGTTTTTATTTCTCAGAAGGAATGTTAATTACTCTTTCAAAAGAGGCAATCTTTGATTCCCACTTATCTCAATAAGAGGATAAATATGTAAAGGAAAAATCACTTTGCCCTGAAATGCCCTGAGATTTCAAACTCCATTCTTAGAAAAAGAACTTTATGTTTAGATTAGGTCAAATGCTTTGCCTTCCTACAAATTTGCAGTTTCCAGCTGGGATCATTGGCTGCCACGTACCTGGTGTGCACAGGGTTTAAATACAGAAATGCGAATTTGAAAACCCTTTAGTTTTGCCATACAAAATGGAAGAAAAATGAACACCAAGAGCTATTTGGTTTATTTTTTCTAAGACTTTTCGATCTTGCTGATATCTGCCCTTCCCCATGATCCCACATCTTAGACATAGGCACAGAACAATCTCCGGATTATAGTACATAAAAGAAAAGAAAGGGGATTTTTTTTTTAAACAGAGAAGTACAAGTTATAGTTCCAGGAAATCTGAATATAAATTAAAATGTGAATAAAGTCCCTGGTTATTTTTTTCTTTCTTCTTTCTCTCTCTCTTTTTTTTTCCTTGCAGTAGTAAAGGTTGAACCCAGGGGGACTCCACCACTGAGCTACAATACCAGCTCTTTTTAAAATTCTATTTATTGTTTTTAATTTTTGAGATAATGTCTCCTAAATTGCCAAGGCAGGCCTTGAACTTGTAATCCTCCTGCCAAACAGCTAGCATTATAAGTGTGCACCAGTGCACCCAGCTTTATTATTTCCATTTCAGTGATACTATTCCACTTAAAAAGTAGATTTAAATGTAGATTGATGTGTACTCACATATGTTTATGTATAAATATATCATGAGTGTGTGTGTATGTGTGTGTGTGTGTGTGTATTTCATGCCTTTCTTCAAAAGGTCACAGTGCATGAATGTAAACTCATGCAATTTCAGAGCAGTCGGGAATAATAAGAGAAGTAAAAATATAAAAGTAACTAAAAGAAGTCAGAAAGAGAACTAGATTCAAATCTACTTCAGCCAAATAGCAGGTAATCTTAGGCAAAATCCTCTTGTTGTCTGCTCAGAGCACAGTTGTCAAAATTAAATGACATAATGGAAGTGAAACATGTAGCCGGTATATAGTAGATACTCGATTAATCACACTAGTTTATTACTACCATTTCTAAATAAGGAGCCTGGGGTGTGATTAGCTAACTTAAAGTCATTGGGATTCTGTGACACATCAAAATAAATACATGCAACAGGTAGTCAGTCAGTCGATAGGCAGTTTTATCTCCGTGGTGCTATGCAACTGTTTAAAAATTTTTTGTCCTGAACAGACTCTTTTCTAAGGCCTGATTATCTCCTCCCCACCCAGCCTCCTCTGCACACCTCTCTACACACATACCATTCACCATTTAATTGCCTAGTTGTTCTAGCTTCCTGGAGAGACAAGCATGAAGCTAAATATAGCTCTCTCCTTCCCAACTAGCAACCCTTTTAAGGAGCTAAATTGCCTTTCATTTTACTTCCCACCAAAACTTGATCTCTAGCTTTATAAAAGAGAAGAACTGAGGGCCTTCTATGATAGAATGTCCAGCAATTGACATGTTGTCCATTGCTTGAGAGGTTTTGTACACTGGCACTTAATCCTTGTTTCAGTTACAACCCTGGTAGGGAAATTTGAGTCCTGTACATGAGTTCTTCATTTATTTCCGAGCCAAGATAATTCTAGGATTACCACTTCGAAAATTGGGAGAACAGACATCTACACAGTCACCAGGCAGACTGTATTGAAAAAAAGGGGCATGTAGACTACCTTTTTGGTGACAAGGTTAGGCATAGGTATTGTGGTTAAATCCCATTAGCAAGAACATTACACTCATTAAGTGAATGCTAGAATGTGAACTGAGAAGCCATTCTCCAATGTTCCACCCCAATTTCCTTTCCTCTCCTAATGACCTGCCCCTTGAAGACAGGGGATTCCTTGACCAGGAAATGACTCTCCAGAGTAAATCACAGAGTACTACCATACCAATAGCTCCAAAGCCAGAACACACTGCTATTCTCCAAAAATCTACCCGCACAAACATGGATTCATAAGCTTTCTCTCTCTTCTTGGGTGACTTTTAGGGTTCGGTTCAGACAGTATTCTTTTGTGTTTAAGCAAACACAAACTATTCTTCAAGCATCATTCAAAAACTTAAAGATTCTAGTAACCTAATGTCTTAATTGTTATTGAGAAGAGGAAATAGGAGTACCCTTGTTCCTTGAATGATCACATACTTTTAAAAGGTTTTCCATAGTGTTGGAGTTTGCATCTCGAGTTGCAAAAACAACTCCGTGTGCAGTGGAACTTTAGTATAACTAATTCCTAGACATTAAAAGGGGCAGAGGGAGAACATGAAGCCGGGTAAATTCAAAGTGGATCCAAACTGAAGTAGCTTTCCTCCCATTCCTTGGTTCATCCCGGAGAATACTTTAAGATAAAGGTTAATAAATGTATACTTCAAGATCAAAGGAGCTAAGTGGGTTAGTCAATGGGGAAAGGCGTTCGCGCTTACACACACACACACACACACACACACACACACACTGCTGAACACCAATATGCAATAACAGAGAAAATATGGGTTGGGGCTGGGGCTCAGAGGTAGAGCGCTTGCCTCACACATATGAGACACTGGATGCCATCCTCAGCACCACATACAAATAAATAAACGAAATAAAGATATTGTGTCCATTTACAACTAAACAAAATATTTAAAAAAAAATAACAGAGAAACTAAAAATCTTGTAATGATGACAAAGAAACAAAAATGGAGGTAACTCAACCATAGCTTTTGGTATGCGTATTATGTGGGGGCATTAAGGGTCCAAGCAGAAATAAAAAGAAAATTTAGCTCATGTCTCCCTAGTATTCACTTCCTTCCAGGAAAGAATAAACCAACTATAGAAACAGCTATAGAACAGACTGAATATAATAAATGTCCCATGAAGAAGAAAACATCCAACTTAGCTGAGAAAGAACTATGGAACAAAAAATAGTTCCATAGATAGAGTATGATTTGAGATGAACCTTAAAAAGCCAGTAAAAATCCAACTTTAAAAGACAGTTGAGGGCTGGGGTTGTGGGCACAGAGTTAGCATGCTCGCCTAGCATGTGTGAGGCACTGGGTTTGATCTCCAGCACTACATAAAATAAAGACATTGTGTCCACCTATAACTAAAAAATAAATATTAAAAAAAAATAGTTGAGTAAGACTTCTGGTTGAAGAAATGAAGATAAGCTAAGATATGGAAGCAGAGAGATATAAAGAATTTGGAAGTGCTCCTGGATTTAAGATGGGTTTATATCCCAATAAGCCCAAGGTAAATCAAAAATATTAAAAACACATTTAATACCCCTAACCTACTAACACCAACACTTAGCTTCGTCTACCTTAAACATGCTCGGAAATTGCTTTTGCCTACAGTTAAGCAGAATCATCTAACACAAAGCCTATTTAATAATAAAGTGTTGATGTCTCATGTAACTTATTAAATACAAGTATCAAAAAAAATATATTGGCAACACAACAAAGAGGTTTCTTTCCCCTCCTGATCATGTGGCTGACAGAGGTGTGACTTGCTACTGTTAGGCACCATGAGAGAGCATGCACCACACACTGCTAGTCTGGGAAGAGCAAACTTTAAAACTCCAAGTACTTTCTACCAAAATATCCCTTTGATATCATCATGGAGTTGAAAAAAAAAAAATCATAAGTCAAACCATCCTCAGTCAGCGATTGCCTGTACTTCGTATGGAGCATAGGATATTTAGGAGTTTGAAGGAAGAGAGTCCAAGAAACATAAATTATGGTGGTATTGGAAAAAAAAAAAAGAGCCATTACACTAGATTCAGAAATATCATGGTTATTGAAAGCTTCTGAGCCATGAAATGATGTGACCAGAAATGAGTGTCACGAAGAAGAACACAGGAGTGAATGAAGATAGGTAGGATTATTTTTGGATCAGAAACCTGATTAAAGGTGAGGTCATGACTTCATTCAACCCATGTTGCCTGCGTCCTTACAGTGTGCCAATCCGCGGGGCCAGTTTATTTTAGTTGGGAGACACAACACAGAGCCTCTGAACTATAAATAAACGAAGCAGAATCTGTAGGGCTTGGGAACTTACAGGATGTACCAAAAAGGAAGTGAAGAAGTCAGGTGGACTCCCATGTTGGGGCTATAAACGAGGGCGGAATGGGGTGTGAAGGGACAGGTTTATGCTCAGAGAAAAATCAGGTAGAGAGAAGGCTAAGGGGTGGCCAACTGCAAGTTCACAGGTGGAGAGGGAACTGGAGTTGGCGCAGGTGTGATACACACTCTGCACTGTCCTGCAGTGAACACCGCCAGTAGCTGGAAAAGGTCTGGGAGAGTTGACAGAGGAAAGAGAAAAGGGATGATCAGAGCACGCAAAACACTGAGGTCAAACAAGAAGAGCTGTCAGGGGTCAGGGGAGGCCAGCTTGAAAAGAGAAGTTGATGTTTCTCAAATATTCTGGAAGACACAACGGGATGAACAGCGAGAAATTTTTAATTTTTAAGCTATCCCTGATGAAAGTGGAAAAGTCCAGAAAGCAATCCATCTAGAGAAGTTTGTAATGATGTCATGCTCAAAATCGTCCAGAATTTATAAAGTTGTTTTATTTTTCTCTCCCTCTGTTCTCCCACTAAGAGCTATCAAGTTATAGTAGCCTATAACAGGAACCCTAAACGTAACCCTAATACTAACCCTAACCCTAAACCTAACCCTAACACTAACCCTAACCTTTACCCTAAATTTAACACTAACCATAACCCTAACACTTACATGAAACCTGAAGTGCTGTCCACAGCCAACAGTGCCTTTTCCACGAGGTTCAGTCACTACTCAGGGTCACCCAGGCTGAGCATGCATCTTCCCCACTATTTCTATATTTGTAAATTATTCTCCCCCTACCCCGCCTCTCTCTATCTTCTGGTAGCAAAAGTTTTAAAAAACACACACATATATATAGTGTTTGACAGAAATACAGAACTTTTGAGCCTTCCCTTTTTGGAGGACAAATGCCAAGTTCTGGGCAGAATTAACATTCCTAAACTGTGTTTGAGCTTGGCAGAGAAAGCGGCCTGGAATTTACCAAGATGGGCTTAAATTGAAAAAAAAATAATAATTATAATTCAGGTAACTCACCTTTCCCTTCACTGATTGCCTCCCCACCAGCACTGACGCCTGTGAGCTTATTTACTGAGTCAATTAACAAAAGATAACCTCCCATTGTGTAACCATCAATAAATCAATCGTGTTAATACTATCTTGGAATGTCCCCCACTATTGACTTTCATATTGTTTACATTAGACACTTGAGAAAGCCAAAGCCCTTGAGTTAGCTTGTTTCGGCGTTAATGGACTCTGGAGTAGCCATTACCACATATAACTCTCTTTACAAAATATTTAAGTTTCTCTAAGGTTCACCTGCTATCTGACTGTTGGCAGGGCAGTCTCCTCCCGCCCCAGGATCAGGCAGCACCGAGTTTGATGAATACTTGGGAAGGAAAACATTTATGAGCAGTAATGGAGCAGTCACTTAGGGCACACCTACTTCTTTGTGATTTGAATAATCTATTTCCACCCACCCAGCCCCCCACTGTCAGCCACCCTCAACAATCTGGGGAATCAAATTAATCTTCAATTATGCGGAAGAATCTCAGGACCGAGCACAGCTCAAGTTACCAAGTAACTTGCTACTGTGGAAAGATTCATGCTGAAAGCAGCCTCAGCCCTGGACTTTTAGTAATTTCTCCTCCCTCCCCAAAAAGGTAAGGGAAATCTTTCCAATGCTAATAGCTGTACCTCAAAACTTTGAAAGTTAACTTTAAAACCAATGCAAAAAAGAAAAAAAAAAATCTTTCTACATGTCCCTCAGTCGTATGAAGTGAGACTGAATATAATAATAATAAAGTTGGGTTTAATGTGTGTGTGTGTGTGTGTGTTTGGTACTTCCTTTTAATGACATCAGAGAACAGGTTTTCTCTAAGCAGTGAGACAGACTCCTCTGATTGCAGGCACAGGGAGTTTGCTAAACCACTAGATGCACAGGATTAAAAAGGAAGGAGGGGGAGGGAAAGCACCAGTCCTGGAACTTCTGAAGGTTCAGATTTCAGAGTTGGCTGCAGACCTGGGCAAAGTTCACTGCTCCCTTTTCACGACATGCTACATACTTTTCAAGTTCCCACTTGCTTCTTAGAGAGGAAAAAATGTGGCCTCTGAGTTCAGGTTGCTAAGGACGGGCCGAGCCAATTTAACTATGCATTCCTTTCCTAAAAGATAGACGGGGTGGTTGTTGTTGTTTCGCTGTAAATACCAGAAAGTCTTGATCCTCCCCACTCTAAACAAATACCCTGGCTGCAACTTTGAAGCCGTCTTTCTTCCACAGTGGGAAACCAGCTATTTCACTCCCTTTTCCTGCCTAAGTCTTGACAAAATGGAATATTATTCTACCTTGTGACCCATCTTCTTATCAGACATTTGGCTTCATTTTTCTCTTGATAATGATGGGTATTTAAGATGCATATGACTATTGGGTAATAAAAGAAAGCTCTCATTGTTCTTAGTTTTTCCCCCCTTTCCTTTTTTTTTAACCTCATAATATTTATGTCTACTTAAGGGTGTTTTGAAGAGGGTGAAGGAAAAGGACTTTGAAAGGAAAAACAGACATCTAAGTGGCTGTCTCGTGTAGACCCTTCTGTGACCCCACACTGAATACTTCTAATGGACATGTGTGATCTTGGAGACTTCTCTGCAATAAAAAAGTTTTAAACCTTCAACTTGTTTTTGCAGCAGATTCATTCAAGGATTTTTTTTTCTTTAAATGAATGAGTAAGGCATTAGAGTAGTCATTATACAAAGAGGTGAAACAGTTTTCCAATTTTATAGATGGAATATTTTTTAAAGAATTTGGGTCAATCATGGATTTAGCTCTTGTCAGTGTGTTATTTTATATTATGGTCTCAAAAAGCATTTTTTAAATATGTAGAGCACATATTTGCATTCAAAGCTATATTTAGGAAATCCAAAGAGTTCTGAAAGTCAATTAGGAAGCAATCACCTTTACTTCACAAATTAATAATTTCCATGACATGGCTAATAGGATAATTTTACAAAGTCAAACTGAAAAATGATAAGAATCAATTCATGTCTTGTTTAAAACACATAAGACATTTAAAAAGTCTTCCTTAAGTGATGGGGGAACAGGAACACTCTCATTTCTATTGTCAAAAGGCAAAGAGCCTCACCTTCACCAAACAGCTGTGAACTTTCCTCTTCACCTTAACTTCCTGGAATTGCTGAGTTGTATCACCTCCTTCCTTTCCCCCTAGCTAACATCTCTACCTTTCTCTTATTCTTTCTTTGCTTCCATGTTGACATGTTTTTTTTTAAACTTCCAATTTAATGTTAGTCAAAGTTTATATAGATATTGCTCTGTTCCCCTACAGGCACTTCTTAGAATTATCTGTTCACATGAATACCTAGGTATTAAATTTGTCCACTTAAATACTGTGGTTTTGCATTCTTATCAATAGGGCATTTTGGAATTATAGAAAAGCTGAGTCCAAAGCCACATTTTTTTTCTTTCCATATTTTTATTGGTATACTATAATTATACATAACAGCAGGATTCATTGTTATACATTCAGACCTACATGCACTATAATAATATAATTGGGCCAGTATTTATTCTCCAGTGTGTTCCCCTTTCCCAATGCCACATTTTGAGATTGCAATATTAAAACATAAAGACATCCCCAAGCACAGTTTAAAAATGGACTCACATTTAATACCTAATATTTATTAATGATATCAGGAAATAGGCAATAGAATAGAGAATATTATTCCAGTTATGTATTTCTATTTGGAAATAATGTCAAAACTCTACCTTTTAGTCATGAAGGCAGGGCTCGGGTCCATCTGTCCTTCCTGTCATCCTCTGCAACACACCCTCACATCAAGTCCTGTTTATAGACAAAGACTAATGTGGTGTAATAAAAAGAGCACTGGACTAGAGGCATGAGGTTCCATCATATCTGTGCCTTGGCTTCTCGTGTGGAAAATGAAAATATCCCCATAAATTGTTCCACAGGTCTAGTGCTATTTTGTGACTTCATATTGTGCTTATCATGCCTAGATACCATGGCTGTCATTCTAGCCACCTAATGGAGAAAAAGATGACATAATTAAAAGCACCAGTAAAGAAGAACAGGCTTGGGTAAACAAATGCCAGAGACCGAGCAAACATACAATGTAGTATGTGTTATAACCAGGAGATGAGGAGGCATGAACAGAGATCTTCCCAAGTCAATTCTACCTTAATTCCTCTCTTTCTGATGCACAATAGCAATCACCATGGGTTCAGAGCACCATCCACATATCATCACATGACACTGGGATGCAATTACCTAATGCTCCCAAAGCCATCCAGTTATTCAGCATCACCTAATAGGTGAATGCAGCCTGTGGGAACAACCTTGTCCAGCTCAATGCTTTTAATCTGACACATTTCCCTTTCAAAATCAAAGTCCCTTCTCCCCTCACTTTCTCCAATGGAGGAAAGAAGCAGCATTACAATTAGCAGCATCTACATAAGGCTTAATAGTTAACAAGATACCCTAGAGGTCAGTCTAAGATCTGAGATCAAGAGAGATCAAGTGGAAACAGAATACTTTGCCTTATGATGTAGGCTATGCTGATATCAATGAGTAGAAATATGGTGCATTTCTTCTGAGATTTCATCAACAGTGAGTCATCAGTTTGAAGCATTGGAAACTAACTTAGAAATAATGCTGATTATTGGAATAATAAAGCATCTAAGTAAAGCTATTAGTCCAGTTCATAAGAAGAGGAATTCTTTCAACCAAATTCTCACACATGCTGCTAAAGTTTGGATCTTAAGTGTCCTTCTCTAAGTTAAAGGATCTGTCATCAGCCTGTGGTATTATCGGGAGGTGGTGGAACCTTTAAGAGATCAGGCCTAGTTGGGAAGTCTTCAAGTCATTAGTGAGGTGCCTTTGAAGGGGATTTTGAAAGCTCAGCTCTCTCTTCATTTGTCTCCACCATGGGCTCCCCACCATGATGGACTATGCTACCACAAAACTAAAGAAACGGGACCGCGTGGATCATGGATGAAATCTTCTGAAACCACGAGCCAAAATAAATATTTCCTCCTAAAAAGTTGATGTCTAAGGTATTTTTGCCACAGTGACAAAAGCTAACACACATCTCTGTCCAGCCTCACAGTGATAAGATCGAGAACACGAATGATGAGGATAATGATAAACATGTCTTTCACACTTACCATGTGTCAGACACCATACTAAGTATGGGTTGTGAATCAGCTCTGCTTATAAGACTTTATATACACTAACTTATTAAATCTTGAAAATGCCTGTAGGAAGTAGGTTCAATTATTACTCTTATTTTAAAGATGAATCAATAGAAACACAAAGGAGTTAAATTGCATATACAATATCATACTAGACAGAGAGATGTTAGAGAATTGAACTATCCAGATCGGCCCTGCAACCTGCCCCTTTTACCTTGTGCTACCAGTAATGATACAAGGTAAGGAATTAGAGTTCATTTGAACACTATCCTAATTAATAGAAATATCTTCAGTTTTCTGAGCAAAAGCTTTCTCCTTGAGTCTTCATGTTGCCCACTATCTTTAAAGAGAATAATAAATATTCCTTCTTCAGTTTGCTACTCCTTTATATCAGAGATTGGCAAGCTATGGCTTATGGGCCAAATCTGGCCCACCATCTGTTTTTGTATGGGCAGTGAGCTAAGAATGGATATCAAATTTTCAAATGGTTAGGAGAAAGAAAAATCAAAAGAAGAGAATATTTTGTGACACATGAGAATCCTATGAAATTCAAATCTCAGTGTCCATAAATGAAGTTTTATTGGAACACAGTCATACTTCATTTACATATTATCTATGGCTGCTTTCACTCTATTTCAAGGTCAGAATTAAATAATTGCAACAAAGATGATGTAGCATAGCAAAACCTAAAACATTTACTCCCTGGCCCATTACCAAAAATGTTTATTAACACCAGCTTGAAGTAGCTGAAGGTAGTTCTCATATCCTTTCCTACATGCACTACTTTTTGTGGTAAAATATCTCATTCCTCCCAACCTGTCATCATCTCATCATCCTGGAAACTCTTACCTGGCATTTCTTTGATGAGACATATTCTATCCCCTTAAAATAGCACTCAGTGCTACATTCATGCTGTGGAATATTACTGAGCAATAAAAAGGGAATACATTATTGAGTCACAACAACAAGATGAATCCCCAAACCATTATGCTGAGGGGGAAAAGCCTAGCACAATGTGTCAATGTGTTCTCACTGTGTACTTGTACAAATACAAAATTGTAAAATTGATGAGACAAACCTGTGGTTAAAATATATATATATATATATATATATATATATATATATATATATATATTCTGATATACATATATCAGAATAATGGTTATTTTGAGAAAATGGAAGAGTAGTTGCCTGGGATGGGCCTACAGGAATCTCCTGAGTTTATAGAAACACTTCAGATTTTGAGAATTGTTTAAGTGACATATTGTATACACATACCATAATTCATCAAAATTCACGCATAGATTTTGTACATCATACTATATCTGTCTCAAAAAAAAACCCTCTTAAATAAAGCTATAAATAGTAATAAATAATTTAGCTAATGGCCAGCATGAGGAAATGTTTAGTGGTATCAATCCCTGCAACTTACATTGAAATGCTTCAGCTAAAATTCAAGATGGTTGAATGACTGGATAGAGCGATTGACGGATGGCAAGATGCATAGTAAAGTAAGAAGAGTAAAATATTCACTGTGGAAAGTAGATGGGTGTACATGAGTTCACTGTCTAATTTTTTCAACTTCTAAGTTTAAATTTTGCCATAGTAAAATTTATTTTTCAAAATAAATCTTCTATCTTTACCATCTTGAAACTGGCAATATTTCCACAGGTATATACCTATGTCAAAACTTATTAAATTGCATGCTTTAAACATGTGTGGTTTATGTATATCAATGATACTTCAATGACATTTTTAAAAAGTGAGCTCATAATATATCGTACTATTATTTTAGAAATGCTCAACTAATGCTGCTCCCAAATTAGAACCTTCAGGAATGGATATGAAGCAAACTCCTCTAAATGCAGCACAAAGTGACTCAATTATGCCCTTTCCCTGGCCATTTTCATGTCAGCTTTTCTTTTCCTTTAATGTGATCAATTAGATCCTAAAGTATCCTACCTTAGACTTAACCAAAGGGACATCTTGGGAGTAACCGCTGGGACTAGAGATGGGAGTATATATAATAGAATCTAACTCCATGGCAAAAAAACAAAAACAAAAAACAATTCTCGTCTTTCCGTTTTAAGTCTTATCATAAAAGAGTACAGATGATGACAGACACAGAAACAGCCTCACTGAGATGCCTCCACAAAATCCACTTGTGGAAAACAATAAAATTCCACAAGTAAGTTTGCACTCTTGTCTCATGAATGCACAGAAGGAAGAGGAATGTGTTTGATCACAGCTGAATTCCAGGCCTTTTTAACCTCACCAGAGGTTGTCATGTATTTCTCATGTTGAGGTTTCTATCGTTTGACACACAATGTGCCTGCCACTGTTACAAACATCAGTTGAGTGTGTGTGCATGATAAAAATTTGAAAAAGTCCTCAAAATATGCAGCCTAATCTGTGGATTAACTGTTTCTTTAAAGGGTCTCTGCAGTGTATAATCTGCAGGCTGATTCTGTTGCTTTTATGCAATGCCAATATTATTAGTAGCAATAACACAATCATGCTTCAACTATTTGGAGTTCAATTAGCTGGAAAGTTCAGTTTTCTGAATGGAAGCTAAGAATCAAGGAAGTAAGCAAGAAAAACCCCGAGAGCAGTCAAAATAGCTGTGAAAGCATCAAGGCGCAACACTTCTGCCTTTACTCATGGAAGAGTCTCTAAAGCCAACACTTAAAATCCTATCACACTTAATTAGGCAACATTCTAACAAGCCAAGATCTCCAGTTTAGATCCTAAGAGAGATTAGATTGCATATAGACAGACATGGTGAAAACAGCAAAAGTCAGAAGAACTAGTGGCCATCATTCCAAACCCAAAATGGACTATACATGCCCCCCACCCCTGCCCACAGGCCCATGTGTTGAAAGCTTGGCTACCAGCTTGAGGTGCTATTCGGAGGTGGTAAGAATTGTAGAAGGCGGGCCTGCTGGGAGGAAGTTGGGTCATTGGGGACATGCCCTAGGGGGATATTGAAACCCCAGCCCCTTCCTCTTTCTTGCTCTTTGTTTCTCAGCCTCCACAAAGTATACAGTCTTTCCTTGCTACAGTGATCCTGCTGCCATGATGAACTCACTTGCTTCAGTCCTGGAGCAATTCAATTAAGTAACCCTGGATTGAAACCAAGAGCCAAAATAACCCTTTACTCCTTTTAAGTTGATTTTCTCAAATATTTTGCCACAGTGATGCAAAGCCTATTGATACAGGCACCAAGATACCATTTTGCACACACTGTTCCTAAAATTGTAGTTCCTCAAGATGCTAAAGACAGTCTTTAAAAGTAAAGAAGAGGAGGATTAATTTTCTCATAGGTTTACGAAATATTGGTCTGGTCATGCTTCAACATTCCTATTGTGATTCTAGCAAATTCTAAAACATTGGTTTTCTTGGTATTCCTTTTTCCCATTTCACTTTTTATTTTTTTCTAACTTAAACTTATATATACTGTTTTCTATTCTCATCATAATGATATTCATCAATCTTCCTGAATCTTCTGGTGTAGATGTGGCTCTCTGGATTCTCCCACACTCTTTTTTAGACAGATGTTTCCTGTCCCAAACTTTATATTCTCTTTTGTTTTGTCCAAATTCCAAACAACATTTCTGGTTTCTGAGGACAATGTCCCAATCATCCATGTGTTCCCTTCCCCTTAACTTTCACTTCCTACTTTCTCTTCCCATGTCTTTCCTCTCCAAATTGAATGCCAACCATTCTCTGCCTGGATTCCACTTTTAAATCCTTCCTGCATTTCCTCTTTATCTCACAGCTTTGCAATTTCTGCTGCTCTTATTTCCCTCTAGCATGTTTACTTCGTATCTTGAATCCCAGTTACCTCTCTTGTTCTGCCAAATCTAGTGCTTACGCTGAAAGCCACCTGAAAATCCCTATTGTCTCCCAATCCATACAATCTCTGCCACTTTATCTTCCTCATGCATTTTTCCTGCCTGAACCCACCAGCCTGCGTGGAGTGAAGGAAGATTGCTTTAGTTGCCTTCTCTGGCCAACCCTACAGGCTATGGGCCCTCTTGACAAAGAATGCCCACCATCTCATCACTGCTGATTTCTAGCCAGTAGAGCTATGTTCAATATTGAGCCCCATCTCTTATTCAGCGAGTTTCCTGAGCTTCAGTTTCTGCATCTCTTATGCCCTCAGCCTGATAGATCTTGCAGGGTTGGTTGGAGCCACCGAGGCCACATTTGTTCCCCCTCTTCATCATTTTTAGTATGTGACAGCTTCATTCCTTCACTGGGAAACTTTGTTCATATTGAAATACTAGGAGGAGAGCTTCATTCTTTTTTATATTCTTAATCTCTTCTGGTCCTAACAGGTATTTGCTACTTCTCCACCCACCTCCACCAAGCTGCCCAGATCCATCAGAATGTGGGCTTGTCAGTAGGGATCCTCACCCCCGGAACCTCCAACATTCTGGCTGAAAACCTGGCTTCTTCACCTACTCGGTGTAGGGAATTTGGGAAGTCCACTTAACCTTTATTTCCTCAGTGTCCTCATCTTTAAAATGGGGATGATAGCATGGTCACTCCCCAAGGAGGTCGTGGTGAGTGTAGGAGAGGCAAAGACATGCAGCCTGGCACAAGAAGACACTACCTGCCTTTCTGCTTTTGACTCCTTCTTCTTCTTTGGCTCCTCCATTTTCCATCTCTTTCAGCCATCTCTGTCCTCCTGTCACCCCCAGTGGTGCCGGGAGCTCCTGCTTCCCACATACCCAGAAAAACCTCAGGGGAAAAATTCAGACTGTGAAGCATCCAGAGGACTGCCCCTCCCTCTACCGCGGCCCCTGGGGCTCCTCCTTCCTCCTCCAGATTCTTCTCTGGCATGCTCCCATGTTTTCACTGTCTTCCTGATTAGAGGGCATGTCAGTGTGGCAGGATAATTTACTGATATATTAATTTGTGTTTTTATCTCAGTGTTTGCTGGCTCTCAGCTCTACAAAGGAAGCCAGGACTTTCTGTGCCCCTGCCTCAGGGGAGGTTTGTTTTAAGAGACCAAAGACAAGACACCTGGCTTTTGTTTCCCCAAAGTGTAAATCCTGGGGGGGAGATAATGCCAGCAGGGGGAAAGAGGACACAAGCTCATGGGCCTTAAGAACAGGGACAGAGAGAGGGGGAGGGGAGATGGGAAAGGGGTTTAGGTAGATGGAAAAGGAGCAGCAGCCAGAGGGCCAGACCACTACCATGGACTTAATTCCCCCAGCGAAGACTTTTAGGGGAGTCCAGACCACTGGCCTCTGAACCCAGGCCTCCAGACTCAACAAACATTTCATCAGACTTTTCCAGCATCCAATGTACCCATGGGCAGAGAGCCAGGGGATAGGGATGCTCATACTGACAGTACTGTGGAAAGCCAAAGCCAGGGACAGAGTAAAACTGTAAATTATAATAGGAACATCTGTTGCCTGCTCAGGATGTGCCAAACCCTGTTGCAGGGTCCATGCAAGGATAAGAAGAGCTACTCCTCAAGACAGCCCAGATCCTGTGTACACAGAGGGGAAACTGAGTCCCACAGAGGCACCTTGTCCAAGATCACACAGCGAGCATGTGGTGAAGTCAGACAGACTGAAAGAAGGCATCGGTTTACTGTAAAAGTTAATGAAATGC
The DNA here is from genome assembly GCF_021218885.2 of Marmota monax. Lineage (NCBI taxonomy): Eukaryota > Metazoa > Chordata > Mammalia > Rodentia > Sciuridae > Marmota > Marmota monax. The sequence goes on along the minus strand of NW_026692254.1, from coordinate 19,003,511 downwards.
TGCATGGCATGAAATAAACAAAATAAAATAACAACACTGAAAATGAAAAATATAAAGCACACTGTGCACCTGCAGCCAGGCCTGGAGTCTTTCTAGATTGACACCAGAGCTGTGACTGCAGCTCCAGTGTGCAGTGAGAATGGAAATATTGTGAAGCAGAAGTGCATATGTTGAGGGCACAAAGAATCCAGCAAAGGTGGCTTGGAGTTCCAGTTCTGCTTCAGTTCCCTGGCTTCCTGATTTACCCTGTGAACATTGTCTGATCTGCTAAGTCTTTCTTTTCTCGTCTTTAAAATGGAGATAAAGGGATCACCTAGCACAGCTGTTAGAATTATCAGTGATTGGGTGATCACTGGGAGCTACAATTATGATTATTGTCATCCTGTGCTTAATTCTATAGCCTGCCCAGCTTCTCTGGCTGCTTTATTGAGTAACTCTGTATATCAGACACTGGAGATAAGCTGCCCAGCCATCCAGAGTCTAGTTAGATGATAGCTACCTGAAGAGATGGCCTCAGTGCTAAAGGATAAGTGCTATAACTGGAATAATGCAGTATCCTACAGGGGCCCAGGATAAGGGCCCCTAATCATACTGCAGGATGGAAATGAGGGCAGTTTTCCTGCAGAAATCCAAGTCTTTGCAAACAGCAGTAACCTCTACTTCACCATGAGGGAAGAGCTAGGGCCTTTTCTAACCAACTATTCCTATTCCCTTTCCAACCAACAGGAATGGCTGCTAGACCCAAGCATTCTCCAAACACTGCCCTGACAGCAAATTTGAGAATTCTGAGCTACGCATAACTTGCATCATTCTGGGCCCTGCACCAAGCCAGCAGAGGAAAAGCCAAGAGACCTCAGGGCTGTTGGTGCATTCCACAAACCCAAATTTCCAGTGTTGCCTTGAATGAGATGTGTAAAGGAAATTTTCCATGTATCAATAAAGCTCATTGACCACGTGACATAAAAAGGAAATGTAAATGTGGGATTCTGATTGGCAAAGTTCAAAAACCTCCGATCCTGATACCCAGATAGAGATCTGCAAGCCATTAAGTATACGTACTCGACTTCCAAAACCCAGAGGTTGAGAAGAAATGCCTGTTTGGCACATCAAAAGGAGGAAAATACAGCCTAGAAGAGCAGTATTGGGAAATACTTAGTCCCCAAGGCAAAATGTACAAATTCAATGAGACTGAGAAGCAACTCAACTGTTCTAGTTCCCCATCATTCCAAATTCCCCTAATAGAAATTCATTTTTTTTAAAGAAAATAATGTGCAATTTGACTCCCCACAGCCCACTCCCAAGAGATGCACTAGACTGAAGGAGCTTGCAATGCCAACCTTGACTCCGGATTGCTTTTCAGTTCATCTCATGATAAACTTAGCATAAACCCCCAGTCCCTGTGTTTCCTTGGAAAGCAGTATTTTCTTGCTAGCATGATGATTGAGTCCACTTGTCTATTCTAGGACACGAGAGAATCAACCTAAGTCAGAACAACCCACATCTAGCCCATATATTTATTTATTACTGCATTCACTGGGAGAGACAAGCTGAGTTATCATTTAGCGGAGAAAACCTGAGAGGCATTTATGTGCATGACGTGCGACGCAGCCGTAGACACCGAGGCAGGCTGGAAGGAAACACATTACACACCCGGCCTACGCAAATCCCCTCGCCACAGAAGTGACTGGGGCTGAATGAAAGGGGTGGGCAGCAAGAGCGGTTCTAGAATGCTTATCAACTCCCCAGCCCCCATGCCAACCCTCAAAGATTACCAATACAATCGTTTGTGACAGATTGCTCCCCAGTCTTCCGCCTTAAATTCTATATGATAAATTCAACACGAAGTGACAGTCACAGCAAGTGTTCAGAGCTCTATCTAAAAAAACTAATTTTACTGAAGTTAGAACTCAATGAACGAGAAAATGTGAATGTACACCTAGGGCATATCTCAAAACTTTAATCTCTATGAAAGCCATAATGGTTATTTATGGCCTGGATAATATTAATATTTTTAAAAGATTTCACTAAAGAAGCGCTGTGAGACTTTAAAATTGTATTGTTATGCAAAGATAATAATATTTCAATGGGTCCTTCCCTGTGCCAGTATGTTAATGGGGCAAGAAAATGTAAAAAATAAAAACACTGCTTTTGTTACCCAAGCAGCAGTCACAGCAAACTGTCCTGTGGTTCATTTCTAAGAAAAAGCTCTTCTTCCTTTTTTTTATTATGGGGGGGGGGGGGATGTCCTAGGCTGTTATTGTCTGTTTAAGTTAGGCAAATGCAATTAAGAAGAGTCAAATACACACAGGCTCCAATGATGGGTAAAATTAAGGTCACCAGTTGCAGCCCTAATCCAGCTGCACTGCTTAATCTCGGTTTTAGCCATTACAACTGTGTGGAATGGAAATGTCTTGCTAGTGTTGGGGTTAATGTAGACTGACTGGGTAACTAGAGATAAATCCTGCAGGCTTGCTTGAATGGGCAAGTGCTTAACACTGACATTTTGAAAAAGGAAAATTGGGTTCCATTCCCCAAGACGAGCTCTGAGTCCCTTCCTTCCTTGTTTTTCCCCCACCTAAACCCAGAAGTGAAAGAACTTTTTCTTTGTCAATTTTTTTTTTTTAATCTTGCCCCCCAGGGACCGTTTTCATTTGCCATTTGTGTACATCTCTTGCTCATTACAGAAAGGAAAGTTGTGTATTAATCTTCTGAAAACAACAGTGCTTGTCTTTCTTTCCACATACATAAAGGTTATATTTGTATTGTTTGATATTATTTCACTTTCTTAAGGAGTTGTTTTGGGTACTGAGTAGATAGGAGGAAATTCCTGAGCATATGAAAAAAAAAATTAAATGAAAGGTGACATTTACAGCCAGGAGCTGGGTACACAATGCAGAGGTCATCAATGAGTAAACAGATATTAATGGTTAGCTGGATAACTGGTACATAAACAGGTCACATTAATAATTAACAGCAGGAGAAACCAGCACTTTTAACCAAGCTCAGGAAAGTGGGTTCCCACAAGGAAACCCCAGAGGAGAACTAGAAAAATTCAGAAGTGACTTCTGGTAGCTAGAGAGTAGAAAACTCACTTTTCCATATTTACATTTCTCATATTCTTACCAAACCAAACACAACTAAAACAGTTTTGAGATGGTCATGATAAAAAAAATATAAGTAAATAAGTGGAATAATGGAGGAAAAACTTCTGTATAACCATTTCTTTGATCAATTACACTTGGTCTAACATGGATTGCTCAGGAAATTGATCACTAACCTACAATGTCTCTCTAAAAATATTAGCTTCTCATTTCATCATGTTGCCTGTACCTCTGAGCTGAGAGGATTACATTTTGCTCATGCTGATTGGCATTCACCCCAGTTTTTTTGGGGGGGGTCAGGGGGGTCAAATTCAGATCTGTAGATATGAAGGCAAAGGCATGAGGCCAGCCAGGGAAACTTGGTGAGAAAAAGGGATTCCCCCAGGGACTATGTAAACCTGGGAGTAAATGTCCCTGAGTCCCATGCAGTGTCACCTTAGGAGCTGGGGCATCATATCTTTTGATGTTTTTAAAGAAGCCAGATTTTACATGAAATATCTACCTTTCTGGACTTTAGACATTCACAACTCATTGAAACACTGCTTGAACAAAATAACATGCATCTAATGTAGGCCACATCAGGTCAATTTAAATGTCTTTCCTGCATTAAAAAGAAATAAATAAAAATAACAACAAAAAATCCTTGAAAAAAGGAAAAGGAGAGTCTATCTTCAAAACTTATTGTACAACTTCTCTTTCCTTTAAATACATTCCTATAGTCCTCTATTAGAATGTTTTAGAAAACTATCAAAATATGACAATAGACTTAATAGAGAACTAGAATATATGCAAGGACTTAAAACTGAACCTCAGAACTGTGTGAATAAAACTCAGATGAAACACTTTTATATGTGTGGCCTAATGGCTTACAGATGAGTGAGTAGCACTGCTTTCAAATATAATGTGAAGAAACCAATTTTTACAATAAATGTGTAGTTTGACTATCCAGCCCACAGGAGACATTGTGACGTACCCAACCTGAAAATCAAATTATTTAAGGTTGGTTATACTAATAACAGCCTCTAACCAACTGCTAAGGTGGACGATAAAACCAGACTAGCCAGAGGCAGCAAATGAGATGGCTTGCGAGGGGGTAGGAGGAAACAAGACACAAGGCTTGTTTACTAGCTAAACATGGGGCAGAATTTAACATACACAAATGGCAGAGGGTGCATGGGAATTGTTTCTGAACTGTTGCTGAATGAGAGGCATTGGTCCTTCCCTGTTTCTCCCCAGCCATATCCCCACCACAGGGGCTGCCTCTCATGATGGACAGTAGGTCCAATGAGACAGCTTTCCCATCTGTCCTCTCCTTTCTTCACCTAAAACCCTTCTCCACATCACCTTCATTCATTTTTGGCAAGGGCAGGTGTACTGGGGAATGGACCCAGGGCCTCCTGCGTGCTGAACACATGCTCTATCCTTGAGCTGCATTCCCAGTCCCTCACCCTCGCTTTTGACCCAGGCAAGTCCCTCTTTAATTCAGCTGAGTACATATGTTTCCTCTCCCCGAGCCTCTCACCTAGACACTCTCCAAGTGTCCAAGTGCCCAGAGGGGGGCCTGCCTCTGGTTTCCTCAGGCTCCTCTGCCAACTTCTAGTCTAGTATGCACCTCTGAACCACAATCAGGGTGGACAAGTCATCTCTCCCCAGGACCTAGTCCTTCTTCTCTTGCTACAACATAATTTGAAGACTGAGTGATTTATAAAAACATAGGTTTATTTTGGCTCAGGTTTCTGGAGGCTGGGAAGCCCAAGATCAGGAGGTATATCTGGTAAGGACTTTTGCTGCTTCAATTCATGGCAGAAAACAGAAGGGCAAGTGGGCAAATGCAAAAGAGAAAATAGGACTGAACTCCAATGATAGCTAAACCCAAACTGAGAGATAAGTGTTAATCTGTTCATGAGGGCTCCCTTCCCATGAAGTGATCACTTCCAACTATGTCCCATCTCGAAGTGCTAGGACCATGGGCACCAAACTTCTCATGAGTTTTGGAAGGGGCAAACCATATTCAAACCATAACACCTGTGCTTAGAAAACAGCACATTAATATTGTATGACTGCCTATGAATAGACCTCCAAGCAATAATATTCAGAAAAGCAAATACTAAATAAAATATTAGGGAATTCACCTATCTAGCTTTTCTTTCATCTGAACTTCTGCACATGCTCACTATGACTACATTTCTAATAGCAAGTTTTATATCAAACAGATATTCTTAATAATAGTAATAAACGTAGTAATGATTCTGTTCGCCAGCTTCCTCACCTCTAATGAGAGATGATAACGCTTACCTTGCTAGGCTTGAGGCAGCTGAGAAGACTACTTGAAATGTTGCGTGTGATCATATATGAGAAGAATCATCTGTAAAGTGTAAATCCCCAACTGCAATCTGGAGAGAGTGGCCGACCCTCCTCAACAATGCCTCCTCTGCTCATGTCTGATTGTCAGAATCTGTGAAAATTCTCTACTTACTGTCTTTGAATCAGTTTGTGTGTGAGCAGGAACCCTGACTCTAGTTTCAGGATTCCCAGACCTAGCACAATACCCACCACATAGCAATGCTCACTAAATGTTTATAATATTACAATGAACATGAGAAACATCATAGTAATTTCGTTCATGAAAATTATGCTAGGCACCACTAAATAACACAGAACATGGAGGAAAAGAAGAAGAGAGAAACTATTGAGAGGCTGTCATTTACTCAGTACTTTATATGCCTGGTTTTATTTATTTCATAAGTGATTTCCTATACACTTATGAAGTACCATTGCCCTTAGTTTACATAGAAAGAATCTTATTTTCAAGGATCAGGTATGATGCCAAAGGACACACAGTTAATCATGGGCAGAGGTAACTCTCTGACCCAGCACACCACACTGCCTCCCCATGACAAGACCCTGTGCTCCAGAAGCTAATAAATCCCTAGCACATCTGACATCGCAATGTTGAAAAATTCTAAAGGTGAACAAATTCAGTAACTAGTCCAACCCTCTGATAACCAAGGCCAGAGAAAGTTGTTTTTTAAAGTAAGTTTACACAAAAGAGAGGTAGTAAAACAAAAACAAAAACAAGTAAAAAAAAGGCTTACTATTTATGATGGCCAAGATAAGGAATCCACCAACGTATGCATAACAGGTAAATGGAAGAAATTCTGTCACTTGTGCAACCTGGATGAAACTAGAAGACATTATGTTAACTGAAATAAGAAAACACAGAAAGAAAAATATCATGTGATGTCACTCGTGGAATCTGAAACAGTTGATCTCAGAGAAGTAGAGAGAAGAATATTAGTTATCACAGGATGGGAAAGGGGGGATGGGAGTAGATGAAGAGTGGATGGCTAATGGGTACAAGGGTGAGGTAGAAAGGAGAAATAACTTGTAACATTGTATAGCACAGTTGCATAAATGTTTTAGGCAATTTCCTGTCACTATAATGAAATACCTCATATAATTAACTTATAAAGAGCAAACGTCTTACTTCAGGGCCTGGAAGCCAACATGGAAGAGGAAGAGAGTAGGGTGCCACAATCCCTTCAAAGACAAGCCTCCAATGACCTCAGGACCTCCCAGTAGACCCCACCTCCTAAAGTTTCCAGCTCCTCCCAATAGCACCACGATGAAGACCAAATCTTTAACATATGGGCCTTTGGGGACATTCAATATCCAAACTACAGCACTGTGGTTGGCAACAATTAATTGTATATTTCAAAATAGCTAGTATGATTTTGAATCCTCTCAAGACAAAGAAATGATAAATGTTTTAGGGGATGGATATATGATTAATCATTGCACATTGTATACATGTATTAAAATATTACACCACAGCCCATGAATACATGCAATTATGTATCAGCTAAAATGCTTAAAATATCTTCAAAAAGTGAATGTTTCACATTCACAAGTTATGACATATTTTATATGCCTTTTTCATTAAATTTATAAGTATATTATATAATGCATAAATTTTTTAAATGATTACACTTTGTTTCATCTAAACTTTTATAAGAATAGCATATATTTTTCAGTTCACATAAAATAAAAAACCAAGGTCTCTCTTTCCTCACAGAATACCAATGAGCCCACTCTCATTGACCAAAACCTTAGTAAAGAAAAGCAGAACTCGACAGAGAAAGGATCCATAAACAATAATTAAAATAATAATTAAATACCAGAAAAGGGCAAAGACATGTGCACTTTTAAAAATCTAAAGAAAGAATAAAATAAAACTTCTCCTCTGTGAAAAATTGCTTCAGTCATCTTTAAAAGCTTTCCTAAATTTCCAATGGCTTCGTTATTAGCAATTCTTAATGCATGAGGTAGTCATTTAAGAATAAATCTTTCAGTAATTCAAAACAAGGACTCTTCAGTAAATAGTTGAAATTAAGGGGGGAGTTAGAGTCATCTGGTTTCCATTAGGATGATAAAATAGTTCACTTGAAACCTTTTACAATACGCTTTGTTACAGGGAGGTGTCTGGGCACCTCACTCCATCACTAGCCATTTGACACAACATAAAAAGCTTCAAAAGCCATGTTAGGCCTCTTAATCAAAAACTAATTGTAATAGATATTGGGGAGTGTTAACACGGTGACCGCTGGGTTGTAGCTGTGGTATGGAAGCGGCAGTGAACATTAAACACAACCCCGGGTTGATAGGGCTTATCTCAATTTCAGAGCTAAGTGCTAAGTACTACAGGCCAGTATCTCCTTGCTATTGCTTTGTACCACTTTTGGAGTTAATTGCCCCATAAGGCTTCATCTTCTTAATGAAATTTATAACATTGTCAGAGAACTTGGAAGATACTGCTGTAGTTTAGAAGACTTTACAGAAAACAGAGATATAAACAGAGGGGAAAAGAAAATACATACTTGGAGCTTAATGCATGGGCAGTCTGGACAGATTTGGTGCAGAATTCCTCAGGCATGGGGGAGACAGTTGAAGCACATTAACTCTTTCAGGTCTGTAATGGAATTCACCAAGCTCACTCTAATGGAAAGATAATAATTGGTATCATAAGGCCAGTGATAGGCATTTGATAAATACTTACTGATCAGCTTACAGGGCTAGAACAGCCAGCAAGCAAGGACTAGAGGCTGTTGCATGGCCCCTGTGCCTAACACAGTATCTAATACACAGCCAGTGCTCAGCAAATGTTTTCTGAATGGCATATGAATGTATAAGTGATCTAAAGGAGTATAGTACTTATGATTTTCCAAGCGTTTTCATGTTTGATTCTCATGACCATCTACTTGACAAGCCCAAGTTTTCATTATGACTAACCCTAGTCTCAATTGGACACTTTGCAGCTACCATTCCAGTCTTCTTGACTTCAGATGGATGAGAAAGACAGTCTGTACCCCTAGATTTTCTAAATCTGACTCAGTAGGATTTTAAAAGATCATAGGTGATTGTAGATCGTGGATTAGATCCTTAAATGGATTAAAAATAAAACGGGAAAAAAACTGCTGAAGTCTGGAAAGTCTGGAGTTTATTTAATAACATTGTATTTAATTTCTTAGTATCATGGTTATACAAGAGGCTAAGCTTAGGGCAAGTCTAGTGAAGGGGCGTATGGAATTCTTTGTACTATTTTGAATTGTTTTGTAAACCTAAAATTATTTTAAAATAAAAACCTTTAGAAAATAACGAATTTACTTAAATGTTGATAAATTGTGCCACATTGGCATTCAGATGATTCAAAGTTAATATTACTGAAGAAAACGAAGTATGATTTTTTTGAACTAACCAGCCATCAAGTAGTTAGAAAAAACATTTGTAAGGATGAAGGGAATGATTTCTTATTCCAATTTTATATGCTCTTATGTTTTCTACTGTTTTTGTCTCCTGATAAAATATGTATTTCTAATTAATACATATATGATGTGAACTCTTTACCACTGTCTTATTTATAAAATTGTTAACATGGAAAATAAATTTTAATTATTTTATTTTATAAAATGAACAATTATTTTTTTAAAAAAGATAAACAGCTCACAGGGAGTTAAATAGAGAACTAATTCTATGTGATTTTGAAGTTTTAGCCTCTCCTAGTCCTTCAATTACCATCTTTCTGCAGATGATTTCCAAATTCAAATTTCAGAGTTGCACTTCTGTCTTGAGCTTCAATCTATAAACATCTGCAATACCAGTCAACCCAAAGAGCTCAGCATAATCTCAAAAGATTTTTCTCTTTATTTACTCTGCAACATTCCAACTTTAACTAATGCTTCCCCCCCACACTCATACCCACCTGCCTGTTGAAACTCTTTACTACCCTTCAGGTGGGGATAGGGGTTCCAGACCCACCCCCATTCTCTAAGTCTCCTTCCAACCCTCCTTCACTCTCTACAACTTCAAATGTTTTTTTACACAGTACTATTTGAATTTCTGCTGTCATATTTATCATATTTTCTATTAGCTATTTATGCGTGTGACAGATTCCTCCACTATACTTTCAAGTTCTAAGAGATAAGGACTGTACTCATTTAATCCTTATACCCTCACAGTGGTTCATTTGAAACCATTTGAGCATAGAGCATGGAAAGAAAAAAAAAATCTTTAAAAAAAATTATCATGATTCCAAAGATGTTATTCTATAAATTAAAAGATTGGTTGGACATTTTAAAAGTGGCCAAAATAACAATGACCAATATAGGGTAGAGAGTTTATTTCTCTCTGCATTTGACAGATTCCAAAGGCTCTGCTCCTCCAGTTGGCCCAGCAACCCAGCTTCCTAGGGTATTGCTCTGGACAGCCTATTCAAAGATGGTTGAATGCCTCATGGGCGTGTCTCAGCCTGAACAAAATGGCAAGGAGGAGAAAGGGAGCCAGAAACTTCCTCTTAAGGCCGCAAAAGAGCAGTTTCACGTAACAGTTTATTCTTACGCTGTAGGCCATAATTAAGTCAAATGGTTTCATCTACAGGGACAGATGACTGGGAAACATAGGCCAGTGAAATGGCCTTATGACCACCTCATGAGAAAGCAATTCTGATTCCCTGCCACAGTTTTTTTTATCTTAGGAAAATTAACCAGACTTTTTCCTGCAAAGTGTTTTAGTGTTTTTATGCAGCTGAGATACAATTTACATACATAAAATGTAACCTTTTAAATATACAATTCAGTGGCTTTAGTTTAGTCAGAATGGCATGACCATCACTGTTATCTACATTCAGAGCATTTTCATGGCCCCCAAAAGAAATCCTGTGCCCATTAGCAGTGAGTATCTATTCTCTCCTCCCAATTCATGAAAAGCACTAATATAATTTCTGCCCCTATGAATTTGCTTGTTCTGAACATTTCATAAAAATGGAATTATATCAGGCGCCTGAGACAGGAGGACTGAAAGTTCAAAGCCAGCCTCAGAAATGGCAAAGCACTAAGCAACTCAGTGAGACCCTGTCTCTAAATAAAATACAAAATAGGGCTGGGGATGTGGCTTAGTGGGCGAGTACCCCTGCGTTCAATCTCCAGTATCACCCACCAAAAAAAATGGAGTTACACAATATTTGGTTTTAGGTACCAGGCTTCCTTTGCTTAGGGCAATGTTTTAAAGGTTAATCTGTGTTATATCATCTATCAATATTTTATTCCTTTTAAAGACAAATGATATCCATATAATGGATATATTTCATTTTGTTTATCCAGTTACCAGTTGATGGGTGTTTGAATTGTTTTACTTTTTTGCTATTTGAATGAAGTGGCTCAGAATATTCCTAAAGAAGTTTTTATGTGGACATGTTTCCAATCTCCTGAAATATACTTAAGTTTGGAATTACCGTATCATATGGAAACACTATGTTTTACATTTAGAGAAACTGCCAAACCATTGTCTGAAGTGGTATTTGACTATTCCATCAACTCAATACCTGAGAATTCAAACTTTTCCACATATTCACCTACACTTATTATTGTCAGTCTTTCTTCTTAGCGGCCCTAGTGACTGTGTGCAATGAAATCTGTAATTTTGATTTTAATTTTCCTAAAGACTGATGATATCAAGCATCTTTTCATGTACTTATAGGCCATTTGTGTGTTTTCCTCAGAAAAAAGAAATGTCTACTCCTATTCTTTGCCCATTTTTAATTAAAGATTTGTCCTCTTATCGTTCAATTGCAAGAGTAATTTTTTTTTTTTTTTGTATTTTGGATACAAGTTCCTCATTGAATACATGATTTGAAAATAATTCTTCACATTTTTGCAAGTTGTGTATTTGCTTTCTTGATGGTGTTTTTGAAGTACAAAAGGTTTTATTAGCATTAATAAAGTCAAATTTACTTATGTTTTTCCTTTAGTTGCTCTCACTCTTGGTTGCCACAGTCCGGCTGGGCAAAATAACCGAGAAGTGACAAGCAACTTGAAGGTTGAAGCGGGAACTGCTTTATTACGGAACAACAGAGTTTGACTCAATTAGCATCATCTAGATACAGCAGTCAGCCAACAAGGAATCCCCACCATCTTAATGGCTTGGTGGCGTTGCCTAACAAACCACTCCTCCTGGCAACTGCCAGGTGCCATCTTGACTTGTTTTGCGGTCCCCAACATTTGGTGTTAATACTAGGCAACAAAATAACTCATTCAATTTTATGGTTTTTGCTATTGCATTTAGTTCTATTTGAGGTGATTTTTAGGACATGGTGTGGGATTGAGGATGGTGGTCCACACTTTTACAAGCAGATGTCCAGTGTCCCAGCTTTTTACTTTGAGATAATGCTTTCCTCCATTGATTTGCCTTGGCAGCCTTATCAAAAATCAATTGACTGTTCAATCCCCAGCACCACAAAACAAAAATAAAAATTATTTCTACATATAAGGGTTTATTACTGAATTCTCAATTCTATTCTATTGATCTAAATATTTATCTTTATTCCAAAACCATGTTTTCCTGATTATTCTACCTTTATAGTTTTCAAATTGGTAAATGTTCTCTTTCAAGATTGCTTTGTTTTCACTGTTTTCGGTCTCCTGTATTACCTTTTAATTTTTAGAAATAACTTGTTGATTAGTGGAAGAAAAAAATACAGCTGAGATTTTGAAAGAACTATATTGAATCTGTAGATAATTTTGTCAAGTATTGATATCTGAATGACACTAAGTTGTCCAATGAGTGAATAAGAGATATCTTTTCAGCTTTTTAGGTCTCAGTGATGTCAGCATAGCTTTTCATGTGTAATACTTACATTTATCTTGTTATATTTATCTATTCCTAAATAATAACATTTTATTCTTTTTGATGCTGTTAAAATGATATTCTTTTTCTTTCTTTCTCCTTTTTTTAAAATTTCATTGAACCCAGAGTCCCTTTACCACTAAGTCACATCTCCAGCCCTTTTTATTTTTTTATTTTGAGACAGGGTCTCACTAAGTTGCTTAGGGCCTCACTAAGTTACCAAGAGTGGCCTTGAACTTGTGATCCTCTTGCTTTAGTCTCCTGAGTAGCTGGGATTATAGGCCTGTGCCACCACCATGCCCAGAAAAATGGAATTGATTTCTTAATTTTATTTTTAGGTCCTTGTTTATTGCTGTTGTATAAAAATAGAACTGATTTTTTTGTACATTGACCATCCATTCTGCAACCTTGCTAAACTTATCTACCAATTACCTCTAACAAATTCTTAATGGATTCCTTGGAATTTTCTATGAATAAAATCATGTCATCTTCAAACAGAGTTTTAATTTTTCTTTTCCAGTCTGGATATATATATATATATATATATATATATATATATATATATATATATATATATATATATAAATAGCTGTAGTGTCTTCCTGGTAGGTTGACCTTATAAAATATCCCTCATTGTCTCAAGCAGCATTTTTGTCTTAAAGTCTATTTCACTTGAATTCATAGAGTCACTTTCACTCTCTTTTTACTCTCAACATATTTTTGCCTTTGAATCTAAAGTTAGTCTTTTGTAGAGAGCATAGAGCTTAATCCTGTTTTTGCTAATCCACTTTGCCAGTGTCTCTGCCTTTTAACTGAAGTGATAAGGTTAGATCTATATATGCTGCTTTGCTATGCTTTCTATATATTTTATGTCTTTTTCTGTTTCTCTGCTTGTCCTTTACTCCTTCTTTTGTGGTAAATAAAAATTTTATACTATGCTCTTTTAATGACTTTGCTGTTTGTTTTACTATTTTTGTTGTTGTTGTTGTTTTTTCAGTGGTTTCCCTGGGTATTATAATCAACATCCTAACATTATAGCAATTTAGTTTGGATTAATATTAACTTAGTTTTAATCATATGCCAAAACTTTTCTCCAACATAGCTTCGTTTCCTCTCCATCCTTTGTAAAATCATTGCCATATAACCTATATATTTATACAATATAAGCCCACCAACACAGTTTTATAATTCTTGCTTTAATCAATTGACTATTAAATAAAACAAGAAAGGAAAATATTTTCAAGCAAAAATTTATTTGTACTACCTTTTATATTTACTTATATGATTTCATTTCCCAGTTACTGTCTTGGGTCCTTTCATTTCAGCATGAAGGGCTTCCTTTAGTACTTCTTAGACAGTAGATCTGGAGCCACAATCTGTGTTTATATATATGTATATGAAGATGATTTCATTTATTTTTCGTTTTGGAAGATATTTTCACAGGTTATAGAATTCTGTGTCGATCATCTTTCAGTCATCCTTTTGAATATGTGAACCATTGGTTTTTGGCCTTCATGGTTTCTGATAAGAAGTCAGTTGTTAATCTTATTGAGGATACCATAATTTCCATGCTGCTTTCAAGATTCTTTTTTTTTTTGTCTTTCAATAGTTTGACTCTGATGAAGTGATTCTTTTTTTCAGACATAGTTTAAATTCACATTATATTCCTAATGAGGACTTTGAATTCAGGATGTAAATGTCTTACCCTCATTCTATATTAGTTTAGACTTTAGAAGATATTAATCAGTTTAAGTCTGACATGTGAAGTGAGATTAATAATGCCCACCACTAGAAGTTATAGGAATTAAATGAAATAAGATATTTCCATTTTCTGGCTCACAGAAAATATCCCATATATTTTTATTCTTCTCGAAGCATGGATTCCTTCCTTGGGAATACTTCCAGTGGGGCATGTGTCTCATTCTGATGCCTATGTGAAGACAACTCTTGCATCACTCTTAACTCAAATATCACCTTTCCAGAAAATTTGTCCTTGACCACCCAAAGCAACCCTGACTCCCAGTTATTCTTTTTCCCATTACAAATTTAGCATTCTTTACCCAAGTACTTGGGACCAGATGTGTTTCAGATTTCAGATTTTTTTTCATCTGTACTAAAATTTGCATATACATAATGGAATATCTTGGGGATGGGACGCAAGTCTAAAGAAAAAATAATTTGTTTTATATCAACCTTATGCACATAGACTGAAGGTAATTTTATGCAATGTATTTAGCATACCTGCATTTTTTGCTGTAACCTATCACATGAGGTCAAATGTAAAAATTTCCACTTGTGGTGTAGTGTTCAGATTTTGGAGCATTTTGGATTTCAAATTTTCAGAAGAGAACTATCAACCTGTACTGGGTAACAAATTGTCCCAATGTCCGGGATAAGATTGAAAGATTTTGTATTCTAAAATAAGGACAGTCTGGGGAAAACAGGAAAATTTGGACACCTATTACCATCCTGCTTATTTTCTTACTACTCTTATTATTTAATTTACTTTTTCATTTGTTTCCTCAGTTCCTTCAAACTAGAATGTAAGACCCCTCCATGTACACATGCCTATACTACAACCTGGAGCATAATAGGCACTAAGTAGCAATTTGTTGAAAAAGCGAATGAATTTTAATTGATAGATTTATTTTCTAAAATGCTCACCTTTATATTCTCCAAGTTTAACAACATAAATACATAAGGAATATAAAGTTTTATATGACAGCACAATCCACAAAAGAGCATTTTATATGGTGATAGTGACTGAGTGAGTTATAAACACTTGTACCCATGCGGTACTGAGAAGTTCAAATAGCTGTGTTCTTTTTCTTCTGATCCCAAACAATGGAATGCAAAAGAATTCACTGAAATGTAGACATTTCTTCCATTTACCTGGAATGTTGGCTCCAGCCGATATAACCCAGTCTATAAATACAAGATTAGCATCGGTGGAGGGAAAGTTCTCTTTCTAGAAACGCACATTTAAAGGGAAATCCTCGCTTCTTCCTCCCCTTATAAAAGAAAGAGCATTTATTATGTACGTATAAGACCACAATTACTTTAACTATTCCACAAGGAATATCAAGGATGTAAAAGTTACAAATGTTAAAACATAATCGCAGTACCACATCTTCAGACTCTAGAATGAGCCACAGGAAGATGATGCCCTTCTCCCCACTATCAGTTTACTATATAAATGAGAAGACATAAAGTAGCTTTAGATTTAATTAAAGTAATTGACTGAATTGCGTTTTGTACTGGTGATCGTCATTAACATTCTTGACCTCTCTGTCACATGGATGTGCCAGAGGATTTTTCCAATGGATATTTATTATGAATATTATCATCAATAAGCACCATCAACATATTAAAATTAATTTTAACTTCTTTATGGAAGACTGAAAGCGCAACCAGCTGTTGAAGACCATCCGTTCTAAATCATTTTTTATCTATTCAACATGGCTAAACCTCATGTACAACTAATAGGGAATTTTATGTGTGTGTAGGCAAGTTTCTCTATATATAAAATATTTAATTTTATTTCATATCTAACTCTGGTTACATTAATCACATAGCCATATTTTCCAGAGCCCAAGGATTCACTTGCTATTTTAAGCACTTACTGTGCAGTTCCCACATGGCTCGTGTCCATGTGTATCAACAGTGACACATGGAAGTTTGGTCTTATTTTGACTGCTTGCAAAGAGCTTAATAAAAGACAGGCTTTGGTGCATCAAAAGAACTTAGTCCACAGGTGTTCTGAGCTGGGCTAACTTATATGTAGAACAAACAATTAAGCTCTGGAATTTGAGACTCTAAATTGTATCAGTTGAGCGCCTGTCCCGAAGGGAGAAACACACCTTTCATTACATTACCCAAGGGCATGACAGGCTTTGGGCTGTGTAGAGTTACAGCAGATCCTATTCAAGCATGCTAGATGAGATGCTTCTGCTCCTTCTGTTAACACTGCCAAGGGCTTCCAGTTGAACGTGTTTATAGAATATCTCCATCTCTATTTACCTCTATAGGATGTGCCTCTCCACCTCTCTTCCTACATTTACCATTTTATACAGCACCTACCACAACACAGGCACTGTGCTTAAGATTTTAAACACAATACTGCATTTAATCCCTCCCAACAATAATGCAATGCTTAGACAAGTTAAGAAATGTGGCCAAAGTCATATAAGTTTCAGTGGTGGAATCCGGATTCCAAGCCAAGCCACTGGACTCCAGAGCCCCTACTTGTGGTTACCATGCCATCTCATATTCAGGCTATCACAGGCTGCAGGGTGTTTTTTTAATTTCTTTCTGGCATTTTCTTCAAGTCTTGGATCTTCAGGATAATTATGGCACTATCCTCAGCCCTCTTCTCTCCTTTCTCACTCTTAAGGAGGTCCTTAATCAATCCCATAATTTTCCATCATGACCCCAGGCAATGTCCATGGGCCATTAATTTTAAATCCTGTCCCTCCATGCAGTCTCTCTTCTCTACTCCAGAACAGAAAATTCAACTCATTGCTCCATTCTCCACTGGAGGGGTCTCATGGGTTGCCCCAACTGTGTACTTCTAAAGACTGATCTACATGAGCATCTTCCCCAGCAAGCCTGCTCCTCCTCCAGAACCACTCAACTGGTTTTCCTGCAGTAAACCAGGCAGTCACCTGGGCTTCTTCCCCATCCTCTTCCTTTCCTTCATTGTCACCCTAACCCACCACCTCTCATTAACTCGATTACCTAATTATTCAAATCTGACCTCTTCTGTTCATCTCTGCCAACAATATAGGTCAGCAATACTCATTGGTCTGGACATGTCACACTGGAGACAGAAGATACTATTGGCATCTCAGTAGAGTCCAGAGATGTTGCTAAACATTTTACAGAAAGTTCCACAATAAGAATTATCCAGCTAATCTAACAATGAATTACCCTGTTCTAATCAAAGCTAGCATTATCTTTTACCTAAGTTACTGCTAGACCTCCCAGGCCATCTCTCCACTTCGACTTTATTCTGTCAACCCACTCCTCACTCCTCTCCTTTAAAATCACTGATGGCTTCCCAATCCTTTTACAGACAAAATATGCTGACTTAGCTGGAATATTTGACATGTTTCTTGAGCTCGCTTCAAGCCACTCTTTCCCTTTATCTTGGTTTCTTCTCTTGCCTATTAGGTGACCCATACTCCACATTCTTCCCACATTCCCTTTGTCCCTTTACTTAAATGTTATCTTATCCAAGAGACCTTCCCTGACCTTCCCAACTCTGTATTGGCCATACCCTTCTTGAATTTTCTCCTAGTACGTACCACCACTTGATATATTATATTTGTTGGATTCCTTGGTTGTTTTCCGATTTTTTCCACTAAAATTAAACTTCACTGCGATAGGGAGGTCTGTCTTTTGTTTTCTATTATATAACTGTCTATAACTGTGCCCAGCTCTCAATAAACATTTAGTGAATGAACAGTAATTTTTATTCATTCATGTGTATTTATTATATAAAAATAAAAGAACTCTTGACACCTGATTTTGCTGAACTGTCACAGCATAGGCAATCACATGGATTTAAGCAAGAGAACTAACCTAAAACAACTAAAAGTCTGGCTCTCTCCAGCCTGTGGTTTATGGCTGCATATCCCCTCACATCCAGGTTCTGTACAGCAGGCATACAAGTCAGCCCCCACAGGAATCACATCCCTTCCATGCAAGTCACAGCAACTAGAAGTCAGGATACATTTGGACTAATCCCTGATTTGCACGTGGGTTTTACTATTGCAATCTGGATGAACCAGAAAGTCCAGAGATGGTGACTGGCACAGCCATAGCCCTTGGTCTGAGAGACCAACCATTCCTTTCCAGGCAATGATACATTTGACTTATCTCTCTCTGCCTTTGCAGAGAAACAGGCAGCCTCTTTGGATACCAAAAGATCAGAATCCTCAGAAGTTTGATATCCTAAGTATTGAGCATCTATAGTCATCATAACATAAAGGAGATTTTTACAGAAACATTAGAAGTAATGATGATAATAACAATAGCTACTGAAATATATCAATTGTTTAAATATGTCAGACACTATGTTTAGATTCATTTAATCTTCACAACACTTTTATTAGGTGGATAACTTACTATTCCTTTTTAACAGAAGAGAAAACTGATGCTATTGAGTAACTTACCCCAAGTTTTGCAGCTGGTTGGTTAAAGTGCAGCTGAATACCCATTTGTTTTATTCTAAAATTGTATTCTTTCATGACTACCTCCTAAGGTGAAAGTTAAAATCATCAATCCCTCTGAGAAACTTAAAAGTTCATTGCATTACTGTAAAGACAGAAGGAATAACATTGTAAACACAAATGGTAAAAAAAAAAATAGCAATTCAGTAGTAAACGAATACTAAAAAATGATAAAGCAGTAAATAAATACCCCATGGACTAGCTGAAAATTGCCTAAAAACCTAGGAGAAAATGTAGCACCAATCTGAATTGGAATAGTCAAAGTGGACTTCACAAAGGATGTAACATATGAGTTGGATGAACTTGGAAGGATAGAGAAACTAATTATCATTTGTCCAAAGGGAGAAACAGCAGAGAGAGAAAGCCATGACAGAAATTCAAAAGGCACATTTGTGGTTAAGTTGACTAAACCTGGCAAAAGTTTTGGGTTTAGCCAATGCAGGATTTCCCAAACTATTTAACAAGATGACCAGGGTTATGTACAGAAAAGAGAATGGCATTTATCATGCTTGAAAAGTGTTAAGTTAAACAAATTCTTGCAGGCCTTGGAGCTTTTAGTGAGGTCAGCTGCATTATGAATCACAATGAGAGCAAGGATATTCTATGTTTTACAAATTTATTTACAAATTTATTCTTCTATCTCCCCTTCACTTTTTTTCTGGCACCTGAAATCTCATTAAACTGGCATTCAGTGCAACCACTTTGGGAAATGATGCTGTGCAAAACTCACAGGCATTAATAGAGTAGATCGACAGGGACCATTCCGAGGAGGGGCCTATGTTGCTCTGCAAAGGAGCTCAAGAAGAGATACTAGACAATGCAGTTGTGAAACGGAGATTCTAAACTCAACTGGAAAACATCATCTCTTGATCCATTTCTATTCCTCCAGTTGATCTTCACAGCAGTTTCTTGTGCCCTAGTCAATTTTCTAAGGTTGTTGGAAAACCCTATCTATATGGGCAGTAGGGAGATATTAGGCTTCCAGAAAGTCCTATGAGGATGCTGGATGAAAACGCACAGAAGTCAATTTCACTGACTGGGTCAGCAAAACCAGACATGCCCTGGACCCAGGGAGCTCACAGTCCAATGAGGTGTCCGAGAAGGGAGATACTTGCTGTAGCTGCTGGGAATGTGAGCAGTGGAAACACAGAACAAGGTGTGGAGGAGAGAGGGTGAGTGAGCTATGGAATTGCCTGCATATGTAAAAACTGTGCCAGGGGATTTCTGCTTTTTAAAAGAACACTCGAGGTATCCAAAGACATAGCCCAAGTTACCTTTTTCTTCATACACTCTACACTATCCCTCAATAAGCATACAGCTCAGTCACTCTCAGTCAAAAATCATACACCATTTTATTTTCACTACTGTTTGCCATTGCTCAAACTCTTTTGCTCCCTTATGGGGTTGTTCCTGTGGGGCTTACTTCTTCCCATGATGCACATTGAGGGGAACTTTCAGACACAGGCTTTTATTTTAAAGCAGGCTCCAGTCCTAAAACTGCCTTTAAGCCAGTTTGGTTACTGTCACTTTTTTCAAAACATCTTTGTGGGGGATGCCTATGGACCCTTTGAGTCTTCTTTAGAAAGAATGTTCTCCCTCATTATGCCAGCTAAATCCAAGAACATAAGGTTCTGTGATGTTTTGTTTGCGAGACTGGGGATAGAACCCAGATTTTGCACATGTTAGGCAAGTGCTCTATCACTGAGCTGCACTCTGGGCCCCAAAGAGTTTTAAAAAACCTGAGCCCCATGCTGGACCAGGAAGGGTGTCTCTGCTTTGCTTACAAAGAGCAGCTGCCCCTGAAGATTCAGCCCCAGGCACACCCAGTAACACTAGGTCAGTGCTAAGGCCAGAGGTGAGAAGAGATTGTCACCAAACACCTGCAGCCATCTGAGCTGTTCCCAAGCTTGGCTTAGGGTGCCTTGTCTTGGAGTCTATCTAAAACTAATGACCTATTTGGCTGCCCTCTGCTTTCCCTCTGTCTCTCAGAAACACGCAGAATGTTCTCCAAGACTCCTGGAGGTAAATGAAAAGGTCTTCTCATTTACATCTGCCACCCACCGGCATTCAGTCAATATCAGCACATACCTTTGGACATTGCCCAGGTAAGTTCCATTTGATCTAGTGACCGAAAGGTGAATTGTAGGTTACACTTAATTACACTCGCCAGCCAAGAGTAAGTCAGTAGCAGACGTTCCCACTTCACTCTGAAATATCATGAAACCCCTTAAGGGAGTCCACTGATTATACTATAGAGGTTTGTATGAACCAACTAGGGTAAATAATTAGACTGTATTTTTAATTAATATTGCAGTGCCTTCTAGCTCAACAATATTTAAGATTATGATGGGATTGGAGGTAAATCGAGAAATGTCTTACTCTTGATGAAGCCAGAAAGAACAAAGAAAGTTTTGTGAGATTAACAAAAATACCATGAGATTTTGGCAATCTATGTCAAAAGTTTCAAGTGTTTTAAGGAAGTTTTCAATTTAGCAAATGCTCTGTTTGCCAAAGTGAATATTGGTCTTTAATACCAAAAATAAATCCAGAGAAAATGAAAGGCAGGTACTATGCATTTTGAGTTGGCACAGCTGCAAAACTTTTTTTTTAATCATGTGAACTTTATGGGAATAATAACAATTAACACAGATTTCATATTGGGCACCAATTCAATTTTTGTTTCATGAAGCTTGAGAAAAAATATAGGCTTATGAAAAAAAGCCAGTTCAATTACACATGAACTTTTCATTATTTTTAACACATTTTACTTATTTTTAATTGATGGAAGTGTTACGTATTTTCTCAACGAAGAGTTTTTCACACTTCTTTAATTCAAACCAGCTTGCTTTTTGCAATTCAAATAGGCAGATTATTATTTGGCTTAACTGGAAATCAAATAAAGTAATGGTAAAATGTATTAAATAGATCACAATGCATTCATTATTTCCCAAAGAAATTTATTGCTTTCAAAATACAGTATTTTTTTGTTTTAAACCTAGCTAATCCTCACAACTCCCTAGTAACAAAGATGCCAATGATCTATAAATAATATTCTACAAACAATATTTTCTCATGAGAAACCAAAGGTTTAAAAAGTTCTGTCATTTGCCTTAAGCCACATAAGCAAGGAAAAGATTGGAATTGGAATCATAACACAGGTATTCTGCCCATTTGCAAATATCTTCTGTAAGCTTAAGACAATAAATAAATAGAACAAGGATTTTGCCTTTTTATTGTTTTATGTTTGTTTGTGTGTGTTTCTCTTTTCCTCATGTACCATTGCTATGGTAGGCACATATCAAAAGCTCAATGAATAAAATTAATAAATCATTTGTATTTATTTTCTATTAAACACAGCTCTCTGCAATCTGTGCTTTTATACATTATGGTCAAGCAACACTTGATATTCATTATGATGACCCCTGAGACATGGCAAGATAATAAAGTGTCACCTGAAACATCATAGAAAAATAAAATCATGTTCATGTACACCCTGAGCTGTAGATTAGAATCTTCAATTGTTGAATGAATGGGAATTGACCAGCTCTGACTGTATGTCTTACAGACAGCTCAACTATAACACATCCCAAATTAAATTCAATTTCTCATCTACCCAACATTTCTCTTCACTGTCCAAGTTTCCCAACTAGAAACTTAAGAGTCCCTTTTAAATCTTTTTTAGACATTCAACTTCCTTAGGGTGGCAAAGTATCCATTCTACTGCTCACAGCTCTCTCTCAGGTCCATCCCTTCTTCCCATCTCCACTGGTTTAATTCTAACTCTTGCTTTCTCTTCCCCAGAAGACTTTAACAGCCTTGTTATAGGTTGCCTTTGGTCTCATCTGTCACCATTGCAGTCTTCCTTCAGGTGCTCAAAAGTTACTTTTCTGAAACCAAAATCATTCGTGTTCTTAATGCAGCTTCCTCCACCCTAATGAAGCACTTTCCTCCATGAGATTCATGGAACCCTGTGTACACAGTGGAAACAGAAAGAAAAATAGGTTTAGGGTAAATTCTTGGAAATTTACAATGCAAAATAGATTATGAAAGGCTCTGAGAAGGCCTACAGGAAAGAGTCAATAGAACTGGCCTTTTCCAGTGTTCCCCACATTTTATTTGACTTCAAACCCTTTCCATTGAGCACTACCTTACTAATCACATTAGACCAATCACATGTTTATTGCTGTTTCCAAGGCAATAATATGCTCTTGGTTTATTAAGTTAGATATTAAGTTCCTTCAAAATGATGTGTTTTGCTCAACTTCTCAATTTGAGGAACTCCTACGAAAAACTTCAAGACTCAGCTCCAAAGCTTGTACAAAGCTTCCGTCAAATCGCTCCTTGATGCTTGCTCTGCTACAAATCATCTGATCATCTTTCTGATTTTGCAGACATTTGATCCTCAGCCTACCTTTCCTACAAGATTATTGTGCCTTCTCATAATACCCAGCAGGTGCAGGGAGAAGCACTCAACAAATATTGATAGAATGTATATTTCACTGTATTCTAATCAAAACCCCAGAAGCAGTCATTGTCAATGCACATGTTTATAATATTTCTCCAGAGAGGTATAAATGATTAAAAAAACAAAACAAAACATGCACAACCTGTTTCTTCACTGTAGTTGAAAGAAAAAGATTTCCAAACACAGATTGAATGAGTCTGTTTTTCATTACTATACAAAAATACCAGTTGCAGGCTAGTTTATAAAGAAGATAAGTTTATTTTGGTCCATGGTTTGCAGATACAAGGTACAGGGGCCACTTCTGGTGATGACCTTCTTGCTGGTAGAGTCCTGAGGTAGTGCAGGGCATCCCAAAGAGTATGTTTGTTCTGTGTGTCTTTCTGGTCTCTCTCCCTCTTCCTATAAAGCCACCAGGATTGAAGCATAAGGGTTCCACCCTAGTGACTTTATCTAATCTTAATTGCTTTCCAAACGGCCCACGTGTAAACACCACCCTCATAATTCCTTGCAATGGGGATTAAATTTTAATACAGGTTTCTTGGGGAACCCTGAAACCATATGCAAAACATAGCAGAGACATATATGTGTCCCTACTGTATTTCAAGAGACTGGCCTGGCTGTTTTGATATTCCTCCCCATCCACAGCTTCTTGTGTACGTCATGCATCTATATCTCACTAGGAGAAGATAGCCTTCCTTCCCAAAATCAGAGACTTTTTGGCCAGTTATCAGTGGAAAGCCATTGTGTGTGCCAGGAAGGGTTGTGGACACCAAGCAATGACTGCCATCTTTATCAAGAGACATAATGATAGCCCCGAGAGGTGTAGGAACTTCCTTACTATGGAAGAGTGTAACCAGATCCACTGAAAAATAGTCTTTAACTGCATAAACCTCCAAAGAAGTTAATTTTCCAAGAGTTGCATGAAATATTTTTAACAGTGAGGCAGATCTGTAAATGGCTCTGCCATTTTCCAGCTGGGCAAGATATTTCACCTCTTCACACCTCCTTTTCCTTGTCTGTAGGATGAGGATAGATGAGGCAGCATTTGAAAACATTTAACACCTTGCTTGGCACATGGCAGGCAATCAATAAAAGGATATTGCATGTGATTCTGCTTCCTCCTGAATTTCACAGTTTATAAAAATAAAAAGAGGCACCACTTACATAAAACTAATAACCAACTCAAAAATATGTTACTAAGTATATTTTGGACAGATCTATTTGTCTCTGCCATTCTCTGCACTAAATTAAAATTAAAACGCTCGCTTTAAAAAAAAAAAAAACCTTCCTCATTCAGCAGAACAGCATTCAGAATTATGTAAATGAGCCATGCATTTTAATGCTGACTGACTCGATTTACTGCCCAAAGTTTAGCAATTTGAGACCTCAGTATCATTAAGGTAAGATCCGGATAGAATGCATGCACCCAGCTCACAGTTCCGTCATAGGAGAGTTAGAGATGCCATGGAGTTCAGCAGAATGCAGGCATTTCTTTCGGAAGGTTGGGACCTTTCAAATTATCCTACTGTTATTTTGTAAGGAAGGAAAATGCAGGAGGCAATTTAAACAGGTCAGGCAGGGAACTATCCACTGCTTCCTCTGGGAACTGGACCAAGTCCTACACAAAGAAGGCCTGGGCCACAACGGGGTAAGGGCACCGGCTGGTACGCACACGATTCCCTCCAGCATTGGAATTAATGAGGCCATTGGTTCACTTCTTTGCCCTTCCAGAGATCGTCACGATCCATTTGCATGATGATTATGGAAAAAATTAAAACACTATTCCCAAAGATCAAGTTAATAAAGGCCTCTGAGATGTCAAACTTCCCGAAGGAGAGGGCTATATTTTTCTTCAAAAAGGGTGAAAACATTTGAGATGGCGTTTAGTTCAATAAAGCAGTGGTGAAATTCCTCCCTC
This sequence comes from Marmota monax, assembly GCF_021218885.2. Lineage (NCBI taxonomy): Eukaryota > Metazoa > Chordata > Mammalia > Rodentia > Sciuridae > Marmota > Marmota monax. Next base: position 18,978,617 of record NW_026692254.1, on the reverse strand, counting down.
CCTCCAACGTTTTATATTTGTAGTGTATTACATCTCAATTAAACCCTTGAGAATCTCTCTCCTTTAAGAGTCAATAATGAATTTAATGCAAATTCAAGGGGGAAATAAAAGAACAAGGGGAGACCAAAAAAATTCAGGATGAAGCGGAGAAATAAGTTATCTGTAGAATACACTTGTTGTTGAAAGGCTCTGTGCTCCTCCCTCTGCCCAGTGACAGATTCTATATTTTCTAGATTCAAACTAAGCATCATTTCTCCTTTGGTATTTCAAGCGAGCCCAAGAGACAGAAGCCATTGCAAGATCCCTCTCTTCTTTGAAGGAACAGAGCTAATCTGGGATCCCACTGAAGGCAGCTGCAATTTCTCCTCTAGTTCCACTTTATTCCCCCCGCCCCTTTTTTTACACACAGATTCTGTGTTCTCCATCTCGTGACACCTGTACTCCCTGCTCCCAGGAAAAGCACTTACCCACTCTGGCAGTTGGTTTGGAGGAATGGATCTTTGAACAGGTTACACCACCCGCCTTTCCCCATCCCCCGGGGCTATAATGGTCAAAAGCCCAGTCCATCAAGAGGGGGAAAGTCATGCAGATGAGATCTGCATTCTATAGATTTCTCTTCATAATTCTACCACAAAACAGAAGACCAACACAGGAGATTATAGAGCTCCTACATTTATTAAGGATTTTACTTTTCTCTGGTAGCAATTTTTTAAAGAATAAGCAGAAAGAAGTTATATTCCATGTATGCATGTCAAAATACATTCTACTGTCATGTATAACTAAAAAAAACAAATAAAAAAATTTTTTTAAAAGAATAGGTATTAAGAATTGTAATGCAAAAATAAATAAATAAGTTGGACTAAAAAAAAAGAAGAGGCAGAAGAAAAATAGTTAAATCAACCAAATATTTTATACCACAACTAACTTTCCCTGTAACTTTTTTCAGTTTCACTGTTTCATCCCTTACCTAATTTTAAGGAATCCCACATGATGTAAAGAATAGTCCTTTAATTATTTGTGCTGCCTCAGTTTCTCCATGTTTTTTCCCAATAATAGTCCAAAGGCTCTCTGGTCTCCCTTTCTCCCTCTCTCACACACACAATAAAATAAAATAAAATATAATAACCCAACCATTTAAAAATCCCTTATTAGCTTATATTCAACACACAAAGAAATCATGAAATGCTATATTCTTTTTTTGTGATTGGCTTAAAGAAGAAACCTCCTAAGAAGACCAAAAATACAGTTGTGGTGATATCTCAGAGTTTGTCCATTATGACTTTCCAATGAGTAAAGTAACTTTTTTGAAATTAGAATGCCCGCTGACCATAATAAATTGAGTCTGCAAACACTACTGAGCATGGACATTGAGCCACACCCTGTGCTGCATGCCAGCAAGCAAAGTCACCACAAACCACTGTCTCGGACATGCCCTGCACCCAGGGCCCAGCTGAAGGAGAGCTGCACACCCACCACTTCACACCCACCACTTCACACCCCGATGCCAGCTATTCCCACCTGAGGGAAGGATAGCCTTTTTTATAATCCATCTGCCCCAGGTAGCAGTTTCCTGCTAAGCATATTTGACACATGAGTCTGAGAACACAGGGACACACACACAGATTATAATGCAATGGAATATCAATTTGATGAAGGATGCTATAAAAACCCTGAAGAGTGCTATTTTTGAAATAAAATGCAAACAGGTGGTCATCACTTCCCCCTTTATAGCTTCTTTATCTAGTTGACTTTGAGGTGGCTTCTTTCTAAACAGGACAATTTTTTTTCTCTACCATCTCCATTTCTACCTCATTGATTTCAGCCAGAATCGTCATAGTTGTGCAATACTTAAACAACAGGGATTCCTTCTGAGAACTGTGTTGTTGGTGGTTTTGTTATTGTGTGAACACCATAGCATGCACTCAAGCAAATCCAGATGATCTATGTGGAGCACTCTGGGTGGCCTCTTGATGCAGTCAAGAGATGAGGTGAATAATTTGCCAAAATACATTCTACTGTCATGTACAACTAAAAAGAACAAATTAAAATAATATAAAAAGAGATGAGGTGAACATGAGAGGGCTGAGGCCGTTGCTGCCTCACACAGCAGACTGCTTAGGGTAAACTTTTTGTTTTCACTAAGTAGGAGTATACTCTAATAATAAAAAGTATAGCATAGTCAGTGCATAAACTAGGAACATAATAATTTCATATCAATATCAAGTATTATGTACTATACTTAATTGTATGTGCTATCCTTTTAAATGATTAGCAATATAGGTGGTTAGTCTACACCAGCAGCACCACCAATGTGTGAGTTGTGTATTGTACTATGACATTATTATGGCTATCACATCATTAAGCCATAGGAATCTTTCAGCTCTTTCATAAATTCCTGAAACCACTCTTGTATATATAGTCCACCATGGACCCAAATACTCTGCACTGCATTCCTGTGCTTGGCTCCCACAGTTATAGGAAGTAAACAATATGAAAGGACCATTGGAAATGCTGTGTGAGTGACACACTCAGCCGGTAGGTTCCTGTCCCCTCCCTTCTCATACCTACTATGGGCCATGTGTGAAAACAATGCTTTGTGCAGCACCCTCCACCCCATGAGGCAGGAGTCCTAAGCCCGTTTTTTCCAATGAAGGAAAATGAGCTCGGAGAAGTGACCACATCCAACTGTAGACCATCCAGTAGCAAAAAACTGACTCCAGAATCTTATGTCATCCAGTGAAGAGAAGTTAGCAGGAGGAAAGAAATTAGGAGCTAGAGCAGGAGCCCTGTGGTCTTCTCCAGTGCCTAACACAGCGCTTGGCCCATGGGGGACCCTCAAGAAATATTTGTCAAACTGAACTCAGGAAGGCAGGCTGAAGAACAAACACATCCTGAGGAAGTCCAAGAGCTGCCCAGTGGGCCTCTGCAGGAGGAGCGCTCTCTCAGGGAGGCCTTGCTGGCTTTGCCCTGGTACCCAGCCTGCTCCTGTGCCCTGATCACCCTGCTCTCCCTGCCCTGTATTATCCTACTAGACTCTGAAGGTCGAAGGCTTCTCTTTCCAAATCTCATGAATTAGACAAACATTCAGACTTCTCTCCAAAACGTCCTCTCTCACCTGCCCTCCAGCCCCTTCTTCGGGTTCACTGGCAGACCTGCACGAAGAGACAAGAAATCCCTCGAGGAACACTTCCCATCCATCTTCCTGGTGGTCTTTCATTTCTTTGCCAATAGGGTGATCTGCTTCACAACACACTTCGATGTATTTGACATCTGTCATAAAACCCAGGTCAGGCAGATCTGTCTTCTGTTAAAATAAGCCATTCTTCAGAGACACTTCCTATGCTCTTAGGGCCCCACCAGAAATAATTATTGACATATTGCCCACACATCTAGCCAACCCTCTTAATGGGAGCCATAAATTACCAGCCCTGGTGTCCCCCAGTCTTATCAGAGAAACAGGGTAACACTTAGACAACAGGGAAGAGACACCACGATGTTAAAACCTGAAGGGGGGAGGGGACTCTAGCTGAACTGACTGGTTTCAAGCAAATACCTTTCTTTAACATCTTTCCAAAGTTAATAACTGCGGCAGTACACAGCTGTTTCTTTGTGATGAGACATGAATTTTCTCAAAGTGCCTTACTGAGTCTTACATTCACACAGCAGAGAAAGAGAGGGGGTAGGTAGACATCCTCTGCAGGGCAGGGACTCCTCTCTTGACTCACAGTGGGCTCCACACAGGGGAGAATTCTGAGCACCTGTGCCCTCAGTCCAGGCTACAGGTCTGGGAGAGAAGCACCAAGCGATTCTCATTCTCACTGCTGTCTTGAGAAGCACCCATGGGAGAAGCAGATGTCAGATCCCCAAAAATTGCCAGTTGGAAGACTTGTCACAAGATTACTAAAAATCACTACTGTACTCAAAGGTGTTAAGGTCTCTTGGGTCTTTGTAATTTAAGTACATGTGACAAACTATATAATGTTTCATCCTTGCATAGAGAACAAAAGTTTATAAACCTAAAGAAATGCGCTTTTATAAAGGAAAGAGAGTTTGAGAAAAATGTGCTAGCTTAAGTATATTTTTGTTGGGGTAAGTGATGAGGGCTCCTTTCTGAAGAAGTTTGCAAGTATCTCCATGGAAGTGACATATTAGTAGTTAAGTTATGCCATGCTGAGAAAAACACACTAGCTAAAACAAACTTTTTTTCTTTAATATATTTTTTTAGTTGTAGTTGGACATTTATTTATTTGTTTTTATGTGGTGCTGAGGATCGAACCCAGGGTCTCGCCCATGCTAGATGAGCGCTCTACCACTGAGCCACAACCTCAGCCCCTAAAACAAATGTTTTTAAACTAGTTTAGGAACAAGTTAAAAATGTTTAGAAACTATCTAGAACAGATGAAACTGGGAATACTTTCTAGATTCAGGATCAGTGTGCACAAGAGCAGTCTAAGGAGCTATTTGTGCAGTCTGATTCGAGAGAGACATGTGCATAACAAAAGGATACAAAGAGTAAGGAGTAGGGACGCCCTTTATTGGGACTATCAGAGTGAACCAAGAATACCCAGAGATCACTGGTAAGGAAGTGTGCTCTCTCAGCTGACCTGAGCCTGTAGCTTCCTAAGCTGGGCTTTTAAAAACATAGATTTATGCAGACAGAGCAGAAGCCCCCCAATGTCAAGTGGTGGGCACTAGAAAATGTTATTTCTAGCTATAAAGTTCTTTTGAGATCCTTCTTTTCACCCCAAATGAGAATGGGTACTAGATATTTTTGTTTGCGTACACGTAACATGCTGGCTTCATGATTAAGTGAGAAATGGACTGTCTTTGTTCAAACCAGGATAAATTGTTGAAAGAAATATCAGTGCTTAAGTGTGTTATTCAGGACCGGGAAATCGTCTATCATTCAGACTTTGAGTTGGAGCATTCTAAAGGAGAAACTTGTTCTTTACAGTTATACTGTTGAACTGGGAATAAAGACGGCTGTTGAAAGAGATGCTTGAGCAGTATCTGGATGAGAGATTAACTTCATAAGAGGCAGAGGAAATCGCCTATTTCCCCTTGTCCAACCCACTCAACTCAAACCACCCAAAACTGTCAGTGGATTTGAAATCAGAGGAAGTGGCTAATTTCATGACCAATAACAACATCACTGGTTAAGGATGTTAAGATAAGGGTAATTTAACTCATGTTTCTAACTATGAGCAGATCAGTGGCGGTAATCAAAAAGCACCAGCAATGAGGATCGGCTTGAAATATTCAATCTTGGATGTTCCAGATGATGAACTTCCAAAGCAAAGAGTAGTAGCTCTTCTCTCAAGTGGGCATCCATGTCACCAGGAAGTTGGAGTTGTACATCTTTACCAAAGTTTGAGCTAGACACAACACGGCTATGCTAAGCAAGTCTTCCCAGCGTTCTAAGAGATGAAAGCCCATCTAATTCAGAAGTCAGCAAAAAACTGTCATCCATTAGTTGGTGATGTGTGGCAGCACAATGGTGTCTCCCCCTTAAAAGACTCTACACATCAGGCCACCAGCAGGTGATCTGAGCTCCACAGGAGCTGCTTCACATGGGCTCCCTTTCCCTTTCATGTGTAAAAAACCTCAACAGGATGACCACAGTAAGTTCTGTGGCAGCCATAATGGAAGTCATGTTAGGAAGGTTGTTCGTTTTGCACTAGCGGCCATTGGGTGATTGACGTATTGTAGAATATTAAGCACTTTTCACATCAAGGCTCTGGCATGTTGCTTACTTTGGAGGCCAGTCAGGGGGGCACTTCTTCCACTGAACATCCACACATAACTGATGTGCTGCGGAAGAATTAGCCCACCTTCTTGCCAGATTTTGACATGTTGCCTGATGCCCACATTTGGTGGGAATGGGTCATTCTTTTCATGTGACTAGATATAAGGTAACATATTGTTTCCCCTAGAGATATGGCTCATTTCCATTGTACAAGCTAAGAACTGAGTTCCAAGCTTAGGGACCACTCTGGTATTTGCTACCCTATGCAAAAAACAAAATAATCCCCTATCCACAAATGGTGACTTCTCTTGCTTCCTTGGTGTTGCTTCCCAAGGAAGGTCTGTAAAACTTTGGCATGCCTCTGGGGCATATTCGGTTTTGCTGTTGTCACTCTGTTTCATCCCATTCAGCACAAAGAGGGAATGACACGTGTTCAGGTTTAATGGGAACAAAGTCCTTCCCCTCCACTTGCTGATATTTAAACACTCTAAGTCCCCACACTTCTACAGGGTTTTCTTCATCCGCTTAAGCCTGCATCCCGTGCCTGTAGGTGGGGAATGACTGGATACTATTACTCCGATAGCTGATGATAATATTTCTACATCCATTGTTAAGCTTCTTAAGTTTCTTCTTCACTTTGGGAGCATTTAGCATATCGTTTTCTGAAAACCGTCTTCAATGTGCCTTAGGTAAAGTAAGATTCGATACCGTGTTCAGGGAGATTATCTAGGAACTAAGCCGCCAAGGGAATATCTCAGCCTCGCTCAGCCAGTCTCTCCATAAATGCACCTTTATAAACCTCTCAGGGGTAAACTGGGTCACTTGATGTTGTTTCAGAACATCTGGAAAAGAGTCATTGGGGTGGGGAGGGCTGTTAAAGCTCTTTGTGCTAATGCTCAGGGGATGTAATGAAAACATGGCTGTGACACATACCAAATGACTCTAAAGCATCCACTTGTTTGTAAGTACCCAAACTACTCATTATCTGCTTTTACTTCAAATAAGAGGGGTTTGGCAAGGATGCTGAGTTCAGATATGTTATTGCTCTCACACAGGCTTCCAATTTTTTTTCTGGCAATTTTTGGCAATTGGGAAGCTAACTGCCACTGAACCAAATATCCATTTTACAATATTTCACCAAAGTCTGTTCTGGCAGACCAAAAGCAAGCAGAGTATCAGGGAGTAGATGGAGGTTCCAGGGGCTGGAGAGAAGGTGACACAGAGAGGTTTCAAAGGGTACAGATTTTCAGTTATGCATGATAAATAATTTTGGGAGGCCTAACATACAGCAGGCTCATAATATACCTCAATAAAACTGGGGCTGGTGAGGTGCCCGGGAACCCAAGTAGAGGATTGGGCTACTATGAGGACCTCTAAAGGCCCAGCAAAAACCACATAAGACATGACATCCTCTCTATCTGTGGCTATTTCCAGATCAACTAGCAAACAGAATGTGTATTAAAAGCATCAAGAATAATTGGATGGCAGGGTGCCGTGGCACACACCTGTAATCCCAGTGGCTTGGGAGGCTGAGGCAGGAGGATCACAAGTTCAAAGCTAGCCTCAGCAATGGCAAAGTTCTAAGCAACTCAGCAAAACCCTGTCTCTAAATAATAAATAAATAAATTATGGCTAGGGATGTGGCTCAGTGGTTGAATGCCTCTGAGTTTGATCCCCTGGACCAAAAGAAACAAACACCCACAAAACAGTGAACGGATGACCCTTCCTAATATTTTTTATGGGTGGAGATTTAGACTTCGGGTGTGAAAAGTCCTTCCTTAAGTGGTTTGAATCCCACACCAAAGAACTTCTGAAGTGATTGAGGAATGTGTTTTATGGTTCTCACTTTCCTTAAAGTATTAATTAAGAAAACGAACAGGAGCTTTTCCTTAACAGGCGTACAGCAAGTTAAACCCACTGATCATCAATGCTAGCTGAGTCGCGATTTCCCTCTTGATTAGCATGGGTGTTCCTTCAAATCAAGACAATATGCTTACAGTGATGAGCCCTATTGGCCATCTATCTTGCTTTTGTGATCTGGCTCTCGTCAGCTGAAATGAAGCCATTTCTTCTGCCTGGGGCTGATTAAACACAGAGTAAACCCGGTTCTCTAAAGAGACTCTAATGATTCTCCACAGAGCACGTGTCAGCCCAGCACCTGCAGGCTCCGGTTTCTCCGTTTCCATCATAAAATGAAGCATCTGTTTCAGGGAGGTGATATCTTTTTCTCATCCAGTGTGTCACTCTGGTCAGTGGATGAGGCTCAAGGGGTACACAAGGCTGCCGCATCACAGGTGATGAATGGTCCCCGAGGAAGTTTTGTTCTCATCAGGGGGTGAAAGGGGCATGCCTTTGGACAGACTCCTGTGACTTTGGTCAATGCCTTGGTGGATCACATCACATGGTCTTCTTTTAACAAACTAAGATAAGGAAACATAATGGGGACTCTTTGAAATAAGGCCATCCTTTGTCAACTTATTTATTAATTCAGTGATTATTTAGAATACCAGCTAATGATGCCTCAAATCACAAACTATAGATGGGATGTGGCTAGGGCAGAGACAGCCCCTTCCCCTCTTGAGGTTACATACTGGTGATGGAGACGGATGTTAAACAATTAATGTGAAGTAAGTACATAATTACCACTGGGAGGAGTTTCCCCAATGGGAAGGCACTCTGGGAAAATGTAAGATGGAGGTCTGACATTTGGGGATTTCAAGGATGATTCTCTGGGTTACTGATATTTATGCTGAGACCTCAAAGATGAGAAAGAGTAGAGGGTAAAACAGGATTTTTGAGCCAAAGAATCATGTTCAAAGATCCTGGGGCTGAAGGGTAACATTTGGCCTGTGTGAAGAATGAGAAAAAAAAAACAGTGAAAGGGAGAGTGGCTGAGATGGGGCTGATGATATGGGCAGATCAGTTCAGGCAGGGCCACTAGGTTGGTTTCATTCCATAAGCATGATAGGCTCAGGTGGATGGTTGCTAAGCAGGAAAGTCAAAGCACCTTTACTACCAAGGAGTTTTCCAACCACTTATTGAGTGGGAGGCAATTAGCAACTTTATTACACTACACAGACATTTGTGATTTATGACTTCCAGTTATCCTAACATCCCTTCAAGTTAGATATGTACAGCCCCACTTTGTAGCTGGGGAAACTGGAACTGGGGAGGGAAAGAGACAGGTCATGCTCACTCAGCCGCCCATATGGGACCATGTCTCCAGCCCAAGCCAGATCAGCCTCACACCCATGCTCTTCCCTCTGCACCCTGCCACCAGCCCAAACACAGACCACATGGTCTACCTCTGGATATTTGTGATATTTATGCAACATTGTATGTACCTTTTGCAATTGTTTGACACTCCAGAATTTCCAGAGTACTAATGGATAATGTTAAAGTGATACCAGCTCTGTGTATATCATTATAGATTGAAGAGAGAGTTGAACACAATTACCTTGTCCCTTAGAAAGGAATACTGAATCTAGTCCCATGTGGAAACTAACATCCTGAGTATAGAATTAGATGGATCTGGGTTCAAACTACAGTTTATCTAGTACTGACTCTGTGATGGAGAGCAAGTGGGCATGAATGCTAAGACTCAGTTTTGCTCCTATAAAATGGGCACATTAGCATCTGCTTCAGTAGATGTTCAGTGTGTTGAGTTATATAAACCAGGTCTCTGGTTTCCTGACATACTCAGTACCCAGTACCCACTAACCAGTGCTGTCGTTTGCACTTCTCTTGCACAGTCATCTTCTCCAGATCATCACTGCAAACTAAGCTGCCAGGCTGGTGGGACGTGGAATACTCCATCTCTTTCTCCCAGCATGTGCTTTTGAGCCAATTGGGTGTTGCTCATTTTCCTGCTTTCACATTAGTGAAAGGAATGTGGACTAATCCCTGGAAGGTAGCTGAACACTAAGTCTGCCTAATAATGTTGCATAGCAATTAAGTTTGAGAGCGTTTGAAAATGGCGCAAAGAAATTCCAAAAGAGTTAAATAGCTCTACAAAAGGAGATACTTGATGGAGACCACTGGGTATGGGGCATTTAAAATGTACCCCCTCATCTTTAAATAAATGACTATACCAAATAGGACACCATTTTGCTTTAAAAGCTGTGTTTTTGTTTTTTCCTCATAGATGGCTTTTAGACTTTAAAAAATTATTTGAGACATAAAACAAAACCTTTCCCCCCCCTTTTTTTTCTTTTTTTGTAGTACTGGGGATTGAACCCAAGGGTTCTCTACCTCCTGAGCCCTTTGTATTTTTCATTTTTAGACAGGTTCTCACTGAGTTGCCCAGGTTGGCCTTGAACTTGCCATCCTCTGGCCCTGGCATCCCAAGAAGCTGGATCATTTTTTTAAAATATATTTTTAGTTGTAGATGGACACAATGTCTTTATTTTATTTATTTATTTTTAGTGTTCTGAGGATCAAACCCAGTGCCTTGCACATGTGAGGCAAGTGCTCTACCACTGAGCCATAACCCCAGCCTCTAGCTGGATCATTTTTAAACATAATAAAATGTTCACATACTAGTATTATATTAATATAATGGAGATGATCATATATGTGACACAAGTTATATCCTCAAAATATCTGAATTAAGGAAGGCTCTAGTATAAGACCTTCCTTTGATTGGTATCTAGATTTCAGCACAGTACCTGCCACACCCTCTTCAAGGTTGCTTTCACAATATTTCAGAACTCCCAAGTCCAGAAACAACCTGTAAAAGCACAAAGAAGTTTGAGCAATCTAAGGTAACCAGAAAGTTCTAGAAGGCTTAACCCTCTAGAAAAGCTATTTTTGTCTCAGGGGACCATTCTTTCATCACATTAATGACAGGGTCATTCCCTTCTTGTCATCTGCCCTCATTACTCAGGGGCTGAGAATTGTGCCTGTCTCAGGTTCCACTCTCTTCTCAGCATCTGCATAATCACTTGGCATGTAGTATGTGCACAATAAACTGCTTGTTGAATCAAATGAGATGGTATCAGCACATAGCACAATGCCAAGGACAAGCCAAACCATTAAAATGTCCATCCCAGAATATGTGTGGTACTTGAGGTAAATGTTAAGCTTCCCACCGTGACTCTTGGAGACAGGAAAGTTTTGTTATAAGTTGTCAGACAAAGATAGCATGTGTCCAGTGAGTCAAGTTTGTCATAGTTGGTCCCTTTTCCATGCAACTTTCTGCTATCTCCAATGCCCAGGATCAAGTGAAAGTTAGGCAAAGATGGGTCCAGCAACTTTAGGGCTGAACCAAATTAAAAAAACTTAGATACGCTGAAGGCACCATGGTGTCCACAGCTGTTCATTTGGAAACCTCATTGTCAATCCCACTGAGGTTTGCTCTCCGTTGTGTCCAGTGAAGTTTGATACACCCTCTGGTCCCACAGGCCAGGTACCAGTGGTGATGGAGAAGTCCTGTGCTCCGTGGGAAGACTTCTATCCAGTGTTGCTTACCCAACCCACGAATCCAAACATACCGTCTGTCAGCAGCACTTCGCTCTGCCAGACTTGCAGGGTGACGACACCGCTTCCTCTCAACATTAAGTGTCCAGCTGTGGGATGCAGGAAATGGATGGGGTGAAAGACGAAGAGGGAATCGTAAATCGCTCATTCTCTATGAGAATCAAATTCAGCATCTGTACAACAATGCCTGAGACCCACCCAATCCACCCAAGCAGATAAGTATATAAACCACAGGTCAGTGGACAGACATCTTCAGGAATCTAATGTTGATATGATTATAAGCTGATGCTTTCTTTCTTGAGAACTTTCCTCTAGGAGTTACAGGGTTAGCAAAAACAGCAGTGGGGCACAGCCCTGCCCTTCAGGGAGCTTACAGTCTTTATGCATATCAAACCATGGTGAGTCAAAAACATATAAACAAATACACGAAAATCACATACATTGGTGGTGGGTAGATAGATGGATGGATAAAAAGAGAGATACACACACAGTTGTCCCATTGCCAAATATCTTTGTAAAGGAATCCTAGAGGGAACACAGTAAAACACCTAATAAATGATTTTTGTTTGATCGATCTTGAATACCCTCAGACTATTTCTTTCAAAACATTGTATAAAGTTCTACATCTTGAGAAGACAGGAATAAAGAATATATAAACAGGGTCCTTTTATGTGATACTCTATAAATTCAGAATCAGACATTATTAACATGAATCAGAAAGATGTCTTGAGTTTCATACCAACCACCTACTTCCTGTACAGGACTGTATTTAATAGGTCCACTGGATCAAAGGCTGCATAGACATCAGGCTTATATCTGTAACACAGGTAAAATGTGTGTTCACGAAAAGTTTTGTGCTTTCTCCCCTTATCAAAAAACAGGCATACTTGGTATTTTGCCAAAACCACTTAAAGTGGATTATATCTACATTTGACTTTGCAGTAAGTGCAAAGACAAAATCTCTGAAATTGTTAAACAAAAGTTTCTTTCTTGCTTCCAGAGTTCAAGGTAAAAACAACTTTCTCTGACTCTTAGACATAGTTCAGCTTGAATGTTATAGGAACATAAAATATATTTATTGTTGCTGGAGTTCAAAATTTCCATCCCATTCCACTTGAACACTGATTTTGAGTTTGCAAAAATAGCATCAACAACATCGCCAACAGAGATCCTATAACCTTAACACAAAGTAAATATGAACATGGAAAAGAAATGTAACCTTTTTAAAGTTCTCTGCATGCAAATATCATGCAGAAGTCACTGACTACTGAATTCCCCCACGCTTCTCAATATCAGAACCATTCCCCAAAACCATCATGGCAAACTTATTTTGGTCTTTCATAGATTTTTCTTCAATTCCTCTTCATTTTGTGCGATGGTTTCTCTATCTGCACTATCACATATAGGTAATAAATTTCTTAAAAATTCCATACAGTCAGAACCGCAAAAGAAGCTTACATGAAAACTTCTGGATCTATTTAACCTATTGAGACCCAAACATCACTGTAAGCTTAAATCACCATCCAAAGTGATCCATTAAAATGAAATATAGGAACAGTTATGAAACAATGTGCTCAGACTTAGGGGCTACAAACCCTGCCCTTCTATACTACGACCCTCAAAGCACTTATTTGCATGAGCTTATGTCCACATTTTGGGGGGCTTGGCCTAAAGGGGAAGGACCCTGGAGCAGCACAGGCTTCCATAAACATGTGATGCCAGGTGGATGGCAGAGGACACTGTGGTTTTCCCAAGCAGTGCCAAAAAATTAGTCTGATGCTCTATGAAGAAAGTAACTGCAGGATGTCCCTCCTGGAGGCTGTTTGGATGAAAGCCACTGTAAGCCTTGGGTCCAAATTGAGCTGCCTGCAGGCAGAAGTGATGAAGTGTGACACACAGACAGAGGGATCTGCCCCACACACTCCACCACGGACCTCACAGTCACCCTGACTCCCCTTTGGGAACAACGGTGGAGAACTCCTGAGGCCAATGGAGCCCAGATAGAGAGAAGGCAGGGGCCAGGGCATGCATCAGGGAGCCTGTTGGTGTCCATGGGAGATTCTTCAGACTTATTGATGCTAATTTGATTTCACATATCCCACAGGTAAGAGAGACCTAGGAATATCCAGATGCTTTCTCTGTACAGGATATTGGGCTTTTTGTGTATTACCCACCTGAACTCTGTGGATAATGTTTGGTGTCTAAATTTTATTTGGGCATCACTTCTGGAAGGCTGGAACTAAAGTACCTGAAATGAATTGATAAAAATGTGAAGCTCACTTTCCCTGTACCTCCTTTCCCTGAACAGATTCACCACCAACACTAATACTCCTCTTCTGTGTATTACCGATTCTGTAGTGTATTTTAATGCAGCTTCTAAGGGCATCTAATTCATGTGTTTAGATCAATTGTTTAAGTACTAGGAAAATTTGGTTTCACTTTTTAAAATGCATTCAATATTCATAAAACCTAAAAATTATAGTTCATCTTTGTATAATGATTGATGTCAATGTCCTTACTTAGAAGTCAATATGTAAGTCTAGAATTTGTCATTCAACTTGATGCCCATTGAAGAATGTAAAACTTAGTACTCTTTATGAATCAAAGCATCTACGAGGGGAATCAATGATGCAAGATGAAAAACACTTCTTGATTTTTTTTTTTTTTTAAGTTGCAACCAGAAGTCACTTAGGAATAGAAACCTAAGAAAAAAAATAAAATTTCAGAAGTATTTTCCAACTTCTACCAGGTGCTCAAAGAAGAAATAATCTAAATATGCTTTTAGTTTGTTTTTGTTTTATTATGCAAAAGAAACTACTAAAACTTACACTTACAGAATTAAATTTATGTTTACTCTTTCATCATCCTTGTCCCAGGAACAGTTGATTTTAAAAAAAGGTATATTTTCATGTATTGGATAAAATAACTTCCAGATCCAAAATTAAAGGATACATTGCCAGCAAACTTTGATAAATTAGTAACTCCAGTGTTTGCCTTATTCCAGAAATTCATGTAAGATCAAGAGTATTGCTTCTCCTTAATATCACTGAGGATCTTAATTGTTGATTCAAAAGTGTTTTCCCATGGGGGTGGGGACAAAGTGAAAGAAAGAAAAAAGAAAGAAAGAACGAAAGAAAGAAAGAAAGAAAAGAAGAAAGAAACTGATTTTTAGTTTGAATGCATATCTTAGCATTGTGAATGTATGCCTTTGTGAAAAAAAAATCCATGAAGAAAGCTTTCAGATGTGTCAAGCTTAACAATCTGTTGATGTTAGTAACATGAAACACACAAAATCTTCCAGGAGGTCCAACATTAAAAGTACTCTAAATGAGCAATGACGTAAAAAAATTAATTTGCTTCAGACTTTTCTTTTTGATATCAAATGATATGTTAAGGAAGAGAAAGAAATTCTTGTCAAAATAATATTTCATCTCCCATGATCAGGTCTTTTCACAAGTTTAACAGCCATAACCAAAGTTTTAAGTATTTATACCCCCAATCTTGATTAAAGACATTTAAGAACAGACCACACTTGGCTTAAAAAATATTTTGGCACATGCCTATAATCCCAGCAACTCGAGAGGCAACACAGGAGGATTACAAGTTTGAGGCCACCATCAGCAATTTAGTGAGACCCTGACTTAAAATAAAATTTTTAAGGAGTTGTCGGTGGCAGCTGGAGTCAGTAGCGGCCCCGGGACTTCAGGTCCCCGCGTGGACACTTCACAGGATCCCTCAGGAAACCTCTCTGACTCTTCAAGACAGAGGCAGCCATATCCTCTGAAGGCTCTGTGGGCTCCAACAAGTAACCTGGCTTCCACATCAGGCCACCATGAGGAGCCCTTTGGAGTAGCTGTGGCTTCTGGGAGGATCAGCCGAGAGATTTTGGGAAGGAAGATGGCGGCGAGGGGAGTGCATTGCCCCCGTGTGCTGCTTCACTGTGTGGGAGTATGACAAGTCAGGACGGCTAAAGGATATCTTGTTAGGAATTTCCAGCAATAGTGGGGTGCTCCGGAACCTGGAGGAAGGATTTCCATCGCACAAGGATCGGCTACGGGGACTCAAACGCGAGAGGTTTGTCGCACGGAGGGTAACACTGCTTATTCAGCAAATCGCCCCGCGGCTAGAGTCTGCAGCGCGCTGGGAAATGAGGAGATAGCGACGCAGGGATACAGCGCTGCAGTTTCTGCCAGCCGTGCAAGCACCGTACTCAGGGCTGAATTCTGGGTTCGAGACGGGGGAAGGAAGCGGTCCATCTCGGTTCTCCACACCGGTCAGACCACAGAGGAGGCCAGCAGCCACCATGTTGGAAAGCTGATGTCACTATACCTGTTTTCGACTGACCGCAGCTCATTCAGCCATAGAACAGGTAATTTCAGGCTGCAATTCGCCTGCGGCTTGCAGACAGATTGCTAGGGTTCAGTGCCTGGGTGCTTCTTAGAACTTGATCTTATCGGAGCAAACACCGAGCGGAGCGCGGGGCGGCCGAGTTCCGGCTCCCGGAACCGTCCCGGAACCGCCCTGGCCCAGGGCCACGGAGCCTGAGGAGGCTGCTTCTTGGACCCTGCTCCTATCAGAGCATACACCAAGCACTAAGCGGCCGAATTCCGGCTCCCGGAACTTCCCTGGCCCAGGGCTAGGAGCCCGCGGAAACTGCTTCTCGGTCCGGGTCCTGCTGAGGGCCGGTCAGGACTCACCCGTTGCTTTGGTTGCCCGGCAAGGGGAACGAAATGCTGCCATTCGCATAGGATACCAACATGGCAGAGATCTGATGTCATCAGAAAGCGGCGGAGGAGAGAACTTCATCAATACCAGCGGTGACATAAACAGTTGGTCTCCTGGTAGGGGGGGTGAGGCACAGACACCCGAGTCTCCTCAATTTGTCGTCGAGCCAGAGGGGAGGAGACGGGCCGCCGCCAGCGCCCGGAGCAGGCCCAGCGGCTCGCCAGCGTGGTGACCGCGTGACCCCAATTGGAGAGGGGGCAGAGCGGAGCCGCCACCCGCACCCGCAAGGTGGGCAGACCCGCGACCCAGTGGTACATGGGCGTGGTAGGAGGGGCAGGGCAGAGCCGCCATTCGCGCTTGCAAGGTAAACAGACCTGTGACAGCCTGGCGGGTCAGGCCCAGTGGCCTGCCAGTGTGGTACACACGTCACCCCAACTTGAGTAGGGGCAGAGCAGATCCTTCTCCCACGCCCGGATCAGGCCCTGCCGGTGTGGTGGTCACGTGACCCCAATTGGAGTGGGGGCGGAGCGGAACCGCCACCCGTGCCCGCAGGGTGAGCAGACCTGTGACCAACCTGCAGATCAGGCCCAGGGGTCCGCAGGTGTGGTAGGAGGGGCAGGGCAGATCCGCCGCCCGCGCCTCCAAGGTAGGCAGACCTGCAACAGACTGGCGGATCAGGCCCAGGAGACTGCCGGCGTGGTACACACACCACCCTAATTGGAGTAGGGGCAGAGCAGAGTCGCCGCCCGAGCCAGGAACAGGCCCAGCGTCCTGCAGGCGGGGTAGTCACGACACCCCAATTGGAGTAGGGGCAGAGCAGAGCCTCCACCTGTGCCCGAAAGGTGGGCAGATCTGCGACCGACCAGCGGGACAGGCCCAGTGGCCTGCCCGTACGACAGACACGTCACCCCATTTGGAGTAGGGGCAGAGTAGAGCCGCCGCCCGCGCCTGCAGGGTAGGCAAACCTGCAACCGACCGGCGGATCAGGCCCGGTGGCCTGCCGGCGTGGTACACTTGTCACCCCAATTGGAGTAGCGGCAGAACAGAGCCGCCGCCAGCGCCCAGAACAGGCCCAGTGACCTGCCGGCGTGGTAGCCACGACACCCCAATTGGAATAAGGAGAGAGCAGAGCCGCCGCCCGCACCTGCAGGAAAGATACGCAAGCAGTATGAAAAGACAGGGAAAGAAAGGACCACAAGCAATGCAGGTCAACGCAACTTTAGAAGAGGTAACAGCTGCAGCAGATGGAATGTCAGATAAAGAATTCAGGATATACATGCTTCAGATGATCTGGAGTATCAAGGAAGACATTAAACAGCAAAATCAGACAATGAAAGATCACTTCGACAATGAATTACGCAAACAAATCCAGGAAGCAAAGGATCAACTATACAGGGAGATAGAGGTTATAAAAAACAAACAAACAGAAATCCTAGAAATGCAGGAAGCAATAAACCAATTTAAAAACTCAATTGAGAATACTACCAGCAGAGTAGAACACTTAGAAGATAGAACATCAGACAATGAAGACAAAGTATTTCAACTGGAAAAGAACATAGACAGCTCAGCATGTGGCTCAAGCGGTAGCGCGCTCGCCTGGCATGCGTGCGGCCCAGGTTCGATCCTCAGCACCACATACAAACAAAGATGTGGTGTCCACCGATAACTAAAAAAAAAAAAAAAGATAAATAAATAAATATTAAAAAAAAAAAAGAAACCATGAGCAGAACATCCAAGAAATATGGGATAACATTAAGAGACCAAACTTAAGAGTCATTGGGATACAGGAAGGTACAGAGCTCCAAACCAAAGGAATGAGCAGTCTATTCAATGAAATAATACGAGAAAACTTCCCAGACTTGAAGAATGAGACAGAATCCCAAATCCTAGAAGCCTACAGGACGCCGAATGTGCAAAATCATAAGAGATCCACACCTAGACACATTATAATGAAGATGCCCAACATACAGAATAAGGAGAGAATTTTAAAAGCTACAAGAGAAAGGAAGCAGATTACATTTAGGGGTAAGCCAATCAGGATAACAGCTGATCTTTCAACACAGACTCTGAAAGCTAGAAGATCCTGGAATAACATATTTCAAACACTGAAAGAGAATGGGTTCCAACCAAGAATTGTGTATCCAGCGAAATTAAGCTTCAGGATGGAAGATGAAATTAAAACCTTCCACGATAAACAAAAGTTTAAAGAATTCGCAGCTAGAAAACCATCTCTTCAAAACATCCTCGCCAAAGCATTACAGGAAGAGGAAATGGAAAATAACAATGAAAACCAACAGTGGGAGGTAGGACAGTAAAGGGGGGGGAAATAATCACAGAGGAAAACAAACCATGTTTAGTAACAGAAATAAACAAATATGGCTGGAAGAACAACCCATATCTCAATAATAACCCTAAATGTTAATGGCTTAAACTCACCAATTAAGAGACACAGGCTAGTAGAATGGATCACAAAACAAGACCCAACAATATGCTGCCTACAGGAGACGCATTTGATAGGAAAAGATATACATAGGCTGAAGGTGAAAGGTTGGGAAAAATCATATCACTCATATGGACTTCGGAAACAAGCAGGAGTGTCCATACTCATATCAAATAAAATAGATTTCAAGCCAAAGTTAATCAAAAGGGATAAAGAGGGACACTACATACTGCTTAAGGGAACCATACACCAACAAGACATAACAATCATAAATATTTATGCCCCAAACAATGGTGCAGCTATGTTCGTCAAACAAACTCTTCTCAAGTTCAAGAGTCTAATAGACCACCATACAATAATCATGGGAGACTTCAACACACCTCTCTCACCACTGGACAGATCTTCCAAACAAAAGTTGAATAAGGAAACTATAGAACTCAATAACACTATTAATAACCTAGACCTAATTGACATATATAGAGTATACCACCCAACATCAAGCAGTTACACTTTTTTCTCAGCAGCACATGGATCCTTCTCAAAAATAGATCATATATTATGTCACAGGGCAACTCTTAGACAATATAAAGGAGTAGAGATAATACCATGCATCTTATCTGATCATAATGGAATGAAACTGAAAATCAACGATAAAAGAAGGAAGGAAAAAGCATACATCACTTGGAGAATGAACAATAGGTTACTGAATGATCAATGGGTTATAGAAGACATCAAGGAGGAAATTAAAAAATTCTTAGAGATAAATGAAAACACAGACACAACATATCGGAATCTATGGGACACATTGAAAGCAGTTCTAAGAGGAAAATTCATTGCTTGGAGTTCATTCCTTAAAAAAAGAAAAAACCAACAAATAAATGATCTCATACTTCATCTCAAAATCCTTGAAAAAGAAGAGCAAAACAACAGCAAAAGAAGTAGAAGGCAAGAAATAATTAAAATCAGAGCTGAAATTAATGAAATCGAAACAAAAGAAACAATTGAAAAAATTGACAAAACTAAAAGTTGGTTCTTTGAAAAAATAAACAAAATCGACAGACCCTTAGCGATGCTAGTGAAGAGAAGAAGAGAGAGAACTCAAATTACTAGCATATGGGATGAAAAAGGCAATATCACAACAGACACTTCAGAAATACAGAAGATAATCAAAAACTATTTTGAATCCTTATACTCCAATAAATTAGAAGATAGTGAAGGCATAGATAAATTTCTTAAGTCATATGATCTGCCCAGATTGAGTCAGGAGGATATAGAAAACCTAAACAGACCAACTGAGGAAATAGAAGAAACCATAAAAAGACTACCAACTAAGAAAAGCCCAGGACCGGATGGGTATACAGCAGAATTTTACAAAACCTTTAAAGAAGAACTAATACCAATACTTTTCAAGCTACTTCAGGAAATAGAAAAGGAGGGAGAACTTCCAAATTCATTCTATGAGGCCAACATCACCCTGATACCTAAACCAGACAAAGACACTTCAAAGAAAGAAAACTACAGACCAATATCTCTAATGAACCTAGATGCAAAAATCCTCAATAAAATTCTGGCGAATTGGATACAAAAACATATCAAAAAAATTGTACACCATGATCAAGTAGGATTCATCCCTGGGATGCAAGGCTGGTTCAATATACAGAAATCAATAAATGTTATTCACCACATCAATAGACTTAAAAATAAGAACCATATGATCATCTCAATAGACGCAGAAAAAACATTCGACAAAGTACAGCATCCCTTTACGTTCAAAACTCTAGAAAAACTAGGGATAACAGGAACATACCTCAGTATTGTAAAAGCAATCTATGCTAAGCCTCAGGCTAGCATCATTCTGAATGGAGAAAAATTGAAGGCATTCCCTCTAAAATCTGGAACAAGACAGGGATGCCCTCTCTCACCACTTCTGTTCAACATAGTTCTCGAAACACTGGCCAGAGCAATTAGACAGACGAAAGAAATTAAAGGCATCAAAATAGGAAAAGAAGAACTTAAATTATCACTATTTGCAGATGACATGATTCTATACCTAGCAGACCCAAAAGGGTCTACAAAGAAACTATTAGAGCTAATAAATGAATTCAGCAAAGTGGCAGGATATAAAATCAACACGCATAAATCAAAGGCATTCCTGTATATCAGCGACAAATCCTCTGAAATGGAAACGAGGACAACCACTCCATTCACAATATCTTCAAAAAAAATAAAATACTTGGGAATCAACCTAACAAAAGAGGTGAAAGACTTATACAATGAAAACTACAGAACCCTAAAGAGAGAAATAGAAGAAGATCTTAGAAGATGGAAAAATATACCCTGTTCATGGATAGGCAGAACTAACATCATCAAAATGGCGATATTACCAAAAGTTCTCTATAGGTTTAATGCAATGCCAATCAAAATCCCAACGGCATTTCTTGTAGAAATAGAGAAAGCAATCATGAAATTCATATGGAAAAATAAAAGACCCAGAATAGCAAAAACAATGCTAAGCAGGAAGTGTGAATCAGGCGGTATAGCGATACCAGACTTCAAACTATACTACAGAGCAATAGTAACAAAAACAGCATGGTACTGGTACCAAAACAGGCGGGTGGACCAATGGTACAGAATAGAGGACACAGAAACCAATCCACAAAACTACAACTACCTTATATTTGATAAAGGGGCTAAAAGCATGCAATGGAGGAAGGATAGCATCTTCAACAAATGGTGCTGGGAAAACTGGAAATCCATATGCAACAAAATGAAACTGAATCCCTTTCTCTCACCATGCACAAAAGTGAATTCAAAATGGATCAAGGAGCTTGATATCAAATCAGAGACGCGCCGTCTGATAGAAGAAAAAGTTGGCTACGATCTACATTCGGTGGGGTCGGGCTCCAAATTCCTCAATAGGACACCCATAGCACAAAAGTTAATAACTAGAATCAACAAATGGGACTTACTCAAACTAAAAAGTTTTTTCTCAGCAAAAGAAACAATAAGAGAGGTAAATAGGGAGCCTACACCCTGGGAACAAATCTTTACTCCTCACACTTCAGATAGAGCCCTAATATCCAGAGTATACAAAGAACTCAAAAAATTAGACAATAAGAGAACAAACAACCCAATCAACAAACGGGCCAAGGACCTGAACAGACACTTCTCAGAGGAGGACATACAGTCAATCAACAAGTACATGAAAAAATGCTCACCATCTCTAGCTGTCAGAGAAATGCAAATCAAAACCACCCTAAGATACCATCTCACTCCAGTAAGATTGGCAGCCATTAGGAAGTCAAACAACAACAAGTGCTGGCGAGGATGTGGGGAAAAGGGTACACTTGTTCATTGCTGGTGGGACTGCAAATTGGTGCAGCCAATTTGGAAAGCAGTATGGAGATTTCTTGGAAAGCTGGGAATGGAGCCGCCATTTGACCCAGCTTTTCCCCTTCTTGGTCTATTCCCTAAAGCCCTAAAAAGAGCATGCTACAGGGACACTGCTACATCGATGTTCATAGCAGCACAGTTCACAATAGCAAGACTGTGGAACCAACCTAGATGCCCTTCAATAGACGAATGGATAAAAAAAATGTGGCATTTATGCACAATGGAGTATTACTCTGCATTAAAAAATGACAAAATCATAGAATTTACAGGGAAATGGATGGCATTAGAGCAGATTATGCTAAGTGAAGCTAGCCAATCCCTAAAAAACAAATGCCAAATGTATTCTTTGATATAAGGAGAGTAACTAAGATCAGAGTAGGGACAAAGAGCAGGAGAAGAAGATTAACATTAAACAGGGATGAGAGGTGGGAGGGAAAGGGAGAGAGAAGGGAAATTGCATGGTAATGGAAGGAGACCCTCAGGGTTATACAGTGGAGGAGGTAGAGAGAGAGGAGGGGAGGGGAGGGGAGAGGTGGGGAGGGGGGAGGGTGGAGGATGGGAAAGGCAGCGGAGCACAACAGACACTAGTATGGCAATATGTAAATCAATGGATGTGTAACTGATGTGATTCTGCAATCTGTGTATGGGGTGAAGGTGGGAGTTCATAACCCACTTGAATCAAAGTGTGGAATATGATACGTCAAGAAATTTGTAATGTTTTGAACAACCCACAATAAAAAATTAAAAATATATTAAAAAAAATAAAAATAAAATAAAATTTTTAAAAGGGTTAGGGAGTGGTTAAGTGCCCTTGAGTTAAATCTCTAACAATATATATATATATATACATACACACATATATATACATACATATTATATATATATATATTACCATATACATGGTAATGTATTTTCTAAACATATATATTTTTTAATTTTTTAATATATATATATATATTTTTTAAACTCTTCTACAGAAACAAATGTTGGTGTTTCCCAGTCAATCAGATGTGATACTGGATTCAGCAAATGCGGTCCAATATCATATAAAACTTTGGAAAAATAATTGCTCTTTTTAACTTTAATTTACTCAAAATTTGATATGAATATTGTGTGGCATGGTAGAATCACTAATTGGATGATGCGAGTGAATGTGAAAGTACTATGTAAACAGTAAATAAAGCACCATGTGCATAAAAGTTATTCATACTACTGGTGAAGTTTCCTTCCTGATAATAAAAATAATGACATTAATAACAGCACAAATAATAGCAACAGCTCTTACTTACTGAGCAATTTT
Organism: Marmota monax; assembly: GCF_021218885.2. NCBI lineage: Eukaryota > Metazoa > Chordata > Mammalia > Rodentia > Sciuridae > Marmota > Marmota monax. Next base: position 18,955,535 of record NW_026692254.1, on the reverse strand, counting down.
ATTATCTGCCAGCCACTATTCTAGGCATTTTACATGTATTCGGTTTTACTTGCACTGTTAGACACTGTTATCTCCACTTTACAAATAAAAACTGAAAACACAGAGAAGCTATGCAAATTTCCCTAAGTCACAAAGAACACAGACTGTGTCATTAATTTTTTTTTTTTTGGCAGTACTGGGAATTGAACCCAGTGCCTTGTACATGCAGAGTAAACACCATACCACTGAGCCACATCCCCAGTTCTAGCCCAAGCCATTAAAGTTCTTTACTCCCTCATGCAAATGTAGTCACAAATAAAAGTGTTGGCATAGAATTTGTGAATTTCCATCTAGTTGCAGCATATGATCCAGATGCTTCAACATATGGTCAAGTGACTATTTAGTTATTGAAGTGAAAGCACATGTATACACGCACGTGTACACACACACATACACTCATACAAACTTATTCACATATCCAATAATATGGCAAATAGCCTTGAACTAACACATAGACTTGTTCTCTTTATTTGAAATAGTTCAAATGAGTCATAGGATTTTGCTATGAAAAAGCTCTTTCTGCCAGAAAGTAAGCTGATACTAAATGTTTGATAAATGAGAGCATGTTCCCCAGTGTGGCAATATTTGGCATCTTTGTTTTGCAAATCACTTAGAAATCTTTGGGTCTGTGAGGGACAAAAAGGAAATTCATTCTAGCTACACCAAAAAGAGAGAGAGATCAGCTCCCATAAGAAAAGAGTCTAGAGAGTACAGGTTTCAGGCGTGGCTGGATATAGGCATTTGGACAGTCATCTTGTCCATCTCACTATTGTTCCTGCTCCCTGCTCCTCTTATTTTTCTCTTCAATGACTTCCTTCTTGGTCAGGCTCCCTTCACCAGCAGTCATTGGTTTATATATGGCTATTCTAGAAATGAGTGCACTTCTTTCTATATCCAACCAGTATCTGTTAGAAACCCTGGATTGTCATAGCCTGGATTATATACCCATCTCTGAACCAATCACTGTCTTCAAATGGATTAGGCACTTGATTAGCCAACCAAGAAGTAGAAAAAGGTAGAAGGGAAGAAAATACATAGAAGAAGATGGTAGTGATAAATGTAAATATGACATAGGTATAGCCTCTCTTATGCCAGAGATGTCCAGCTAATTTTTATCTTCAATGTGATCTCAAGAATTTAACTTCCAAAAACAGAAGCAAATAATAGACAAACCCTCCTCTTCAGACTGATCTTTCTTTTTGCCTGTCTAATTCATTGTCTTTAAAGGAAATTGACACCCAGATTTGAATAAGGCAAGACTCATATGAATGATGTCATTCAAGAGGGAAATTATTTCTTTTTCTGCTTCATTGTACTTGGTGGTAATTTATGATCAGTGGTGACAATCAGATCATTCCAATAAATCCATGTTCAGATTTAAAACCATAAATTAACTGAAAGTTACAGCAAAGTGTGCCCCATTACATGTTTTGTTCTCAGGCTTTAGAAAACTGGCAGGAGTCCCCCTGTGGTCCTTTCTCACACAGGAATATCCTGCCCTGCTGTATACAAAGGTCTCATTGATTGCAAGAGTGGCTGCACTTCTATGCAGGGCCAAAGGGTTGGGAATCCAGGAAATTCTCAACTGGTTTAACAAGAATAAGTGCCACACCTTCTCCAAGTTCCACAGTGAACAAGCCACAAAAATTGGGTCTGCAGTGAGAAATGGGGAAAATGAGAGCAGTGCCTTCAGGCAACTGGAGCCCCTGAGAGATGAGAGTTCAGATAGGATCAAATGCATATCTCAGGCCATTCTGTTTCATTCCAGTCTCACATTTTCCCTAAGATTTCTTCCTGCCTGAAGATAAAGAGAGAGAAAGCACATTCCACAATCCCACAGGCCCTCCTGCCCCGATGCTGAAGCCCCCCCACCCCCCCACCCCCCCAACCCCCACCCCACCCCACCACCCCACCACCCCACCCCACCCCCCCGCAGCATGACTATGAATTAGATTCTCCCCCTTTCCCGCCCTGCTTTCTTGAACTTTTTCTTTTAGGACATTGAGGAAGTCACACTCACCGAGTCAACTCGGCAGGCTGTCACCACCCGTTTATCCAAGCCCTTCATTTCATTATTACCCTTTATGGCCTCCCCACTTCCATTTGTCTCCTTCAACCATAAGCAAGAGTGCTATTATTGTGTGGCTCTGTCACTAGGATCCCCAAGACCCCACTGACACTAGGGTACATATCCCCATCCAGCCCCTTGGGAGCTCTGTCTGAGAGTTTCTCTGGGCTCGACTCCCACCAACAGCAGAGTCAGCTGGTGGAATTTGGTTGGTCTTCCTCTGGCTTCCCAGTTTGGTGCACATACCATGGCGACAGGATCAGGTTCATATCATATGAATGGGAGAAACTGAGGCTGGAAGAGGTTAAATGGTACACTTCATTTCTCATAGCTAGTCCCTATGGTTTGGATGTGTTTGGCACCTGTCAACCAAGGGTTGAATGAAATTCTATACTTCCAAGGACAATGAAGTATTGGGAGCTTGGTCCTCAGTGTGGCAATTTGGGGAGGTGGTGGACTGTTAAGACTGGGAGATTGAGACTGGCCCTGTTCCTCACTCTGATTTCATGTCTGGCAATATGGTCTTTACCACATAGCATTCACACTACCATGATGCCAGCTGCCATCAGGTGACACAGCCAGAGGGCTTTCACTAGAGCTGGCACTATACCATTTAGACTTTGGGCCTCCCAAACTGTGAGCTAAATAAACCTCTTTTCTTGATCAGTACCCAACTTTGGGTATTTTGTTACAGTAACAGAAAAGTATGAAAACATTAGTTAAGAGCTTGAGTCAGGATTCAGGGACCAGTTTCTCTGACTCTTTGGCTCACATTCTTGTGAGCTATACCACATTACCATCCATGGTGATCTTGTGATTCAATGATGTGGACTAGAGGGTGCAAGTACAAACAGTGAGGAATCCTTTTAGTAAGAAAGCCAGAAAACTTTTCCTTCCTTTCAACAGGCATCCATCCCCCAAACTCCATGCCTTCATGTCTGCTGGCAGAAGAAAGCAGATCATGCCACAAGACCCTTGTATATCAGAGGGGACAGTGAGCCCCATTGGCTGGAAGCCAGGCAAGCTTAGTCCCCTCACACCCCTGAAGCCAGAAGATTAACATCTGCCATCTGGCAAACCAGAGGCTCCCATGCAAACTGCAAACACCCCCTCCCCTCCCCGGGTGACTCACTGCTATGCCCAATACCAGTCAGGCCCAAGGAAACTTTGATGGCTCAATTAATGAAGATGAAAACTTGAGATATGCCAAATGCAGATTAAATGGCATCTTGGTAACATGATTATCTCTGAATTACTAGCTACATAGTGAGTCAGACAAGTGACTAATCCTCAGGAAGGCTGGGTGCTGTGGACAGGGGATGAACTATTTCAGGTCTTTGGGACAGAATTTTAGTAAATAGAACAGGCCTGAATGTCTTCTTGTATCATAGATGTCACACTTCTTCAGAGAAGATTTAATTTCTTAAAGTTCTGAGGTTCCAAATTCAGAATGATTGATAACAAGATGAGCAGGGAATGTGTTGGGGGAAAAAAGAGAGAGAGAGAGAGAGAGAGAGAGAGAGAGAGAGAGAGAGAAACAATCACAAGAATCTGGCAAACATTCATGTCCTGTGGATAAGATCAGCAGAAAGCAAAGGTTAAGAATGATACAGAGAGCAGTCAAAAAAGCTACAGGTAAAGTCTTGTCTCCAGCTTCTTTCCACCTGCTTTTAGCTCACTGCTATTTAGTAAGCTTTTCTACCCTGGTCCTTCAATGCATCTCTGTGAGCTAGACACTGCTCTTCTATTTTCTATGTGATAAAATTAAGTCTTAAAAGTGTTAGTAACCTCTCTGAGGTTGAATACCTGCTAATTACCTAATCTGAGGGTCATTCTATGCCCAAAGTTAGGAAATGCCATAATTTGACTCCCCAATTTTAGGGATCTATGGAGACTTTTGAAAGCATCCCGAGGATTATCTTCAAGACTAATGAAAAGCCACCCCCAAAATGGAAGTTAAGAAAATTTCACCTTCTTTAAAACAGAAGATGAGGACTTGTCAAGTGGTGATGATGTTGGAGGAGTGAGTTTGTCAGTGAATGTCTATGATTCAGCGAATAAAATGTCTCAATACCTAGTTGGAATTGTGTAAGAAAGTCCTTACTTGTCTGCTCTGGGATGAACTATGAAATCTCCAAGAATCACGTTTAGCCTCTAAATGACTAGCAATCTTTTTAGAGTTTAGTCATAAGATGTCCAGGATAAGAATTGGTGGCATGATGCATGTTCTAAATTGTGCCTTACATAAAGCTATGGAAATACATCTTGCAAAATCCCATACTTCCTCCTTTCTATCCCACACATTTCCATGCAGGAAAGAGTGAAGGAGACTCTGGTTTTTAGACTTCTGATACATTGTACCTATTTCAATCAGATGCATAATTGTGGTAGGATTGTTATTGTTTACTTTTCACACTGTCACTAGCAACTTTAATTTTCAGTTAAGTTCTTAAAAATCCCTTTCTGGAAAAGTAAATGAGATCACATTCTCCATTCTCCTGGTTAACAGTGTCATTATCACACTGCGAATTCTCAAACAATCAACTAAATTCCATTGTCGTTCTGAATCCCTTCTCTTCCTTTTGTGATGCACTCACAAACTTATTCAGTCTTCTGCCTTCTCAATGGAGAAAATTTTATAGAAACTACTATAAACGGTGCATAATTGTAAATAGCTTTAAAAAGCCATATGGAAGGATGAATAATTTTCCTTTTTGTTCCCATCTTTCCTAAATATTCTCTCGCTTTATGTTTTGCAATACCTTTTACACCCAGCTTTGGTCAAAATTGTTGTTGGACATTTGCCAGTTTGAAATGTCCTACAAAATGAATTGCTTCTTTTGTAAATAAGAAAAAAACTCTGTAACTTTGAGAACTATTGCTTCAAAATACTTTCTAAAGTTATAGCTAGCTGGGAGCACTTTCTTTGGGGGCAAAGGAGTGTGGTGAGTTTATTGTCTGTTCCGCATGTATAAATCATGATCCAGATAATATTTTGTGCTTGCCTTCATGTCTTCTAGCAGCTATAGTTTGGAGCATCACAAATATTCTTTTAGGAAAGCATCATATATTTCCTGAGTCAGCAAGGTCTTGCATTTTGGGTTAAATTGTCAAATAACACCAGAACAAGATGAAAACTGAAACAATTTTTTTAAAGTATTATTTAGCTGTTAATAGACTTTTATTTTATTTAATTATATGTGGTGCTGAGAATCGAACCCAGTGCCTCACACATTCCAGGCAAATGCACTAACACTGAGCCATAGTCCCAACCTGAGATAATTTTTAACCACTAATTTCATGGTTGGGGCTAAATGAAGACACCATAATATTCAAGTGAATGAACTCACCCACTCGTATTGGCTTCCTTTTCTTACTTTTTACTCTAAGAAGTTAATTTATTCCTCTTAAAATTAATACACCAACCTCTTCTAATGCTGTTCTGGTGCGGTAACTTCTGATTTGGTCACACTAAGTTCTTTCCCATATCCTACCCTGTGCTTCTCAGAATAAATATCTCCAAGATTAAGGACAAATATTACAGTTGTGAGCTCATTCTCAAAAACCAAGTAAATATCAAAATTAACTCAATAATGCACTGCACAATTTGTACAGAGGGCATGTTATCATACAAAAGATCTTTGTACTTTTAGACTCACATTTAAAAAAAAAAAGAGTTCTCTGTTACCCATTGAAATGAACTGGTAGATATGCATATATACATTAAGTCTATACACATGTATTAAGATAACTTTCCTCACAATACTTTTCTTTCTAGCATGCACTTCTTCTTGAATCATATAACTTAATATTATATTCAAATTTATGAGGATAAAATGAAAAAAAAAAACATTTTGAAAAGATGAGCCACTTAAGGAAGGATTGGTCAATTAAAAAATATAGCTGTTCTTCCCTCATGATGAGAATTATTTTTTTACCTCAAAAAATTAGCTGAAATAAGGTGGGCTTTTTTGGAGGTATCTGGGCAGGAAATTTTACACAAGCTGTGAACCAGAGGCATCTGATCCTCCACTCTAATAAAAATGCAGTCAGTCATACCTACACCTAGAAGAGGAGACAAAACATGCAAAGGACTTGAATATTTCACAAATTCCCATCAAAAATCAGCTCATGCACAACCTATAATGAGAAGAACCAAACTCATCAATGAATGAGATGTAAAAAAGCATCAAGCCTTGTTGATTTTAAGTCTCTCTGCCACAGACTTTTAATATCATCTTAAGAAAAATCAGTTTAAATGTCTATCTAAATTCAGAAGAAAAACATCTTGGCTCTCCTTAGACATGTTGAAAAGAATAACAAGAGCTACTCAGAATCACTCCATGAAATAATGCAAGTGCTTTCTAACACACTTGACCAAATCATAGCCAAGTACGAAACAAAATCATAGTTATGAGAGCGTGTTGGATAAGGGACATGATGATTCTTCATGTTCAATGTTCTATCTCACATGATGCTTTCTCTGAAAGCCAAGTTTCATCTTGGGAAAGACTTCATTTTAAAGACCAAGCCCCAATATTACAGAATCTCAGGTTCGGGCTAGGGATGTGGCTCAAGCGGTAGCGTGCTCGCCTGGCATGCACAGGGTGCTGGGTTCGATCCTCAGCACCACATAAAAATAAAAATAAAGATGTTGTGTCCACCGAAAACTAAAATACTAAAAAAAAAAAAAGAATCAGAATCTCAGGTTCAACAAAGAATCCAGAACATCCAGTTTTGGCAGAAATATTAATTAAGCCAACATTTGCTGATGTCACTGGATGCAAGTACAATATCATGGAGAACATTACAATAATGGAATCTCAGGCCTCAGTGCACCCTGAGTGTGTGTGTGCCTGAGTGTGCTTCTGGATATGCTCCTGGGGATGTACACATGCAGATACACATGTTGTCTACAAATAAACCTGGCCACAAAAACTCCTTCTTCTTTAGAAGCCATTGTATTTTTGTTTTTATATGCAGCACTCTGTGCATTTCTGTAGTTGTGAACAACTACATTTGATTAAAATCTGTCAGATTTATCTTTTTAGCAGGAGAAAAGAAATATGTGTTTCTCCACAAAGGAAATCAATGTGTCTTTATGATAGATGCAGAGTGGAAAGTTGGATACTGTCACTTTAAGGATGAAACAGAAAGGCAGGGTAGCTGTTGCCATTGGCTGCTGACATCACTGTTGTGAGGTAAAGCCCCTGTTTAAATCTTATAATCCTTGTTTATAGGATAGACTTACAGTCACTGACCTTATAGCCATTACTCCAACTTGTTAAGTAACAAAGTCTTGCATCTGAGGTGTCCAGAGTTTGCTTTGTTTAAATTTCCTTGGCAACATCTTTTAGCCAGAGCTCTGCTCTGCTCCTTTTCTGCAGTGCAAGAAAGATTGCATCCCTTCCCATAGGAAGGCATCACGTTTTCAAGACCCCATAACTGTACCAGAGAATCTCCTTTCTCCAGGCAAACAGAAGGAAGAAAACCTGAAAGCAACTCTCATGCTATGCCAAAGGCAAATAAACCAGAGAGTGTCCCTGGAGGAAGATGGAGGATGCTTTGTGACACAAAGATGTCCAAAGGTCTCCTCCTGCCTCTTGGAAACAGCTTGCTTCCCTCCCCAAGATCCCAAAGAACTCCAGATTGAGCTATGCTGGCTAGGAAAGGAAGTATCTGCTCTGATACTGAGAGCTTATAAGAGTCTTTGCTCAGAGATGGCATAACCAGCAAAGTCGTACCCTCTTCAGGCAGCCTCAGAAATTCAGGTGAGAGTGGATGTCTTTTCAGTGTAGGTATTTGTACCTCTTAGGTTACAACCCACAAAAGCATTCTAGTGTGCTTATAAAGCAATGTCAAGATCACTGAACTCACGCATCAGTTCAAATTGCCTTATCTCTTGTCTCATGAATGAAATCTGTCAGTATTTGAAGTGCTCATTTGCAATCAATTTCAGTAATCATGTTTGATGCCCATGCCTACATAAGTTCCTTTAAAATGATGTGTTGGGTTTTGTGCCTTAATCAATGAATGCTGCTAGAAGGGATTCTATTGATATGAGCATGCACGTGAGTGCTCCACATATTAACCCAGATCTGATTAAACCATTAAATGGCACCTAGCCAAGAGTGTAGAGCGTAGTAGGTACTCATCACAGATTCTCTATTTATTACTCTTTAAATATTTGTCACATTTATTTAACTGTATCTCTTCAACAGGCATCCTACAAATTAAATAAAAAAGAACAAATAGCCGATGCATTTTCCTAAGGCTAAAGGACTCTATCTCTTTTGCCCCCAATGTCCACCCTCTACCTTTGCTTTGCCTGCAATTTTCTACCTACTGGAAAACAGAGTCGAAGAATCAGTTGACCACCATCATGCCATTCTAACCAACTGAAAGCCTTCCCAATTAGTTATACATATTAATTAATTTGTATGAGTTTCTAATGATTGAGATACATTCTTGTTTTCTGGTAACAAACCTTTTCTACTAGTTATGCTCTATGCTTTTGATACACTGATGAGTTTAATTCATGAAGACAGTGTTTCACAGCTTAAGGACAGGGTATGTTCTAAGAAAGGCCTTGTTAGGTGATTCTGTCCTGTGAACATCACAGAGTGTAGATGGTACACAGATCTAGATGGTATAGGTCAATCAGGTGAAATGGCCTTTGATGCAATCAAGAGATGCAGTACATTTTTATAAACAGCAGTAGTACACTGTAAAATAATGACAAAAAGTATAGTCTAGTAAAAACATGAACCAATAACATAGTCATTTAGTTTCAATATCAAGCATTATGTCCTGTGCATAATCGTATGTCCTACACTTTTAAACAATTAGTAGCAAAATTCTATTTACATCAGCATGACCACAAACATGTCAGTAGTGCATTGCCCTACAGAGTAAGGACAGCTGTATCACCAAACCATACGAATCATCAGCACCATTGTCCTCTCATTGGAACCCCATTGTACAGGTGGCCCATCACTGACAACTGTGTTGTTGAGCACTGCATAATTGCATTTTGTCTTTAGTTATTGGAACTGATATTCAAATTCTGTACTGTACTTAGGAACTATATTCACCAAACAACTTTAATATCTTCCTTTTTTGTGTTCAAGTAAAATTTATATAATGCTAGAGTTAATTTTTTATATACTATATCATCTATAAAACTACCTTGGCCTGGTGCTTTTTTCAATGAGAATTCTTTTGCTTCCCATCTCCTCTACAGCACTTGATCTATTCATGTTTCCCATCTCTTTTTTCTTGAGTTAATTTTAAGAATTTGTATTTGTAGTAGGAAATCACCCATTATCTACGATTTCATGCTTAATTATATACCATTGCCTGTCATATCCACTGGCAAGCTTTCCTATTTTCTCTATATCTGTGGTTATGTTTATTTTATAATGCTGTATTTATTTTACCATCTCTGTCCCTATTCAGGCTTGACAGGGTGTATTTAGCTCATCAAAATTTTCAAAGAAACTAAATTTGATTTCATTGACTTCTTTTTATGTTTGTTTTCTAGTTTTAGCTTTTATCTTTATTAATTTTCTTCTTCTGTATTCCTATTTTATTTTGCTACTTTTGAGTTTGAGAATTTTAAAACTTATTTTCAAATCTTATTTTTTTAACTATAAGATAACTTAAGGTTGTAACTTTTCTGTGTAAGAAGTCTGCTTGGATTGCTTATATAATATAATTTATTTTGTTGTTGTTGTTTTAATTGCTTTTATTTTTAAATACATGACAGTAGAATATATCACAATTCTTATTACACGTATAGAACACAATTTTCCATATCTCTCTATATAAAGAACGTTCACACCAATTCATGTCTTCACACATGTACTTTGGATAATGATGTCCATCACATTCCACCATCATTGCTAACCCCCTGCACCCTTACCTTACCCTCCCACCCCTCTGCCCTATCTACAGTTCGTTTATTCCTCTCATGCTCCCTCTCCCTACCCCACTATGAGTCAGCCTCCTTATATCAGAGAAAACATTCACCATTTGTTTTTTTGGGATTGGCTAACTCCACTCAGCATCATCTTCTCCAACTGCATCCATTTACCTGCAAATGCCATAATTTCATTCTCTTTTATTGTTGAGTAAAATTCCATTGTGTATATATGCCACATTTTTTAAGTCATTCATCTACTTAAGGGCATTTAGGTTGGTTCCACAGTTTAGCTATTGTGAATTGTGCTGCTATAAACATTGATGTGGCTGTTTCCCTGTAGTATGCTGTTTTTAAGTCCTTTGGGTATAGTCTGAGGAGAGGGATAGCTGGGTCAAATGATGGTTCCATTCCAAGTTTTCCAAGGAATCTCCATACTGCTTTTCATATTGGCTGCACCAATTTGCAGTCCCACCAGCAATGTATGATTGTGGCTTTTTCCCCCATCCTTGCCAACACTTATTGTTGTTTGTCTTCATAATAGCTGCCACTCTGACTGGAGTGAGATGGTATCTTAGAGTAGTTTTGATTTGCATTTCTCTAATTGTTAGAGATGGGAACATTTTTTTCATATATTTGTTGATTGATTGAATATCCTCTTCTGAGAAGTGTTTGTTCATGTCATTGGCCCATTTATTGATTGGGTTATTTGTTTGTTTGTTTGTTTGTTTGTTTGTTTTTTTTGGGGGGGGTGTTTAGCTTTTTGAGTTCTTTATATACCCTAAAGATTAGAGCTCTATCTGATGTGTAAGGGGTAAAAATTTGCTCCCAAGATGTAGGCTCTCTATTCACCTCACAAATTGTTCTTGAAACACTGGCCAGAGAAATTAGACAAACAAAAGAAATTAAAGCGATATGTATAGGAAAAGAAGAACTTAAATTAGCACTATTTACTGACGATATGATTCTATACCTAGAAGACCCAAAAAGCTCCACCAGGAAACTTCTAGAATTAGTAAATGAATTCAGCAAAGTATCAGGTTACAAAATCAACACCCATAAATCAAAGGCATTTCTGTATATCAGTGACAAATCCTCTGAGAAGGAAATGAGGAAAACTACCCCATTTACAATAGCCTCAAAAAAATAAAATAAAATACCTGGGAATCAACTTAACGAAAGAGGTGAAAGATCTATACAATGAAAACTACAGAACCCTTAAAAAAATCAAAGAAGACCTTAGAAGATGGAAAGATCTACCTTGCTCTTGGATAGGCAGAATTAATATTATCAAAATGACCATACTACCAAAAGCACTATACAGATTTAATGCAATTCTGAAAGCCCAATGAAATTCATCTGGAAAAATAAGAGACCCAGAATAGCTAAAGTAATCCTTAACAGGAAGAGTGAAGCAGGTGACATCACAATACCAGACCTTAAACTGTACTACAGAGCAATAGTAACAAAAACAGCATGGTATTGGCACCAAAACAGACTGGTAGATTAGTGGTACAGAATAGAGGACACAGAGACTAACCCACAAAATTACGATTATCTTATATTGGACAAAGGCACCAAAAACATGCACTGGAGAAAAGATAGCCTCTTCAACAAATGGTGCTGGGAAAACTGGAAATCCCTATGCAATAAAATGAAATTAAGCCACTATCTCTCACCATGCACAAAACTCAACTCAAAGGACCTACGAATTAAACCAGAGACTATGCGTCTAATAGAAGAAAAAGTAGGCCCTAATCTCCATCATGTGGGATTAGGCTCCAACTTCCTTAATAAGACTCCTATAGCACAAGAATTTAAATCAAGAATCAATAAATGGGATGGACTCAAACTAAAAAACTTCTTCTCAGCAAAAGAAACAATCTGTGAGGTGAATAGAGAGCCTATATCTTGGGATTGCTTATATAAGATAATTTCTTATATAACATGATATTATAAAAGTATATAACATTTTAGTCTAGGTTGTTTGTATCTTAGTTTTCCTCTTTGATCAGAGAATCATTTTAGAAAGTGCTTCTTAATTTTAAAAATACCTTCTCAATTTTTTTTTTATGCCAGGCTCTAGTTTTACTGAGCTATGATGAAAAAAAAATGTAGACTATAAAACTTAACCCCCCCCAAAAAAAACTTAACTCCAACATATCGCTATTTCTGCACCAATAATAATGCATACTCCTTGTAATATTACAAATTCTCACTTACATCATTATCATGACCTCTTGTTTCACTTCTTTAGGTCTTGAGAGCTCCACTTCATTTAACCATATTATCAGAATTAAGAGCTGTGAGAGTTGTAAGAAATGCAGGGAGTAGGGAAACCAGACATCACGGTAGGAGGAAATCATAATAATGCCACTGACAAGAGGAGTAAGATATCCATAACTTCAACAGTTACAGAGGGAGGGCAAACAAACAAACAAACAAAAAAAACTTTTCAGATTATCAGAGAGAGTAAAAGAACAAAGAGAAAATTAACTCGGTCAAGAAGAAAGAAAGAAAAGAAAAGAAAGGAAAGGAAAGGAAAGGAAAGGAAAGGAAAGAAAGAAAGAAAGAAAGAAAGAAAGAAAGGTAAGGTAGGAAGGAAGGAAGGAAAAAATAGAAATTAAATATGAGATAGAAGAATAAAATAGATTGATTATTACAAGACATGAATGCATAACTCCCTGTTAAATGTCAGTATAGGTTTAAAAAAAATCCATCTACAAAGTTTATCTAGCATTTCCAGCAGGAAGACATATGAGGAGTATACAATGTGAATTTTCATGAAAATATTTTTGAAAAAAATAAATAATATTTTACTGATCAGATGCTTCTTTGGTCTCTTTTCTCACAGTAGATTTTATTTCACCATCCTTAGCTTTTAGTAGGCATGTATCTCTATACACTTAATTTCACTATGTTATAACTTTCAATTGTAGACAAGTGTAATGCTAGTCCAATCTTCTATATACTTAACTAATCTAATGTCTCAATCAGAAATTATCATGAGCTTTAGAGGTTTAGGGAGGAAGTATTGTGCTTAGTATTTGGATTGTGGAAATTTTATTCATTTTGTTTTTTCTTTTCTGGGTATTTAGAGTCATTGATCAGGTTCCCTGGGATGGGGATCTGTGAGCAGGCATTATACTGAGGCACACTCCTGGGAATAGTGCCCTTGAGGAATGAAGAAGCAGGACTGACCAAAGGAAGGAGCTGGGGTGTGAAGTAGCTTTAGCAGAGGTTGCTCCTGATCTTGTGGGAGCTGGGTCTGAATTAACAAATTGAGAAAAGACGAATGATCCTTGGCATACCCACATCAATGAGTCATTGGATATGGAGGGCAGCGGGTGGGGGTTAGAGTGCTCCAGTCCAAAAGGGGCATCCAGGAAGGACTCCACAGAGTCACCTATGCTAAATATTCAGGAATTTAATGAGAATATGTCAAATTGTATATTTTTGTTTGAATTAGTTTATTTGTTTTCTTTTCTTTTTTTTTTTTTTTTTGTCTTTTATACTTGATTCTTGTAATCACAAAACTAACATCTTTAGTTCAGGGAAATGTTCTTTCACTTTGAGTTTGGTAATCATATCTCCATCTTTTTCTTTTTTGCTTCTGGATGACTCAGTATTTGTAGGTCAAATTTCCTAACTGTGTGCTTTTCATCTCATATCTTTGTACCCATGTGCTTTGTCTTTGTGGCATGTTGTGCTTCGATTTATTTCATTTTCCAGATCTCTAATTCAATTGCCAGTATAAATTACACTTGTTGTTTTATTCATCTAATGAATATTTTAATTCAGAAATCATGACTTTAGGGTCCAAAGATCTTCATGGTATCTCAATGATACATCTTTGAGAATGCTTATTAGTTTCAGGTTAATCTTTCTCTCTCTCTTTTTGTTCTACCTCAGTCATGAGTCATTTGTCCAAGACTTTTGGATTTCTCTCCCCTGGCACAATCCCATTAGCAGAACTGTGATCTTGCTTAAAGACCAAGTTATTGGCTTGTGCAAGCCACGTGTTTGGTTTGGGGCATGGGGAAATTCAACAGTGGCAACAGGTATGGAAGTTTATGTCCCATTATATGTTCCACTCCCCCACACTGCCCACCTTTACCATTCTCATGTTCTGAGCTGTTAGTTCTTTTAGCTAATTGAATGGGTACCAACTCTCCCCAGGCCCACAATATGCCAAAGCATAGCTCCAGGTGTCTCACCTACAGTCAAGAGCTTGGGGAATTATGACCATCCCCAGCAGAAGGTTGGGAATCAAATGTCTAGCAATTAATCTCGAAAGCACAGTGTCATTCTTTTATACCAAATAATTTCAAAATCTTCATCTCACTTTCCAAACTTGACCACCTATTTCTCTTATTAAACATGGAACTGACCTGCTTACAAGACACACATCCATTTTCTTTAAACAAAGAGTTGTGCTAACTTGATGTATTTATACATTATTGTCAGTTGTCTATATATTTGAATTTTTTAAAAGCAGTATATCAGCAAATTCGTAGCATGCAACATGACTTCTTGACAAACAATAGCTTCTTATTCAAGCATGTAAACCTAAATAGGTCCAGTGATGTGGATATATTTAATGATATGTTCAGTGGAAAAGGCTAGTTACAAGATTTGCATCAAAGGTGATATCATTTTTTATATCCTTATAACCAGATAGCAGGGTATGTGGAAAGAATTAGCATTGTAAAAAGTTAGGCCTAGGCCCTCTTATCAAAGGTCTTCCATGTACATACCATGTTAAGTTTGGGTTTTGTTTCCAAGGCAATTGTAGAATCCTTATAATAAAGACTTTTTACAGAGAAATGACATAATCCCGCTAGCATTTTAATGCTTAAAATATCACTCAGGCAGCAGTATGGGGAACAGATTCATAAGGCAGTGATACTGGATCTATTGCAGCTTAACAGGGGAAAAAATTACTAAGCATTAAGGCTGTGATAGGGATGGAGAGAAGGATGGAGAGTGGGGCAATAAAGAGCAGTTAGCTCTGACAGAACCTGTGCATTGCTTTGATGAAGGAGAAAGAAGAAGGGGACAGAGTAGGGTAACCCTGGATTGCCTTGGGAAACCGGATAGAAGGATGGTGGCATATTTTCCCAAAACAAATAAAGCAGGAAGAGATGCAGGTCTAGAAGGGATGTGTCAGGGAATATTGTTCATTGAATCTTCCAGTTGTAGAGTTTATGCTATCTATGAGATGTGCAGGGAGGAAACTGCATTTGCTAGAACAGGAGATCAAGGAAGACAAAAGACCCTGTTGGTTCAGGTCATTACATATTCAGTGCCTAGTACGGAGCCTTGCAGGTGATAAACACTCAGTAAATTATAGATGAATATGTGTTCTTACACAGGTTTTGGGGTCTGGTGATGAGACATTGTTTCAGGCAATCATTGAGAACGCTCTGGTTTTCTTACACAGAAAATTCTAAAACTTTCTTGGATGTCTACCACTACCATATTATATCCAGAAATAAGGAGATTATGGTCCACTCTCAATGAGGTAAGCTACGAAACTCTCACTAAAGTTTGCGTTGCTAATGTGCATTAACAGATACAAGCAGGGTGGGTTAATTGTTTACCAACAGAAAGCCAAAAAATAAAGACACTTTTGAAGCCATCCAAGAGAGTAGAATAAATAAAATCATAGCATTATGTGAGCCCCTAATATTTTTTAGTCGGACATCTGGCTTTTAAGTTGCCATGGAAATGACGAAAAGAGCCAGGTATTATTATTTGAGGATAACTAAGAGAACAATGTATGCTGAAAAACTCTAAAAGGGATTATTGCATTAGAAGGAGAAACAATAAGTGCAGAGCTCAAGAAAAGATCTGGAAAAGACTTTAAGAAAAACGAAGGGAAAATCTAATAAACATCTCTGCTACTTGGAGAAGTTGGAACAAATCTTCCTTGCCCATGAAGCTTAAATTACCTGCCTATCCCTTTAAGCATTTTCATGTACAAATCAAACACAGATGGCCCATTACGTTTATGACCTCACTATCAACTACTCTAGATGGAGCATGCATTAATTATTGAAATATTTTCATAGTATACAAGTTTTTAGTGGTTACATTGCCACAGATAATTTCAACTTTCTGATTAGAATCTGGTATAAACAATTTTATTTACGGGAATTAATCTCTTGAATGCAGTAAAAACTAAGAATACAGTAGTGAAATTTTTTTTCCTCCACTTAACAAAGCCAAACTAGAAATCCTGGCCCCTATCCCTGAAAGTCAGCATTATGTTAGTATCACATACAATATATAAACTCTGCCAAAATCTATTACAATTGTAGTAAATTTTGATTACTGGAGTTGTTTGTTATTTATGTGGAGAAGATAAAGATAATATTGGGAATAGTTCTCTTCTATTCAATGTATAAATTACATCCATAAAATATCTTGTTTTGCAAACAGTGAAAGGGGGGAAAAAAAGACTAAATTTGGTGGAAGCTTTGAATTGTTGCATCTACTTCAGTTCAAGCCAATAAACATTAGAGATGATGTGACAGTCCACAGAAGTATTTAGACTTTTAACAGTGCCATTAGTTATTTTTTTCCTTGCTTGGTAAACAAAATTCTGGGGCCATTTACTATTAAAGAACAATAAGAACATTCCTCTGAAATAGCACACTTCATAGAAAGCAGGTAAAGAGACATTCAAGGGGTTAGAGAAAGACATATATTTTCAGTCATTCTGCTCATTCAAAAAAGACCAACTGAGTACCTACTGTGTGCCAGGAACTGTTGTAGGCATTTGTAGTACATTGGTGAGAAGAACAAAGATCTGTGCTCCTGCCAAGTATAGATTCTGGCAGAACAAACTGACTCCTTTATCCCGTTTTGCACAGAAAAGTAAGCTGAGGCTTGGGAGGTAGCTAACTTACATAAGAATCTCCAGATAGAAGACAAGAGAGCCATAAGAGAGCCCAGGCCATTGGCTATAGGCCCATGTTTCTAACCTTCCTCATCTCAGTCGCCTTCACCGTTTCCAATTCACCTTTTTCTGGTTCAAGGGTCCATTAACCTGGGATTTTCAGGGTTTACATTTAAATGCTGTCAGCTGAACTTTTCCAGTAGATGTCTTCATCTAGATAGTTAAAAAAAAAGTTATCTTTATTTCTTCTTTCAGTAGTTTACTATAGAAAAGAATATTCAAGCAAAGAATGCACAAATGGAAAAGAATGACACAATAGGAAGGCTGATTTCACAGCCCTATGGGATAAAGTGGCCCTAGAAGTAGCAGGCAATGTCAACATGCAATCTTTGGCTTCTTTCTCCAGCCCAAAACAAACAAGTATGCAACGTTGAATTTCTAGCAAGGCACAAAGAGTGCTAATGGGACTCTACTTTCACAATGGCCTTGTATAAGCTAAAAGCTAGACATTCCCACGTGCCTCAGGGGAAAAAAATATGATCAATCTCCAACTGGAATCATGCAGGAGAATAAAAATTTAGCATATGGATTAGGTGAAAAAAATCATTGACCAGTGAGCAATGCTTACATATTAGAGCCCTCTAATGTAAGACACATTGCTAATGGGAGAATCCATGGAAAAAATTAATAACATGTAATTAATGTTCAATTAGTTTTGAATATTAATTTAACTAGATGAAAAAGAATATATTTTCCTACTGCTGATAATAAAACTCTCCTAAGTATTTTTTCATACATACTACTTTTTAAAACTCCTTTGCTATTAGTGTAAGAGAGAACCAGAGACTTCAGATGACTTGTCTAAGGTCATGTCAAATTTGACAAGGAATAGACTAGAACTTAGAGTAACTGATTAACAATGTCAGTTTCCGGACATTCTTACAAATCATTTCCTATTTAAGGGCTGGGGTTGTGGCTCAGTGGTAGAGCATTTGCCTTACATTCATGGGTTTGATCCTCAGCACCACATACAAATAATTAATTAATTAATTAATTAAAGATATTGTGTCCATCTACAGCTAAAATTTAAAAAAAAATCATCTCCTATTTGATCTCCACCAAAGTAGGCAAAGTATTTTCATGTCTATTAACCAGAGGAGAACCTGAAGTCAGAAATACAGAACAAGTGAATGCTTATTCCCATTCAAAAAAGAGGTAACCAAGCACATAAAGTTCACTAAGGGTGTATTGATGAGGGAGAGAGCCTGGTACAAGGAATTAAGGCCTGTAATAATAGAATATGAAATATGCAAGTGTACAAGTAAAGAAGTTGTACAGAGGTGGAAGTAATTTATTTTATCTAGGATTGAGGAAAGAGCCAAGCAGTGACAAATATAACCCTACACATCAAGTATAAAAATGATATCATAATCAGTTGTGCAATTTTGAATATGAATTCTGTGATTTCTTATGGAATTGTGCAATAAAATTACCTTGGATGCTTTAAAAGGGGGGGAGGAGTCTTGCATTCATTCAGTCAGAAACTTTGAGTATAGAGCACCAGCATCTGGTTTTTAACAAGATGTATTGTGCCCAGGTGTAAAACCTTGCTGCCGAAAGTATAGTCCATGGGCCAGCAGTGTCTGCATCACCTGGGAGCCTTTCAGGAATGCAGTCTCAGACTCAATTCAGACCTACTAAATTAGAAACTGTGTTTCAATAAGATCAATCCCCATATGATTTCCTTTACACCTTACAGATTAAAAAAAAAAAAAAAAAAAGGATTGGTTTACCACGTCCTTCTCCTAACATATATTCATCTTAGAAAGAAATAAGAGTGTCAAGAGCCACTCTTGGTGAACCAATGAGGAATGTAAGAGCCCTGTTTCTATCTCCAACTTCATTCCTCATCCAATGTTCTAGATTTCCACATCCTCTGATAAAGAATAACAAACTATTCATTTATAAATACCTCCTCAATTCTGTTGAGGCTCAACATCTAATTCATGGGCAGGTATTTCAAGTGTTTCCAAAATTTACCTTTAAAATATCTTTGTAAGTGAAACACCACATTCGTATCCCTAAGTTCACCCTAAGGTGGGTGAAGAACTTTGGCAGTCCTATCTGCCAATTTTCTGGGCCCCCTCACAAGATCATTAGTCTCTCAAGGTCAGGACACCTGGATATGTTTCCAGTAGTGAGGGAAGCTGTGATAACCTCAGGTCCTCTTTCAAGTTTGTTTAAACCAGTCACTTCATGGGCAATTGGGGTTGTTTATAAGTTTGCCCATCTTGGGGTCAGGGCTTGCAAGAATAGTGTGAGCTCTTTACCAATTCAAGAGAATCCTTCCAGCCACCTTTCTGGGGGTAGGAAAGAAGGAATTCTTCTAAGTCTCATTGTGCATCCAGGAGCAAAACAGCAAGAGCAATGCTTTGGATTTTAATATCTTCTCATTCTTATCATATTAAAATAAAAGTTAAAGAAATATAAAATTACTTCCAAACCAGCCACCCTGTCAAGTTCACGCTCACTATACATAGAATTTGCTTTTTTCATATAAATTTGCCCTTTAACATTCCTTAAGATTACATCAAAAACATTCTTCAATATTGTTGCAGGCTTCATAGCATTTTGTGGGGGGTTCCCTTTTCTCTCACATCTTTATTTCCTCATACTCATCATTCTCCATGCATCCCACCATAGTCTTCTGCTAAGCCAAATTACCATCCTAGTATTTTCCTTTAATACTTTTCAAATCTAATCTTATATAATAGAAAACAAATATGTGCTTATTGGATGTTTAAGTATCATTTTTATATAATAATGGGATCTAATAAGCACATGCTGATCTTCTGTGTCTTACTTTTCTGTCTTTTCTTCTTTGACAATGAGATTCAGAAATCTTTCCATGTGATTCATTGGAATAATTCATTCTTTGAAATAACTTCAGAGTGTTCCATGTTGTGAATATGCCCCACTTTTTTCCTACTATGTATCCTACTCATGGGAAGTCTCTTTAGTTGGAAAATTGTATTTTTAATTTTTCAATCATCAAGAATAATGCTGTGTGCTTTTATTTCTAAGAATATATTCTGAGAACTGTGGCTGCTGGATGGAATGGTGTAGACAATTATTTTTAATCACCATATAATATTTCAATATTGATAGGTTATGGTTGTAATCAACCTACAATTCTTGGATATGTAGTTGGCTTCCAATTTTTCATTATTAGAGATAAGTTTTAAAATCTAATTTTAGAGATTCTAGAGACTCAATCCTCCATATTTGAGAGTTACTCTTAAACAAAGGTCCTAGCTGTCACATTGCTAACTTCCATTAAGCTATTTGTAAGTGTGTACCATTAGTCATGAGGGGAACAGATAGGAAAGAAAAATGGTATAAAACCAATCCTTTTTATCTTAAAAATTAGCTGGAAGACAAGCCGGGTGTGGTGGGGACTGCCTGTAATCTAGCAACTCAGGAGGCTGAGATAGAAGGACCACAAATTTGAGGTCAGCCTGGTCAACTTACTGAGACTCTGTCCCCAAAAAAGAAAATAAAGGGGGCTGGGAGTGTAGCCCAGTGGGAGAGACTATTGGGTTCAAGGCCCACTACTAATAAAAAAAAAAAAAGCTGAAGGTACATGTCCTACTAATATACTCAAAATATGTTTTTATCTTTGAATTACTACACAGAACATAGTTTAAATATGTTATTAATCTGTATGTGGTGCCTCTACCACTCGAAGGTCCTGAGTTACTTGCTTGGCTTCCATGGTCATCATGTGATTACAACAGAGGTGAACCAAGCTCTAACTGTAGCACAATGTTTTAACATACCTTCAATTTGACGACATTCTCCCATTGCTTTAGAGGGTAGAATCAAAAATACATCTTGGAATCTGCTTGAACTTTATTTAATTATACTTGGTCCAATCATATCAATTATAGCTAGCCCAAGAAAAGAATATAATAAAAATACATAAATCTGGCTGAAAATATTATTTGAATCTGGACAGTCATATTATGATTGAAGTGGATGTGTGTCATTAATTTATTGATGCATGCTCAAAGGATGAATAAGTTTTGTTTTGTTCTATTTTTTTGACCTTATGTTCCCCAACCTCTGAATGAGGCCACCTTGATGGCTCTGAGCAGCCCAATTTCTAAACATCTGGCTAGGCCCCCAGTGGTTAGGTTGCCTGACCCAGCTTACCCTAGAGGAAGGGATACCCAAGGATGGCCTTCATCTTCTTGGAGAAGCAGAGGCAGTTATTAACAGAGAATGAGAGGAGATACACTGAAATGTAGATTTAAGAAGAGTTAAAAACTTGCGTCAGAAATTATGGTGTGATTCCCATTTAAGACTAAAAGTTCTAGGTAATTTGGAAGTAATTAATAAGACATAAAATATGTATACTTATGATCTACAATTCCACTTTAAGTACTTATGCTAGAGAACTACTTATGAGTACTATTTCTGTTATGAGAATCACTAAAGAAAATATGTAAAAAGGTATTCACTACAATGCTATTTACGAATAGCTACAAGATGCAAAAACCCTAGGTGTACATTATATTGGAATAACTCAGGGAGTACTGATCTAACCATTCCATAGGAAATTCTTAATGCACTTAGAAACAATGAATTATACCTGTTTCTACCAAGTAGATAAAATTTCCAAGACACTGTTGAATGAAAATAGCAAGTGCACTATGATGCGTGCATTATGATACATGCATTATGATATGTGCATTATGATATTTGTTTTAGAGATTCCTTTGGATGGGAAACTGACTGGTGAGCGTGCACTTTTGACATCAGGGAGGTGGAGAAAACAACTGGAACTGGAGGTGGAGGCAAGGAGGACTCCACCTTTATCCTCTAATTCTATTATATTACAAGAATATGTATATGGCAATTGTGTGTTTCAAATTTTATTTGAGAATTTTTAATTCCTTAGTATTAAAAAGTGGATTTTCTGACTTACTAGATCTTATAAAAAAAATGTCTGTCCTCCAAAATGATTGCTGGTCTAATGGAGAAGTTAATGGTTGAGTAACA
Organism: Marmota monax; assembly: GCF_021218885.2. Classification (NCBI taxonomy): domain Eukaryota; kingdom Metazoa; phylum Chordata; class Mammalia; order Rodentia; family Sciuridae; genus Marmota; species Marmota monax. Next base: position 18,933,539 of record NW_026692254.1, on the reverse strand, counting down.
GCTACATAGGTAGGTAGACAGACAGACAGACCAAATACCCTACTTCCTTCTGCCAATCTCCTTGAAAGCTGCCAATTCTATGCAGGATTACCAAGGCAACTCTGTTCAGTATAATCATGGGGCTCCACAACTTAAGTAGTGTGGCAAAATAAATATCAAATGGCATGCCCTGAATTGCCAACACAGGAAAATCCTTGCATGTGTCATTTCTAAAAAAGAGTGTGAAACATCAGCAGGCTGAGATGAGATCCATGAATGGAACTGATTTAAAATCAGAACTAACTAATCTGGATAGAAATTTATTCAACTGAAATATTTTTTCTGGGCTCAGAAATAAGTGAAAGCAAATTATTTTCTAAATTAGAAGCTATGTCTACAGTACCTTTATAACAGTTTCAATTTTAGAGGACAAGGTAGAGCTAATGCAATTTTAATATAGTCTAGCAGATAATGATTATCAGCAAGATCGGCTTTTGCTCCCTCAGGACTTTTTCACTTAAGAACTTGATGGTGTTTGGAGTAAAGTGTCATAGGAGGAATTTTAGCACACAACAGCAAAGAAAATATTAACCCACTCTGTTGTCACGGGCTGGATTAATCCTTCGAGCCATTCAAAAAAGAACCAAAACACGATCCCTAAAAGATCAAATATTCTGAAAAAGGCTCTACTTGTATCATGGCACTTTGGAGTAATTCAGTTATTTCAGTCATAGCTTCAACTCCTTAAATCATGAGTTGCATTTTAATGGAAGTCGTGTTATTTTTTTTTTCGTGTGTTTCCAAGTAATAACCACTGAAATGGATTTTTTAAAAAAATACTTCTTGGACCCTAAAGTTGAACACAATCTGCATGGCTGAGCACGTGAGAGTCACTCTGGGAAAAGGGTGTTTAATGAATAACTTTACAGTAAAAGGCCTTGAAAACTTCCTCTAAACATTAGACCATGTTCTCTTTCTGAAATACATTAACAGCCTCCAGAAGGCTCATAGACATTGGTAACAGTGTCAGGCAGACTTCAGAAGTCCCTGACATTTCCATGTGCACGTAGGAAAAGGCGCCTGCCTATTCCCTGCCCCCCTCCCCCTCCCCCACCCAGGCTGTGTTTGGTGATCGCATTGACTCCAGTTCCGCTGGAGAGAAAGATTGATAAAGCCAAGCAATCGGAGTTATTTCCTATGCATGAAATTGATTAAATGCTTCACTAAATGGCTTATAAATTTGCTTCTTATATTTCTGTCACCCACTGAAAAGATTACAGAAACTCTGCATATAACCATGTTGTATACAATACCAAATTACTAAAGGTTGTAAAAACTAATGTTTTGTTTAAAGTTTTGAGCAGGACCATATGCCTTCAGTGACCTTGAGTAAGCTATTTTAATTCAAAACATTTCAAAGAATATAAAGGGGAGAAATATTCAACTACATAACAAACCAGACGAGCAGTTGGGTAGATCTCGGTTCACTTGCTGAACTTCTGCTCCTTTCTGCCAGGGTGCAAAGCGAATCCCTTCATGCAAGCGCCTTGTGCCTGGAAAGCTGGGAAGCACATGTGGTGTCAACAGGGATATATTTACAAAGGAGATGGAAAAAAAAACCATTAAGACCTCCCAAAGTCGAGTCTGCTCTATTATTTTTAGTTCAGGACACATCCTAATGAGTTCTGCGTCTTGTATAGGCTCCTAGGACTGTGTAGAAAGATGACAAATATTAGCAGGGATGGGTGGGATTTTCTCATTTTAGGGTTTTGTTTTGTTTTGTTTTTAATGTTTACACATCTTTCAAATGTCAGTGGCATTCCATTCTGTCTCCCATGCGAGAATTCCTCCTAACTATTGTGTAACGATGGGGGGAGGGGTGCACTGAGCCCTAGAAGCAATTTATAGGCAAGCAGGTGACCTGCAGATGTAACTTGGGAAACCTGCCCCTTTCTTAACATGGCCTTAAAAGTACCTTCACTTCTACAGGGAAAATGATATTCTTTCATAACATTTATAAGACACCACGTCCTCAGCAAGAATTAACATTTGGCATTAATGCACAGTTCTGGCAGTAACTTCAAGAGAAAAAAATTTTACAACCAGTGATGTGCTTAAAATCCCCACTGGCCTGATCTCCCTAGAATACACCCCCAAACTCCATCACCTTCAGAAATAGCCAGCTTCGGAACAAAGAGGACTGCCACAGTCATGGCCACCTGGAACCTAGTGAGGTGGAAAGGACAAGGACAATATTGTCCATGAAAGGGGGTAAAAATACTTTTCAACATCAGGCTCAGTCAGAGACACATCTCGTTTTGCATGCAGTTTCTGGTTATAAGGAATCAGGATGAAATTATCCTTCATATATAAAAACACAGTGTAATCTCATTAGTAAAACCCAAGTTTTTTTTTCTTCCTTTTTCTTTTCTTTTATATAATGAGTACCTATTCTGGGAGATATGCCAACAACTCAGGGATAATTTAGCCAGACCATCAACAGCAAGACAACTTATTTAACTCTTTGGTGATGGTCACATGAACCTTCTTATTGGCTTAAAGCCACCACATAAGTAATCCTGATGCCAGATACAGAGGATTTAATGAATTATAATAAAAAGTTTCTTTGCTATAAAACACAAAGAACTCACTTCTTTATACAGATATTTGCTATATTAAATATTTGAACTCATGAGTCCTCAAAGTTGATCCTGAGACAGAAATTCTATAAGATTGCTCTTTATAAAAAGGTTTTGATGATCAAATCCTTTGAGTGAGCTCTTCTGGAGATGCACAGTGCATGGGTAGCCCCACTGGACACAATCCTATCTTATTCACTTTAGCCTACTGTTTCTCACTTGACACCAGACATTCATTTATTTATTTTTTTGTATTAATGCTTAGAATCATATTCTTTGAAACATATTCTGTGGAATATTGATTTAAACTAGGGCTTATCTAGCAAACTAGTCCATCTCTTGTGAAAGATTATCAAACTCCCCTTCAGGAAAACTCTTAACCAAAATAAAAGAAGTTTCTACCCCTGCTACAAGAAGATGGTTGCCATGTACCTTCTCATCATATGTCAACTTTGGACCAGCCATATCACTCTTCTCTCCTGATGAAAGCAGGTAAATATTAAAAATAAAAACAGTAGATCTCATTCATCTATACAAAGAGCCTCGTGGGCTTCCCAAATGGCATATAATGCCCAGACAAATATTAGTTATACATCAAACCAAAGCTTCATTTTCCTTATGGATTCCCGTTTTCTTTTCTTTTCTTTTCTTTAAAAAATGTTTACAAATCCACCCTCCTTTTCTGTTTTAAAGAATAGACTAGATCTATGTTTATCCTTCCCTTTTTGTAATCAAGATCATTCAAGAAAATCCAGCAGTGTACAAATGAATGAACATGACATGATTATAAAGATAATCTTGGATCAACCCTAATTTAATTTTTTTAAGTAAATCATTTGCAAACTTTACCCTGCCAACTAGTTGGAGAGAAAAATTGTCCACGAAGGGCCCAAAAGTCAGAATCTTAATTTTAAAACCCAAGTGTCAAACTGCAAAGTGCATCAGAACCACCTGCAGACTGCTTCAAGCAGATTTTGGGGAAGGGCCTGAGCATTTGCATTTCTCACAAGCTCCTAGCTGATACTGAGGCTGCTGGGCTGGCTATCACAACTGTATAGCAGTTCTCTCACCTGCCTGATCAGCATTACCTGGAGCCTTTGTGAAAATCACCAAGCCCTAGCAGCCCTACTCCCAGACTCCTGGGATGAAATCGCTAGGAAGGAGATTCGGGAATCTGTGTTTTTAATAGATTCCTTAAGTGATTCAGATCATTCAGGTCTGAGGTCCTTCAGACAGAGAAGCTGGGCTTGGCTTTTAGATCAGGACCTCAGGTCTTAGACCCTTGTCTGCCTCTGTGCACCAGGACTCTCCCCACTAGATGTCTGAAGACACGTGAATGCCTCATGCAATAACTTGTCCAGTAATTGGTATATTGATTGCTAATGTCATCATGTTTTAGTATATATAAACCCCTCACTCTATTACACAGCCCCCAACAATCCAAAAAGCCATTGTTTATTCATTGTGACTCCCAAACTGGCTCTTGTCGGCTCCTGCTGGAGGGCTTGCTGATAAAAATCAGCAGATGATTGGACGCACACATTCTTAACATGACTGACCCATGACATCTCAGAGGGCAGCCGAGCCTGTCATTACAGCACAATACTTTTCTTTCTTCCTCCTTATCTAGCCCAGATGATTTTGAGATTTTTATTAACTCATTAATGACTGAAGATGTCATTAGAGGCAATGCAAAGGGCTTTTTAAAATTTTTCTTTCTTTTTTTTAAGTGGGAATAAATGCACAATTTGTGGGGGTGGGGGGAGATGGGGGATGGGCTCATAGATGAAACAGTAAGACAAACCAAGTGGAGAGACTTACTTTATTAGAATTTGAAATCAGATCGACGGGGACTGGGATTGAAAATCTGCAGACAGAAATATCAACTTGCTTCAGAAACACATTGGAGAAGAATGGAGCATTCAATAAAGGAAATAGTGGCCCATAAAATCCAGCAATTTCTATTGTGTTGTGGATCAAATCATTTCAAGCTAACAGCTAAATAAAAAAATTTCTTTTTTGGTGTAAGGCTACTAAAACCTTTAAATGTTTCTTAACCTACACAGTCATTAAACCATATCTTGTTTCTGCGTGCCTTTAATTTTCACATCTGCAGAATTGCTTTTAAAAATCAAATTAGATCTTTTGAAGGCACTTAAATTGCAACAACCTTATGTTTTTTCATATACTCTTGGGCTTCAGCCTTTTCATCTGGGTTGTGTGTCCAATTAATGGGATATCTCAAGGAAGCACTAATCATTTTGAAAACTTGAGACTATAAAAAGCAAGCAGACTATTTTCATTATAACTGATTGGATTGAGAACAGGCTACAGAGGAAATGTTCAATAATTATGATAACTTTTTAGATGAGATCACACACACATACACACACACACACACACACAATGTCAATCACATAAGGTGCTTTTCACTGCTACAAAGTCTTTGAAGTTCAGTTTCATGTGATTTCTCTTTGGGGTTCATTCCTGGGCATGTCAGAAGGCTGCCGAGAGTGGGTTTACACTGATTTTATCAGCTTGGATAATTCATTTGGCAAAGGAAACGTCTATTACTAGATGTAACTCATATGTTACTAAGTGTTTACTAAATTTTACTATTGTCAAAACACAGAGCCTCAAAAAAACATGGGGAACCTATTCCCTAAGAGAGAAAATGGTTGTCTCAGGACCTAAAAAGATTTTTGCTCAAATAAATGTCTAAACTATAATCAAGATTTACATATGCTTTAAGCCAAGTTTTTTCCTTAAATCACCTAATTGCATCTTTTTTTATCTACTTGCATGATGTAGAATTTTATTCATTATATATTATGTTAAATAAAATAATTAGTGTTTTCAGATTAGTTGAATGCAATAATTTTATCTAATTTCATAATAATGGTACTGAGTTTCTTTTTTCACCTTTCTATACACCCAGATGAAACCCAGGAAGGGGGGATGAGTTAAAAACCCAGATGTTTTTAAATTTCCAGATGTGTAAGTGTCAAGTAAACAAAACATGGGGGTTTTTTAGTACTATTTTTCCTTTTTTTATCCAGATGTTTGGTGTCATATAGACACAGCCTTTATCTTTTTAGTCACAACCACAGTGTTTTAAAACATCATTTGCCAATATCTGAAGTCTTTCTTCACAGAATCATTTCTAAAAATCCTATTTAATTCTCTCACAGGGAAAGCAAGGATATATTTTTCAGGAACTTAAGTCTAATGTCCAATAGTCTTATAATACAAGAATACTATCCAGAATTGTACCCAAGTTGTTATCAAAACATTTCATATCTGCATTTTTAAAATGATGAAGTATAATTCAGCTTAAATGAAGGGAATCGACAACTTACTTTTAATTGACATGCATGTTCTAATTTCAATTCTAGTAAGCCATGTCAAAGTCACAGACTCTCGGGGGTAAATGACAACCATCTTTTCAGTAGGCTTCCTTCCCAATCTATTCACTCACTACTAAATCCTAAAATAGACTACAGTTGTCCCTTCATATCCATGGGCTAGGCATCTGCAGATTCAATCAACCATGGATCAAAAAGTGTTCAGCAACAAATGTGTATGTACTAAATATGTATAGACTTTTTCTTGCTATTATTCCCTAAACAATGCAGGATAGCAACTATTTACCTAATATTTACATTGTATTAGGTATTAAAAGTCACCCAGAGATTTCCAGGTCTCTTCAGTGTGAGGAGGGATACCGGGGATTGAACCCAGGGTTATTATCTGCATTTTTATGTGCATTTTAACCACTGAGCAACATTCCTAGCCTTTTTTATTTTTTTTATTTTTGTTTTGAGACAGGGTCTTACTAAGTTGCTGGCCTCTAACTGGTGAGCGTCCTCCCTCAGCCTCCCAAGTGGCTTGGATTACAGACGTGCACCACCACTCCTGGTGAGATGATTTAAAATATATAGGAGGATATATGTAGATTATATGCAAATACTACACTCTTTTATACAAACAACTTGAGCATCCACAGATTTTGATATCCTTGAAGGTCCTGATGACTGAATTTGAAATTTTAAGAACAATTTCTGCTCTGTGACTTTGGGTACATTGAAGTACAGACCTAAGGATCTAGAGGCTTGATGGTGAGCCTCAGCATTTTCATTTTCTTTGTGACCTTAAGCCAGTCAATCACTTTACCTCTGAGCCTCCATTTTTCTCTTCTTTAAAATGGAAATAGGGCTGGGGGTGTAGCTCAGTGGTGGAGCTCTTGGATAGCATTCATGTGGCCCTGGGTTGGACCCTTACCTGTGGATAAAGAAAAAAAAAGGAAATAATAACCTGAGAATCTGATGAAATAACTCTGCAGAGTCAAAATGTTTTATAAAAATAAAATTATTATTAATATACAAAATATTTTAACATTAATTTTATAAAGCATTGTTATAAAAATAGTATCACTATGAAAAAGTGTCCTTGTTATGAATATGGAATCCAAGGGCTCACAGGAGAGATATCCATGCTGAAGAGAGCTGGAAAACTATTGAGTCTTTATAAATTATATACCAGAATGACTAAACCAGACTCTAACTCACTTTGCTTTGGTGCTTTGCCTATTTGAATCCAAGAACCAGTTTTGGCACTGTTCTTTGTATTATAAGATAGACAAATTATCAAGCCCCAGATTTTTCTCTGACTGCAGAAGAGTGCTTCTGCCAATCTAGGACCCTATTCTTGGCTGACTGGTGGACTTGACTTTTCTGCACTCATACACGACCTTCCCTCCTGGTTAATGGCAAAGACTCCTGCCTTTGCAAATAGCAATTCTGTGGCAGCTGAATGTCCCTACAGGCCTCATGGTGCCTGTCATGGGAGATTGCTTTCAGGTATTTTGGTTATTGGTAAGCTGTCATCAAAGATCAAGCTTTTGGGCAGTCTTCCTCCCCACAATATAACAAGGTTTCTAAGTGAGAAATCAACTCATGTGCTGAGATGCTAACCACTAAAAATCTTTCAGATACTGTAATTTTATGCTTTTTTGTAATAGTTCCAAGATTTTTGGAAAAGACATCAAAACTTTTTGAGTTGTACATTGAAGTTATTGAAAGAATGGTGAAATACAGAAAAGGGGAATAAAATAAACCAAGGGAAAATACTTTAGTTCATTATCATTTTTTAAAAATAATAATCATTGTCATGTCAACATGCTACAATTCAAAGCTCACCATGGGGGAACTCATCTCAAAGTTTAGTCCAACTCCATCTCCCATGATATGCCTATAATGAAGATGGAATGAAAAATCAAGTTTCAGTTCTTCAACTTTGAAAGTCGCAAATCACTCATTAGCATGTTGCTCCTGTTTGAACACTTGCTTCAAAGAGCCAGAAATCAATACAAAAGGAAACAATAATAATAAAAGGAAAGATTTCTACCACCATAATAGGGAAAGGTGTGTGAGCTGGAAGACAGCACAGTACAGAAACCCATGACAAGTCATGATAAATGGGTCGTTATAAAATTCATGTTTAGGCAGCACCAGGCCGGGGATAATGCCATTCGTCATGGCAACACTAGGCCGCTAATGAGCCCTCATTGCATATTCATGTACACGGTGGTTCTTCTCTCCCTCCCACCCTGAGCTAGTGCCTGGAAATATCTCTACCTCAAGCAGAAGCTCAGCCTAGGCCTTCTTCTTCTCCTTCTTTTCTTTTTATTTGTTATGTTGCAGCAATTACACTGTAAAAGTGCTGCCCAAGATTGATTGCTCTGATCTGTAGTTCAATTGTAAATTAGAATACACATCCCCCCAGGGACACACGGCCCCTATTTGTGATTAAGAAAAAAGCCCCATAATAGACTAATAGCTAAAGTTCTCTCTCTTTTACTTTCAGGCAATTAGCTTGATGAAATGGCCTCTTTTTGTGTACCCTGGAAGTGTAAACCGATATCATAATGAAGTATATGATGTTTATTCTATTATTCTCACCTTGCCGGGTATGCAGGAATGCATAAGTAATAGCTGCTTTGTCTAGTACATTTACTGATTCACGAGTAAACTATTTCTTAAATATGCAGTGTGTGCTTTCTGAGCTTGAGTTAAGCAACCCCAACTGTGGGTTAACCTTCATGCAAAGGACTCTACTCAAGAGGAGGGAAATGGATTTCAAAGGTAGTGGTGAGAGCAGTACCCTGATATTCAAGAGGCATCTGGCCAAGAGGGTTGCTCTGAATGGATGAGGTGCAAAGTACAAATGCCAGCATTCAGGCACTGGGCACTTTGGAAAAATGTCCAGCGGTTACTTTGTGCCCAGCAAGCAATGTTGTGTATTTCATCTTCCCAATTAGTTTTGGATCACCTACTCAGCCTCTCCTTGGGTGGATGAATCTTCTCCTACACAGTGGTTATTTGGTCATCTTTTAGTGGATTATTCCTCCCACCTCAAAATAAAATTTATCTTTTCAACTGGATCTTGTAAGTTTCTCATGGCAAGAGAATGTTAGCATCCTACATGTACCTACTGACTGAAGTTTTGACCAGAGAACCAACGAATCCAATCACTTATAGTTGGTGCATTACCAAAGCCATCTGTGTAATAGTTTAGTATTTGTTTCCTTTTTGTTCCTGAGGATCTTGAGATTAGATAGAGAAAAAAAATGATGCCCCAAATGATAAGATAGAAAAAACAGAAATAGAAGAAAAAATAAATAAATTGTTTTATGGCAGGTTACTTATGAAGATGTTAATTACTGTTCTGATTCTACATTTCAGTTCCCTGCCAGTCATAAATAGCCCAGTTTGTTTTACCTACCAAATGCTTCCTAAATTTATGCTATCTAAAAAAAAATCAATCCCTGTCTTCTTTTTTTTATTATTTGTTTTAATTAGTTACACATGACAATACAATGATCTTGACATATCATACATTTGAATCAGATGGGGTATAATTTCTCATTTTTTGAGAGAATCTCTATCTTCTTTGTTATGATATAATTTTCTAAAAACTCAAATCCAATTTGAGTTTTTAGAAAATTATTTTATATCAAAAAGATCTTAATGGTTTTTAATACTGACTTTGATGTACTTTTTTCTGGTACTGGGTATTAAACCCAGGGGCACTCCATCACTGAATCACATTCCAAGGTCTTTTTTATGTTTTGTTTTGAGATAGAGTCTCTCTAAGTTGCAGAGGCTGACCTCTAATTTATAGATCTGCTGCCCTAGCCTTTGGAGTCACCGGGATTACAGGTATATACCACTGCACCCAGATGATCTACATTTTTAGATTTGTCATATTTTCATATTAATTTTTAAGTCTTTGGTTATATGTAAATGAGGTTTAATTTCCCCTAGTTTCTCTAGGTACTGCCAGGTTAAATAAAACATTTGAAGGCAAGTTTGTTACTATATTCTGGGAAGAAATTCTAATGCTAACTAATTTACAAATATAGCCCAAAAAGAGCTACCAGAAAATAGTTCATAAACATTCACTTTATACCTTCCTTACTCAAAATCAAAACTTTCTATCTATCTTTATCTCGGAGGCTTACTTTTAAGCTTTATAACTTTCAACTACCTTCTAAATTATAAACCTGCAACATAATAAGTAAATTTTCATTGCTCTTAGAAATGTTCAATGTCTCACTATACTGCCATATTAGAAATATGTCATTGTGAACTTCCAAATGACATTGAGCTGAGAAGGTCTCCTCCATTCAACTTATATCACCTGTCACGTTTTTTCAAGGTATACTTTTTCTATGTGGTACCTAAAAATGTTCATGTCATGGAAGTAGAGAGCAGCTGGCTGCAGGGGCACATGCCTGTAGTCCTGGCTCCTCAGGAGGCTGAGGAAGGAAGTTGGAATGTTCGAGGCCATCCTGAGCAACTTAGCAAGAACCTACTTCAAAATAAAATTTAAAGAAAGGGCTGGGGTTGTTTCTCCTTGCTGGAGCACTTGCCTATCATACATGAGGTTCTAGGTTCAATCCCCAGGGAAGAGCAGTGCCTAGGGGAAAAAAAATAGTAGAGGGTGAAATAGTGGTTACCAGAGGCTGGGGAAGGAGGTATGGGAAGAGATTAGCCAATAGGCAAAAAGGTACAGTTAACTGGAAGGAATAAGTTCTAGTGTTCTATAGGATGACAACAGATCAACAGATAACAATCATATATTGCATATTTCAAAATGGCTACAGGAAAGTATTTTGGAGGTTCTCACATTGAAGAAATGATAGTGCTTAAGGCGATGGATAAATTAATAACCTGATTTAATCCTAACATAATGTATTCATGTTTCAAACTGTCACATTGCACACTGTGAATGTATACACTTATTAGGTGACAATTGAAAAAAAAATAAAATCCTTCAAGAGTACACTGATTCTAAAACATCTAATGCTTCTTTTTCATGATGTTTGGAGTTCTTTCATATAAGTTACCTTAGGTAAATAATCCTATCAGATGAATGAGCTAATCAATTTTATTACTACCCCAAAGTTAGTGGAGAGAAACTGAGGGTCAGAGAAGTTATATGACTTGCATGAAGTCACACATTTGTAAATGCAAAATTGGGTCTTGTGCCCAGGGCTTTGCCTCTAAAGGCTGACCCCCATGTGGAATGTAGTACTGCCTCTTCCCTGGCTGCACACCCACCACCCGCAGAAGCTCTTTAGAATGTCATAGCTCTCCACATAAACAAGTCTTGTGATCTAGATATATATCTGGGAAAGATTAACAAACTGATTTAAATACACACACACACACACACACACACACGCATATCTTGATTAAAAACCTAGAAAGAAAGTCATGAAATTTACACTATATCATTACTTACTACCTAAATAAGGTAGAAAATCTAGGATAGGTTACAACATACACTGGGTACATCTCAGCCATGAATTGAAGTCATTATCTAGACTATTCAAATTTGAGGGTTCAGGGGTTGACCACTCTTCTCATAGTTCATGAATTGAATATTCTAAGAGACATGAGTTTTTATGTCCAGATATTTAGTTGAGTTTTTTTCAGCAAACAACCCACAGGTCTTTGCTGACATCAATTCCTCGACCGCATCCTTAGCTCATGCTACATAGCCCTATCTCCCCAACCCTCAGCACCAACGTAGATGCAGGATGCAGCTTAAAAATCAATTCTCTTCAGACATGTCCCCTGACTTCTATCCCTTTCTTCCTGTTCCAAATACAGGGATGTTTATCTCCACAATGAGCCTCCTTCACCCAGTAATGACCTTTCTCTTCTTGAAGCTAGTGAAGACCAGATTTGGATCTCAAATGCAGCAGATATATACTCTCTCCAGGAGGCATGGGCCTGTTTCCCATGGTACCTCCCAAGCTCAATACTGCTGTGTGAAAAAAAAAAAAAAAAAGCCATGCTCAGAACTCTTTAGTAAAGCAGCTTTAGGCTACTCTTTGCAAAGAAATAGCCACCATTTCAGGCAGAGTTGAGCATTCAATGCATGGTTTTGTCCTTGTTGGAGTGGTCTTGAGATGAAAACTATAACAAATAGTACATCCAAAGCAGAAGCCACTGGAATAGACAAAATCATGTCAACCATAGCTTCTCACAAGAAACTACAGCTGCCTGAATTTGAGAATGAGAAAACCCCAGAAGTGAGTTCAAAATGAATGAGCCCAGAATAGCATATAAATACTTCTAAATCTCAGATGTAGCATTACCTACAGTTACAGGGGGAAAAGGGGGTATATGTCATTGTTTTTTAACCTATTCATTTAATAACTTATTTAACCAATACCTATTGAGCCTTAAGAAGATAATCATAAAGTAGACACCATCCTTTCCCTCATGGAACTTACAGTTTAATAGAGGAAACTAATATTCTGTATTCACACCACTGAATATAAAACAGCATACTCTACTATGTGCACAAAGTGTAAGTAAGGATAAAGTGGGACATACAGTGGAGACAATGTGTGTGTGTATATATATATATATATATATATATATATATATATATATATATGCGCTTTATTGGCAGAAAATCTTGAAATAGAAGCCTGAAGAATGGGGCTATAGATGAAGGTATTGAGAATGGGCTAAGTATTCCTGGAAACAGTGTGGTAAGCTAAAGGAACCTTAAACAGGCCAGCATGGCCAAGCCACCAGGAAATGATGAGAGAATGGAAAGTGAAAAGGCTCAGGTACAGACATAAGTGTTCAAGGATAGGTGGGGCCTTGTAGACTTTACTGTTAGGTAGGAATTTTGGAAGCCACTCAAGTCCAATGCAAAGCAACTGAAAGTTTTAAGCAGGAAAGACACGTAATCAGATCTCAAAAGCCTACTTAATGATAGTGTTATCCTGTTTTGAATAAAGATCCTTAATTTGTTAGGCTAGAAATATACAGCAGTTTCTCCATCACCAGCTACCAACCACACTCAAGGGAATATCACACCCTGTGTGTACCGTACATGTGCATAACACATTCAAGGAAACCACATCTCCTTTACTGCTAGTAAGAAGACTCTCTCTCTTTCCACCTCATGACCTCTGTGAGCCTAATATCAGGTCTTCCAGCATCTAGTGGGAAAGATCTGCTATGAGGTATGATATCAAAGAGTCTTTGAATCAGCTCTAATAAACAATGACTGCTCTTATGATAGGAAGCCATCTGCTCAAATGCAAGTGCTAGAAGATCCCATATAAGATCTTATGAAGTGGAGTGAGACCTTGGTCCAAAGATCACATTAAGATCTCAACATCTTGAGATGCTGACCTTGACCATTTGAGTCACTTTCCTAAACCCCTTGATCTGATTAGGACCCACCAGCTCAGAACCACAAACCCCTGTCAGTGTGTGCTGTTATCATTGCTTTTCTCCTCCACTTTACAGTAAGCTCCATAAGATTAAGGAAAAAAAAAAAAAGGCATGCTTCTCATTCACCACTTTTTTCCTAATGCCTGGCACAGTGCTGAGCACCTTTAGGTGCTTACAGTGTTTGTTTATTTCATTTGTGTTATGGTATGCAACGTTATATTGTACTTGTGAACTTTTTTCAATCTCCTCCTGTGAGTTCTTTGAGAGCAGAGTCCATGTTTCCACCTTTTTATCTCCAGTTTATCAAAGGGGCTGGCTCACAGTTGGCACTTGATATAGGGTTGATTATTTTATTAGTTCATTAATGGAAAGAGAAAGCAATTAAGTATAAAGAAACTTCATTAATGCAACCAGCTCTACCTCCTCATTAGTCAACCACAAGATGCATAAAACCACATCATCTAAGAATCTCGCATACCATCGATATTCATTGTTGAGAGATGCTCCCTTAAGACTGCTCTATCAGGGATGAGGATGTGGCTCAGTGGGAAAGTTCTTACCTAATATGTGCAAAGCCATTTCTAGCACCTCAAAAATAAAGAATTTCTAGTATTTTATGCACTTCTACCTGTTTTTTATGTACTTCTACACCCATAAAAGAGTGCCTATAAAAACTGAAATTTGAATAAGATCTCTCACTGAGTTATAGTATTGAATCAATTTCCCACCTTGACAATGTACTATGGTTAAGTGAGATGTTATCTTCAAGGGAAACTAGATAGTGAGAACAAAGAGATCTTTCCAAATCATTTTTACAACTTCTTATGAGTCTTAAACTATTTTAAAATTAAACATTGTAATTGTTAAGCAAATGTTTTTTTTTTATTTTTACATTTTTTATATTTTTATTTGTATATGTTCCTTGAATATCTAAGAAAGATAAGAATGATTACATGATATAATCACATATTACACTGCATACAGGAATGGTATGTACCCTAATTCTAAGCACTTCTTGTTTTTGTATGGCTCACTTGGCATCTAAAATATGGTGGGAAGCCAGGCATGATGGTGCACACTTATAATCCCAGTAGCCTTGGAGGCTGAAGCAGGAGGATTGCAAATTTAAAGCTAGCCTCAACAACATAACAAGGCCCTAAGCAACTTAATGAGACCCTGTTTCAAAATAAAATATAGAAAGGTGCTGGGGATATTGCTCAGCAGTTAAACATCTATGGGCTCAATCCCTGGTACCAAAAATAAATAAATAAATGGACAAAATTAAGTTTGATGGGAGCGGTCTGGAGATATAGTTCATTGGTAGAGTGCTTGCCCAGTATGCATGAGGCCCTTGGTTTGATCTTCAACACTGAATAAAATTAGATAAATAAATGGATTATCTTTGTCTGATTCAAACATATCTGCAAAATGATATTTCCATAAACACAGTACCAAGAGTTATACTCTTCTCTTCCTCTCTTTTCCTACCTGGTAAATAACAAGCATTTTTGCTCTCTTCTGCATATTAGAGGGTTTGGAAGACAGAAAGAAATTACAAGCTACAGGGATTAGTTAGCAAAATTTTATAAGAAGTCAGAATGCCTTAAACTTCTTTCCACCTAGAATTGTCCTTTTGAAAATAACGCCAATTTTAGAGGGAAAAAAGGTGTTTTAAATAAATATTCATTTAAATAAATAAATTGGTTGGGACTGTAGTTCAGTGGTAGAGAACTTGCCTAGCACACACAAGGCCCTGGGTTTGACCCCCAATCCCACAAAAAGTAAACAATTAAAATAAAATATTGTTGATGTTCACACTCTACCAGTGTTATTGGAGATTTTAAATTACATGTCTAAGATTTCACTGTTGGTTACATTAATAACAATGTGTGTTATCTCATCAAAAATCTAAAGCATAGTCATTGATTTTTTTCTACTATCTGGGAGATCTGAAAACCACCAGCAATATATCCATGTATGTACAGCACATGGTAAAAACTGCTTAAACATGTAAGTTCAACAAGGACTCTCTTACATAAAGAACTACAATTTTCAATACCACCTAGTTAATACACTTCCTATAGTCAATAGGATGAAAACTATTTAAAACACTATGAATATCATAAATATAAAGTCAAGTTCAAAGATGAATGGCATGCCTCCATTTTCTTCCTTCTTTTTCTGGAACATGAAAACTCTTTAGTAGATCCATCTGAGAAGCGTGTGTGCTCAAGATTCCCATAGTGGTGTGACAACTTAAAAACTTTAGTTTCTGTAAAACTAGTTGAGCTTAAGCTATGGCATGGTAGCTTCATCTTAGAGACCCACCGGTGTGTCCAGAAGATGATCTGAAGGATACAGTGTGGTAACAGGTGCAGGAGAAAGATGCCTCTGTTTGCTGAAATAGCTCTCCAGGGAAGGGCATCCAGCCTTACTTCTTCAGAGCAACACCCATGAGTTGTAAAGACAAAATATCATTTAGTAAAGAAATAGGATGGACTGGGATGTAGCTGAGTGATAGAGTGATTGCCTAGCATGTGGGAAGACTGGGGTTCAATCCCTAGAAAAAATGGAGAAGAAGGGGAAATACACACAGGCATGCTTTAGTAAGACAGTTTGGCTGTTGGACAAACAGTTTGAAATCAAAGAGGAAAATCTATAATTACCTCTGGTTCTATCTGAGACATTTCATCCACACAATCTTTTATGCAGCAGAAATAAAGCTTGATTCCAAAGAAAACCCACTTTAAAATATCCCAAAAGAAATAAAATGCCTTCAAGATCTTGCAGCTCTTTAATGCTTGCTGTGGGCCAAATCTTGCAATTAGAATCAGTCACTTTAAGTGCTGAAGTCGTATAACGCTAATAGATCACTTTATAATGTGAGCAGTTTTTAAAAGTCGTATTTAATTTTCCATTATTACTGTACTGAATGCTGGTTGTGTCTGTCTATTCCATTATGGATTCTGAGGTCCGTGGAGGGGACAGATTGCTGTTTGCTGGGCCATTGCTCAATTCTGGCTGTAATTCTCAGAGACCTGAATGAGGACTTTAAACTAGACCATATTTCGGCTGTCTTCACGAGTGTTTATTTTTACTTCCAAACCAAACGACGAGGGCTCTTTTTTTGTTTCATAATTATTTTATTTTTAAAAAAATACAGATTGAGGCAAAAGCCACAGTGGCCTGTTGTATGCACAGTGTCTGAGTGTGTGTGTGCGGGTTCACACAAGTGTGTGGTTTTCTTTAAGAAAAAGAAATGAACCAGAAAATAAGCCCTTAACAGTAACCTAAGAAATAAAACAAAATCATTTACAACACATGGGATTGTAGCAGGATATGTCAAGATTAGATGGTTTAAGGGAGCTATCCTGAATGTGGAAGCAATTATAATGAAATTCATGACTCATTAGCAAACATTCCATATTGTGTTTCTCATTTCTGGGTCAATGTAACTAGGAAATATAGACTTAAGATTGAGATGTTTCATTGACTTCAGTGCTAGATTATAGATAGTTGGGGCCATACAATGACAGAAAGCAAAGGCTTCAGGGTTTTGTAGTTCTTAATTTCTCAGATGTAGGCAATTTGGTCCTGAAGGTAAATATGAAAACATAACTTCAAAAATGTATGGGTAAGCATTAAGTTGGTTACAGAAGGGTTGTCTGTAAATGGAAAGTAAGAATTACCTGGTGCAAATGTGTACTGGCGGATGTCGGTGGGGATTTTGTGTGCATGCTGCTTGGTATGCAAAATGGCTGGTGAACTCAAGTACCAAATACTGTATGTAATGGGAACCAGATGTCGAACAGAGAGAGAAAAATATTTTATAGCAATAAATGTGACATTGACTCTTAAAGGGTTTGCTGTTTATAACAACTTCTTGGTCTTACTTTTCCTTGTATTTGAAAATAATTTCAAGTAGATGGTGTAAGGAAATTATTCTATCTTTAAGAAAAAAGAGTATTTAACTTGCCACTAACTTCTAAAAATGTGTACATGAGGAGAAATGATCTGAAAAAGATAATCTTGGAATTCATTCATTTACCAAGGCATTGTGCTCAGCAATGCAAAAAAATATATATATGAAAGCAAATAAAGAATAATTCCTCCTGCCCTTAAGGAACTCAAAATACCCTAGATGTGATAAGAGGCAAACAGCTGTTAGGGTACATGACACAAGCAGGACCTGGGGAAAAGACACAGAGTACTCTGAGAATTTAAAGGAGGAGGAAAAAATTCCATAGCTGGCAGGCTCCATAAAGGAAGATCCCACGGTCAATGTTCCTCACATTCACCCCTGCTCAGTGCTAGTATTAAGGCCTCCTTGGTGGAGGACCTTTGGCTGTCTTGCATGGCCATGCAGTGGCCTCCAATGCCCGGTTCTCTGAGCCTCCTGCACTCACTTCTAATGCCAGAGTACCTATTCTACAGCATTGATCCATCTGAGAAGCAGAGGACACTAACAGTAAGGTTGCAAATCCTATAATGAGGCTATGGGCCCACTTCCTGCTTTATCATTTACTGGTTGTGACCTTGGGAAAGTCATTTAAACATCTCCCCGTACTTGAACTTTCTCATCAGTGACATGTCTCATGTTCTTGGAGTCAGGATTTAGTGAGATCCTACACAAGACATGGTTGGCATGGCACCAGCATGGATGCAGGGCATTGTTAGAAACTATGTTAGCTGTCATCCTATCCATCATTCCATCTAGTTCTTGTTGGCCAAATTCCAAAGTCTTCATTTTGGTATGCCATGCTGTGCATGAGTTGGGACTTGTGTATACTTCACCAGTTCTCCCTTTTTCTGAACCCCTTTCCTCAAATATCAAACACTTTTGCCATCCTGTGTGGGTGTCACTATCCAAGTGGACCTTCTGTGCTCAAGCCCCACACCTCTGGACAAGCTATTCCATTTGACTTCAGTGCTTCACTGTCTATCTACAAACACAGAAAATCCCTGCTCAGCCAGCAGGCCTCCCTTCTACCAGATTTTTCTGAGCTTTCTCTGATACCCTGTGAAAGAACAAGGGCCTCCTTCTGCTAAGTCACAACCATAAATCACATGGCATACACAGATAGCACAAATGAGGGAAGTAGTACATTACAAGATAGTAAGGAGTGGTAGGGACTGTGGCAAAAAAAAGGAAATCTTATTGGCCTAAAGGTCAGCCTTTCTTCACTATTGCTATGGTGGAATGGGGGCTCATTATTGCCAATTCCTCCATTTTTTCAAGGTAAGACAGAAATCTGAATTTTTACCTAAAAATTGCCAGTTGTTCATTGTTGGAAACTTTTTAAAAATTAAATCTATAATTTGGGACCCAACAAAACAAAATCATCAAGGACCAAATGGCTAAATGCACAGCCTCAGCTCTTGAAGTAGTTAACTCTGAAATTTTCTTACAGGTGCCTACATACATTCTAGCAAAATTTCCTTTGCTCTATAATTATGTACATATATATTTTCCCAGTACATTCCTTGAGGTCAAGGACTCTGTTGGGTTATCCTTTTCTTCCTAAAGTGCCCAACACTGTGACTCAAAGGCAATTCTCACAAAACTTCATATTGATATATTTTTCCAAGCCTTGAAGCCAGCTAGGGTCCACAGGCAGAAGGTTATTCCTGGAAGGTCAAGAAATAATGATGCTTACATTCCAGATGTCTCAATTTTCTAGAGAGGAAAAAATGTCATATTTATTATAAGTCTTAGTCAATATCTGACTTCCTACTGTTTGGTACTCTTTCTACAATGGCTCCAAAGCTCTCAATTCAAGAATAAGTTCTCAAAATATAAAGCTAATCTATAAGACTTACCTATACATAAACTAAATCTGCACCTGGCATGTAAGTGAATTGCTAACTGATCTAATTAAATTTACCTGAAAGAGCCTCCACTCAAAGGTCAGATGTGACAGTGTTTTAATTTTGTTGGAAGATGAGCACAAACTACATCCTGGATACAAAAGGAACATACTGTCTTCAAATCTGCAGCCAAGAAGAAGATGGTAAAGGGTAAAATGGTGGACAATTTTAGAAGAGATCAAAGATAACATGACAAAACAATTTTTAAACTTTTTTAATGTTCATAATCTTTGATTCATTATTTCAACTTCTAGGCATTTAGCTCAAGGAATAATCATGCACAAATATTCAACTGTATGGATGTTCACTGAAGTTCTGTTTAAATTGTGCAGAAAATAGTGGGGTCAGGGCTGGGGCTGGGGCTCAGTGGTAGAGCGCTTGCCTAGCACGTGTGAGGCCCTGGGTTCGATTCTCAGCACCACGTACAAACAAATAAATAAATAAAGGTCCATCAATAACTAATAAAAATATTTTTTAAAAAAGAAAGAAATAGTGGGGTGTTATGTGAGCAATAAGAAAGAATAGGTTTATGATTATTATTAGTGCCAGGTGGCATTACTGAACCCTTACCTTTGTGACAGATAATGTGCTGGGAAGTTTAAGATTCATGATACACTTCAACCTTCTTTTTTACTATTTTATGAACAAAGAAACTAAGACATAAAATATCTAAATAATTGTCCAAATCATATAGCAAACAAGGGCCATAGAAGGTATTTGAATCCAGTATTATTTAACACAGAGTTCAAGCTTCACCCCTTAATTGCACTTCTCCCATAAAGACATCAACAAGACATCAACAGTAATCATTGGACACTCATCAAAATTATAATCTGGGAGAATATTTGACATATAGAAAAAGTTATGGTACATTATTCAGTGAGGAAAGCAGATTTAAACAAAAAGTTCATCTTGCACAGTCATTGGTAAAGTCCCATAGGCACTGCTCCATTGAAGACAGATATGAGGTAAGGAAGCAAGCATCCCATCCCAGTTCCACACCAGTCACTGTAGTCCAAGATGCCATGTGATTTAATCTCATGGACAGAACAGATATCAGTCCACTGGGATTCAGATGTCCAGCTCCATTCCAGTTAGCTGGGGCCAGGGAATAGAGAACTGTAAAACTGGTTCTACAAAGCAGCAAGTGGCTTGGAAGAAAGTACTGACCATCTGAGTGGGTGATATTTTTGTCTCTAAAAGACCATAAATATAGCCAGGTGTGGTGGTGCCTGCCTTAATCCCAGCGAATCAGGTGTCTGAATCAGGAAGATCACAAATTAGAGGCCAGCCTCAGCAATTTAGCAAGACACTCTGCAATTAATGAGACCCTATCTCAAAATAAATGATGAAAAGGGCTGAGAATGTAGCTCAGTGATAAAGCATCGCTGGGTTCATGTCTCAGTACCAAAAACATAAAAAGCATAAATGTAGTTGGGGAAGGGAGGAAAGAAAGCCCCACATCAAGGTATTAACAATCTTTCTATCTATAATGTTTGTTTAACTTTTACTTCTCTATGTAAGAGAAGTAGTAGATACCTATCGTTTTTGTACTAGGATAAGAAAAGAAACCCAGCCTACATGAGGATTAAAAAGTGAATTCCACAGTGGGTGGTATTGGGATATTCAAAGCCCAGATGAAGAGAAAAGTAATTTTAGTGTTGATGGAATGTAGGAAATGCTTACCAAAGCAAGGTGAGAAATGGGACAGCAAATCTCACCTGAAAATCCTTGGCCCGGTGCAAGCCACAACTGCCCCCCTTCCACAACCCCAGGAAGACGGCTGTGTGTCTCTGGCGGAGGTGCCGGGTATTCTGTGCACCTGGATCCGACGTCCTGTGATTCTGTGCTGGGCAACAGGCTCCTATAATAAGATAGATCAGAGCAGGGAAGAAAGGCATGAGATGTCAAATACAGGATATGATTTAAAAGGCAGGAGACAGTGGCCAAAAAGGAGGAAAACAAAATAAAAAGGCCTGTTTCAGGTAATCAACTGAGGAATGGACAAGAAAAGCAGAGAGAAGTTCAGTGATCTGAAAGATGGTAATGGAGCAGCAAAAAAGTAGGGAAGGGGATGGGACTTTATGGCCCAAAGGATAAAGTCATGACCCAGGGGTATGAAGGATGCAGAAGAGTTTTCAGACCGTAACAGAATATTTCAGTGAAAAGAAAGAACAGTTGGTAGGAGCCAGGTGAGGCAGAAGGAAAGAGGTAATGAGCAGGTAAGTTATGGAGAACAAACACATAGGAGTGAATAAAACTGGCAACACCCCGCTTCAGAGTTAGAGGATGTTGGCCACTGTGTCACTGTATCCTGCTGGCCTTCAGTGCTCTCCAGTGATAAGTGACCACCCGTCTTCCTACCCACTCTGCCTGTGATCTCTGAGCATGCAGTGTTCATCTTGAGCCCTGCTTGGTATTCGCTCTTCTATCACCTCCCTCCCCTGGCAAATGGATACTTCAATACTTTCCACTGGATCTTTGGTGGAATTTTACAGCTCCAACTAGACAGAAACGGCTGGAAGTTAGATGTTGGAAGCATCTGACACTGTGATTGGACATTTTCGCAGTTTTAAGTCAGATCCACAGGTTCTTTAACACTCCTTAAATCCAGAGAAGGCATCCTGGTACCCTACCTAGGAGTCTGAGCATACTTCAGTAACTGGAGGACCATAGAACGTATGACTGGAAAGGAAGATTCAGCTCATACCTTGTTTTCTTGGAACACTCATCATTGGACCCCTGAGCAGCCATGTAAGAAGGGCTAGCATGAGATGCTGTGAGGAGGCTCAGACCACGTGCAATGACTTCATGCAGCTGTCCATCTGAGGTCACAGGAAGGACCAATATCAACCACAGGACACAGAGGGAGGAAGCCTTAGAGATGGCTCCAGTCTCAGCCACCATCAGACCCCATAGACTGCCTGAGAGCCACCCAGCTGATCCCAGTCAACACTCTGAATCAGTACAAATTGATTGCTATGGTTTTCAGCAATTTTAATAAATTTTAGGCTGATCTGCACTGCAGAAAGATAAGAGAACCAGACATGGTTGGTTCCAAATAAATTTCTACTAAATTTATTTCTGTAGCAGATAAGGAAAGACAACATTTTCTTGATCGTTTTCTTCCTTTTTGTTACATCCTCCCTTATTTTCTGTTCCTTGGTCAGATTCTCCTTATACTCTCATTCCCTCTCCCCCACCCTTTCTTGCTCTCATCCTTTGCCCCTTTTTCTCTCCAAATCTAGAATTCTCTCCTTTGTTAGCTAGGGGAAATGGAGAAGAGAACTACCATTCAGAGATCCAGTGCTCTCTCCATACCAAAAAAAGGTCTCTGTTTTCTGTCTTTGGGAATAAAGAAATTCAATTCTTTTTTTTTTTTTTTTCCAAACTGGTCCCATTTTCCTGTTGTCGTTTTTTGTTTTTTTCCCCTGATTTTATTCCTCCTTCCCAAATGATCTTTGAATCTTCTGTGTACTTTTTTGGGTTGTAAAACTAAGAACAAGATACCCTGCCCCAGTGATGATCTTGGCTCTAATATCACCCTCATCTGGAAGCACTGTTAGTTTTGGCCCCCTTCAAATCTTCTTGTAGCTATTCCGCCCATCTGCTACAGGAGGGTCGGACTCCCTTCCCCAGGCAGTACAGGGGGTCTGCAGTCAGCAGCTGCATCAGGAGCTTGAGTGGGAAGAGAACAAGCAGGGTGGTCAGAAGAGCCGCTGTGAGCACACAACTTTCAGTGAGGCAGACTAGGTGGGAAGGCTCGGACACTGTGGCCTGGAGACCTGCCTGGCTCAGAGAAGCAGTGACTCACTCAACCGTCCCTGAGCAGCTGATAAAGCATGGAGGCTGAGGGATACACAGAAACTGGACCAGCAATTTTTCTCCACCTCCTATGTGGAAGGGAGTCAGTTCCCTCTGACTTTGCATCCAGAGATGTTGGACCACCACCTTGGAGTATCAGCCTGTGACAAGCCAACATGGGTACATGTCAATAGATGCATGCCCTTGCACAAAGACACAGAACTCCAAATGAGCAGAGAAATGCTCAGTGAGGAAAGAAAGAAGCCACTCCCAGGAACGGCAGACATGTCACTAAAAGGACCACAAGCAGGGTTGGCTGGCCACGCTGCAGCAGGCAAAGCGGTATCATCTCAGGTCAAGGAGAAAGCCCAACAGCCAAAAATAGCTGCCCTTCCCAGTTGCCACAGCATCTAAAATTATACCATTGAAGATTTATTCCTTTGCACACCTCACCTTTGTTGGGGGCAGGTCTGGGGAGGACCCACAAAGTGTCTTCACATTAAGGTGCAAAAAGCCTGACAGCTCCACAGAGTTATTTGCGGGTGGAAGAGGAGGGAGGTGTTGAAAGGGCAGGAACAAGGCAGAGGAAGTGCCGGTGAGGGACAGCAAAGGGCGACTTCTCCTATTTCAGAGTCTTATTCAGAAGGAGCCTAACTGGCAGCTACATCATAAAACCGAGTCCTAAGCAATTTGCCAGTAAATTTGAACCATGCATGTAAACAATCCTAATAATTTATTCCTTAAAATGCCTTTATAACACATTATTATGCAGAGCTGCACATGCCTCTATTTTAAATTGGCTAAACAGGAAAAAAAAAAAAAAAGAAAGAAAGGGGCAATTAAAAAGAATAACTTCAAGAGGCAATGTGAGAAATGGTGTGTATCCACCATTCTGGAGCAGAGAGGGAAGTTGAACACAGGGAATGAGATCATGTCAACCAGTGTTGATTTGGGGAAGACTCTCTTCAAACTTCAGGCAGGGACTCTGTCTTCGTACAGAGAAGTTTTGTTGACTGGGCCCCAGAAGACAGAGCAATAAATAAGAACACACAAAAGCAAAAACAAAAAGGAATCATTATTTTAAATCCATATCCATCCCACAGTATCAACAAGTGACTTCTCCATCTGATTCCATTTTTAAAGCCCTTAGGAAAATCTACCCTGTTTAACCCACCTCTGGGAGAGAAAGCTAAGTACCATGGATGCCACTGGTGGACTTTGAGCAGAGGCAAGGGATGTGTCAGGGTACTCGGAAAACAAGGATGGAAGGAAAAAAAGAATGAGAGACCCAAGTACAGAGTGCTGGCAAAACCCGAATCCTGCAAAAAGAACCAATATCTTCACACCCTTTGCAGCTTATAAAGAGCTTCCACATAATCTTACCTCCACTCCTCCAATCCCCATGAGGAAAAGAAGTTATATGCCCATTTTTGTAAAGAATACTTTGCATGAGAGCAATTAGGTGATTGACCCAAGGTCAAACAGCTGGTTCCCAGGGAACATGATTGGATCTTAAAACAAGAGGCTTACTAACTATATCCCTTGCTTTTTCTACTCTGATAATCTTTGGAGTTAAAACAGCAGTACAAGGTACACTCCTCCTGGATTGGTTGAGCACTGACTGGATAGTTTCTGAAACTAAGATTTTCCTTCTCAAACTTGACTCACCCAGGCCTCAACAAATGATTGAACCTCAACTACTGGGCATTGCCCTGGAACCTGGAGCTCACCTTCATGGATATTTCACATAAATGACTCACTGGTGGCCAGTCTCAACTATCCCTTTTTCAGAAAGTCAACCTCTGACGGTGTAAACTAATGTGGCCCCTGACATCCTTTCCCAGGAACTTTTAAATTTTTCCCACAATATAGTTTTCCTTTAGTGTCCATGTGGGGTTGGTTCCAGAAACCCCATGGAAATCAAAATTTGAGCATGCTCAAGTCCCTTATGTAAAATGGTCTATAATTTGCATCTGAGCTATAAACCTCTATAGAAAAACCAATACGATGTAAATGCTACGTAAATAGTTATTACATTGTATTATTTAGATAATAATGACAAGAAATAAATTCTGGCTGAGGCTGAGAATGCAGAATCCATGGATATGGAGGGCTGATTGTACTTAATATCATCCCAAACCAGGCATTCCAAATACTTATTCAGTATTTTACTGTGTGTCTCCTTCTCTAGAAAATTAGGTCCTTCTAAATAAGTCTTACTCAAGGCCATCTCTCCAAAATTAAAACACTTCCTTCAAAAGTAGGTGCACAGTAAATATTTGCCCAATAAATGACATTGAATATTAATAAGGGTTCTTTTCTGGCACCCATGATGTGTCCAAAGTAGTGGAAAACCACTAACTTAAATCATCTCATTTAATCAAGATTACAGTTGCTAAAATAGAAAGTATATATAGAAGATAAGGTTTTAATAATAGCAAAGAGAGTGCTTGGGAGAATTAAAGCTTAATTTGACATGCTTTTATCCCCTGCCACTTAATGCAAGAGCAAGGGCCATTTTGTGACGTTAAAAGGCAAGAAATTTAAAATGAATAAAAGGAAATACTTTTTAAAGCAGCGTATAATCTACCTGTGGAATTCACTGCCGCGGGATATTATTGAGGCAAATAGTCTAGCAAGATTCAAAAAAGGATTAGACATTTATATGAATAGGAATAATATTGGCAGTTACACTAACTAGGTTAAAAAGTTACAAGGCATGTCCGTCCTGAGCTCCAGGGCATAACTGTTCACCAGCTGAAGTGAGGAAGGAATTTCCCCCTGTTGATACAGCATTGTATAATTGGTCAGATGTATGATGACTTATATTTTTGCTGTCTTCTGTAACATAGAGAGAGACCACTGCCGAGGGGAAGTTCCTAGGGTAGATGGCTCAGTGACCTCTAAACATGATATTTCTGACTCCTTCTTGAACAATCCTGAACAGAACCTGAGAAATTTTCGATTTCAGAAAGGGTAAAAATAATTTCCCTCTTCTAGTTGATGAAAATATTTCATGGAATGAAAGCATGCCCTGGCTATAGTCTTATTAGTAGCACAGCCAACGGTACTTGAAGGCTCTCTGAGCACTGCATATAATGCAAAAGCAAAAACCCACCCATTTTCTGAGTCCATCTAACTCTTTGCCTTATGCATATCCACTTAATACATATGTGTTTATCAAAATATATATCTCTACAGCTGTGCTAAGAAAAACTGCTATTCATAATTCTGTCTACTCACCTTGCTCAGCTTCTCTCTGTCACAAAGTCAATTATGCTGCCAGGCACAATCTTTGATTCTTGGTAATGTATGCCATACATTTTTTTAACCCTAAATAGGATAACAAAAAAAAAAAAGAGGCAGTTTTTAGCCAAGTATCTGGACACAAGTTCTA
The DNA here is from genome assembly GCF_021218885.2 of Marmota monax. NCBI lineage: Eukaryota > Metazoa > Chordata > Mammalia > Rodentia > Sciuridae > Marmota > Marmota monax. Next base: position 18,907,083 of record NW_026692254.1, on the reverse strand, counting down.
TAATAACATTATATCATATTAATGAAAATGTTGAAACTAAATTATTCATTATAGTCACTTAATTTATAATCTTTAGTCGTCCAAGTATTGACAATATTCTGAAGAAAGTGTGCATGCTTGACTTATTAGAAAAAGAACATCCACCAAACTGTATTATGAAAAACAGTCTGCAAGCCAAGACAGAAAGGGAAATTTTAATTTAATCCCTCAAGCCAGCCACCAATCTAAAAAAATTCTAAGATCCTTGAATGAAAGTCAACATATATCCATCAAGATGTGTTAATATAGAGGTTTTTCTGAACAGGAAAAAAAACCCACAGATTCTATTAATATTTTCAGATACATTCTCATACAAAATAAGCTAAGAAATCTTGGTCTAGGTCCCATTCCAAAAGGAAATTCCCAAATGAATCTGAATGAAATCCTTTCAAAGTCATTTGGACCTACATGCAAGATTTGTTCTTTGGACCTTTTTTAAATTGGCAGAATAACAATTAGATTCTCTTAGCTAACAACCATTCCTATAGTATATGACTCTCATCCAGAGGAAAGACCTGAAACATTTAATTTGCTTCAGATAGCAACAAATCATTTTATTAACTGGTTACAGACGAGCTTTTACAAATTAAGCTATTTCCTTGTGGTCTAAGATTTCCTGTTTACTTTTCATGTGGTTTTTATAGAATATAGCTTACATTTTTGTTATTAATGTTTTTTCCCTTAAAATTAACCACATAGAATAAGGAATTCCAAGTTATTTTAAAAGTGAAAACCCTATAGTTGGGATGAGGTTGAAGTTTCACACTAGCAAGGTGACTTCAGGTAAACCAATTAACCCCCCTACATCTCTCTTTTGTCATTTGTAAAATAGAAGTATAATAATACCTACAACACAAAACCCATGTACAGATTAAACCTAAAGACAATGCCTAAAAGCATTTGGCTCAGAGCCTGTCACATGTTAAGAACATAAATGTTTTCTATTATGATGATGATGCACATTTTGATATATATGTTTAAGCATTCGCCGTGCATTTCCTGTTTCCTTATTATTACATCATTCTTGTTTTAGTCAGCTTTTTTGTCACTGTGACCAAAACACCTAACAAGAACAATTTGAGAAGAAAAAGTTTATTTGGTGCTCGTGGTTTCAGAGGTTTCAGTCCATAGATAGCTAACTTCATAGCTCAGGGCCCAGTATTATGCAGAACATCATGGCAGAAAAGTACAGTGGAGGAAAAAAAAAAAAAAGATAGGCATATGGCACCAGGAAGCAGAGAAAGCTCTGCTTACCAGGGACAAAATGTAAACCCAAAGCCACATGTTCACTGACCCACTTCCTCCAGCTACTCCCCACCTGCCTACAGTTACTGCCCTGTTAATCCTTATCAGTGGATTCATGCACCAATTAGGTTAAAGCTGTTATAACTCATTCATTTCATTTCTAAACTTTCTTGCATAGTCTTATGCATAAGCTTCATGGGGACACCTCACATCTAAGCCATAATTGTTCTCATGAATGTTTCATGACTCTCCTGATAAACACTATGAATGAGTTTCCAAAAGAATTTTCCCAGTATACCCTATCACAGAAGTATAAGAGTGTCCATTTCACCACTCCTTGTGAAAAATGAGAATTATTATTCATTTTAATTATAATTTTACGAAATAGACAAGACAAAGAAAAAAGGAAGGGAAAATATGTTTAAAAGGCATACTTAAGCTTTTCTGTTTCTATAATGGCGGTGGGGGAGGGGGGGTTGTGAATAGTGCAAATTTCCATTCCCTATTCAGTTTCCTTCCAAGAGCCTTCTCAGAGTATTTGCACTCCATATCTCAGAAACATGTTATCCTACAGTTGTAAACTTGTTTTCCAGCTGAGTGAGGGGGAGATTGACTTTCTGGTTTTCTGCCAGATGCCCATTGGTCCCATGAAGGCAAGTGATTCAACTTCAACCACCAGTGTGAAGATGGTGCATGCAAAATCATTCCCAGGGGAAATGGGACCTGGTGGAGCCAACATGTAAATATTTTCCTGCAAGATAGAATAATGCAGAATGACACAGCCCCATCTGACCACAAGTCACAGGAGGTGTAACCCAATGAGGCATATCACCTGAGCTCTGAAAGGGATAATCTGTAGAGGAACAGTTGGTTTGTGCAGCTTTTCAAGAGACTAAATACTACCTGGTTTTGTGGGAAGAGAAAAAAATAAAAGAATGCAAGAGAACCCTTTGACCTTTGGTAGTGAATTTGCTGCACCAGAAAGGGGAGAGGCCAATGATGTTGAAATGGAAATTTTCTAACTTCAGGAAACCAAACAAATGGTTTTCCTCATTGTTTCCACACCAATTTCCAACTGATCTCCTCTATGTCTTAAAACAAGTCATGAGGAGGGGCCAGAAAATTTGTTTGAAGTCCGTATAGGCATTGCTCCAAAGGTAAGAGGACTAACCTCCTTGGGTCATCCAGACAAAACTACAATGATAAATCTCTTTTAAGTCAATATTATAGATATAAAGTGGTTCCAGGGCTTCTCCTAGCTCCATTAAATAGAGGACTCACATTAAAGCTCAAATCATAGTTGCCCATCAACATTTGTAGATGGGATTATATTATAAGATAAATCCCATTATAAGCTGAAAAAAATTAGCTGCCTGAAGATAGATAGATAGGAACCATTGAGATGGCATTCTGTCATGGCTCCATAAACATCTCTATGCCAGGGTGTGAAGTACACCCAGAAGCCAGCAAAGTGGTAATGGAATAAAGACTCTCATGTCTGAATTTCTCTGTAGCCTCTCTAGACCTCTGTCACCATAGCTATCAAACAGCAGTCATAACACCTTGCCTTGCAGAGTTGTTGGGAGGGAAGAACCAGCTCCTGCTACTTTGGAGATATTATTTACATACACACACATGTGTATGCATACCCACATAAATGCACTTGAGTTTTTGAAATCAATTACTCTTTTCCATCTTTATAGCTCAGAAGGTGATTTTTGGAAAGTCAATCGAGAAAGGAAGGAAAGAAACATATTTTTTTTTCCTCCAACAAGAAAAAGCAATTAAATGTCAAATATTAACTGTTCCTGGGAGTAAATTTTTTTAATGGGTTAAAGTCTTGGCCATTATAGACCTCCAATATGTAATTTCTAAGAAAGGACCAGGTAATATATTTTTTTAAATTAAGTGGAAGATAAAATGCTAGAACCAGCGTATCAATTCAGAAAGCACTTTTTTATTCATTTTCAGTGTCTTTCCAATTGCATCATGCCTTTTAAGAGGCCCAATTTGTTTAACAGCACTTTATTTTAAACCTTCACTAGTGCAAAGCATTGATTTATGATAGAGCTGATTAAAGCAACGGTGTCTTAAGCAATAATGATTTCAATTACAGGACTTACACCAATGTACATTATTCTGATTTTCTTTTCATTCTGTCCACATTTTTATACACTAAAGAAGAGGGTATGGGTAGATGATGTAATTTTGAAAAGTCCCTGGATAAAGTTAATATCAAAAGGAATGTATAGACAGATGGACTGATGTACCTTTTTTGATTATGTGAATGTATTGTATTTTAATATGCTCTGACAAACTCTTGAACAGCTCCCTGATGAGCTCCTACCCGATATCATTAGGGTTATTTAGTGCTTGGATCCTGCTCAATTCCCACTGGAGCCACATTGAAGTACTAGGAATATGCACACTAGCTTCGCTCCAAGTCCAGTACTTACAGTCTTGCCTTCTTTTTTTGTGTGTGGGGCTGGGAAAAAACAATTAAGCTCACCCTTAGATCTTTAACTCATTCAAGTCCAACAGCAATAGAAATGCATACCAAATGCTGTAACCCAATCTTGAGGGCCTATGTTACTCAGTTTTCCATTGGTATCACAAAATAGCTAAGAAAATCAGCTTTTAAGGAGGAAAGATTTATTTTGGCTGGTAGTTTCAAAGGTTTTGGAACATGGTCACTTGGCCCTGTTGCTTTGGGCCACATGGCAGCATCATACATCATGGTTTCAACAAGTGAAGGGGGATTGTTCACCTCATGGTGCCTGGAAAGCAAAAGAAAGATAAAGAAAGGACTGGGGTCCCAATATCACCTTTGAGACATGCCACCAGTGACCTAACTTCCTTCCACGAGGCCCCACCCCTTAAAGGTTCCAGCACCTTTCAATAGCACCACAAGTTGACAATAAAGCCTTTAACAAGTGAACCTTTGTGGGATGCTCCAGGTGCAAACTAAAGCAGGGCCTATTCCACAGGCCAGTTTAGAAAATAAAAAAGCGAAGTCAGCCTAGAATCTTATGCAGGGGATTCAGTGCATTTATCTGCTTCCACATGCAACCCAACATGGAACCAATCACATTTTATTAATGGTGACTAGCAGAAAAGGAGCCCTGTTTAATGGGAATAGCAACTCCTGGGCCTTAGCCAATTGCTATTGTGGGGATCTATGAACCAAACTGTGCCACAACTTCAGAAATTTCAAAGGAATCCAGAAATTTAAACTGAAGATGAAGTTTCTCAATTTTTAATGGATGGACAAGCATGACTAAATTCAGTTTATAACCTGCCTTTGCAGTGCTTCTTAGTTGGTACACAAGCAACCCACCCATCTACTTATTGGAGAGAAAATGTGCCATGACAGAGCACCGTGCTCAGCAATAACTCTTAAAAACTAACAAAATATTTATATTCTGCTATTTCATAAACATTTAATGGGAACCTAGGCACTGCACATGCAAAAGAAGGAATAATGCCCATCATCTACATTCAAGGAGCAAGGCTCATACATATGAACCACAAAGAATTTCAGGTTTAAAAGATTAAGGAGAAATGTAATCTAAAATTAAGGCACTCTATGACATTTATTTTTAGGTAAGAACTTCCTTTATTACCTTTCAGATAAATTAGTTTGTCCCCATGCTCAGATTTGAAACTCCATTTTAATTTGAGAACTAGTCCTGTGACTATCAAAGTCCATGTAGGATACATTCCCATTAAAATCCCCAATAGCAAATGAAAGGAAAAATTCCTATCACACCTTGATAGAGTTTTTCTCTACCAATGTTACAGATTTCTTAATTAGGCACTGATATTAACTGGGCCCTTGAATGATTTAAATCTAGCCCTTAATCTCAGCTATTCTATGCTGCTGTAATTTTAATGGGAGCTGACCAACTAATGCTATATGCATTAATTTCTGTGGAAAAATAATCTTAAATTCTTAAACGTTTGTTTTTGGAGGAGTAGAAGCCCCAAGACACAAATGAAAGCAGTCAGGTCCAGACATTGAATTTGTGGCTTAGCACTTCAAAAATTATGTTCCGAATTGCTTTACATAAAAAAGTCAGATCAAAGTTTAAAGGCTTTCTTTTCAAACTTTGTAATTATTTCTCAGATTCCTCCTTGAAATGCCTTTAAAGTATTTCCATTGAATAGTATGTGAACTCTTTCTCTTTCCATCTCAAATATGCTGTTACCATCCATTACCTCCTCTGATGGCATTGCCTGAAGGGAAAGATGTCAAACATCACCACTATGGGCAGGATATAGAAAGAGCCAGAGCAGGTTGTGCACCTTAGAGCTCGGTATTGAACTGATTCAAACACAGCATTTGATCCCTTTTGTACCTTAATAACTGGCAATTCAGGAGACCTCATTTCCTTCTCTGCATAAAATTCCCAGCAAAACTTTAGCATACAGCTGCCCTGTCCTTCTTCTCTTTTCAGCACATCCCCATACAACCTTGTGAAATTCTTCCCAGTGAGCATTAAATCATAGATAACTTGCTCTCCCTGCCCTGGGCAGTAGAGGTGGTAGAACATCTGAACTTTCTTATCTGCTTTACATGGCTGGAAATCCTTATAGGGTCATTGACTTTTCTTAGTAAGGAGCCTCTTGGGTAGTCTTCCCCAGACCATTCAGTGATGAAGGAAGAAAAAGAAATTGAGAGAAGTACAATGATTTTCCCAGGGTCCCACAGGTGGCCCCTACAATTTGTGATCTAGTGCTCTACTTTTTCTCATTGCTGTTATGAATAATAGTTCTCAAACTGGAATTTTACTTGTGCTTCTTCATCAATACCAATTTATTGCAGGTTAGGATGCCTGATCTGAAAATCTCAAATCTGAATTGCTCCCAAATCCCCAAATTTTTTGACCAATGACATGATGCAATAAAGGGAAAATTCTACACCTGACCACATGTGATAAGTTACAGTTAAATGCAGATGCACTAAAAATATTGCCTAAGATTACCTACAGGCTATGTGCGTGAAGCGTATATGAAACAAATAAATTTCTTGTTTAGATTTGGGTCCCATTCCCAAGACATTTCATTATGTATATGCAAATATTAGAAAATCTGAAATCTAAAACAATTTCATCTTAAATATTTCAGATAAGGTATGCTCAACCTGTATAAAGTGTTGACAGGCCCCTACTTGGCATTAAGTGCCATGCTCATCTCCAGAGACTCAATGAATGAGACCCATTCTAATCCTCATCCAATGCCTACTAATACTCCTCCCTCCGTTAGTCACTGCACAAAGCAAGCACAGAACGAACATCTCAGAGAGAACAAAGGCTTAGAAGAACTTTACAACTTTCATCCCAATTCCTCATTTCACGGAAGAGGAAACAGAGGCCCAGAGAGTCAGTTCATGTTAGAGGAAGGTCTAAAACCCATGATGTAGACCTCAGAGTCAAGTTCTTTTCAGTCCAGTACATTTATGTAATTCAGAATGCAACCTAACTTTTTGGTCCAATCTATCACATTTATCACAAATATCCCCTTTGTTATCCTTTAGGTAAGTTATTTTGTCACTATGGTCTGTTTGGAAGTTACATTTTAATTTGAGAACTAGTCTTTTGAATACCAATGTCTACATAGGATACATTCCCATTAAACTCCTCAACATGATGGACAATGGTCCCCAGGTATCAGAATTTAGACATATAGAAGAACTGAAATAATTAGGATAGAATACATAGTAATAGCACATACTAACATCTCTGACATACTCAGGGCAAATCCAAAGAACTTGTGGGATAAACCGAAGTCACCAGAGACACTAGGATTTGCATTTGTACATGATGCTAATGAAATGTTTAGACTCACCACAGATATATTTTAAAATACTAGCTATAGTTCCTATATATTTTCAATGACTTTATAGATCAATTGCATTCAAAAATCTTAGCTTAAGTATAAATGGTAACTGGATCCATTAAAGAAGTAAGTTAGGTCTTTTTTTTTTTTTTTTTTTAATGTGGTCTTTCAGGAAGCTGCCTCTGGACATAACTACAGAAAATTAACACAATAAGTAAAGCATTATAGAACAGCTATTAACTGATTATGCTAATAAAAACCAAATGGGGGCTTTAATTCTGTCCCTCTGGGAAAGTAGGACAGATAAAATAAACAACAGGGAAAAATATGAAGTAAAGGATAATTGATTTTAAACAATAATAATACAGATACCTCCCACCATATTAAAAAAATACAAATGTCTATTTTTGGGATTGATACAAGAAAATTCTTATTCTGACACCTTCACACTGAAGTTTGGTGATAATAGGAGTGCTTCCTAGGTGAACAAGTTGGAAAAGCTAAGGAGTACTGGGATTTTCTTAAATGTAGGCACATGGCTACAACAATTCAATTTATTACATTATCAGATGTCTCCCTCAGAGAAAGACAGAATCTCAACTTTCACATGGAATGTTCCATTATCATGGGATAGGAAGTAGGGTACAAGGAATCTGAGCAGTCAAGAACAAGGCCACACAAGAGGATAGAAAAGAAGACAGAGTTCCCACTCCTGGGCAGAAGTTAGGGAGCCCTTTGACCACACCCCCAGTACAGCCCATGCTGTTGACTAAATCTGCAAATTTTTGAGCATGCTTGGGATTAGTTCTATATAGAAAGTCATGATAGAAATCCTCTTTGCTTTTTATTTGTTATCTAAAACATGACACATACCACTATCTTCAAACCAAACAGACCCAATAGTGTCCCATAGGAAGAACCCACCAGGTGCCTTCTTTAAAGTGATAAGTCTAATTAAAATGTTTTTGGAAGTTGTCACTAATTTTTGCATTATCTCACAATTTACAGAAGACTTGGAGGGTCAGGGTGATAAAATGACATCTCCAAGGATCCACCCTTATTAGGTCTGGCCTACCCCAAAAGCGCTCACCAATCTACATCCTTTACACAACCTCAGCACTATTGCTAACTCTTGCTGTTTGTTCCCCTAGGTCTCTTTTCACATATTGTTTTAACCCAAGGAACCAATCCTTTTTGCATGGCATATGCAAAATCCCAAGATATTTTTACTTCTCATTGGCAAAAAGTCAGCAAATTCAAATGAAATGATAATTTCTATGTGAGAAAATACTTTAGCATTTTCTTAAAATGGGAAAATAAAAAATCTCAGGCAAGACATTAACTTTTAAGTTGGCAGAAAATATCCTGTTAAGTTTCACATGATTTACTAAAATAAAACAAGAGCAGTTCAGGTTTTTATCATGTTAGTCTGAGAATTAAAGGAGAGTTGTACTATCAGTAAGTAAACAATGGGTGTTTAGAGTTCCAAAGAAGAATCAATAGATACAAGCAGGAGATGTCTGTGCACAGAGTGAACACTCTTGAGTAAAGGAACAGTAAGACTTATTTAGGACTTAGCAGAAGGGTGGGGTAGACAAACAAAAAAATAATGATAATAATTCAGGAAAAGAGGCTGAAAGCTGAATCTAGAAACATGTATGAAAGTCAGAGCTCAGCAAAATTACACATATTCAGATATTCACACTTAATATCAAAATATAGGAAGCATTCCTAATGATGAATACCTTTAAGTGACTTGGAGGGTCTCATCTTTTGCAATAAGACAAGAAAAAAAACTTTTAAAAATTATATAATTTTGGCAAGGGGATAGAGAGATCATTATTTGTAGATGATAATCTCATCTGCCTAGATAACTCAAAGAGAATCAAATTGCTCAGTGGCAGAGCAGTTGCCTAGCATGAGCAAAGCCCTGGGTTTAATCCCTACCACTGGAAAAATATACATATATATATTTATAAATGAAAATAATAACCAAATTGGCCAAATCATTTGAATAGAAAATCAGTCAAATGGCAAATAGAAAACAAAAATGTATAAATAAATTGACTTCCCAGCAAAGTGTCATAAAATATACCAGGAAAATTTCATGCACAAAAGCACTGAATAAAATTGAGACTATAGTGAGAAACTACCTAAAGAAACTCTACCTTTTCAGAAGATCATATGAAAAGTTAAATAAGAAGCCATCATTTATTTCTACATGAGAAAACCCAATACTAAAAGAACTCAAATCCCCACCCATTAAGAAATAGTTTGGAATTTGATGACTTCTTAAAGCATACCAAGCAGGAACACATAATCCAGAAAACTAATTTGAATGAGGAAAAACTTTCATTACTGATTAAAAAAACATTTTCTTAAATTATAGGTAAGAAGAAAAACTTGGAGAAAAGAGATGAAGACAAAAAAATGAAATAAAACATAAAAATTTGAAAAGGGTCCAATAACATATAATATATAATAAAAAGGAATTTCATTAAATATATTCTTACCACATGGACTAAAAAGAATTCTCAAAGAAATGAGAGATTTAGATGTTTTTAAAAATAAAAGGATCCACAAAAACACTGGTAGAAAATATAGATTAATAATATTGATCTCATGCAGGAATATACGAAGCCTTTTTAAACATAAAAGCAAAGGTAGAAAGAAAAAAAAACATTTTTCAATTAAATGCACAAACATATGTTAATGAATTAACAACTAAAAACCAAATGACAAAATAGAAAATATTTGCAGTACATCCTGGTGAAAGGGTTAATAAACTTAAGATAAAGAAAACTTATAATTTAATGGAAAATCAGCTAATACCCCATAGAACTAGGAGGCAAACTTAAGCAAATAAAAGTAAAAGCAAGGGCTAGAGTTGTAGCTCAGTGGCAGAGCACTTGCCTGGCACATCTGAGGCACTGGGTTTGATCCTCAGCACCACATTAAAAAAATAAAAAGAATAAAGATATTGTGTCCATATATAACTAAAAAAAGATTGAAAACCAAAAAGTAATAGCAAGGACACAAAACAAGACCAATAGTCAGGAAACAGGAAGAAAGGGAGCATCACAAACAACCAAAAATAAATAAAAATCACAGTCCGTAGGCCAAAAATAAGGGTTTTTTCCTTATTTGGGGAAGAACTAATATTTCCTGAAATCAGCATTCTCATTCAGTGCAAATGGCACAAATACTTCTTTGGAGGGCAACCCTACAAAACATAGCCAAAAATAAATAAATAATAAATAGATAAATAAGTAACAAATAGATAAATGAATTAATAAGGCAGGATTTTCACTTATAGTAATTTAGACAGAGAAAATGAAAATACACACAAAGATTTTATAAAAGCTACAAAAGACCTAACTATCTAACGAGAGGTCAAATGAGTCACTGGTGACATAAAAATCATGATTTGGATTAGTTTTGAGAATCCGTTTTGAGACATCCATTCTGTCTTGTCAAATGGAAAAAGCAGTTTACTACACAGCAGCCCATCCATCAGGGCCCCTCTCCTGTTTTTCAAACAAACAAATATATTCATGTTAAAAAAAAAAAAAAGAAGAAGTCCAGGAGGGCTGGGGTTGTGGCTCAGTGCTAGAGCACCTGCCTAACATGCATGAGGCACTAGGTTCGATCCCCAGCACCACATCAAGAGATAAATAAATAAAATAACGGTCTTAAAAAAAAAGTAGAGATTTTAAAATGTATTTAAAAGTATGAGCAGTGATGACACCCTGCTGGTAAGGCTCAGAGGCAATTTCTATTCACTTCATGGTGTTTTTTCCATAATTGCCAAATGTTCTGCCATGGACATATATCCTTTTCACAACAATAAAATATATTTTTTTTTCTTGTGCTCTTTAAATCCTAGTTTGATAAAAGTGTGTCAATGGAAGATAAACTGCCGAGAGAGGATGATGCAGGGGACGAAAGGAGAGCCCAGGCCACCCGACCTCTTAAGCTTGTAAGTCTAAACCTTCACCTTATTCTGGCTCTCTCCCCCCTCCTTTTTTTTTTTTTTAATCTGTTCTCAGAAAGTTTGCAGCTTCCAACTGCATTTTATTTGCTCCTCGTATGAGTGACAGACCAGAATGTCCCAAGAATCCTTAATGTATTTTGTGTCAGGGTCCTGTGGGTCAGTAAGGTTATTAATAAACATAGCCTCTTGTTCTAATTTCGGTCCCTCCTCTCCTTCATGCCTCTCCTCCTGCCCTGCTTTTCCTTTCACTTCTCTGACCCTTTTCCCCTCCTCCCTGATATAAAGGAATCGGCCTTCATTTTAGCTCAACTTCTGGCACTTTTCCCATAACTCTTTTTTGATGCCATTATTGGTCCTGCTAAGTTTTCATGGGGAATTTAATTTTTGAGGAAATGTTTAGTGTCCTAAATCAATTCGATGCAGCTGAGGCGATGCTATGATTTGACAGGCATGGGAGGCTGGAGGGATAAGTAAAATTGAGGCAAAATGTGGCTGGGCAAGGGGGTACCTTGTTTTTTAAAAAGAATTTCTGTTAGATCAGACAAGATTCACTGACCACAAATTTAGCAGAACATGAGAGGCCAAGCCTACACAGAAAGACATGAGATTGGAAGGCAGAAGGCAGATTTGAGTTTTTCTATTTTTATATTATCTTTGATGAAACAAAAAGAACTTAGAGAGCTCATCATGTGCAAACTCTTATACCTGGATACATGTATGAGAGTTACATGGATGTGCATATAATTTGATGTATATACAGCAATTTTATTTTCCATTCAGAGCTTGATTTACCACCTAAAGTTGTGTTTAGAGTAAGCCTTAGTCTTTTTTTTTAATTATTTCCTTATACATATAGAAGTGGTTACACTGCCATCACCAAATGCTCAGACACAATCTTCAAAGCCCCTGCATTTTGTACAAATTCAGTTTGATTTTTTGTTGTCATTTTTACTTCCAGCATTTTCTAACTGCAACTGCAAACCAAGGAAGATTACTTTGTGACCTGAAAATAGTCCACACACAAAAACTGCACGTGCTCTTTCAATTTTTTTAAACTTTAGTTCTTTCTCCAAAAAAAAAAAAAAAAAAAAAACGTTGGATCTCCAAACCTTGCTCCAAATATGTAACTGATATATAGTACCAATGGGAATTTACTAACAATGATAAAGCAACATTTTCATGTGGGAAAAATACGTATAAAAAAACACATGATTGTGTGTTGAATTATTCATACCTTTCAAATTAACCTATTACACTTTCATACGCAAGAACACATTAGTTTTTGAATGTGACCTAGACTACCTTTCTTAAAACGAGTGAAAGTCTTTTGGAGCAATGCAATTTTTTTTAATACGTGATTAATCCAACTCCAAACTGGGGTCCTTACATTGTGAACTGATGAAAAAAAATGAAATTACAAGTCTAAATTTATTAAGTAAGATAATTATGTATATATAAATTCATTATCATGAAACCTACTAGTTTCATAGCATTAAAAGAATTGCACCTAACTTTTGGTCTTTCCCAAACTGAGAGAAAAAAATCTATGGAAATTTTGAATTAATTATGCATTCAACTTTATTTTTTCTTTTGTTTTGGGGGATGGAACCCAAGGCCTCACATATGCTAGGGGAAGTGCTGCAGCACTGGGCTACCCCAGTCCTGCATTCGGTTTCTTCATGGACACCAAAACCACTTCCCACAACAGTTAGAAAGGCAGGAATTTAAGCTCAGCTAAAATTGCCACTGGAAGTAGCCATTAATCAGACCTGATTGAATATCTAATGTGGTTCCTTGCTTACTCTTTCCTTTAGAATTGTATCATTCCTATTTGTTCTGTACCAAAAATCAAAGGATGAGTGTAGCTTTAAATGCATTTTGTTAAATGTATGGTCATCTCTTATTCATGAGATAATATTTAATTGAGTTGCTTTTAAGAGCAGTGTTTTTCTTCACATACATAGGTTTGAATGAGCATGAGCTCATTAGTTAATGGTGAAGAAGAAAAAAAACAAGGAAGCTTTTATTGAGTGTGTACTAAGTACCATGTGTCATTTGTTGGAGCGTGTATGTTATGCTAAGTGCTTCCACGCTTTCTCATGTTTCTCATGTTGTCCTCACAACATCACTATGAAGAAGTATTTGTCAACTTCAAGATACAGATGGGGAAAACGGGGTTTACAGATGTTACACAACACTCCCAAGACACACAGTTATTGTAGCACAAAGCAGGGATTCAAACCCAGGCTCTGCCTGCCAAAATACTACTGCCGCTAATTATGAATAAATAGAATTCACTGTTTATAACAGTGAGGGCTGGGACTCGGAGCACTGAGGATTAACTCCTGAGGTTTACTGCAATCGGGGATTGAGGTTAGTGACACCTGGTCACTTAGAAGATATGATTTGGGGATGTTCAAGTGGCCAAAAAAGGACTTGCATTAGAAAACATGCTGAAAAACACTAAAATAGGTCTCCAATAGCAGTGATCATGTTAGCATGACAATCTATGTGTTATATATTATAACACCCATAACACTGTGGGATTCAAACTGGATAGATGAGTGACTTTGAAAAGCTGAGCACTTTTGTGCTCTTGTTTTATGTGTTTTAAATTTTCTATATTTGAAGAAGGGTTTGGTTCCAAGGTGTTCCTTTAAATTTTGATAAATAAATGTTCTAAAGATCCTCTATGGGGATTTTTTCCCTCACATAATAAGGTTGCATGCAAAGCACGGTTTGATGCCCTGTAGCAGACCTTTCTTTTTAATGCCCACTCTGTTCGTTGCTTCCAAGTCCCAGCCTGGGATCCGCAGGTTGTGGGACAAGGATAAAGAATGTGGTGAGTATCAGGCTACAGTTCTCAATGCTCAGGGGATAAGATTTCTTATGAAAACTGGCAGCTTTTTTGTTCTTACTCAGCCTTTTTAACACACAGCCAGGTCTCTGTTTAGCTGCGCCCGCTGTGGTTGCGACTGTACAGGGCTAAATTTATGCTGCTGACAACTCCCATTGAAGTGTCACGGTGGCACAGTCAGTGGGAGTTGTGTGCATACCCACACGGCAGCCCGTGGCCCGCCGAGTGTAACAGCATCTCTGTCCTGGGAGATTATTGGTATGATATGGGCGATGCGTAATGGATAGGGCAGTCTGTGTACAAATTTCAAATAACTTGCTACACCCCTTTCGGATGGTTGCTGTCAAAAGTATTAGCACATTACACACACAACAACCACATATCATGTTACCAGTGGCCCCTGCTATTACAGAATGGCTCCTCCCACATCTCACAGTAGGTAATTGCTTGGGGGTACCTATTGAACACACACAAAGGAGAAAACAGCGGTGAATTTTATTCTTTGAGCTCAACTGTACTAATTCAGAAGGAAGAAAATACCCAATGTGTTTAAATTAGCATGGACTGAGGTTCAAAGAGATTTGCCTGTTAAAAGGTATCTCTGAAAGTTTTAAATTTTCAACCTGATGAGAACTGGATATGACACACTGAAGTGGAACCTAGGGGAGCCTTAGGTTGCTATGCACATAAATCAAGACCCACTCTGATGTCAGTAGCTTCATGGCTGGTGTTAATGAAAAGGTAGGACCATGCAGAGACTTCCATATAGTGGGGGAAGTTTTAAAACATCTATTTCTTAGCATGTGTTATTCAATGAGTCTGCCTCTGGCCTGGGGATCTACCAAAGTTTTAAATGAAATAAATATCTAAGAAGCACTAACATTCCTGTTCAGCTCTTTTTCATGATAAAAATACATGTCATCTCCTCTCAGCCTGGAATAAATACAAACTAAGCAGTGTGATTCTCCCCTTCTGAGTTTAGATTGGACCTGAGTGTGTGATTTTTCTGGTCTTCTATGCTAAATGAAGGCATGATAGATTTGCCTCAATAAAGATATTATTGATGTTATTGTTCATAGAAAGGTTAGCAGGAAAATAACCACCAGAGAGATGTTGAATCTACACAACTTCTCTTTTCAGGGTTTATTTCTCTCTCTTTAGTACTTTTACTACAGGGGATTGAACCAAGGGGTACTCTATCACTGAGCTATGTCCCCAGTCCTTTTTTAATTTTTTTTTTAAACAGGGTCTCACTAAGTTGCCTAGGCTGGCCTCTACTTGTGATCCTCCTGCCTCAGCCTCCTGAGAAGCTGAGATTATAGGCATGAGCCTGAATTCAAGATTTCTTTGTTATAATAATATTGAAAATCTGTGAGCATTAGAAACTAGAGTACTGATTATATTGTCTGCTTACATCCAGTGTTTACAACACTATGGAAACTCATTCACCTGTATTCTCAACATCTTAGCACCAAATGCCCCTGTAACTCTTTATTTTTCTATTTTTGGGGGTAGTGGATATTGAACTCAGGGGCACTTGCCCACTGAGCCACTTCCCCATCCCGATTTTGTATTTTATTTACAGACAAAGTCTCACTGAGTTGCTTAGCACCTCACTTTTGCTGAGGCTGGCTTTGAACTCCAGATCCTCCTGTCTCAGCCACTGGAGCCACTGGGATTACAGGTGTGCACCACTGTGCCCAGCCCCTGTATCTCTTTAGAGAAATAGATATGAACAACATTGTCCCCTTTCTTAAGTATCTTTTCTCAATTTATTTTATCTCTATAATAAATAATGCATGCTATATGCTAGACACTAGTTTAAGTGCTTTAAAAATATTAAATCATCAGGGCACAGTGGTACATGCCTGTAATCCCAGGGACTCAGGAGGCTGAGGCAGGAGGATCGCAAGTTCAAAATCAACTTCAGCAACGTACTGAAACCCTGTCTCAAATTAAAAATAAAAAATAAAAGGGGCTAGGAGTGTGGCTCTAATGGTTAAGTGCCTCTGGGTTCAATCCCTCATACCCATGCCCTCCAAAAATACCAAATCATCTAGCCATTAAAACAATTACATATAGTAATTACATTATCTCCATTTTACAGATGCAGAAACTGAGTCACAGATAAATTAAACAAGCCCTAGGCCATCTAACTTGTACATTGTCAAATGCAGTATTTAAACCCAAGCAAATTTCGTTCCAGAGACCCCTCTATTAACCATTACTTATGAGCTGATTGAAGAAATAAATATGCAACTATTTTCAACATAACACTAGTGACATGGAAGACCCCAGAAACCCTAGAAACCCAATATCTGCAAAATTTAGTTCAATGATTGGGAAAAACTACTTCTAAAAAGGCTGGGCAATTTGTAAAACAACAAAAGATGAGAGAGACACAGAGATTCTAAAAGCTAACAAAAAGCCAAAGCAAAATGAAATTTAATGGGGATAAACATGAGACATTCTTAAATGCATTAAATCCACTGTATAAGCCCCAGATGATTGAAGTCTGACTCAGGAGTGCAGAGCTCTTCCCTGGTGGAGGGCTTTCTTTAAGACCAGTAACAAGATACAGTGGACAGACACTGTCTATGCTGGTGACAGAACTTCTGTGTATTTTATTTATTTCAAGAGACTTTTAAAAAAAAAATTATCGTTATTTATTTTTATGTGGTGCTGAGGATTGAACCCAGCACTTCATATGTTCTAGGTGCATGCTCTACAGCTGAGCCACAACCCCAGCCCTCAAGAGACTTCTTAAGGGCTGGGGATATAGCTCAGTTGGTAGAGTGGTTGCCTCACATGCACAAGGCCCTGTGTTCAATCCCCAGCACCACAAAAAAAATAAAAAATAAAGACAGAGACTTCTTAAAAGATTCTGGAAAGCCAAGGCTAACTCAGGAAAGCAAGAGTTCCTGAGTTATATGGGAAACTGGAGAATCTCTCCAGTTAAACACCAGCAGTGGATTGGGGAGTATGACCATTATCTTCAAGTATCAGGAGGTCTGTCACAGGGTAAAGGGACAAGATTCAATTATATGTCCTCTAAGGATAGAATTTGATCTGATGGATTGATGTTCCAGAGATGTGGATTTGGGCTTCCATTTGAGGAACAAAGCTTTCCATAAACAAAGCTTTCTCCTACATAAGCAGCTTGGGGAGACTGAGCCCTTCCCCTCCATTTCTTTAGATGGGCCCTGGGCCAACTGGAGGCTTTTGCCCACACCTTCCCACACATGTTACCTGCCTTGAATCTGCAACTCCTGAAATTTCTCAGTCTTCATCTGCACTCATCTATCCATCTCCAAAACCCTGAGTTCAGCAGGAATTTGGACCAATGTTCAATTTTCCTTCCAGTAGTAGAAGTCCATGTCTTCTTGATTTTGTAATGGAGTCTTGAATTAAAAAAAAAAAAAAAAAGAAAAAGTAAACAGATTATCTCTGCTTTATTAGGTTAAGAAATGTCAGAATGCCAAGTACCCAGCCAACTTCAGAGACCGACAATGTCTGTCCTCTTACACCTAGATTCCTGCTCACATTTGAACGACTGCTTCTATACAACCAACCTTAGCATTGTTACAGAGCAACTCAGTCCTAACCTTATTCTGGAAAATTGGTCTGGTCCCCAGTGGCCACTATATCATTTAGCTGAGAGCTTACTATCATTTCTAAGTTAATTTGTGAGTTAATTGTAAATGTCAGGAAGCTCTGACATTGCAGAAAATGGTAAAAAAATTTTTAGATGAACCAGAGTCAGAAAAATCCAAAGTTGAATACAGTTGGCTTTCCAACCAGTTTTTTTTTATCAGTAAAATATGTTGATGTATGAAGGATCTGGAATGGCATCGTCTATGAGTTGCCTTAGAAGACTAAGTACATACAGGATGATTTGTTCAAAACTGAAATGCTTTCCTGCTCTGAGATTCCCACAGCACTACACTATCACAGCCTCAATTCTGTTTTCATCTAAATGACTGTCCAAGTGACAGAACTTGAAAAACAAGAATTCAGTCCTTGACTGTTGTTATTTCCAATTTGATGGTCTAACAGTTGTATTTGGTGTGGCTGAATTTTTAGACTCTGAACACATGCCATTATGAGCGCAGGTAAAATGATAATCTGTCTTTTCCACACTGCTGCATTTGGCAGCTTACTCTTCGGGAATGACTACTTTTCCCATTTCTTCTTGTTTCCTGATCTCTGTGGATATTCACCCCTTCCCCCCACCCAAAGGTCAAAGCCTTAACATCAGGATTATATTAAAGGAAAGAGAGTACTTTCAAAAAGTTCTAGAATTACCAGAGTTATGAAAAATGAAGATTGTTCCTCCTAAGAAGAGGGAGAAATCTACACCTCAGTTTCAAACAATTCAAATTTGTGAGTTTTGTCCAAATGTTCTAAACGCATTTTTTCCCCTCAACATCTGTATTTGCTGCCACCTAGGCTAATCATTGCCACCAATACAGTTCTCATGGTAGTAATGTCACTATCTACCATTTGTTACTAATACACAATGTGTTGGAAAAGGGAGTTAAATTGAAGGGGCATGGTAAGTAACCAAAAGATGACAGGCAGCCTTTATTTCCTAACTTCTCTTGCAAAAATCATTTTTGAGAAACTTTGCAAACTGAAAAACTATATCCTGACACATTTTGTAGTCAGCCAGACTCCTCTCTGCATGATAAAACCCAGGCCTCCTTTACAGAGGGTCTATGTGTTAAGTGTTTTACCTGGAAGACAATGTTCAGTTCCCTATTCATTGACATTTTTCAGGCAAGTCACAACAGGACTTTTTCACCTGCTTTTCTCTGTACTCAGACACATAGGTCAAAAGAGAAGTCAATGTTGGGCTGAAATTCCTGTAATTTACAATCCCCTGCTTGTGGACCAGAGCCAAAGGGCTCTGGGCTACAAAGTGTAAACAGACCATTGTTGCCGCCTAATCTGGGTAATTGGTCCCAAATGTTGTTGCCACTTTACAGATCGATGCTTTACATACTTTTTAAAGAATCTGGAACTTTTCTTTATTGGCAGGGAACAGTTTGCAGTGTTAATTCAGTCTTTTCATCAGCACTAAGATTCCTATAAACAGCCAGGTGATTTCATTTGGGGGCCTGTAGACACAGGATGCTCAAGGCCTCCTTTGAGAGTTCCTCTTCATTTTCTTATGTATATCCGGCTCTCATTTGGTCCCACATCCAAACCCACTGCTGTGTGTTTAATCAACATGCACAGTTTCTGAACAAACTGAGCAGACTGGGCCACCTCCTAGAGGATGTCAGCCAGATTTCAGAAGCAGGGCTATGTCTTCTTCCAGCATAATGTGTTCTTATCAGTACGATCCTTCCAGGTAATGCAGCATAATGAATTTGGAATAAAACCAGACGATGTTTTACAATATCACTTTCTGAGCACAATGGTGGGGGTGTTGTGTGGGAGTACACAGAGTACGCTTCTGGGAGGAGACCAGGATTGGGGAGGACTTAGAGGGATTTTGGCTTTCTGATCCTGGGCAGGTAACATAATGTCTGATTCTTGTTTCCATATCTGTAAGGTAGAAATAATAATACATATGCCTTACAAATATATAATGCAGATTAAATGAGATAGTAAACATAAAGGATATGGGGGCATTCCATGTATTATTATGCAAAGCTTTTTTTAAGGGGAAAGAGAGAGAGAGAATTTTTATTTTTTTTAATTTTTTATTTTTTGTAGATTGACACAACACAATGCCTTTATTTTTATATGGTACTGAGAATTGAACCTGGGTCCCCCCTGTGCTAGGTGAGCACTCTACCACTGAGCCACAATCCCAGCCCCAGCAAAGCTTTTTATTTTTATTTTTTGGACTGGGGATTGAACCCAGAGGGACTCACCACTGAGCAATATTCCTAGATTTTTTTCTTTTTTATTTTGAGACAGGGTCTCACCAAGTTGCTTAGGGCCTTGCTAGGTTGCTGAGGCTGGCCATAAACTTGCTGTTTTTCTATCTTAGCCTCCTGCATTACTGGAATTACAGGTGCACACAAACCATGCCAATTTATGCAAAGCATTTTTCAACCTTTCTTTTTTTTTTAATGGTACTGGGAATGGAACCCAGAGCCTTATGCACTCTAGTTGAGTGTTCTACCTCTGAGCTACACCCATAGCCCTAAACTATCGTTTTTAGCCTATTTCTCTGCTTCAAAGTACAACACAGGGAATGAAATTTTCTTTTCCTATGAAATCTCTGGCTATGGCTTCACTATTCTAAGAAAATATGGCTTTCTTTGTGGGTCTCTCAAGACAATGACAGACTCTTAGAGTTTACTTTAATTTGATTTGCTCTTATACCTTTCCTTTTTTGCTTCTTTTCAACCTCCCTACTGACATTTGTAGGCCCTCATTTTTCTTCTAAATATTTCTAGAACACAGTCTAGTTCTCTAGTAACTACTGCTTAGCCAATTCTACTTATTTAGTTCTTTCCATCTTTCCTTCTAAGGCAATCTCTCACCCTGTCATTACATACTTTCTTTAAATTTCACTTTGTTCCCCTCTGCCTTGCACACTGAGGCATCCTACATATAATGTAGTTTTCTAAGTGGAGGTTTGGGAAACCAATTCCCCACCTACTTCTGGGATAAGAAAATTGGCTTTTCCCCATAAATTTCCTACTGCCCTCAAAAGTCAAAAAGAAGGGAAGACTTCCCTTCCATTCATAGTCTGCTGCAGTTCATTTTCCAAACAACACTATAACTGTATGTTCCCTTGAGAAGCAATATAGCACCAGACCTAAGGGTGCAGACTCCAAAACAAGTGGTTGTGGGAGTCAGATCACTTTGACAAGCAGTGTGACTTTGGGGCAAGTTATGTGACTTTCCTCTGCCTGGTGTTTTTCATCTGGAGAATAGAAATAATAGTGTTTGCCAGGGATTGCGATAGAAAACTAAATTAATATACGTGAAACACTTAGAACAGTGCTCAAGAATACTAAGCACCTTACAAATGTTAGTTCTTCATCCATGTTCTCCTTTAAAAAGAAATTATGCATATTTGGCAATTCAAAGACTGCCAGTTTCCCTGCTCTGATCTTCTGTTTGTTGTCATCTTTCCAGACATCACTAAAAATTTGTCTCATTATACTGCTCTTCCCTAATACAGAACATGACAGGAAATATGAAATAAAATAAAACAACAATTCCAAAAATATCTTCTAGTTCCCTCTCCTCTAACCCATCATCCATTCATCATTAGCTAAAATAGGATGAATGTTTTGTTATGAACCTAAAATGGAACCATAGTTTACCCCAAAGTTAGCGAGTCTAGTTTAGGGTTTAGGAAAACCTGGTTTAAATTTTAGTGAACCTCTTTTCTACCTTCAAATGCCAACAAAAGATTTATAGCTTCAGGTGGATACCAAATGAAATTGAGTAAGTTCATCTGAGTTTTACTTTAAGTTTTTTATTTGAATGAACTCAAATTTCATACAACCTAATCCTTATATTTACAGTTTTTCTACATTTTTACCTCAGTTGACAAGACATATTAAGTAAAAATTCAGACAGGCTGTTCAGTCTCTGAACAAATTGCAATATTATAGAATGCATGTATTCCTTTGTCTCAATAATAAATAAAATTTCACATTTATTATTAGAAGAACATCATATTTTTGGTAACACATGCTTTAATGAGAAAGCAATTTTTACAGAATATTCCTCTTTATTTACTACTGTGTTTATTTGCCACAAAATTCCAAATTATTTAGATGATGATTAGCAAAATGATCTATTTCTGTCAATATGTAAAATTCTGTATCACATCATCCTCTTATCCCTGGCTCAGTTAAACTGTGATTTTAAAATCAAATGTGTATAATGTAAGCTTTCCCCAATTTTTCATTTTATCCCCCAGATGTCAGAAGCCCAGACTTTAAGCAAGTCAATTTCCTCAAATTATATGCTAGAGGTTTGGGCAGACTTAAGGATAGATCTTTTATATCAAAATGATAGGTTCACAGTTAGTGATTGATGATCTTGTACATATAAATGATAACTGCCCATTAGATAAAAGGGCCTTCTGGGATGAGAAGATTAGGCAAAAGTAAACTTGGATAAATTTCTAAATCTTAATTTTTGCAGAGATATGAGAAACATACTTGGCAGTTTCTGTGTTATTATAAAACCAAATAATCTTAAATAACATATATGAAAATCCTGTCAATGAACTCTGAAAAGATTATTTGCCTAAAATCCATTTTTCCCTTCAAGAATTAAATGAAAGCTTTTCAGTAACATTACTCAGAACAACCACTGTTAATTTAATGAAACAAAATTATTCTGAGATATTTTTTTTTCTTAAGAAAAGTAACCATAAGCCAGGTATGGTGGCCCACTCCTATAATCCCAGCTACTTAAGAGACTAAGAGAATTGCAAGTTCAAGGCCAGCCTGTGCAAAATTGGTGAGATCCTCTCTCAAATAAAATTGCATAAACAAAAAGGGATCCTAAGCCCTTTTTAGTAACCAGAGGTAGAGTGTCCCTGAGTTCAATCCCAGTACTGGAAAAAAAATAGAAAACAAAGAAATGTACGCTATATAAAATTCCCCCCAAATATGAATAATACCTTTTCATTCATTGGCTACTTTTCATACTAATGAAAAAAAATTAGAAGCTGAAAACACACAGAAAAAAAGTCATGCTTTTTCTTTTTTTCTTCTTCCATTTGTAGTCCCCAAACTCTGCTCATAAAAATAAACTTTACAACATCTTTGAGAATCCCAAAGAACCCTGGTCAAGATTTTGTTGGCTTGAAAAGAAAGCAGTTTTGATATTCAAAATTTTGACCTCCCTTACTCAATCCCCAAAAGAGAAAAACCAGCTAATCTTAGCAAGATGATAAATTTAAGGGATTCTGTAATCTAACTTATAATCAAACAGTAGGGAATGGGAAAAGACATAAAAAGTTTCAAAAATAACTCAAAATAGAAAGTTGAGCGTTTCTTTAAGAAGCTTTTCTGTTTCTAAATTAGAGAATGAATCGCATCTTACTGAAAAACAGCAAAGTTTGTGCTGGCATGTTCCACTTAACAGCAAAAACCAAAAAAGTCCACTTAATATTTTCCACTACTGAATCATTTTAAACAATATTAAACAACAGATATTTGTTGATCAAATATTCCAGGTGTCATCCTAGAGAACCAGGCAGCTAAATAATGGACGTATCTAAACATGGTCACTGGTACTCATGCAACATACAACTCTGCACGCATACGAACGCGTACATACACACATGCATGAAGCCTGACTGGGCTCTGCTTTGGGTCCTTGATAACTCAGGCATATTGTAAACCCTGGAAAGAATTTTAATCTACATGGTTTGAAAATAGGGGCCTTTTAAATATGCTGCATACAATTTGTGATGGTCATCTCTAAAATGCTGCTCCATTATCCTTTTCCATTTGGAATGAATGAGGCTAATTAATTTCAGGCCATACTTGATGAGGTCAGCACCATACGAGGGGTGCGTGCTAGACATTGCTAATCTCTTTCAGCTGAGAGTGATGAATTAAAGATGAAGCATGCCTTTGCAGGCCTAATTTAGAATGTATATCAAAAAACCTACAGCAAATAATACTATACCCTACAACAAAGGAAAACTTGTTCTCTCAGGCTCCCTGAGTTGTGTTGATTTTAAAGACATTTTCAGTCCTCTTTGGAATTCCAGCTGTGGATGGGTGAACCATATCAAGAAAATCAAGCCATCTCTCACACATGGCCATTCGGACAAAAAGTGGGATTAAAAGAAAGAAAGAAAGAAAACAAAAACAAAATACAATAATCAGGGTTTAATCCTTTGTGTATTAAAATTCCACCTATACATTTGGCTTTTTTTTTTTTTCCAGAGCTACCAGACTAACAAAGATCCCAAATTAGCAATACCTGTATTCAAGCAGTGACCACCCAGATCTGCTGGGACATTTCAAAGCAACATGCTGAATGAGGCAGCCTGTTGTTTTTAAAGCAGATATACTAATGAGGCTTATTAGGTTTTTCCATGTCTCTATTTTGAAAGCCAATAGAGATTGACCAGGTAGATAATGTGATACCTTTTATTAAGCCAAGAAAGAAATTGTAATACAGATGCCTTCAGGCCAAAATGTTCTTATGAAAGTTAACGCTAAGCCAACTTCCGAGTTTTGAAAAGGGAGGTACTTGCTGATGTAAACTCTAAGGAGAAGGAATTAGTCATAATTTCTCAAAGCTGACTATCATAAGTCCCTAAGCATGGCAAGGAGGGTGGTTTAGGACACAGACTGGAAACTGTACCTTGCAAAAAGTTTCAGCATATCTAGTAAGAGGAATCTTGACAGGTTATTCCAAAGCATTGGAAATTCCAACTGGTGGCCATGACAGCTCCTAACTTTCTGTCCCAGTAGCTCTCATTAGAACAAAGCTGCTTCAAATTAGGTCCAATCTACATGCTGAATCAATCTTTCATCCCTTTGATTGCTTCTGAAAATATTTATATTTCTTAATAATGCACATTTTGTCTTGCAACTTCTGATTAAACCCAGACGGGGGTTCCCAAAGCAAGCAATGTATCTGGAAGGATGATTTGGGACAGGAAAAGGAAGATTTAAAAACACAGGTTTTTCCCATTGGGAACCATTAGAGAATATAAATCTAGCAATTTTGGCTTGGAAGTTATCAGAGGAAGATTGTAATAAATACAGATTCGAGTATTATTGTGACCTAATGGAGATTACAGAGTATTCTTATTATACTGTGATTCTTCTTTGCAGCTTCCACTGTTTGGCTGGTTAGCTTAATAGGTTTTATGAAAAATGATTGTGAGAGAGAATTAGGAAAATTTCATATTACAACTAATAATAACCCACACAAAGAATCACATCATAAAATAGAGAAATAGTTATAACAGGAACATGACCAGCTGATGGAAAGTATGTATTTTGTTGAATAAGGAGCATAATGTAGAGGAGAGGTTTTTGGTTTTTTGGGCTTTTGGAAGGGTGAGGTGGAGGTGGTGGCAATTCCTGGTTTGAGGAACAGGATTCAGTTTCAACTGTGTCACCAATTAGTTGGATGACCCTGAGTAAGTCCCCTAACTTCTACAAACCTCCAGTTTATCTTCTTGCTTTTACTTGGAAAATCAAATTTAAACTATATGGTTTTCTAGAGAACCTCCATTGTTTCAGGTAAAGTCAGATCTCTGCATCAAAGAGGGCCAAAAAACAAAACAAAACAAAATTGTGCTCATACTGAACACACACCAACTTTTTTCCTTGTAATTATTCTCTAAACAAGAAAGTATAACTATTATTTACATTGCATTAAGTAATGAGAAGTCTAGAGACTATTTAAACAGGAGCATGTTCATAGGTTACACATAAATATAAAAAGTATTGTATATAACGGACTTGAGCATCCTCTGATAGATATTTGATGGGAGTCCTGGAACTGATCCCCATCTGATAGGAAGGGGCGATTGTGTTTAGTGCTCTCTGGAGGCAAGAAAAAGAAAATAGAGACCTCAACTAATGCTGAGTGTACTCAATACCCATCTCCTAGAAATGGGAGCCATGTTTTCTCCAACCTCTGAATGTTACTGTCTCCAAACACCCTTAGAGATAGTTATTTCTTTTCTGTTCCCCTTTTCTTTCCTCTTAGAAATCATGAATGAGAGAAGCACCCAAAAGCAATATACAAAGGCTCACTAGATCTAGTCACCCCAATTTAGAGATGATGAAAAAAAAAAAAAGACCAATGAGGTTGAGGTCACCTACTTAGTAAATAATTAAGCCAAGTGACAGGACTGGAGTATAACTCAGTGGGGTATAACTGGGGTATAACTCATTGACTAGCATGCCCAAGGACTTGGGTTTCACCCCCAGGACTGCAACAACAATAAATAAATAAGTTAAATAAATTTAAAAGGAATACACCCAGCTCTCTTTATTTCCAAACCAGGGCCTGTTCATCATAACACTGTCTCAGAATCTGAGAAATTTTTACATTCTGGAAAATAAGTGAGACTTCTGTGATCATCCAGAATAATTCAATGTTCCTTAAAATTGAAAACAGGAACATAGGATAGAGCAGTGGCTTTGCATTCAGACTTCCTGGATTTAAGTAACACATTCCAACTTCCTAGCAATAAGAATTTTAGGCAAGTCCTCAATCTCTGTAAGCATCATTTTGTTTTGTTTTCATTTTTTTTGATAATAGAAATAATAGCAGTATCTATCTAAAATAACTGTATAGAGATGAAATAAAACAACATGTAAATGCTGACCATAGTTTTGGCAGATAGTGTTAACTGCAGCAAGCATCATCATCATAGTTTTATTCTTCATTTACATAATTTTATATACATAATGACTTGGAGTGAAAAAAAATACTAAAAGGAACGCAGAAAACATAGTTTCAAATGGTGCTTCTGTTAGTTTTCTAACGTCAATAGAGTTTGAAAAACTCTGAGCCTCAGTTTACTCAGGTGTAAAATAGGAATTCAGAATACCTGCCTGAACAGGATTTCAATAGAAATCAAATGAGTCAGGGGCTGGGGATGTAGCTCAGTTGGTAGAGTGCTTGCCTCACATGCACAAGGCCCTGCGTTCAATCCCCAGCACCAAAAAAATCAAATGAGTCAGGCATAAGACACTTTTTAAATAGGAAGAGCCCTGTAGAAATGCAAGAGTTGATGATTTTATCAAAATATGATTATCCCTGAGTTGGAAAACTTCTGGATGCTTAGAGTTGTTTAGCAGAAAATAAAAAGAAATGACTGTGTTTTGCTTCTCAAATAAACCAACTTAAAAATGAGGTATGAAGAAGGTTGGGGACCAGTTCTGTCATAGACTACATGCCTACTATTCTGGAGGTGCTGTACTCAATCCCCAATACTCCCTGAACTAAATTACATGAAACACCCTTATATCATTTTTTTAAAAGTGCTTGTCCTCCATTATCATTTAATCCTAATCTACTGTTCTCTGCATAAAACTTGCAATTCTCACAATTTTAACAGAGCATGAAACACCTCTTATATTGAAGGGTTTGAAATAGTAAACCCACTTTTTTTTGTCTTCCCAGTAAAGAAAAATCTAAAAGAAAAAAAAAATAACATGTTTATGTTTTATAAAGTATTAAATGATGACCCCCAAGAAGTCTTCACACACTGGTTAAAATACTGCCAAACTTTGGTGTTTGATTAGCTTTTCATTGTGTGGGAACTTAATAATATATTCATTATTGAGAATAATTCCAATTAAGCTAAAGAAGTATTGTGGTATAGAGAATTGTTTTGTGCATGGGATTATTAAACAGTTGGGGTCTAAAGGTGTATGTCTATTTTAAAAAGAAATTTTCTGATTGCAGATAACTTCTCAATTTGATTTAGTGTCGAACGATAGTGATGGGGTTGATAAGTGAGCATTCATCGGTAATTCATCTTGTGCTGGTAGAAATTTACAGCAAAGCAGTGCTTTCCCAACAGTGACAAGCCCTATTAATCTTCTTCAGACACATTTCAATAGGTGTTCCCATCTGTGGCCAACATCTAAACACTCTGGCATCACTGGCGACTTGAAGACACCTTCATTTCAAGTTACACTAGTGAAAATGTGATACTAGATTGTACTCTATTTTTTAACCTAATTCTCTCTCTTCATTCAATTAGCCTTTCTTGCCTGGATTTTCTGCTCATGTGTAACATCATTTCCCAGGGAGAGCTCTCAAAGATTTGGTTTCTTAGAGATGCACAATCTCCCCAAGGTTAGCAACCAACAACTTTTGTACAAATTAAAATTGCATAGATTCAGGTTCTGACAGTCATTGATTGGCCTCTGATTGTGGATGTCCTTAGAAAGTAGAATTACACAAATAAAGCCTGCCTATGCATTGAGAGAACTGACAGAAAGAGGAAAGCTAAAAATCTATTTGTATTCATAATCCAAATGCAATTTATTATTCTGAACTATAATGCTAAATTTTACTGTAGGGAAATGTTGGAGCAGAGAGAGGCAATTAGAAAAGTGTGGTAAAAATGAAGCCCAGTGTTCAAATATCACTTTTTCCCATCATATTTGGTTCATAGGATAAAATCCCTTTCTTATATTTCTGTATTCACTGGATGACCTCCCTTTAAAGAGGAAAATAAAACAATCACTGTAGAGATAGATTATTTCATGTAAAATGTCTTTATTCTATCAGCAACATGCACTGGCTGGCTGCAACTTTAGGTGAAAAAGATGGAGGGGTGTCTGATTTCAGATGCACCTTCGTGCATTTTGGCGCCATTTTCAACTTCATAATGGGGTTAGTTTTGCAAAGAAAGTAGATCTGAACAGCATGTTTCCTGTGCATGTCAGAAATAATTCAAAAGAGAAAAATACTTTCTGACACAGTCTTGGTTTTGGAAGGTTAGCTACATCTGCATAATGGAAGGAACTTTTCAACTTCACTGAATTTTTTTTTTGTCATGTATGTGATCTGGAGATAGGGGGCACACACATGCATGTGTGCTTATGTGTTGATATATATAAGATAAAGTTATACAGTCTAAAAAATTCTTCCTCTCTCACCCAAACTATTTTTCACAATGATCATTTAGGTTATTATAGATCTCAATAACCTTATTGTAGGTGGCAAGTTTAAATGTGCCATATTAATAACTTGTTATCCAAGACAAATTAAGTCCTTATGTGTCAAAAGCACTCTGTACTGGATTATCTATAACACAAGTATTTATTGAATAAATGTTGAGTCCAATTTCACTTTAATGTGACTGGCTGTATGTTTCAGCTTCTTAGGCAGAGATAAAAACACTCAAACCTATAACTCTGTTGCAATGTTACACCTAACTTGTCTATTTCTATTACTGTCTCTCTCCCAACATAGAATATGGAAAGAAGTCAGTCTCTCTCTCTCTCTCTCTCTTCTCTCTCTCTCTCTCTCTCAGTTGTGTTCTGAAGAGCAAGAGGAGAGATAGAAAAACGGCTGGCATTCAGCCTAAAGAGAAATCATTGAAACAAATTAATCCTATGCCGTTTAAATTGACATGGTAATCCATCATCAGAGAAGGCAAACTCTGAAAGCAATCTAGAATCTGCCCTGCTCTTTCACTGGCCCTGGAGGCACAAAGAGAGATAGTAAAAGAAGGAGGTGGAGTGGGGGGGAATCATAAAAGTTAGAAATGCCTTAGAAAGAAAAAAAAAATTGTCTATATCAGCTCTCAGTGTCCTGCTTCTGCAAATCCCCTTCAGAAAGGAGAGGTTAACATTCAACAGTTGCTGTCCCAAATTTATCTCTAAGGGTAGGTCTTTGGAGTTGAGCTCCCAATGTCAGGCCTTTTTCTCTAGGCTGCTAACTACAGTCTATCCATTGCCCGCTGAGTTAAAAAAAAAAAAAATGAAAGAAAAAGAAAAGAAAACATTTGACCAATTGGGAGCCTTGGCAGGACCCCCACTTATACAAAAACTTTT
The DNA here is from genome assembly GCF_021218885.2 of Marmota monax. Classification (NCBI taxonomy): domain Eukaryota; kingdom Metazoa; phylum Chordata; class Mammalia; order Rodentia; family Sciuridae; genus Marmota; species Marmota monax. The sequence goes on along the minus strand of NW_026692254.1, from coordinate 18,877,619 downwards.
CCAAAGTTGTAAGGGGCTTTTTCTGGGGAACTTAGGAGATGGGTTTTATTTTGTTTTGTTTGTGGTTGTTTGGGGGTTTGTGTAGGAAAGAGTTGGAGGGGAGCTTCTTCTTTTTTCTCCCATTATCATCTCATTTTGTACTTGAAGAAAAAGCATGATATTGTTATTTTTAAAAGATTACTTTTGTAACATCTCTAAAAACTAAGGTAAGCTATAATGCCCTGCTGCTTATCTCTTTATTTTGGAGGCTTATTTTTCAGATCTCCCTTTACTTCAAAGAACCTACAATCATGTGTTGATAGGACTTGATTTAAAATTTTTTAAATTTTATATATATATATATATATATATATATATATATATATATATATATATATTTGTGTGTGTGTTTCATCTTGGTAGATAGTAGATATGTAATAAAATCTTGTCCAGAGTTCAATTATAAAAACAACACATTTATATTTGAATTCTGAGAACTTTTTTTTTTCTCTTTAGCTGATAGATGCAAAGGTTTTGTTTTGTTTGTTAGGGGTGATGCACTTTGCACAAACTCACCTCATTATTGCCTGGACATACAACTTTGAAAACAAAAGTGAATATTATTTTTTAATTTAATAATGTATTCAGCTATAGAAGCAATACAATTTGGATTTTTTTTGTATATTTCAAAAATTCACTGTTAACAATAGACAGTGGATGAAGACAAAAATTCAAACACCACAGTACCAGTGGCAACAGGGCAGGAAGATATGAATAAAAAACCATACCTAACAGCTGCCCTATTATATTTTGTCAGGGATAGTTTTTTCTAGTTTACTAAGAAAACTTTGTATGTTACCAAAACTTCAGAATAAACATCACACCTCTTTTCTATGATTAGAATTTTTTTTCACTGAGGGTGAATTTTTTTTTTTCACTGAGGGTGGATAATTCTTGTACACTAACTAATGCTTTTTAAATTACATAAGCTTAGAAGACAAATTAAAGACATTTCCAGGGTAAATAGGAAAAGAGAGTTAAAGGCTCTTATATTAGATATTCATCCACAGTCATGCCAATTACAATTTTAAGATTTGTTAGGAAAGAAGAACAGGTTTCGATGTTTGTTTTCAATATAACTTGGGATTTAAATAGTAGCTCTTCAGTAACTGAACATTCAATTGCACTTCCTTAAAAAAAGCTGATGCCTTCAAAGTTATTTTCAATTTATACACAGTGCAGACTTTTGCAACATAATACATGACTTCAAGAGCCATTGAATTAACCAAAATCACAAGAAAAAAAATCAATGAGTATATAAGTTTTTATCATTCAAGAGGTCATGAAGAAAAAATACTTTTAAACCCCTTACTGCTTATATTTCACAATACTTTTAATTAGTTTGTCATGTGGCAACAAAGTGTATGTAAAATGGAAAACCACAACATATCACTGGGAATAAGTAAATAAGTTATTAACATACATTCTGCAAAGAATTAGGGTCCCCTAATATTTTAACTTTTCTTTGACATGTGATATCCTGTGATCTTGTCAAGAAATACCCTATGTGACATTTGTCACTGAAGTCAATATTTCCCTCCTGTAATGATTTCAGTTTTGCTTTAATCACTTAAAGTGACATCATCTCAATCAATTTGCCATAGTCAGGTACACAGAAATCTCTTGAAAAAGATTTATTAATTTACAGTAAATTATAATAGATAATACTCTGTGTTGAAAATAAAAAGTCCAATGTAAATTTTCTTCAAACAATACACTTTGTAAACTCTCAAGTTAATATTTCCTATGGCCAAGAAATTGAACATGATGTTAAAAAACTTTCACTTAATTTTGCAGTTTTTTTTTTTAATTTTTAAGATGTACTTTCAGCATTTCAAGAAATCACGCTTTCTAAGAAGAGAAATGAGGTTGGTAATGTAATTAATTAAATGTTTTCTAAATTCATGCACAATGTTTTTTTATTGCGTGTCTATCCATATCATGTGTATGTCTGTCCCTGGTCATCTTATTTTCAAGTTATATGCTTTATACTGAAACTGTCTCTTTTATTTTAAAATAAATCCAAAAAACAACCGAGAAGGAATTACTTCTTAAATCATATTTCTTCTTTTGAAATTCACTTTGAAATTGTGGTTAAAAGAAAGTCAATGAAATAAATCCCTATTTGTTATTCTGCTTGTATTTTCTTGAAGTACACTGATGCAGCTAATTAACAATATTAATTTATCTGGATATGTGCCTAGCACCTTCACATTTAAGTGAATGGCCTTTGATACCATTTGACTAATACTTTTTTTTGGGGGGGGGGATGCCAAAAATCAACTGTCATTTTAAATATTTCATTAGCAGGCTCGTGAAAAATATAGACTCAGACCATCATTTCTTACTCTGCCCCTTTATGATGATATCCACATAGCTTTAAATGTTTTTAGAACTTTATCAGAAGGAGTTGTCTTAGAATATAATATTAATATTAAAAGCATATATATATATATCCCATATCAGACATGGTCAAATAGGCAAAGCCCCCCCAAGTGTCATCATCTCTAACCTCTTCTCCTTTAATTGTGTAATCCATTGAAAAGTTTTTTAAAAAGAGTAGCATACACCTGATTTTTAAAATCAATATATTAGGCAAAAGATGCTTAACTTTTGTTTAAATGTCCTGCCAAAGCTACCAAACTGTAAATCTGGTGTTTTTACTTTGAAGTGCCTTTCTATGATTTTGCAAGCCACAATAGTTTTACTAAGTTGTTTCAGCTTCTATTTCAACAATAGTGATTCCAAGAAGCTCATTCAAAACTCTGTTGCACTACCTTCTGCTAGACTCCCAGAATGTACAGGAGTGACAGCCTCTATCTAGTGTTTGAGTATATGAACCTTTAATCCATCAAGGAACTTCTAATACCACAAGAATATATATGCACCTAAGTGTGTACACCTCATGCACATGACTATCATATTACAACCCATTAAAGTGCCACCAGGTTTGAAGCCAGCAGAATATATTTTTCTAATCTCATCTAGATTTTATGGCTGTAATTTGGCTACTGACAAGATTCTAAATTAGCTTTTACTTTGATGAAAGAAAGTAAACTATATGTTGGGTTTTTGTTTTGTTTGTTTTTAAAATTCCTTCACACAATAATCAGTTACATACATATTAGTCATATATTTAAAGTGAACTGGGTATTCAGTTAAATAGAGGAAATATTTCACTACATTCTATCTTCTTATTCCCTAAAGTTCAGTTTTCATGGAGTATACTGTGTTGATGGATGAGACTGTTGTCTCTTTCGAGTGGGAACCCGGTTGACTTAGAAGGGTGGAGGTGGGGGAGGAGCAGTGAAGTACTATAGCTCTAAAATTATTGCAACTAGAGTGTATTTATCCTTCCTTCTTTCCTATTTTCCATCGCTCCTTATTTTTCTCCCTTCTTTCTTCCCTTACTCCCTTGCTTGCTTCCTTTTTCTACAACTCCTTTTGGTTGCTTAGTGTAGTTAACCTTCACTCTGGCCAAGACCAAAAAGGGTTAATGGAGACCGGGCTCCTGACACCACTCCAGGTCAGCGGTGATTGCGAGCTTCCAAAGCAGAAATCAGAGGATTACTGAGGAAGGAATTCGAGGCACCTCACACCTCACACCTGAACACAACACTCCAATCCATTGGGATTCATATATATATATATATATATATATATATATATATATATATATATATATATATATATCTCCTTTCTGGAAAACGGTTAATTGGATCTGCAGCTCTATTTCCTGTTGCACTGAAGAGCCAAGCAGGGCAATCTGAACTGAATCCTTCAAGCTGCCAAGAAAATAAAGCAATGGGGTGGGTGATGAACGTTTCTCAATACATTCACACGTACATACATACAGGTAGCTATCAATTTCTTCAGGGAAAATGTATTTTGGGGAAAACATTAGGAGCGCGAAAAGAAGAAACGAAAATTATTCTCCTCTTTCCCCGCCTTCCGCTCGAGAAATTAGTGCTTTCTTGATTATTTGCAGCTGTTTCTCGAACCTCAAGATTTGTTCACAGTAGCCCGAAAGACTAGCGCTTCAAAAAGTGAAAAGCCATTTTCGCGCCAGGACTCTGCTGCTTGAGTTTGGGAGGAAAGGGTTTTCTCTCCCTTCCAGGAAATCTGGCCCCCACTACCAAAGCTTACTGCGAGTTCTGTAAGCCTTTACATCTCCACCACTTTGGCTAGTTGCACTCAGCCTTGGGGCCCAAGACGGCTTCCCATCCCTTGGGGTGTGGCCTTGAACCCGCAAAAGCTAGTTTCCTGCCCGGGAGAGAAGGAGCCATCCTGGGGCTTCATTGATGTGTGTCACCCTGCCTCCTGATTTCTTTCCGGGCCTCAGACTTCGTCCGTCCCACCTGCCCACGGCCGATGAACCTGAAATCCACTCGTCCTGCAGTCCCCAACGGGTTCCGCCACCGGCGGGTATTCTCCGGGTGGGTGGGTGGAAAAGCAGTTATTGGGGACTGAGCCACTGAATCCTCTTTAGAAATACTAAAGGAGATGAGAGGCAGAGATTTACCAAAGAGAAAGTTCGGAAAGTCTCGGGTCAAGCTGGGAGGAACCCAAAAAATGCCAGGGGGAGAAAGCAACTCTTTGGGGCTACACCTTTGCAACCCCAGGCTGCCTGGAGACAGCGCGTGTGGCGAAATGTGCCCGCGTCCCTGCGTCACGCCCGCCTAGGCTTCCACCTGGCTACCGCCACTGGAGGCGTGGAGTCCAAGGCTCCCAAGCACTCGGCCCTGCGGCGGCCCAGCAGCCCTCCCACGGTGCCTGCCCTGCGAAGCCGGGTGGCTGCGGGTTCCTGCCGCTTGCTGCGCCCTCGCATCTCCCGTCGATGAGAGGACCGAGGCCTGCGCCCAGGAGCTCCCTGGCGGTGGTCAGGCCGCCCCCCTTGAGACTTACAACCCCCCTTCCAGCCCCGTCCCCCTTCGTCACCCCGGGGGCTTCTAATCACTCCGTATCGATTTCCCTAACTCTTTTCATCCCGTTGAAGACACATCTTAAAACACTCCAGCCCGGAGTGTGCTCTGGGCTTTATCCACACTAATAAAATGATTTACCCTTCTCTCCGCGCTCTCCTCACAGAGGAAAATCGTTCGAGCCCCGGCTATTTGTGTGTGATCAGTAAATATTTAGTGCGGTGACATCCTCAGCTAGGCTTTGGATCGATTCCGGGCCCACCGGGAGGTGTGCACGGTCCGGGCGGGGCAGCGCCAAGCCCTCGGATGGGGCTCCTCCCGCCCCTGCTACCAGCCGCTGATTTACAGCCTGTGCAACCCACACGGGGGGGGGGGGGGGGGGGGGGACAAAGCGCGCCTGGAAAATTGGCTTTTCAACCTTTTTACTTTTGACATTCAGCCACTTCCCCAGACTCTAATTCTCGCCCCCTCCCCTCTCTTCCCGCTATCAAGGGCGCTGAGCGCCCTGCGAACCTTTCCTAAAGCAGTGCGCCGCGTTCGCGCCCTTGCGGCTTGGGGACCACCTAACACAGCCCTGCCCCGCGAAGCAGAGAGGCCCCAGCCTCTGCTACCAGAGTCGGCTTCTTCGCGGAAAGACGCTCTCGGCCCGCCCACCCCTCAGAGAGCCGAGAGCAAGTGGAGAAACCCACAGCAACATTTGCTGAACAGGAGCCCCTTTTTTCGCTACCCTTTCGCGAGACCTTTCCCCAACTCCATCGTCTGGTCCTCGACGCCCCTCGGGCCGCGTGGCGTCGGTTGGAAACTTTACTTTCCTGTCTGAAATACTTCACTTTCCTTAGAAGGAAAGAAACCCTCAGCTTGGAGGTATTGAGAGGGGACCTCCTTCCCGATCTTGGCTGCCAAAGGGTTGCTGCATGGCTATGGCAGTGCCAATGTTTCCTTGGCCCTAGTCATTATTCCCGAGCCACACCCTGGACCTGGGACACCAGGAAATGGGCCAGACCTGGAGTGGGGTACCGCAAGGTCTCACCGTGTCCAAGAGGACCCACCACCTCTACTCTCGGAGTGCTGATACCTTACCAAAGTAGTATGTGAAGAAGACAAACCCCTCATGCTCCACAGTTCCTGGAGTGGAGGCACTGGTGCCCACCTGTTAGCCGGCCTGCCCCCCTCACCTGGAACCTGGACCTTTGCAATTCCCCTGGGGCCCAAAAGGAAGGGGCTCGACCTTGCTGTGTCCACACACCCCTCCCAAGCACTAGCGCCCTCTTCTTTGTCCTACACATGGTTTTCTAAACCGCCTTATCTGTAGACTATATCTTCATACTAATGCATACTTAATTGGTCGGTCTTGACTGTCCATATAAAACAATTTAATTAGGGTGCTTTCCTGCTTTGGAGAGCAAAGAAAAAAATCTGCCCAGTGCTTATTGTATTTAGCACCAATACAGGCAGAAAATGTAGCACAAGTTTTTGGTTGAAAGAGCACCTCTGTGTCCATTGAAGGGCGTTGATCCGAAAAGACAGAAAGGACAAGTAAAATCGATTTGAAGCGACCCTCTCTGTCCCTTTCACACCATTCAGAAACTCCATTCCTTCTAAGACAAAGACCAGTGCCTTGGGAATTCTCAGGGGAAAAGAAGACTCCAGTCCCATAAGCCTAGGGCTCTATTTAAAAATTCTTCAATATTCCACTTTAAACCTGGACTCTGTGCTGTGCTCCCTGCATGCTAGTTTCACAGACACCCCCTCTGAAGAGCTAGTCAGGCTAACAATCTTGATTCCCCAACCGGCTTGGCCTTCTGACCAGCCCTGCCAGCCTTTTAGGGTTAGTGCAGGCTTCACCTTTGACCCCCCCACCAAGACTAGAGTGGCCACCAGTGCTACAGCTCTGGCCAAAGTTAAAGCAAAATGACAACAAAAAATATCACTCCTAAACCCAGGGAAACCAGTTCTGCTTCAGCAGCCTGACCTACCTTACCCAATAGCCACCTCCATACCCATTTTTTTTTCCTTCTTCTTCATTTGCAGTGACCTGACCTAACCACCTCTGAAGGAGAGAACTTTAAGTTGTCAGGGATGCATCTCTAGGTTGTGGTGAGTTGCCTGGTCTAATTGTTCTTCCATTAGGAAACCGGAATGCCAGATTATCCCACAGGCACCCAGGCTGGGGAAGGCAGTCATCGATCAGACCTGGCAAAAAAAAAAAAAAAAAAAAAGGAGGGGGGAGAGGGGAGAAGAAAGAAGAGTGCAGGAGAGGGAAGAGGCCCGACTGTGATCACCTTCACCTGCCCTGGGCCGGGCCTCAGTTTCAAAGATCCTGCGACCTTCAACTAGGGTTGAAGGGGGCAGGACGAAAGGGAGGGGGCACCCCTGAGTTACACAAGTGGCCTCCTTCTAGTAAGAGAACGAGTTCACCACCTCCCCAGAGGAACCTTACCATCCATCCACTCAGTATAACTGATGAGACAAACCGCAAGGAAAAAACTTCTGTAGCCCATATTTATGGTATTAATGAATAGTTTTAAAAAGATTTACACTTCTTATGATCAATATTCTGAGTTATTTCCCTCAAAGTATATAATTACAGTGTCTTCAGAGTTTTCATCATTGTTTGAGGTGGCAAAACCATTTGTAATTTTCATTAGCCAGTAAACATGTAATTAACATTCAGCACTGTGTTTAACTTAATTCCTGTTTAAGACAAGGACAAGAAGCAGCCCAAGAGCGTTAGTTCCATTTGTCAAGTCTGACATACATCTTACCATAACAGTTTCCTAAAATAAAAGATCCGTGTTTCCCCATTATTCTTCTCTTAAAACAAAACAAAACAAAAAATCCATTAGTTAAAACTGTATTAAACAGCAAGAGGCAGCATAGTTTATCCTAAATTTTTGCTAGTTATTGTATTCCTGCTTCCTTTATTCATCTTGGGGAGTGATGAAGGGAGGGGTGAATTAAGCATTCATTATACTAAGGCATGAAATGGGGAACCCCTCCCCCCAAAAAGAAATCATTTCCTCTTCAGGAAAGTTCTAGAATGGGCACCAGAAAGGGGAGGGAGGCACTGATCCACAGGGGAGAGGGAAAAATCACTTGGGGGGACTTGAGTTAGAAGTAGAAAATGAGGATTCCAGCAGATTCCTAGGAAAATATTGCCCTCCTGTTTCAAGTTCTATCTTTGATCCAGGGTGAGAGGAGCCTGTCTGCCAGTCTCCGAGGCTGCTGCTTTTTCCCCCTCCTCTCCCACCTCTATTTTTTTCCCAACTTGCTTTAGGATTAGCCTCCATCCCTCTCGACCCCAAACAGTGGAATTTTGGCTGTGCCTCCGGTCGTCTTGCTTTGCAATATCGCCTAGAGTTGTTGGCGGTTTTCTGCTAAGACTGAGCCATTTGCTCCAGCCTCCGACTAAACTCATTAAGTTGGGAGATTTTTTTCAATTGGACGGGTGTTTTTAAAGTCTCGTCTTTCCAGCCCCAAACAAGGTGTAACAACGCACTCTTCCTTCTAAGGAATGAGATGAGAGACAAGGATCACTCCAGACATCTCCTACCTACGGTTTGGGGGTTTTTTTCTTAAAGGCGAGGCTTGCATTCCTCAGCAGTTATGTACAAAGCTCCCTGAAACCTTGTCTCTCTAAAGTTAGTGTGCAGGGTTTTCCAAGGCTGGGAGCGCCTAATACATGGGGAAGCACTTCCTTGAGGTGGAAGATCTCTCCCTTCACCTTTCCTCTTTTTCCCTGCAGGCTAGTGCCTACTTTTTATCAGTTTGCACAATCGCTTAGATAAACACCGAGGAGGAGATTCTCTTTAATTATCAAAGACACATCTTTTCAGAGGGCCAACAAAGCGTTTATTTCACCCGCCAAACTAAAGGAGAGTTATTCCAGTTTAGAAGGAAGATGCAAGCGGTTTGGGACCTTGAACAAGGCAAATATGGTTTTGGTATGTTTACTTACAGTATTTTTTTCCTCTTTCTCTCTTTTCTCCTTGTGCTGTGTGGGGTTGGGGATGACTTGGGGCTTTTCAGAAAATCGGTTTGCTAATGTGTGTGAAATGCCTAGGACTGTGGTTTAAGGGGTTTGGGGAAGGGGGAACAGAGTCAATTCAGTGCATTGCCATATTTTATTACATGTGTGTGGTAGAAGTGATGGAAGGAGGAGAGGGGGAAAATACAATCGCAAAGCTGCCAAAATATGATTAAACCAAAGCATAAAGACTGCGGTGCCTTCCATCTCCTTGTCCTGTCTTCTCAAACTCATTTCTTTCTATAGAGCAAACTGAAAACCGGTCCTATGAGCCTGGTTTTCCAAGCAGCAGACGACTCGGTTTTCTATCAAAGGAGCTGCTAGGCTCGCACCAAGTATCAGAATTTACTGTTCGATTTGCTTCTGCGCTTCATTTTGCAACCTTGTGCTACTGACAGCCAGGCAGGCAGGGAAGGAGGGAGGAAAACCCTGCGGATCGCCCTCGGCCGCGGTTCGGGAAGGCGAGCGCTCGGTTAAGCTAAGAGGAGAATCGCAAGGAGAAGGGTACTCACCATCGGGCGGGGTGGTGGAGCTGACGTGCGGATTTCAGGCAAACGTTTACCTTTTTGCTGTCTATTGCAACCGCGCTGGGCAGACTTAAGAAGCAATTCTGTGCTCTGTCCAAAACGTTCAGAGAATGGTTCCTCATTTTTAAAAAGGCAGCGAGAGAGACGACAGAGACAGAGAAAGAAAAAAAGAGAGAGAGAGAGAGGAGGGGGTGAGGGGGACGCACATAAACCCAGTTCAAAAAAAAAAAAAAATCATCACCTCTTCACCAGTGACTCAGGAAATGCAGAGGCGGCGAGATCCGAGTACAGCCCAACCAAGCCAGAGCCAATTAATTTTAAATCCTGAAGAATTATTCAGATTAAAATGTACAGAAGTTTCATTCTCCTATGCCTACGTGAGCCCAAAGTCGTTTCCCTTTAAGAGCTCCTTTTCTTTTAAAGTTGAATTTTAGGCAGAGAGGACTCTTACACTAGGGGGCAGACAGATACTGTACTTGCTCCAATCTTAAGCAATTTTTTTCCCTCCCAGCATATGCTCTGATTTAGCACTGTAAATTTTTCAGAGGACCCAACTCTGACAGCCCCTGGTGATTTTCAAAGTACCACAAGCCAGTGGTTAAAAATTGCATTGACTTGGAAGTTCAGAGGGACACAATGGAAGCCCCTTTCCCTATTCATGGAGCTCCAGTGTGGTGGAAGAGAAAAACACACACGGACTAGATTGGGGGAAAGGAGGAATTCAATGAATCCTGGTGGACGGAACTGGTTTCTACTGAGTTCAGAGTTAAACTCCGAATGTGCTGGGGTCTGTATTCATATTGTGATTTAATCTGTAAAGAATTACAGGCCATTCGGTCACTTTCTGCAAGAAAATCATATGCCTGGATGTTTGGGTCCCCCCCCCCATATTAAGACAAATGTTTTTTCCAACTTTCACCAGCCAAATTAATGCTTGCCATTCCTCTCATTAAAATAAATTTACATTTGCAATAAAAGACTAGGCTGGGTTTTAAAAAGATAATAACAATATATCGATATTTATCTTTTAATCTGAGAACTTTATGATCTTAGAGTTAAGGCAAATAAGCATCTCTGAAGAGGACATTTTAAAATTTCCACATCCTTTTTCTTCTTAGCCGGCTATCTCTTCTTCCATGCAATAAAATTAATTACAATTCTTATGATTATCCCTGCTTTTAACCAGCATTGCCATAACTAAAGGGGTCCTAAAATACAGAGTGAAACTCCTTTGACTTCATGGTAGCCCTGTGTTCGTACATGTAACAGGCTCCAATCCTTTAGGAGAGATAGTTGGGAAATTCTTCATTTTCAATACAAGGCCATCAAAGTCTTCAAATCCCACCCCCCCCAAAAAAAATCTCCAAATGAAGATTTTTCTTCCTCAAAATCATCATCTCATATGTGTATAAAAAGTGATCTTGCTATGGAAGTGTCCACACTCAAGAGGCAAGATTAAAATTTCCCTATAATCAATTATTCTCATCTTCTATTAAATTGAGATGGGAATACACATTAGATTTCATATCTCAACCCCAGTCCCACTATATGACTGAGCTTGCCCCTAAACTTCTGATATTATAGCATTAGATAATTCCTCAAATCATAGAGTTGAAAGGGGGGGGGGGAATCCCCAAACCTTTCCCTCTGAAATGATTTCTTTTCCATATCTCTTATGCTCTTTAGGAGAAAGTTATATTGTGTCTCTAATCAGCCTGAAAATTTCAGCCTAGTTTCACTCTGTGGCAGTCTTATTACATACCATGTTTATGATAGTTCAGTGTCCATTATAAATTGGTATTTCTTAAATATTTAATTAATGTCAGCACCTGAAACCTTAGTGAAATATGTTATTTCAGCGAAGAAAGACAAGGCTAAGAGGTTTTCAAGGTTGTAGTTTAAAGGGAATTTTTGATTCTCTGAAAACCAGCTCCTTTCTGTTCACATCTGCACTTAATCCTTACCTCGATTTTTGCCAATATATGTAAAATACACTGAAACAAAGTGTAATCTAAACATGTCAATTACGTGTATGGTTTATTTTTTTAAAATATTTTCAGAATTTTTTGAGCTATCAAGGATGCTTTTCCGAAGTCATCAATTTACTCTTTATGGCATTCATTATTCCCTGGAGCTTAGCATCTTTTGTGCAAAATATTGTAATTGTTCATAAACCTGTTTGGCTTACAAGTTTACAGTTTTTCTTTGTGCAAAGTGTCTGATGGAAACATAATTTTCTTGTATAAATTTGGACTAATCACAATTCACTGACTGGTCATAATCAAATAGCAAGATTACTGCAATAGAGTATGTGGTCTGAGGTAGTGATTCTACATGTTTGATGTTTAAAACCAAACACCCTGGAATTCAAAAACACAACACTGTCAATGATTTTAGCACATTGAGTAGGAAGGCATAGGCTATGAAGTTGTTCTTTTTTGTAGTGATTCTCTTGAAGTAGAATATGGCTTGTATGTGGTTCTTGTGAGTTGTACTGCTATTTCCAATTTGGGGAAGAATTTCTGGGTGTGTTTTAATGACTATAAGAATGCTTAAAAGGAACTTGAAGAACAATGACGTTCGTACTCAACTGTTCTATAACCTAGAAGCATAGTAGCGGAAGTCTTTGTCTGTATACATTGACAAATGTGTATCTGATACATGTGCGCTTACATGTGTGTAGAGAGGGTGTGCACAGGGAAGGTTGAGCGGATGCCTCCGCCTGTCCATCAGCGGGCAGAATGGTCTTTTCCCTTTACCACGACTGGGTGTGTGGCAGGATGTTGGCTTGTGAGCTAGCTAAAATGAAAATAAAGTTGAGTGAAATTTATTTTAATTGCATCATGACAATAAGATGAACTCTACTTCTGCTTCTTAGCATCGGAGATGTTTTATTTGAGCAATTAAAATGTCAGGCCATAAACCTGTGAAATGTTAACTCTACAAGGAGGAGACGGACATTGAATGCCCCCCCCAAAAAAATAAACAAACAAAAATGAGCTATCAACCGAGCAAATGATCAGAGTTGATTAAGAGAAGGGGTTACCATCACCCGGATTTGACCAAATATTTCGTTTGGAAAATGACTGCAAGCTCAATTTGTGGCACCTTCCCATCTCCCCTCCCTGCCCCTCTAAAATGAAACCAGGGAACTTTTCCCTTTTCTTTGGCATCGTGGGCACCAAGATGCGCGGAGAGTTCCGGGCCGTGCGCAAGCGGTGGATATTGTGGCATTGCCAAGTTGAGCGAGGCAAGTCCTCTATTCCATCCAAAGCTTCTCGCGGAGCCTTTAAGAGGCGTCCTGTGTGCGCGCCGCGCTTCTCTCCCCGCCCGGGTGGAAACCTGGGGTTCGAGGTGCTGAGAGAGCGGGGGCCGCGCTCCCTGGGCCGGCGCGGGCCCATCCCCCGCTCGGCGGCAGGGGCGGCGCGGCCACCGGGTCCCCGCCCCCCTTCATCCCCCGCGCTCCTCGCGCAGCGATCCGGACACCGCTCGCGCTAGGACCGGGCTGCGCCCACGGCCGCCATGGCGGGGCCGCTGCGCTCCGGCCAATGACGGCGAGGGGGCGGCGCGCGCGCGCCTGGCCAGGCCAACCCCGGCTGCTGCCTTATAAGGCGCGCCGTCGCCATGGCAACGTGCGCTAAGTTGCAGCAGTCGTGTCAAAGTTCACTATATAGAGAGCTCAGTGAGCTGATCGCGGAGAAGCCACTTCTGCCAGCCCCGGCGCCTATAAATCGCATTCCCTCCCGCGCCCCCCTTTTTAGCATATTTGATCACTTTGATTCTCTGTTCTTTTCTCTCCGCGGTGTGTGTGTGCGTGCGCGCGTGTGTGTTTTCTTCTCCTCCTCCTCCTCTCCCCGAGTTGCTTCCTTTCTCTGGTTGCAGTACTGCCTTTTTTTCCCCTCTTTCATTCTTTCTCTCGGTCTTTTTCTCCCCCCTTTGCGCACGAAGGATGTGCTTCTAGGTGGTGATCTGCCCTCCTTTCTCTCTTTTATCATTTCTCCCCCGCCGCCGGCGAGTTGACTCTTTCCCTATGTGTGTGAGGCGGCGGCGGCAGCAGCAGCAGCAGCGGCTCCGGCGGCGGCAGCAGCGGCAGCAGCGACTTCACCGGCGGCGGCGGCGCTAGACGCGGCGGCTCCGGGCCCGACCCGGCGGCTTCGGCGGCGGCTCCGGCGGCGGCGGCGGCCCGGGCGGCCCGCAGGGAGCAGAGAGCGGCCTCCACCAAGCAACTGAGAGCAGCGGCCACCGGAGCAAGCGAGGCGCGCGCCGGGCGCCCGGGACAGGCGGCGGCGGCGGCCCAGCGCCAGGACGACGCCGCGCAGCGCCCGACGCGGACCACTTTCATGCTGATTCCCCCGGACCCGGGCAGTGCTCTGGCCACTCAGCGGGCCGCCGGCCTCCGCCCCGGCCTGCCTGGCTCCCTGGGCGCGCCCGCGCCCGGCGCCTCCGCTCTCCTAGTCCTCCAGATTTCGATGGCTTTCCTGAATGGCTGACTGTGGGCTGCCCTGGACTTGGCCCCCGGACAGTCGCCTCTCCTCCTCCTCCTCCTCCTCCTCCTTCTCTTCCTCCTCCTCCTCCTCCTTCTCCTCCTCCTCCTCCTCCTTCTCCTCCTCCTCCTCCTCCTCCTCCTCCTCCTCCTCCTCCTCCTCCTCCAACTCCTCGGCTGCACACCAGATCTGAGAGCGAGTGAGTGAACGAGAGAGGGAGGGAGAGAGTGAGAGCGAGCGAGATCTTTGGAGAGATTTTTTTTTTTTTTTTTTGCCTTCTACTTCTGTCTTGAAGCCAGACAATCGACTTGCAGCTCTCCCTCCCCTCCCTCTCTCTCCACGTTCTGCTCCCACTCGCTCTCTCCTGTACCATTCCCCTCCCCTCCCGACGGAAACCCCCCGAAACCAACAAAGCTGAGCCGAGGGAAACAAACAAAACAAACACACCGGGCCAGACAAGCAATCGACAAAACTTTGCAAAAGCAAAAACAAAAAAGGAAAAACTAACCAACCTCAACCAACTAGCCCTGAGCCACCCGGGGCGCCCTCCCGCGCCCTCTCGCACCCTCGCACACACAAAAGGCGGCGCGCCGGAGCCCGAGACCCGGGAGCCGCCGCCACCCCGCCGCCGCCCGCAGCCAGGGGAGCAGGAAGTCCGGACTCGGCCCCCATAGATATGGCAATGGTAGTCAGCACGTGGCGCGACCCCCAGGACGAGGTGCCCGGCTCCCAGGGCAGCCAGGCCTCGCAGGCGCCGCCCGTGCCCGGCCCGCCGCCTGGCGCCCCGCACACGCCACAGACGCCTGGCCAAGGGGGCCCGGCCAGCACACCGGCTCAGACAGCGGCTGGCGGCCAGGGCGGCCCTGGCGGCCCGGGCGGCGACAAACAGCAACAGCAGCAGCACATTGAGTGCGTGGTGTGCGGGGACAAGTCGAGCGGCAAGCACTACGGCCAGTTCACGTGCGAGGGCTGCAAGAGCTTCTTCAAGCGCAGCGTGCGGAGGAACCTGAGCTACACGTGCCGCGCCAACCGGAACTGTCCCATCGACCAGCACCACCGCAACCAGTGCCAGTACTGCCGCCTCAAAAAGTGCCTCAAAGTGGGCATGAGACGGGAAGGTATCGGCCTCTCATTTCTTCCCCCTTCACTCGGGGTCCCGGGGCCCTGGGTGCGTTTGATTAGCCTGCTCTGGGTAAGGACACAGAAGCCCCAAGCTCTTCTCTTCATATTGCAGTCGAAAGGGGTTTTATAACTAGAAGCGAGTTCTGCACTGGAACCCATACCCCTAAATCCGCATGCTTTGGCAGACTGATTTCCTTCTTTCTCTTCGCGCTGTTTTCATTTCCTTTGCATTGATTGCGAGTTCATTCGAGTTCACCCTTCTACAAGGGATGGGTTGTTGTTTGTTGTTTTAAAAGCCTGGTCTCTCCCTCTTTTCCTCTTTCTGTGTCCCCTTGTTTTTCCTGCATGTTCAACATATGTCCCTCCTCCCCACTCCTCTCCCTAGCCCCCACCCTCTCTAAAAAAAATCTGAGATTGTACTTTTGTACAGGAGGTTCAAATTACAAATGGCAATTTTATGCACTTCGCCGTATTAACGCTGCTGCCTGGGCAGAGCTCATGTGACCCTCCGTGGATTAACGTTCTGCTAAAAAAAAAAAAAATAGCTGTTTTCCTTTTTCCTTTCACTTTTGAAATGAGGAGAGCTCTATAGGGAGTAGGAAAGGGTGGTCGAGGGACCTTAGGCGGCTGCTTTCGCTCTGCGCGAGTTGGGTCTTTGTGATATAAAATTCGCCAAGCGCCGCGAGCAGTGCTCTACCAATGGCGCGCTCCGTGCGGGGCGCGGGCTCCGGGTTGGGGCGAGCCAACGCCGGGGTTTCTTTGTGTTTCTGCGAGAGCGACTCTCCCGGTCCGGAGTCGGATAACAGCCGGAGCCCGAGCCTCGCCGCCTTTCCCAGGCCCTCACGGGCCCTTCCCGGGCTCCGCCGGCGCCCGCAGCCAGCTCCCTGCCTCTCTCCGGCTTCCTCTTGCCGTAGTCGGCCTCTCTTCCCGACCTCTCCCTCCGTCTCTTTCTCCGTGTACACTGATTAGGCAAACGCCAGACCTCGACAATCTGCTCGTCTGTTACCGGGCTTCCCCGCCGGGCTGGGGCTGGGGCTGGGGCTGCAAGGTTTGTGGAGAGTGGATCCGGGGTGACCACAGGCCGTCTGGGGGTAAAAACCCTTGTGTCTTTTGCAAAAGCGTCTCACCCTCCCCCTAGACTCGCCCCTCCCGCTCCCTCTCCTCCAATCAATAAGAAATATCAGCTGTTTAGCAGTAAAGAAGAAAGATGCCCCCGGAATGCTACATCCCGCCCACAGCGCCAGGGACCCCAGGCAAAGTGGCCAATTCTGGGTATAGGCAGATCCGCCGGAGCGGGCCTGGGATGCAAGTGTGCAACTCTGACCTTTAGGGCTTCCCTGGGTGATGATTTGAGAGGAATGTTGCCAGGGCCCAACGACTCCCAGGATTGTGGCAGGCCTGCCTGGTTTTTTCATTGCTAGGGATCTGGGGCACTTGGGGGTCGGGCTGGGGCAAATCCTGCCGGGTTACACAGGCTGATAATTAACTGTGGAGTATCTCCTTTCCTCCCCGCAGCGGTGCAGAGGGGCAGGATGCCGCCCACCCAGCCGACCCACGGGCAGTTCGCACTGACCAACGGGGACCCCCTCAACTGCCACTCGTACCTGTCCGGATATATTTCTCTGCTGCTGCGCGCTGAGCCCTATCCCACGTCGCGCTTCGGCAGCCAGTGCATGCAGCCTAACAACATCATGGGCATCGAGAACATTTGCGAACTGGCCGCGCGGATGCTCTTCAGCGCCGTCGAGTGGGCCCGGAACATCCCCTTCTTCCCTGACCTGCAGATCACGGACCAGGTGGCCCTGCTTCGCCTCACCTGGAGCGAGCTGTTCGTGTTGAATGCAGCGCAGTGCTCCATGCCCCTCCACGTAGCCCCGCTTCTGGCCGCTGCTGGCCTGCACGCTTCACCCATGTCTGCTGACCGGGTGGTCGCCTTTATGGACCACATACGGATCTTCCAAGAGCAAGTGGAGAAGCTCAAGGCACTGCACGTCGATTCTGCCGAGTACAGCTGCCTCAAGGCCATAGTCCTGTTCACCTCAGGTAGGAAGAAGCCCTGTCCTCTCATGCTCAGAAAGTCCTAGTGCAGAATTAGGGCCTAGAGAACTTGGGAGTTACCAGGGCAAGCCCACCCTCCCCCCTCAAAAGGTCAAACTGTGGAATGTAACTCAAAGTGGGAACTTTGTATAGCTTTTGAGCACCACCAGACCTGGCCTGGCTAGAGAAGAAGAGTTGCTTGCACACAGGATGCTACAGATACAGTGTCCCCAAATGGGCTACAGGGTAGCCTCTCAGGCCTATTCCCCTCCTGCAGTGACCAGACTAGAATGCACTCCCTCTTTTTCCTCCCTGAGCTAAGGCCTTCTGGGCTAGTTGGCCCTCAGGGAATCTCCTCAAGTCCCTGGCTTTCTCTAGCACCCTAGCTGGGCCTCTAGGAGATGCCCCTGGGCACTGGATCAGAGATGGCATCATCCTGTAGGAGAAAGTTTGCCCCTGCAGGGGAGAAGTTTGCCTGCTAACTCAGTAGGAGTTTGAGCTTCAGGCAAATTCAACCTGAGGGCAGCAATTTTCAAAAATCATTTTCATTAAAATAATGCAGACTGCCAGGAGGAGAGAAGAGCTGTCATTAGGGGCAAGAAGAGGAAAGGGACCATCACAACTCCAGAATGTCTGCAGGGGGTTGAAGTATCTGGCCTCTTGTTTCCCCCGGCCCAGGCAAACACTTAAGGCAATTTCAGACAATCCCAAGTATATGCCAACTTAGGCTGGATATGAATGTTACTGATGATATAAAACCATCATTGACTGCATTATGAAATATAATTAGTTTGCATGTAGTCTAACCTGTGTGAGTAATAGATCTGATATTAATTAACTCTTGAGGCCAAATGATTTTTGAAAGTGCCTGACTTTCCATTTCTGGCCACACCTGAGCCTTTTGGCTGCCTCCAGGCTGAGTTCAGCATAGCCCAGGTGGGTGGAAATTACCCCCTCCCTTCACATTCTTGTACTAAGTTGTCAGTTGATTCCTTTGTCATGGCTGAGAGGGGAAAAGGGTTCCCGACTAAGAATAACAACATTTGGACATTTGCAGGACTTGGAACCTCATCACCAACTACAGTTTTTTAAGCTTGTAATTTGGGAACTAGAAGAGATGTATAGTTTGTGTGGCAAAAAGAGAGAGAGAGATCCTTATTGTTTCAAAGTCTGGGAGAACCAAGTCATTAGCAGAATCTATTGCAAGTTCTCCAGCCTCAACCCTCTTTTATACATTACTGCCTTTCACATAAAGTCTCCCCTGACAGCCACCCCAAATCCTGCCTTTGGAAGTCCTTAGGTAATCAATTAGAGGGCAGTATCTGGGCAGGGAACTGCTGAATTGAGAAGCTAGGATCTGGTTTATTTTTTCTCAGAAGCCTGTCAGATTAAGAACATTTACCTAATGCAGATGTCCAGGCAGGATAGTCCCCTGACCCAGGGCCACCTTCACTCACTTTCTATAACCTGACACCCATCCCATAGTCTCAGAAGGTGGGAATAGTTATTAATTTCTTGGTATCATTGTTAGTTCTTTGCCTTACCCTTGGTCTTTCAAGGGAAGAAATGCCTGATACTGTCGTAACAGTTTAATTTATTACTATTTGCAAAATGTGGAGGCCTGTGTGGAGAATGCAAATTGCCTCACAAAGAGATAAAGGTTCCTGTTATCTGATTCAGAGGGAGACACACAGTACTGATGTGGTGCTGAGAGAAGGAGTCCTAGACAAACAGCTTTTAATTTCTGACCACAGACACCTAGGCATTCTGTGGACATGCAGAGTAGTAGACACATTTGAGGAGGTTGCATGTGTTATGGTTCTAGTGGTAGAGATGGTGGCTGCTGTTTTCCAATATCTATTTTAATGATTCACAATATGCATGTGTTAACCCCAGTCTTGTCTGGGGAGCCCCAAAAGGTCAGGTCACAACCTGAACTGCCTTCACCAAGAAGCCTCTCATTTCAAAGGCACTTATTGTATTTTCACGTATCAGAAAAAGAAAAGTGTTTTCCTGAAGATAACAGGGAGGGGGTGCTTCTTAGAGGGATGTGGATTTAAAAAAAATAAATAAATAAAGGGGGTGGGGGAAAAGGGAGAAAGAAGAAAAGGGGGAAAAGAAACAGCTCAAATGAACAGAGAGATCACAGTTTGCATGGCTGCCCTTCAATAGACTAAACTGACAAGATCAGTTTTAAAGGGCCACTTAAATCAGTTTCAAAGACTGGAGAAAAATGAGTCGCCCTCTTTGGGGAGAATCTGAGGCTGGGTTGTGGACGCCATTACTTGAGGCTGGGCCAGGTTGTTGCCCCACTACCACTACTATATAATTATAAGCCAAACTATTATTTACAGAGGAAGAGGGGGAGGAGCGCTGGTAGTTTGGGTTTTGTCTGTTTTTCTGTCTGTGTACTGACTGGGTCCCGATATACCCAATGCATTTTGCTTGGGCCTTCCAGTAACCCAGCCTGAGGTCTTAGTCAGTGAAAGACATATAGTACACTAAGGTATGTTTTATTTTAAAGCAAACACTCTAAGACCATCTCATGCTTTCTCCGCACTCCTGTCACACATGCACACATATATACTCACCTACCCCCCAAATTTTCAGAGTATAGACATTTGCTCCAACTCCTATAGGGGCAGCTTGACATAGCACTGTACACACATCTCATGTGACCCATTTCAAACCTCTTAATCTGATGACTGAATTCCTCTTCTTCTTCTTCTTCTTCTTCTTCTTCTTTTTTTTTTTTTTTTTTAACTTTCTTCCAGATGCCTGTGGTCTCTCTGATGTAGCCCATGTGGAAAGTTTGCAGGAAAAGTCCCAGTGTGCTTTGGAAGAATATGTTAGGAGCCAGTACCCCAACCAGCCAACGCGATTTGGAAAGCTTTTGCTTCGCCTCCCTTCCCTCCGCACGGTCTCCTCCTCAGTCATAGAGCAATTGTTTTTCGTCCGTTTGGTAGGTAAAACCCCCATCGAAACCCTCATCCGGGATATGTTACTGTCCGGCAGCAGTTTTAACTGGCCATATATGGCAATTCAATAAATAAATAAATCAAAATAAGAAGGGGGAGTGAAACAGTGAAAGAAAAGGCAAAAGACTGGTTTGTTTGCTTAATTTCCTTCTGTTAAGAAAGGATATAAAAGGATGTTACAAGTTTGCTAAAAGAAGAGAGGGGAAGAATTTAATGGACTGTGAATTTCAAAAAAAAAAAAAAAAAAAGACTGTCAAATGAACTTTTACAGAATGCATTAAAAAAAAAACTCCTGTGTTGGTCAGAACAACTTGCTACTTATCATTTTTGTATAAAAAGGAAATTAGTCTTTTTCTTTTTTGGTAAAATTTTGAAAAAATATTGCTAAAAGTGCATTTAAGGAGATTGGGAGAAAATTAGCAGAATGGAGAAAGTCTTTTTTTTTTCCAAATTATTAATTGTCCTGTGTCTATGTACCTCTAGCTGTTCTTTTTTGTACTTTTCTGGTTCCAAACCAGTTTATTCTGTGGTTCTATAATAAGTTTTGATATAATCTTGGCTTCTTAAAAACTGTGTATCATTAAAATATATGTTCTGCAAGAATTAAAACTGAGTCCATGAAAATATCATAGGAAGACATAAAACTTTAAAAGCAACTTAAAGATGGAAACGCACTTACAAGTGGTGACCAAAAATTTTAGATGAAGTTGAGCACTCTAATTAGAGAACTGGAGGAACCACATACAACATTTAACTTCCCCTACCTTCCCCCCCCCCAAAAAAAAAAAAGACACCAAGACAAACCTAGGTTTTTAAAAATATTTTAAGAAAGAGAATGAACTGTGGAATTTATTGGCAGCCAAGGAATGTGTCCAAGACACATGCTGAGGTTTTGAATAAAAAGTGAACTTTTGTAATTTGAATTGGGTCCCCCGCTTAGTTCTTGAATTGTTATGAAAATCCTATATCTGTTTGTATATTTGCAAGCCCTTTGTATTATAATTGTTGATATTTTCCCTTTTTAAAAAATACCATTGAAATCAGCATGACAAAATAACACTGTTGGCACTTATAGGTAACGTGATTGATTCAGTATCTTAGAGTTTACAGTTTGTGTTTTAAAAAAACTGAAGGTTTTTTTTTAAGTGCAACATTTCTGTATACTGTAAAAGTTATAATAACTGAACTGTTTGGTCGAGTCTTTGTGTGTTATATTCCAAGGAAAATTGAAAGTATTCAGAAATTAAAATATTATTTGATATCTGAAACCTGTTTGGCTGTCCCCACTCACTGTCTTTCCATCGAGCAGAGCCCCTGTGAGCTTTTGCTCAGCGGGCTGGGGTCTCCATTTGTTTACTCCCCTCAGTTAGTTTACTCAAAGGTGGACTAGTGTATTTGCCTGTTTAATTTGGGTGTGGGGGGGAGCTAAAGTTAATGGTTTATCTATGGTTTAGGAAGTGCCACACTGATATAGTAAGCCACCTCCATTCACCTAATCCTCCTTTTAATTAAAAATGGATTTTCCAGGAAAAAAAAAAGGCCCTTATATTTGTCACACTTAAGTGCCTGCTTAGGGAAGGTATTGTGAAAAGTATTAGAAATCTTGAGATCAGTATCTATTTTATGATCAGAAAAAAATACTCTTTTGTACATTTCTGACAGTTACGCAAAAGATCGTTCAAGCAAGCTAATCACAGCATTGTAAATAGAGGGCAGTTGTTTGCAATGGGTTTTTGCTTAAGTAAGTGTGATTTTTAAAATATTCTGTGGTTCTCATCTAGCGTGGTTGTTGAGAGGATTTCAAAATCAGTGGTATAGTTTATAGTGCTGAAGCGTCTGTTTTTAATGTATATATGATAACTTGCAATTGGGCTGCCTCTCCCCTCCCCCTTTACCTTCAGTCTGTGAGAGCATGACCAGAGGTCAAGGGAATCTTTTCCAGTGGGTTATGTACATAAAAACACATCGACATTTGGACATTTCAGATTGTGTAGATACAATCTGTACTGCTCTTGGAATCCTTTGTCTTTAGAAGCCAAATTAAGAAAAAGAAGAGAAAGAAAGAAGGAAGAAAACTTTACAGGATGTGCTGATTTGGAAGTAGTAACTATTTGTTTCAGCCCCCGCCCCCTTCTCTTTTCCTGGTTTGGAAAAAGCTTAGTGTTTGGAGTTTGCAATTTGTTCTTATTTAGACTTTCCAAATTGCCCTTTTTCAATATATTTTACCATGCTGTGGTTTAATCTTAAAATTGGGGGTGGGGGCTGGTGAAGGAGGTTAAAGAAAAGAGATCATTTTGTAAAGTCTATTAAACTTTGATAGTCAGTTCTAGTCAATACATGCAGACCAGAAAAATCTGTCTGATTTGTGCATTTGAGCAGAGTTCTCCATCAGACCCTCATCTCCTTTCTATGTGTGTGTGTGTGTGTGTGTGTGTGTGTGTGTGTGTATATATATATATATATATATATACATACATACATATGTATGTATTCTTATTGCACAGTATCTCTGACCTTTAGATGGAGGTTATGTTGGTTGTTTATTTTCTCCTCTTGCAAGTGCTATCCATGTGAGTGTGTGAAGTTTTTCTAATAAGTAAAACACAGGCCCTTTTCCTTGTTTGTTTTGTGTTAGTTTATTGTAAACAGTCATTTGTTGTAAATTATTATTGGTATTAAATTATAATTTATGATTTTCAAAGCAAAAGACAGTCCCTGTTTTATTATGCTTTAAGCATGTGTTCTAGATGTTGAAAAAATCTCTTTAAGTTTCAGCAGTAAGCTTGGGGTCTTTAAGGTAGAAAAACAGGACTCAAAAATTTTCAACCGGTTAAAACAAAACCCCTTGTATACGTTTAGAGTGGCCGGAGGAGGATCTGTTTAGAGTCTTGAGTTCGGTTTAAGTTTATTGCATTTAAAGAAAGTTTTTCTTTTCACGCTGAGTTAGAACAAAAGATCTTTGCTGCGACTGAATTGGACAAAAGACGAGGGCTGGGACCCAGCGAATGCGTTCTGTGTGAAATTGACGAGATCTTTAAAAAAGCTGCTAAACATGGCGACTCTTTCCCTTTAAGTGTCTCTTTTTCCTTGCTGGCTTTTTTTTTTTTTTTTCTTCCTCCATCTGATCTGAGCTCGCTTTATTTCTTTTCCCAACCCCGCTCCCCCTCCTCCTCTTGGCGCTCGGGGGTGTGAGAGAACCCAGTTAGACGCGAAATGCAACAATAGTCCAAGGAGAGAGAGAGGGGCGATCGCTCCTTCTTGCCACTTTCAAACAAACCTGGGGAAAAACTGAGCAGGGGGGGCATTCTAGCCTGTTCGCTCGGCTCGCGGTGGCCCTGCCTTGGTCTTTCACGATTCGCGTTCTGTGGGTCGCCAGAGGCTGGGGCTGAAAGTTAGCGGGCGACGTCCGGGGCTGGTTCCGCGGAGACGGCTGGGTTAGCATCCGGCCGGCTGCAGGGCTGGGGGCCCGGAGTTGGCCGCAGCTGCAGGAAAGTGCCGGCCCCCCAGCCCCCGCCCCCACTTAACGTGCGGCAGAATTTCGCCAGCGCCCGGGGAAAGTCCGGGGTGCCGGGCGCGCGGAGCGGCACTCCTGGGATGTGCATTAAGCGGCGACAGGCAGGGGGCGGGGGCGGGGGGCGGTCAGGGAGAGCTCGAGCGTGTGAAACTCTGCCTTGAAGCTCGCTTTTGACTTGGTCCTATGAGCTGAGCCAACATGGCGTCTCCCATTGCACCGCGAGCGCCGGGCTGCCAGGCACGGCAGGGCCGGGTAATAGAAAACACATTGGTTACTAAAAAGAAAAGAAAAAAAAAGGGGGGGGGGGTTGGGGGGCGGTAAAGACCATTCCTTCTGCAGGCAGAAAATCTTCTTTTAAACTCTTGCTGGCAAGTGAGTGAGGTCCTCGATTATTCTGTAATTAAAGCAACAGAATTCCTAGGGAAAATATTGGTAAAGCAGAACCCTCCCTCTCTCTCTCTCTCTTTTTTTTTTTTTTTTGCCTCTTCCACCCTTTATATTCGGGAGAGTTGATTTCATGTCTCCTCTTTCTCCAGGAACCAAACTAGAAAAATAAACTCTGTATCTACAAATGATCTTAAATATTTGAATGGTATAGGGGGAGGGGGAGAAGCCAGTATTTACAGATCTCCGTCCGTTCTCGAGCTCATTAATGCAAGGGCTGCGCCCGGGTTTGCGCGGGCCGGAGCCCAGCTAGGGGGTGGGGGTGGGGGTGGGCTGCGAACCCCGCCGGACGTGGGCAGAACTTGCTGCTTGCGTGTCAAAGTTATAGGAAAGGTGGGTTTCCAGGCAGAGGTTTAACTAGAGAGTGATAGCGAACAGAAGTCGGGGGCTGATTCCGGGAGGGTGGTCTCAGGCCCAGGACATGCGTGAGCCCGCGTGGACTGCGCCTTTGGCAGGGGAGCGTCTGTACCGGAGAATCCTCTTTGTCAAATAGGTCTGTAAACGGTCAAGGGCGGCAGTGGGACAGACCTGACCTTCCAGAGACCAGTCTTCAGAGGTAGTAGATTGAGGCCGAGCCCCGCTCTCGGCCAAAGAGGGAATTGCCCCTTACTACCAATTCCACACCTACCGGGGCCTGAAAGGACCCAATCTCTCAGCCGCCTGGGAGGGGAGCAAGGTACTCTCTGAATTCCAGGCCTCGTCAAGATTTATTGAAGTTGGGTTTAAAAAACGTGCTTCAGATGATTTTTTCCCATTTTCTCAGATTTCAAAGGCTCCCTGCAGTGCGGCTGCCTAATTAATGGTGAAATTCAACTAAATCTAATTATGCAGTAATTTTAAAGCAGTTAGTGCTGGGCGTTGGTTTGTAATAGGACCCCAGTTTTTTAAAGTTTGCTTACTGCGTTGATTTAGGGGAAAGCTATCTTTTGTATGGTAAAGCAAGATGGGGAAATAGTTTTTCTGCATGAACTGGAGGATTGAGAACCCGTTCATTACCCCACCTCCTATTCTATCTCCTTTGCCTCCTCTCTCTCTTTTCTGTCCCAAGCTCCTATTAAAAACTGGGCGAGGTGCTCACCCAACAAGGAGACCTGATCAAAGAGGAAAGGGAGAATCCTTCATATGGTGACACAAAGGGCTTGGTAATATGTCCTCCTGGATACATCTGTAAATGCCCAAAAAAACGAGGAAGATACTCTCATCTCTAATAGAGAAGGGATTTCCTCTCCTTAACATCCATTGTCATTAAGGTGTAAAGCTGATTCTCGGAGTTATAAATCTTATCGTCCTTCTGATAACACACTTGTAATAAGTTAGCGTCCCATTCCAAGTGAATTGTAAAACTGCCTCATTTCATAAGGCATCTGTGTCATTAAAACTTTTTTTTTCTCCCCTTGGCGTCTTGCAGGTCTGGCCTTTAGGCTAGCGCTGAGGTTCCTGCCTGTTGGGCCTGTAGGGTAGGGCCGATGGGAAGAAAGGTGTGAGAGATGAGCTGCCTAGTTTAGCCTCTGGATCTTAGACTGGGGCCAGAGACCCCCAGGCAGATAGGGCCTAGGGGGGCGGTATCCCCCTTCTTCAATTCCCCCCAGTGGCCCCCTTGAAATGACGTTCCTTGAAAGAAACATGCTTGTGATTAGCTAAGCAAACACATCTGCTTTCGGAGTTGGGCCTTCGTTAATTAGCTGAACAAAGGGCCGTTTTGCTTTTTACCTTTTGCTGGGGGAGAGTGTGTTATTTCAGGAGTGTCGCGGGCCCTCCTCTTTTCAATTGCAGCCACGACGTTAATTTTATTGGGATTACTGATGGGAAATGAGGTGGCGCAGGCTTCCGAGAGGAAAAGCTTGATCATTACCCCCTTTGGAACTATATTTTTCCACCCAACCTCCTGCTCGCGAGGAGGTGGTGGGGGTGAACTGCGCAGCAAGTTCGGAGCAATTGGAATCAGGCTCGCGGTACGCTGATCTCGGGTGACAGAGCGTGTGTTGAAGCTGAACTCTATAATTTGCGCTTCTGTTCCTTTATTAGGCCTGGACAACGAACTAATGAGCTTTGGCCCAGTACAATGTCACTTGTATTTATTTTCTTATGGCAACTTTGAGATAGCGGAAGTGTTCCTTACCAAGAGCCAGGGAGGGCCCGGAGTCCAGCCGGCTACTGTCGGAGCCTGGGTGGGTGGCTGCATCCCAGGGGAGATAGGGCTAGTATAGAGCCCGCACAGAGCTGGCAAAGCCAGGGGATTGGGGCTCTCAGGGAGGCCCAGTCAGCCCTCAGGCCCAGCTTCCAAAGCATAAGGTCGAGGGGCATGGGACAAGTACAGAAAAAGTTCCCAGGCCAGATAGTCGCAAAGATGGCCTGGTTCTGTCCTTGCGCCAGGCAGAGAATGGATCCTCTAGCAGAGTTTGCCAGGCCAATGACCCTTCAGACTTAGCGAGAGTTCCCTGCCCCATGGCCTGAGTGTTTGCCTAATGCTGCAGGAGGTCTGGCCTAGCTGCGTGGCTAGGGGGGTACCGTGAGGTAGAGAAAATGCTTTAAATGGGACCGCGAAGGAAGTGCGGGGTCTCCCTTCCATCATCTTCCTAGTTTGCTCCAAAAAGTCGCAGTTGGAAAGACCTGATGTAAAGAGGAGTGGGGGTTGGGGACAGAAAGGGTCAGCGGAGGCCGTGCTGTCTGCCTTTTGCTTTGGCAGAAAGAATACAAGCCCCCTCCCCCCGCCAGATTTGAGGGAGGCAAAGGAAGGGAAACCCTGGAACTGAAAGGGGAATGGGTACTTTTCTCCACAGCCAGACTTCCCGGCTCTCGCCTTGCTCCCCACCAGGCAGCCCTTGCTAATAACGCCCAGGCTCTGTGCCCCAGCCCGCCCCATCTTTCCTCCTTTCATCCCTCTGCCTTACCACCTCCTCCCCATCTCTTCCTTCCTTCCTGCAAATGGGTGTTAACGTGGGTCTTTATGTTCTGTCTATAACTAGGATGTAATCACGCGCCCCATGCCTCTCTCTAAAAGCATTTAATAAATGTCTATTAAAGCGCTACAAATGTAAGATGAATTTAGTGGCGCGGCTGCCTCCCTGAATCCGAACAGTAATGATGGATTTATCAACAGGGATTCGCCTTCAGCACAGCGAGGGAGGTTTACTCAGCAAATATGTCGGCGAGCACCCACCCAAATACAATCATTTGACCTCCTGCAGGCGCTAGCCTCGGCGCCCTTTCCCGACACTGGGCCATCGGCCGGCCAGGACGACCAAAGGGGAAGTCTCCCTTTATCTCTTGGCTTCTCACCCAAACTTTGCCTCCTCTCGGCCAGTGATTTTCATCTCTCCAAGGGTGTGAGGGACCTAACCTTTGGTTTGGAGTTGGGGAGTGGGTGGTTGCGTCCCAGAGACATGGTTAAATGTAGACTGCCTTGGCTTTACCCGGAGACATAACTGGGCGCCCTCATGCCCCTCTTGTTTTTGAAGAGTTATTGATTGTTACTGAGTCTTCAAGAGGGCGCTTGAGTCATGGCTTTAACCAAATCTTAAGGCCTGAATTCCTCAATAGGCTGTGGCCAGCCTTCAGCACTCTTCTAAGGAAGACACCTCTAGGACAGAGGTGTCTTGTCTCCTGCCTTCAGAGAGGCTGGGTGTGCCCAGAGCTGGTGCCTTTCATGCCAGACCTTCTTGGGCTCCCTGCACTTCACGACGCCAAAGCAGAGGCAGCTTTTATCAGAGACTGGGGAGCAACCTCCAAGATGGGAGCATACCTTTCAAATCTTTTCCACTCAGCTGAGTTGGCTTCTCCCCCAACTACCCCTGCCGAGCCCACCCGGTCATTTTAAAGTTCTTCTGGCTGTGGATTTTTCAGAATTTAGTTTTGGACTGTGATCGTTAACTCGCACAGCCCATTGACCACCATTGCTTTCTTTTTGTCTTTTATCTTTCTCTTTTTTCGAGGGGGAGTAAAGTGCTGGCCTGTTCCATCAAGCCCGGTTCGCATTTGCTTTGGCCTCTGATTTCTCTTTCTTCTTTGGAAATTTCATTGAGATGTCTCTGTACTTCGCTTGTCAGTTATCTTTGTTCCTTTTAAATAAAGGGCTTTTAAATGGACTTATTGCTCCCAGCGTGGGTTCCTCTCTCTAAATGTTAGAAAATTGTGCCATCTACCCGCTATGTTGAGTACTGTCACACTCAAGAGACCTCGGGGACCTCCGGGCCGGCTTCAATGCTGCAATGTCAGGGGCCGCGGGCAGAAGGAGGAGGGGGCAGCTCACGTGGATTTTTACAGATCTCCGCCTGCAGCCGGCCCGCGTGGCCAAGACAGGGCACGGCCCGCGACGCGCGCAGCCGCCAGCTTGATGGCAGGCGCGAACTTGGCTGTAGTGGTTGATCCCGGACCAAATCACAGGCGTATCGGAGACTCTCTTTCCTTCTCCAAGATGCCTTTGGCAGAGGGGGCGCCGCGGCTAGTTTTGGAAGCATACGGCCGCTGGTGGTCAGGGATAACTGAGGAGTGTGTGTGTGTGTGTGTGTATGTGTGTGTGTGTGTGTGTGTGTGTGAGAGAGAGAGAGAGAGAGAGAGAGAATGAATGTGTGTGTGTGCTTTACGGGGGGGGGGGGGGGGGGGGGCGGTTATCTGCGAGCGGCCCAGGACTATTTCCCTGCCCTTCTTAGTAGTGCTCTCTCTGAGTCTCCAGCCCCCTGTCACTCCTAGGGGAAGCTGGGTTGAGGCTGGCCGAGAGTGACCGCCGCAGAGTTGCTTCGCCGGCTCTTGGACGGAGAGAGCTTGGCTAGGCAATTGGGCTGCAACTTGCAGATCCGTTTTCTCTGGTGGAAGTATCTGGTGTCGTTTTGAAGGACAGAATTTCTTTCCTTAAGGGAAATGTGGTTTAGATGGACTGCATTTGAACAAGTCAGGTGTCTGACGTGGGGTCTTCTCACCACGACCCCTCCTTTGCAATACACCTACCCGAAACCACAGGTTCTTTTGAATGAGTTAAAATGGATTAACAGTTTAGATTTTATTATGTGGCTACCCCTCTCAGATGTTTTTTTTTTTTTTTTAACCCATTAGGAGTATTAGCTAAGATTTCCAAGTGTCAGTTGAGTATTTATGCTTGTGGGGGGAAAAATCTTCGATACAGTTTATGACTTTTATTACATGCTTCACACTGTTCGAGAAATGGAGTTTTAAGCAACATACAATTAAATCTATATTGCTCTTTGGAGAAGGGCCAAGGAACTCAGCAATCAATTAGTTTAGATATTTTGATACTTGTTGCTAAAATCAAAGAATAAAACTACAACCCACAGGTGTAACTGTTTCCCCCATTTTTTTCTTAAGGTTATGTAGCTGCCACATAACTAATGGAAGTTGTTACTCCTCTCAATTTTACCTCCCTGATTGTTCGCTACAAATCTGTTTCTAAATATCAGACTTTTCTTTCCCTTTTCTTTTTCACTGCAGTTTCTCATCTGCTTTTATATACCTGACTTAGAATTTTAAAATAAATTAAAAACTATTAAATTCATCAAAATGTATTTTCATTTACCACTCTCTTCCTCCTCCCCATGCCTGACATTATGAAGAGAAACCATATTGTTTAATAACCACAATAATAGTGGTTTCCAGAAAAAGACAAAATTATATTCTTTATAACTACAACAGAAAGGGAATTCTTCCCTTCCCCCACACTCCTGTTTGTAAATAAGCAGTTTAGGGAATAATCTCCTGGATTGAACAAAAATTGCTTCTTCCATCATAGGAAATTGAAAATTCCACTATTCCCACTTCCCTGAACCTCTCTGGGTCAGTCCCCTTGGCTGACCTGTCTGCATGCCTTTGGCCCAGGTCCAGGACCTTGGTGAGCATATCAAGACCTGAGTGCCTCCCAGCAAAGACAGGGGGGGTACTGCCCACCTGTGTGGCTGAGGAGGCAGGGCTGATAGCAAGTTCCAAAGAGGGGCAGCTAATTTATTCTTATTTTCCCTCACCATCTTCTGCCTACTGCTCCCGAGGCTCCTGAAAGGAGGGGGGAGGGGTCTGGGTCTGCTCATTCAAACACCCCACCCCCATTTTCTTCTCTGTCAGCCAGGCTCGGTCAGCCTCATCACTAATTAAAAAGCCCTGTGGCTTTGGGACTAAGCAGGTCGGTGGTTGAACTGTCATCTCCACTAGGATGAGAAGTGTGGAACAACCCTTCTCCCAAAAAGGATCCTAACCAAGTGAAGTGATTGGTTGGAGTGCCATTAATTTTCCTCCCAAAGCTTTCCTGTACCTCCCAGAGAAAGAGGGCTCCTAGAGAGGAAGGGGCCTTTGCCTCACCCAGTGTGGTGGCCAGAGTCAGTCATAGCCCCCCCCACCATGGACACCCGCAGTTGTGCCTATCCATATGCTGCTGCCCTAATTGTGAGGAAGGTCTGGGAAACATTTTCTCTGCGCTAATTTTATATTTCCCCTTTCCCTCTTCCAACATTAAACATAATTTTGTGCTGTCATTGTCACTAAGATTGCGGTTTGCTGATGTCTCTACTTGGAAACACGACCCCTTAGCCTTTTACCCAGAGTACTCTCCTGCTTCGCAGATTCCCTTTCTCCATCCGGGACTTCAAGGTTTCCAGTCAAAATGCTGACACAGAGAGATGGGTCCCTACCAGAACCCTACAATCACCCAAACCCCCTTTCCCTATGACAGAAATGGCAAATATGTTTTTGATGTGTGTTTGGTTGTTGGCTTGTTTGTTTATTAAAGTTGTATGTCTGAGTGTACACATACAGGGAACCACTTTAAAGAATTTCCCTTTGAATGTATTTTTTTTTTTTTTTTTTTTTGCTTGTTGTTTTTGTGTCTTCTTCTGGTCTCTACCCCACCCTACCCCACATACCCATTGCAATAGTCCTCTGGCCCAGTGGCCATGTTCTTGAAGATAAAATCCATTTATACCTTGTGTGGCCTCACTAAATCCCAGTTTTCCAAGCCCTTGGTGAAAGATTGGAGGAGGAGAGATGAAGATATTTCTTATTTCCCAGGCCCTGCACTTCCCTTCCATTAATGTGCCAGTTGGAGTCTGTCTCTGGGTGAGAACAAATGTCCCCACATTTACAGGTTTTCTCTCCATACCTGTTTGTGGCTCTGGTTGCTTTTTGTTTCTTTTTTCTTTGGAAGAAGCTGCTGCCTATGTACCACAACCGTAGCATGGAGCTTGTTTGCATCAAGGCTAGTGGGTTTCAAGGCGATTATCTCATTTCTCTGGTGCAGAGAGAAGCTGCTGGCAGCCCCGGGTCAGACATTCAGTGGAGAGCCCATGTCACAGACCCAACCCGAAGGTTAATTTTCCCTCATTAGCATCTCCATAGTCTGCTCCTTGCACTGGATCTCTGGTCCTGGCTGTTGTTTTCTCCCAACACTCCTCGCCCCTCTTTCGCTGTCCCAGGCATATTCTCCCCCCACTCCCCACACACTCCCATCCCCTCATCAAAACCTTCCATTCTGTCAGGTATCTATAGGACCCATAGGCTCTCATCACTGCAAACCATTTCATCAATTTCTTACCAATTTGCCTATTTTTATTTAGAGGCCCTTGCCCCTGTCCATTTTTCTTTCTCTCCTTCCATGTGCCTCATTTACAAATGTATTCTGCTTTATCTGAATTAGTTCACTTCTCCCTTTTTGCTCGCTCCCTCTTCTCACTGTTCTTTCAAAGGCTGCTGTAAAAGCCAAAGATACAAAATGAAAAAGTCCAAGGGATGGGGGACAGACAATCTCAGCCACCTAGAAAGACACTGGACATTTGTAATGACAGAATAAATGATAAAGAAAGAATTTCATTTGTGGCTTAAGTGAGCAAGTGTGTTTGTGTATCTATATCTGCACATTTTAAGGATTTCTTTGAAACTGCTTTTGTGCTGACTCCACAGAGGCATTTACCGAAGCTAGTCACGGTGTAGGAACTTTGAGTTAACCTCTTATATCAAACGAATCTTTTCATTTAGAGACCAATAAATCTCAATCTCTAGCTACCTTTTGTCGACCCAGTCTGGGCTCAGTGAGACAAAACTGGGGCTTATAATAATGACCAGATAAAGTTTATCAAAGTTAGGTTTTTCCTCTCCTTCATCTTATTTTTTTTTAAACAACCTGAAAAAATTTCTCATCTGACAAATAAAAGTTCCGTGAAATAGTAGTCCTCCCTCAGCGAGCAGTATATTGGAAGTTTCTTTGGATTTTCACAGCAAGCCAATGAATTAGATGGCTTTCCAAACTCAGATGCTGAAATGATTTATAGTTTTTCAACAAGTCATTATTTTGGTATGCAGTTTAGGTGAGGCTGAAACAATCTAATAATCAATGTAAGACGGGTGTGTGTGGTGAGGGGATTGTCTATAACCAAGGGAGTTGACACCAGAAACATGAAAGCCAGTCTGGTCTCCAGGGATGGAATTTGGGAAAGAGCCTGCACACGTCTGCTCCGGGACTCTAAAGAAATACATTGTTAACAACAACAAAACAGACAATGCCCTGAGCTCTGCCTGGATTCAGAGCTGAGCTACTCTTGAGATATTTTAGCAGCACTGTTCATTTTGATGGGGTTTCTGGGCCATTTGAAATTCAACCTTTAGCCAGCTTGCTCATGGCGTATGGTTACAGAATTCATTTTCTGATTTACTACCCCTCCTCCTGCATTTTTCTTTATTTCCTGGTGGCCTCCCATGAGGTTAATCTTTTTTTCCCCTTTCTTTTATATTTTCCAGTTTTGTTCTCCCTACAAACAACTCAATGTTTTTCCTGTTTCTACTGATCACTCATTTGCTTCCTTTCTCTTTTTCCTTCCTTAAGAGACAGAGGAAAATGAAAAGAATAGAAGGGGGATTTCCAAATGGTTCCTCTGTAAGTGTTATTAATTAATGTTACAAGGCAGACAATTCTTAACTAATAACAAAGTTGTAAATTACCACTGACTTTCAGATATTTCTCATTTGTCAGCTCTGATTAATTTGATTAATATTCCAGTCTTTGTAATAATTTCAGCTGCACTTACAATCAGCTCTACTCCAGATACCAAGAGCAGACTCTCACCCCTGCATGGAATTCTGTTCCCAGGTTTTCCTCTTTAAGTGAAGTTTTGCTTTCTATTCTGAGGTGCATGGCTTTGACAGGGAAGCTGGGAGACTGCCACAGGCTGTTCACAGTTTCAGGGTTACAGTGGACTGGCACAGCTTCCTGTGTTTAGTGATTTATATGTAATTTTGAAAACTTCATTGAGCGGCCTAAGTCCTTTCAGTAAAGAACAAACATTTGTTAGAATCTTACCAACATTTTTAAAAGTCCATATTCAAGGCTGAAGGAATAAGACTTTAAAGGATCCCCAAGTCCAGGAAACTCATCAGACTCAAGCCCTGTTTCTCCTTATCCTGTAAGGAGGTGGTGGTGGGGGGGGGAGAGCTGACCTGCTCTCTGCTCAGACCCATCCTAAGTCAGTACTACTTGGGAGGGAAAAAAAACAAAACAAAACAAAAAACGGTGTGTCTGTTGGGGGCAGGGCCAAAAGGGGCTAGAGAGAGATATCAGAAAGACCCCATCTTTTGGGAAGGGGAGTATTTCTACTGCATTTCACCATCATATCCAGAATGCAATTTTTGAAGCTATCAATACCCGCTGCCTCCAATACCCCTAGAGTTTTAATCTTAATTATATTATTAAGTGAAGTACTGTGCTGTCAGGACGTTGAACATGATTTATGACGTCTGCCTATTAAAGGATCGATTGTGAATATCGCTACTATCATCTATCAATATTCTCAACTAGGGGGTATTTCTCCCACCACTGTTGTTATTTGTGATACGTAAATCTCAGGTTGCAGGAAAAAACTATTTTTTCTTTGCAGAACTGGCTTTCCAGGTGCAGCAGCAATAAGTTTAGGAAACTGGGAGCCTCAGCGAGTTTCTACCGCATCTCACACCCCAGAGAGAGTTTAAAGATTTTTTTTTTTTTAAATGTTAAAACCAGTGAGTTCTCCCTGAGGTCTAGCAGAGGAAGGAAAGACAGAGACTTTTTCAGGGAAAGGAGGAACGTCTGCAGGTCGATATCAGGGGCCAGCGTTTCCTAGCTGCCAGGTGATTTGCAATGAGATGAGAAAGAATAAACCCAGAAACAATGTGGCCCTTTACAGGAGGATGATGACTGGCTGGGTTCTGGCGAAAAGTGCTGGGGGCTCGAATGTATATTTCTTGATCAGATACCTGGTCGTGTCTATGCCCAATTTCCGCGTCCAATTTCGGCGATCAATAAAAATTTTGTGCTTTGAGCCATCCCTACATCTACGCTTCCACCTGCTGGTGCCTCCTCTGCATAGGTGGAGGCGGGTGCGAAAGGCGCAGCGGGTAGGCCTGGAGGAACCCCAGCGCAGAGGCCTTTTGTCTCCAGAGAGCAGCAACTGTTTTTGCCACTCTCGCCGGGCACGGCACCCGGTTACCAGCGAGTCTCAGGCTCCTGATTTAGGGGAATGGGAAAGACAGGCAGAGAATAGAGCAAAACTCCCATTCTGTTGGCCTGGGAAGGGAGGCTACAATACCCAGCAGGATGGAGCTTCCAGTGCGGCGAGAGGGGATCTGAGCTGCGCGTTGCCGGTGCCCTAGACTCGCACCAGGCGGCGAACGCCTGAGGTTCCCTCCATGGCTAGTGAGGCGCCAGAGTCAGTCAAGCGCCCCCTGGCACCCGAGGGAGGCCAACCTCGTTTGAAACCGTGTAGCCGCGACCTGGGCGGGAGTAGGCGTAGGACGCCGAGCCCAGGACCTGCCTGTGGACCTAACCTCCGGGAGTAGAGCGGGAGGCTACCCACCTGCCCAGGTCTGACCTCAGCGGCCCTCACAGCCCAATCCTCCTCTCAGGATTCCAGCGCGAAGAAGAACCAACACGAATAGAACTCTTTGGCTTTCCTTTCCCAGACCAGAAGCTTGGGGCCACGCAGGACAGACCAGCTATGGAGACACACCGAGGTCAGGTGGGGAGGTCCCTTCTGCAAGGCTGATGGATGATTACAGCACCCTGCCGCCCCAGGTCCTGGAGTGCACTGAGGAGCAGAAACTTTGACTTCCATCCGTGCAATTCCACTTACCTGGCTGCTTGCCTGCCTTGGTCGGGTCACACAAGCTTTGAAAACTACCCTTGCCTACGATGGTTTATCCTTAGGTTTGGATACTCTGAGGAATATGAACACAGTGACTAGCATGTAGTAAGCACTCAATAAACATTAGCTGTCATTTTTTACAATTATTAGGTACATCTTTTCCCTCTAAGAGCACCCTCCCAACCCCAGAATCATCTATCCCAGACCAAACACTGCCTAACTATGATCATGAAACAGCCCTCAAACTAGTACCAGGGGCCCATCAGCTGCCTCTGCCAGCTCTGAGAGCTGCCCCACCCCCCACCCCCGGCACTGTGGAGTGGTCCATCCTTGACATGCTGGGAAAAACCCCAGCCCCTACAGTTCCTCCCTGAAGGTGTTTGTCCAGACCTGGGTCACCGGAGCAGAAGACACAGAGGTCTTTCATGTGCCCTGTACAAGTCAGCATCAGATGAGGGGAATTTTAATTAAATAAGAAGCCCCTGGGAAGAGGGATGATGGTTCATCAGTTTTGTTGTTTTTGTTGTTTTTTAAGGGAGGAATCCTTCAGTGAGATATATTTATGGTTGGGAAATATGGGGATACTCAAGAGCAGGCTGAGGCAGGAGAAGCATGGAATGACCCATTTTTCTTCCAGGAACATTTCTTTAGGTAAGCCTTTAATCAGCCTCTGGTGCGGGTTGTGGGGGAGTTGAGGGACATAACAAATTCATCAACAATATAACCGGATGTTTTGGGCCGTAATAAATAAATAAATCTAACTCTACTTTCTGATTTTTTTATTACCAACAATACTAGTCGTAATGTTATTATTTTGCAAACGATATTTCAGCCCATGGAGCAGCTACAGGAGCCATTCCCAGGACCAGGGTCACCTGCTGTCACCCTACTCTCCATTTCCCTCTCTACAACTCTCCTGCAACCTGACGGATGTTCTTGGGCCTGAGCCCGTTTAAAAACGACAAATGTCTAGTTAATACAGACTATCCATTCGCTCTTTATTTCTAACCATTTTTGGGTGCGAAGGACCCTGAAGCAGGTCTAACAGCACAGCGTGCCTTGTACGGTAATCGCCAAAACGTTGGCCTAATTTGCAGTTAGAAGATCTGGAGGGAGGGAGTCAGGAAGAAACCGGTGGCCTAAGGAGCTAGATTTAAGCTTTGGAAGGATCGGAAATTAGGGGACTGGAAGAAGGATGTGATTCATATTATTCTCCCCCTCCCACACAGGATCATGTGTCTCCTCACTGGGCCTTTGGGGACGCTGCCCTTAGCTCTCCGCAGCCTGTATCCCTGTGTTTTGCTTCTTGGATCCACACCATTGAGCGCCTGGGGCGCCCTTCTCAATGCGCTCAGACCCCACGCCCTCCGCCTGGCTTCTCCCAGGCCCCGGGAGGAGGCGCTGGTGCCCGGGTCGGGTCGGCCTCTGGTCCCTCCCAGGCGGCGCCTGGTGCTCGCATTCACAATGCCCCGCTTTGGGAGGAGGACGGACACACACACACACACACACACACACACACACACGTTAGGAGGGGAGTTTGATCTTGTCTCATTGGCGTCTCGGACCTGAAAGGAAAATCGTTTGGGTAAACAGCCAGGCTTCCAGGCTTAACGCCCGGCTCCCGCCCCCGCCCCTCTCCCCCTCCCCCTCCCCCAGTCCCCTTCAACCCCACCCGCCACCCGCACTTGGTTCTGCGGCCCGGCCGGGAGCGAGCTCCGCGCGGCCGGGAGGGAGCCAAGGGCTCCCCAGGTTCAAAGGGCCGCAGCCCTGAGGGAATGCCCTCTTCGTTGTGTCCCGGGGTACAGAAGCGGACTGCAGGGCTGTGGGACCGGCCTAGGTCACGGTAGGAACCGCGAAACCTCACTCTTCCCTGAGTAGCTGGTCCCTGGGGAGGGTACGGGGGAGTTCTGAGCCCGGAGGGACATTTTCGCCCAAATCGGGCAGAGGCCGAGCCTGGCGCTGGCTTGCTTCGGGGCTCCACCGCGGCCCCAACGGGTCCCCCTGGGTCTCCACCAGGTAGCCATAGGCATTGGTACATTGTGTGCACTACTACCGGCGCTAGCCTTGAGCTTCTGCTTACCCTTTGGGGATTACCAGTCCCCCACCTGCCTCCAAAAGGCCTTAGTTCCTAGTGAAGTCTTTAACCTAATATTAAGCGTTTTCTAAAGTTTGCTTCTTTCTAAAAGAGAGTTCTTCACTTAACCGGTTGTAAACATAATTACTAGTTATTAACATGCAAAAACCATTTTTAGTATTTAAAAGGATAATGGTTTCTCCCTAGCTCACCCTTAAGCATGGGGAGAACCTTGAAATCTGGAAATATCTTGATATAGAATATTAGACCCAATTATGTGGTGATTTCCCTGTTCTCTAAAGCAATTCTCTCTCCTCCCTTCCTCTGTCTCTTATTCTTTCCTTTTCCTTCTCCCGGTCTCAGTCTCACTCTAATCCAGGAGTCATTAGCAACACCCTCTGGCTACATGTTTTGCATCAGTGAAACATTGTGACATAGTTGTAATACAAACTCTGCCGTCTTGCACTGCATCTTGTGGTAGGAAGTGTAATAGCAATAAAAATCATTTTTCATCTCCAGGCATTATTCAGTGTGTGTGTGTGTGTGGGGGGGGTACAGAAGAACTGAATGTGAGGAAAAAATAAAAAGGAAGGGGTAAAGGAAGAAGGAGAGTGGGGGAGGGGAGAGTTAAACATCTTTCAATTTAGAACCCTTCTTCTCCAAACTGTGAGCATGTAGATTCAAGCATATCATTTTCTATGATCTCCTCTCCAATGCTTTTATCCCTTCTCTTCACTGCCATCCCTCAGAGGGCCTCAGGACCCTTCTCTGGAATTGTCTCTAAGCCCCCTGGGTCTCTCAACTGCTATGTTCCTCCCAGGTTACCACCCTCTCCCAGAAAGCCCCAGAACTTCCAGGGCTCTGGCCACCCCTTTCTCAGTGGGCTGGCATGAGGGATGTGCCTCCAAGTTCTGCTAGAAAATTGGGGCCTCTCTTGTGTGGTCTCTCAGGAATCTTTCCTAGCTTGATGGAAAAGGGACAAGCCAGCCAGAAAGCTAACCTGGCTATTTTCCTGGTTGCAGCACTGTAATTTCTGAGTGGGAACTCTGAGAGCCCTCTAATCTGCAATGAGGAGCGCTGGCTGGTTATAGGGAGAAAGGGCACTCACTCCATGCCCTGCCTGGCCCTTGGGGGCACATCCTGCCAACACAGGGGTATAAAGTCTCAAAAAATTGTCCCCACCTTAAGTTTGCTCAGGCAGAAAAATAAAGGGACTTATGCAACAGTACGTACACAGCACTTCCATACCAGAGTCCCTAGCATTTCATATGTAGAATCCATTAAACACCTTTTAAAAAGATTAAGTTGTAATCAAAATTATAACAGATAAAGTTCTGTACCTTTCCAAAACAAACAAGCAAACAAAACCCCCATAAGTTCTCACTGGACTTTAAGAGATGTTCTTTCAAAACTGTTTGGTATATGAAGTGTATTTTTATTATATTACTCCTGTCTCTGGGATAGTGCACTTTTGAAAGTAAATTGAAACAAAGACTCATGAAACCATTTAAGTGAATTAAATTTTCTGTGTTTTATAGTGCTGTGGAGGTACTTAAGAGTGGGGCAAACATCTTTAGTTACCAAGGGGGAAAATAGAGCCAAATGTCCAGTTTCATCTTGAAGAGAAACGCTGTGTAATTTGTAATTCTTGCCATTGCTACTTTCACTGGCTGATAGGTGGATACCTCAAGGACTGCATTTTATGGTTATTTTGTTAGTAAAGTCAAAAGTTGAGAAAAATAAGATACCAATGGGCTGGCGACTGGTATGGCAAAGCCTCTCTAATGCCCGACTGACCGGAATGAATGAATGGATTTCCGAGGAAATCATAATTGGTAGGGGATGACTTCATAGGCACTTGTCTCATGGGAGATATTTGCATCGGCCACCACTAAATGACCCGATACATGACAGCTCGAACTGGTAGCCTCCTAGAGAACACTTCTCGCTTATTTTATCCTTTCTAGGAAAGTAGCCTCACAGTTTG
Source organism: Marmota monax (assembly GCF_021218885.2). NCBI lineage: Eukaryota > Metazoa > Chordata > Mammalia > Rodentia > Sciuridae > Marmota > Marmota monax. The sequence continues at coordinate 18,838,362 of NW_026692254.1, read as the reverse complement.
GGTGACTACCTTGAGTTTGATGAAAGTATACTTGTATATTTCTTCTTCTTCGGTTATTTTTCTTTCATTCCAATGTAGCCACTATATATGTATCGCTCACAGATAATGATTTTTAAGCAGTGGGTAGAAAGCCTGTGGGTTTCGGCTTCACTTAGGGTTTTTATTGCAGGAAAAAGTCCTAGTGACGTTCAAGTTTGGCTGCGGGAGGGGAGGAAGGGTTGGCCGCGTAATTCCAGTTTCCGAAGCGAGGTGGCGCTCCAGGGTACTGCAGCGCTCCCGGTTTTCCTCCACCGTGCGATTCTGCCGCTTTCCCGCAGTACGGCGGCCGCCACCGAGCAACTTGAACGCAGGGTTTCTAAAGCCTCGTCGTAGAGACCAGGAGTGCTCAGACCCGTTTAGGCCGAGAGGCCCTCAGGGCAAAAGAAGACACGAGGCTACTACCCAGAAAGGCTGATGGCGGCGGGGAACAAGGCAGGGCAGAGAACGCGGTATCTTCTGGGAGCCGCTGCTCTGGGGAAATTGCGAAGTTGGATCGCCCCTTGGTACCCAACCCCCGCCGACAGCACCGTTGCGGCTACGGCTGAGGGCCCTCGGGGCCCGAATCAGCCTCCGCCTATCCCTGGGAGGTCGACCTGAAACACGCGGAGAGTGTCGCGCATCACCCAACCACTCTGACTCAGGGAACTTCACAATTTTTTCCTTTTTGTTTTTAATGGAAAATAAATAAAGGAAACAAAATCTGATGCGCACGGTCTTTGTCTCCCCAAATACGAAGCTCTCCTGATTTTCCCCTTTCCCTTCCCTTTCTTTTCTTCTATTTCTTTTTTTCTTCTTTTTCCTTTCCTTTTCTGTAATTTTCCTTCCCTTTTCTTTCGTTCTTTTTCTGTTTTCCCTTTCATTTATGGAAGCCGGTTTGTGTGTGTGTGTGTGTGTGTGCGCGCGCGCGTGTGTTTGAGAGAGAGAGAGAGAGAGAGAGAGAGAGAGAGAGAGAGAGAGAATTCTCAGTCTTAAAAAGCCAGCATTGAGTAAATGACAGCAAAATTGAGGAAGAAACTATTTTGATTTATTGAACGGATTTCACTCCATAGGATTTCGTTTCTACATAACTTCTGCCCTTCCTGGTGTCTGCCTCACAGCCCCTAATCAAAGATGACCTGGAGGAAAAGTCTCTCACTTTGCACTACTAATCTGTGGTTGTGGGGACCCTTTAAACCCATTTTTGAAACAATGATAGAAATAATAATAGTAATGATAATAGTAGTAGTTGTAATGAACAGTATTTCCATCTTGCCTGAATTTCCTCATGGTTTTGCAGCAAGGTTTGTCAGAACAGCAGCAATGCAAAATGGCTGGGTTGCTACTTTGGGATCTTCTTTTCAGCAGTGGTTCCATAAGAATCCCTGGATCCCTGAGCTGTCCCTCTTCCAGTGGGCTTGGGTATCAAGCATGGGCCCTCCTAGCTGTAGGGAAGTTTTTTCTTGACCTGTGCAGGTCTTGGGTCTCAGACTTGTAGACAGCTTCAGGCCTTTTAGCCAGTATTTCTGGCCATCTAACCTTCCCAGAAGTTTTGTAGCTTAACTGGAGGAATTTACAGCACAATATAGGATTCTATATAAACTCGGAGGGTCAGGTCATTAGGAATATTAATGTGTGATTAAGAATTATAAACATGATCTAAAAGTCTCTTTCTATTCATTTCTTCAAGTATTTATTTGAGCTAAGTGATGAAAAGTGACAGTTATGAAATAGACAGCTTTTAAAAGTAATGAAGGCAGATGAGGCTTTAACCTGTCGATTGCTATAAATCAACTTTGAAAAAGATGAATGAAGAATGTTATTTTGGCACCTAACTGCCAACATTTGCTGTACTGGCTGCTGGCCTTTGAATTGGCCTGCCAATGTCATAGGGGTAGTTTGAGTCTCTAGAGCATGGCCCTCTGGTGACTGGGAGGCCTGGGACTCTGCTACCAAAAGGGAGACATTTTCTGTTTAGATGTCGCCACTGGTTGGGGCCACTGCAGTGTGTTGGAGCAGGGGACCTCAACCATGAGCACAGTTGAGAATTCAGAAGAGTGGTCACCCAGGAGACTGGAGTCATAATAGCTGTGCGCTTAGCCCAGCTCTACAGTCCTTGCTGAAGGGTCAGTTCCAGCATGATTCCCCGAATTATCTTACTAACTCCCTGGACTTGGTGGCAGCAGTGTTGCTAGGAATGGGGGTGGGGAGAAGACCAAATTTCTCCAGGCTCTGGGAGGGGGTATGAGGTTTTAGGTGACATTGAATGGCTTCCATCTTCCAGGGGAAAACTGTGAAAAGAGGGGATGGGGGCTGCAGAGAAATTGGGCAGGTGTCTTCAGGTCTTGGGGAAAAGGAGGGGAAGGGTCTGGATTCTGCATTTGTCCCAGTCAGAGGACCAAAAAATTACTTTTAAGAAAGATGATCTGATGTGATATTTTATAGTAAAATTTACACATATTCATGGAGATCTCAGCTCTCCTTAACTGTCATTTCAGTCATAAAGCTTGTGGTGAGGAATGACTTCTATCCTTCTCACCCAAGCATTCTACCCCCAAACGTGTCATTCAGGATCTGCTTGTCCTAACGCTTCCTCCCAATGATCACCCATGCCCCTCCCTTGCATCTTGGAGAAATGCTGGCCACCAGCATTCTCTCCAAGAGGCTCGAGCCTGCTTGAGAGCCAGCAACAGGTTTTGCTGAGTGGCTTCTGCAGAGTTCTCTCCTCCTTCCCTCTCCATCCTCAGTTCTGGGGTTAACTGGGGGAAAAGGCGTACTTCTCTTCCGCTCTCCCTTGGCCATCCATAGCAGTCCTTGGGTAAACGCCAGGTGGCTGCAGAGATGGGCCACACTCCCCTAGCTTTCAAATTCTTGGCTGAAAGCTCTGACTCAGAGGACCCTTTGGGGATGAGACCCAGGGGAAAGTACCAGTGAGAAAAGTGGAGAGGACAACGCCCTTTCTGGAGACGCTAGCCACCTTCTCGGCGTGCTGAGCTTTTGACTCCTTTCAGCTCACCCTGTCCTGTGGTGCCTCCCGGCAGGCTGGGAGCCTAATAACAGACCTCTGGCAGCCCACCACTTCTGGTCGGAGTTCCCTTCTTTGGGGACCCGGAAGCGGGAAGGGCGGAGCCCAACCCTGGAAATTTGAGGCTCCAGCCCTGTCCGAGCCCGGCCGCCTCAGGGTCAACAGGAGCTACAACCTGTGGGTTGCTGTCGACAACAGGCTACCTCTTGGCCACTGACTCCTACCCGCCTCACAGCAGCTGGGGTACCCCGCACCCCAGGCTGGAGCACAGAAGGTCCGGGGAGCCTTCTCAATCGGGCAGTGTGGTGGTGGTGCTGGCAGGAAACCGGCGACTTCCATTTTCCTGCCGGGCGGAGGGAAACTCTTCGGAGGTGGCGGGTTGAAACTCCTCCTCCACTCCGCCCCGAGGCAGCCCGATCTCGGTTAGCAGCGCGTCTCCGCCCGCCCGAGCGTTTTCATAAATCAGGCCGCTGGCAGGCTGCTAATTAGCTTGGGCGGAAAAGAATGAGAACTCCATAGCGCACGGTGGGGTGGGGGTGGGGGCTCAGTAGGTGGGAGATCAGAATTTCCCTAGGACCATCCGGAGACTCCTTGGGGCACTTCAGCAACGACCGCCCAAGCCACAGCACATCACCTCCTCCCAGCCCTGGCCTTCTAGCAGGGTCGTCTAGATCACACGCCTCCCGCACTGCGCGTATCCCCACGTTCGACCCGGCCCGCCCACCCACGCGGAGGCCAGCTCTCCCACTAGTTGAGCAAGCCCAGCATTAATTAACTCCCCCTCTACCCCTTGCAATATCAGAAGACTTTCAAAACTCATCCCCAAGTGTTTTCCTCCTTAAGCCTAAAGTCTGCGCTTGAAAATAACCGCTAGAAAAAGAGGGTAGTTGGGTCTGGAAGAAGGGTCCGCCACCGCAGGGCTTTGGGACAACAGAAATTCCCCAATGATAGTGTGGGGTATGATGTGGGATGCTATAACCCTATCCCTCCTCCCCCAGTGAAAAAGCAAGGCGGTCAGTAAACATTAGAAATAACATTAAAGTTGGATTATTGATTTTCATAAAAATTGCTAGCAAAGGATACTGCGAGAGAGAACAACTTCTGTTTATTTTCGCTTTTCCTCCCCCACCCTTCTCTTAGCCCTCTGGGCTCTGTACCCCTCCCAGCCCTTCCCACCCTCGGTCGGGAAGCGACTCTTGAGATGACATCACCGCGGAGACCCGCGGCCTCCCCGCCCCTGGCCCCAGGACCCCAGAGCCAAGATTGACAGGTGTCGCTCGCAAGGACAATGCCTTCCAGGTGTCACCGTCACAGTCCCATCCCTACTAACTCGCCCTTTTTGCCCCCTTCCGTTCCAACTCTCCTACCCACCCCCTTTTCTCCTCTGGGAGAAGCTCTCTCACTCCCACCCCCACCTCCTTGTAGCTTCTCGCATCTGGGCACTGGGCCTCAGGTCTAGAGATACTGGCAGGGGGCTGGCACCAAGGGGCAGGGGTGGCTGGGACTCCGCCTACTGCCTGCCGCAAAGCCGCTCGGCGATGCCAAAGGCTCGGGTGAGGGTCCAGGCGACTACAGCCCGGGAGTGGGCAAACAGTGAACATGCGTGCATTTTAAAGGAACTAGCGCTCTCTGGGCTTCCTTGTCTTTGCTCTTTATTCCCCCCACCCCACCCATCACAAACACATTATATAACAGACGCGAAGATAATCCTGCCATCTGGCAAATCCCAAATTTGGCGACCAAGCTCGGAAAGCAACAGCGACGTCTCATCCCGGGAGTAGGTGGCCGGTCCTGCCCTATTCCCGGAGCTAGGGCAAAGGCGATGGATTCTGCCTGCACCGCCCCCACCTCTGCCAGATCCCTCTCTGACCCCGCAGATTGTGGGTGTTTTCTCTTGTTCTGGGTAGCTATTCAGGGGTCCAGAATGGGGAAGCTGCAATTGTGGGGTTTACACTCTATTTTCCGCCAGTATTGCCTCAATGAACTAAAACCCAAATTCGGCTTCATTATGTACAACCGAGTGTAATTTATAGCTGGGCGGCCTGTCTGCGGCAATTTAGATCATTTGGTGATAAGGATCACACTTATTAGATTTCTTCAAAGCTGATGGGGTTTTCTATCTTTTTTTTTTTTTTTTTTAAGGAGGGTATTTGTGCTAAATTGCCCGGTGCTGGTGTGATAACTGTCAAAAGTTTGACATCAAAGGAGCTAATATTATTCAGTTACCAGAGGAGCTGTCTGTCTAAATAAGAATATCTTAATTACTGCATCACAAAGGTAGAAAAGGGGTCGAATCTGAAAAGGGGAGAGGTATTCAGCCAGCTCCTTTTGATGCACTATCTATATTAGACCGATGAACGCGCTTAATCAGGCCTAGTCCGATTTCCTTTCCTCTCCCTGTCGGTCCTCTGAACTTTATAACTATATGTAAACACGTTGTCAGTGGGGACATAATCTTCTCGGGTTCTTATTAGAAGAAATTTCCATCCTCTCCCGTTCTAGATTAGGCGGTGGAGTCCGCTCCATCAATGAAGGGACTAAGGTTTCGTGGACAATAATGTGACAATTGTTGATGGTTTGTGACCCATAAAATGTGGAGGTGACTGTTCTGGCTTTGGTATGTAATTATGCAAAACACTTTCCATAAAGACTTGCCATTCGATCTAATGGCAGTCCCTGCGGTCTATTTCAAAAAGGGAGGGTCTATGTACGCAGAGAGAAAAGTAACATTTGTTTTAACACAGGTTTTATGGTGGTGGTGGGGGGGGGGGGGGTAAATACAAACACATCCCAACGCCACCCAAAGTATTTTTCCAGTCAAATTAAAATAATTACGAGGGGGTTTAATAAGTTAATCATAGCAACACGGCCCTACCAAACACTGTGGGGGTGGGGTTCAGGCTTCAGCCTTAACACCTCCCGACCTGGGACTGTGCCTGAGAGTAACAATTCACTTCTGGGGTTTTCAGGAGTGGAGTAGGGTGTCTCTGCCTCAACTCAGCCCACCTGGGTGTCCCACTGGGCTCTAAATTACCTGCCAGGAGCTGAGTTTGGGAAAGGGTTTGGGCAACGTCTTTAATGTCTTGAATGAATTACTTGGGAGAGAATTTTTAACTAAGCGGGCTTCTCCCAAGAAATGCCCCCATTCCCCTTCCCTCTAATGCCCTCAAGCTCCCGGGGACTGATTTGGATTGAAAGGCTAAACCCGACGCCTACGCTCCTACAAGCCAGCGGTGGGCGGAGCACACTCCAAGCAGCTAAAGCTACAGCAACACCTTCGCAAGCCACCTGAGATTTGGTTTTGTTTTTAACAAATAATAAAAGAAATTAAAAATGCCTGGAGGAAAAATGTGGAATGACATGGGAGGTCGTCACTGGTCCGCACTCAGAGCTGGCTGCTAGCTAAAAAGCGAGTCTATTTTCTGGCACCCCACTGGTTCCCCACCATGCCTGGAGACTTGCCCTCCCCAGACTGAGCTGCTATGTGTTGGGCTATGAGTCCTCACTGACCGCAGCACAGTGACGTTGCTGTGTGAGCCCGCAGACGATGGCAACAGGGGATTTTTCAAGGGGGAAATGATGATTAAAAGAGAGAATCATCTAAATATCAAAGTGACACAGGGGAGACCTGGAAAAAATATTTAAGCTAATGAAAAGCAAATAAAGAAGCAGGCACTTAGGCTGGGAAATTAAATATTATGTTTAAGATGGTGCTTTTGTGCGGGCTTGAAGATTTCCGATTCATGTACACATAATAAACACTCGGGTTTGTCATCCGGAGGTGCAAATCTGAAAGATATTCCAACAAATGAAGTGCTGGCAGAGAGAGGAATAAAGAGATCGGTGCCTGTCAGGGGTCAGGCAGCCTGAGATTGCTTCTAGAGATCTTTTGAAAATTTCACACGATTGAAGGCTTAGGGGCTTCACTGCGCTAGCATTTCAAACTCAGATCAGTGGGATCACAATCAAAAATAGAGGTCTGGAAAATTTTGATGCAAAGATGGCCATAGGCTGCAGGGCTTCTCTCACTAGTGTTTCTCCCTCCCTCCACCCCAGACAGATACCCCGACATGGCTGTGATCCTTTGGATGACAGAGTTGTCAGAAAAGAAAGAGAAAATTGCATCTTGTCTCATAACTTCCTTTCAGTCCAAAGGAATTTAGGATCTTATTTCCAATAAAAGGGGGGAGAAGACAATTCATTTCTAGCAAGCATAGGAAGCTTGAAGAGTTTTGGATTTTATAGTTAATAAACTATTCCTAGACAGTTAGGTTTGGCTCTCCATTTATCCAGATTAAGATTTTTTTTTAAATTCAGTTTATAGTCTGGTATTACATTGAAAATTCGTCCCAGACAATTTCTTGACTCATGAATTGTATGAATATTTGGCTGTATAAAAATGATTATGTGACCATGTATATGTTGTGCACATGACATCTTTAACCCCTAAACCTGACTCATTCCATGGGAGTAAATGCTCACTCATATATTTGTTCCCCTTGTTCAACAAGTCAGCACTTTCTGGTTCAAACAAAAGACAAAATAATAATAATAATAATAATAATAATAATAATAATAATAATAACAATAATAATAATAATAAAATTAAAATAAATTTTCTGATTGAGCCATGGGGGAGAATTAAAGGAGCTGAGGAGAAGGTTACTATGAGAATAGATCAAACTAAGGAACTCTGAAGTGGGGCCAGACTTAGGAGTGTGAAGAAGCTGGCTTGACAGCCAGGGGGATAAAACAGAGCCAATCTTGGGAACAACCAGAGTAACGGCAAATATGCTAAATCCGGTCTCATCTAAAATTAATTGCATTTGGTTCAGCAAACTTTAGGAAGAGCAGGAGAAAAGGACTAATTTAACATATTCTTCCAGTTTTATTTTTTTACTATCTTAAACAAAGGAATAAGATATTTTTGGGAATGATTTGACTTATTTAGTTTCATTGGCTCTGGTAGCCAAAATGAGCAGAAGTTGAATTCCTGAGAACTTCCCTTGAGAGCATATACTCAGAGATCTCTAAGAGGGAACCCTAGAGGAGGAAGAGAAGACTTATACACAAATTTTCCCCTTTTTAATTGACTTAACTCGTTATTAATGTATATTACTTCACAGGTGGGCAGAAATCAAGAAGTATAAGAATTGCTCAGACTGGTTTTCTAAGTTCAAAGTTTCGGTGGCTCTGTCTTCATGGGCAGACTCTGGGACCACCCCCAGGATAGGGGTGAAAAGGCAAACCATAGGTGCCTGGCAGGCTGGACAGCCCCCAGATGCAGCTTCTATGCAGAGGAAAACTGGGCCCCTGGGTGTGATGAATACGAGAGGTGGAGGAAAGTGGAGTGTGAGTGCCCCACAAGTCCCACATCCAGAACCTTCCTAGGCACTCAAGTTGCCAATTCTAGCCAGGGAACTTCTCACCCTGGAAGTTTTGGAGAAAGGGTTTAGATGTTTTCAGGGCTGTAGTTTCCCCTAGATCCGGCTTCTCAAAAAAAATTTTTTTTTTCTCTCCATATCCACAGTTAAAGGCATTCAGAGCAATCCGAAGTGTAACTTTAAAACACTTGAGCAGAGAAGCAAATGAAGGGGAGACTTTGGAGAAGGGCCACCTACAGGGCTCTCAATCGTGCTCTTTCTTAGTAGTCTAAGAAGGGTCGAGGCCCCCAACTGGGCTTTAAAAGAGAGGTTTTGTGCAGTGAAATATGATGGGGCCGGTCCTGGCGTCCAGGAAGAGAAAAATCATAGGCGCGAAAAAGTAAGAGAGTGGGGAAATTGTGACGATCTTTGGCCAAATGCGGTCTGTGTCTGTCGCCTCTGAGCCAGAGAAGCGACCTAACCCCAGCGGGGAGACTAAGCAGCCAGCTTGGTTTGCGCCGAGATCCAGGTTAGGCGCACGTTAGGGATGGCCGAGTGTACCAGATCCAGGCCAGAGAGATTCAAACCTTCTCCGTTGACATGAGGAAGGTCTAAGGGTATGGATGCAGAGCTGAATGCAGAGCTGGCAGGAGCCTCCATTAAAACAAACACACAACTCATTGAAGCAGTCTTGAGGGGTTGCCCACTTTGCCCATAAAAGAGGAGTTTTCTCCCGCCAAAGAGGTGAGACCTATGCAACTTGTACACTTCAGGGACTGTGCAGGATGTCCGCTCGGCGAATTTAACAAGGAACTCCAGGGGCGAGGGAAAGGGCAGCAACCCTACATGTCAGGCTGCAGGAGACCTCCGGTGATAGTTACAGGTTTTCCGTTCCTAACCGTGGTCAGCCTTAGGAGGACACAAGAGCAACATTGCTCTCGCCATCCCATTCTCGCCTGTCCAAGGGGCGGAACGGGGGGCGGTGAGTCAGGATTCAGCGAAGGATTGCAAACAGGAGGTCAGAGTCTTAGAGCTTGAGATGAAACGGCGCCTCTAAATTTCTAGATTTTAAAGCAAACAAAGCTGAAAAGAACCCAAACGCCTCTGGTAGGGCAAGGGCTGGAGCTCCCTCCGGGCGTTTGAGGCGGAGCATGCCCTTAACAAAGCACCGCGCTCCCTTCCTATCAGGGGCCAAACGCCAACCTGGCCCCCTCACCCTTTTGCTTGGTGACGGGGAATCAGGAAACCCGGAGTCCACTCCTGTGTTATCTGCTCATCGCCCTGCAACAAGCTGACTGCGGGGGCGGGGCGCCTCGCGTAGCCGGGAATATATTGAGCTCAGGTGGGGACCTAGCGGGCTGGAGGCTTGGCAGCAGGGGCCAGGCCCCATCCAACCGCTGCCCTCTCCAGGAGTCAAACACCAAAAACATTCAGGGGCCTAGTTGAATGCTGGATGAGAAAGAAACCTCCCAAAGCATCTTCCAGCTCCATTACTCCTAGAGCAAAAAAATTGAACGTTTCCAGTGTTTGGAAACCTCCTGCCACTGTAGGAAGGGGTTTGCCCTGCAGAGAGGCGAAAACATGTTAGGACACCCGCGTGACCGTCTTGGCCTTTTCTAAAATTATGTTTTAAAAAAAAATATCATGAAACTAAAAACTCCAGGCGAGGCAATGCCTTTCTTCGCCTTTTGCTATGACATCCACTAAATAAAATCCTCTTTCAAGCCATCATCATTCTAACTTCAAAGGAACGAATATTAATTTTACCTTTATTTAAATGATTGCCAAAGCGTGAGTGAATCTCACCTTCTTCAGCCCTCCCTGTGGGTTTTAAGCTATCAAGTGCTCTGAAAAGTAAGCAGCTCCCCTCCTCCCATACTTTGCTTTGTTTTTTGTTGATGCTAATTCCGTGGAAGCTAATTTAAAGTTGAGCATGAAATGTATGAGCCGTGACTCAAGTGTCAAATGTGTCAGGTATCTCCAATGACCTCGGAGTGGAAGAATGTCAGGAGTGCCTGATCTTTTCCTTGGATGCCTGCAGACCAGGCCACGTGGGATCTAGTGGGCACCATCTCCTGCTACGAGGCTTCATAATCTTTAATACAGAAATGGGGAGTTGGCCACACGCACAGCCAGATGACCACCTCGTACAACTTCGCCTCTGTTTCTTGGAGGCAAGAAATGGAACGCGAGAAACTTCGGGCGATCTTTTTGACGCCACGTCCAAAATTTAGGATCTCTTGCCAATTTCTCAGTGTGTTTCTGTCTAGATAGACTAAGCTCTTTGGAGTTAATTAACCCGTGGTCCACCTACAATTAATAGAGAGAGAGAGAGAGAAAAAAAAAAAAACAGAAAAAGGGAATCAGAAGGAGGGAGGAAAATGAAAGTAATTCAAGTCTAGCCGGATTCCTTTACATCGGTCCGTCACAGTTAGTTACCGACTTTCCAGCTGCGAAGACGTTGCGCGCCATTTACTGTAATTGAATTGCTGTTATAACACCTTTCAGGGGGACAGCAATGCGTTTCAAAAAAAAAAAGTTGTTCTCAAGCAGCTTTCCACTGCTTGTGCTCCTCCCGGAGTCGCCCACCACCCGCCAGGCACAGCTGCCCCAAGGGGGGATGGGGACACTGCTCGGTAGGCCCCAGGTGGAGCCCCAGAAACCTGGTCCCAGGTGAATTCCTGCTGGGAAGTGAATGTCCCTGGTTTTGCTGATACTCTGGGGATGCTGAGAACCCCATGAGCCAGAACACCAAGTGAATGAACCTGAAAGAAGGACGGGGGCGGGGCCTGGAATTGCAGGGATGGGGTAAATCAACGTTTTGATAGGAAGTAAATCCGTCGCCACCAATGCCTTTTGCCTTCGCTTTCCATTTGATTGATTTCTAGAGCTGCCCCTGCCGTGGTACAGCACCACTTTGTCCTCCTCCTTTCGCCAACCTTGGCAACCCTTTGGAAATTTATTCACCTCAGGAAATGAGAAAATTTCCTGTCCTAGGACTAGGAGCCAGAGGTTTGGGCATGGTACTGGGTTGACCCTTCACGTGCACTCACCCTGCCCACATCACTCGGATCCACCTCCCCAGTCTGAGGTTTCCATATTGCCTGCGAAGGAAGAACATCAGAGCCAATAGGATCTACCACCTCAGTTTCCCAGTCACAGCTTCTGGTCTCTGTCAAGGGCCTCTCAAACGCTTGCTCAACTTTTGCACCCTTTCTCCAGTCTCTCTTGTCCCCCAGCAATGCCCATAGCTTGACACCTTTTCTTTGCCATTTCTTACTCCTTGTTGTTCTCTGGAAGCTTCCACAGAGTTTTCTAGGGATAGAAGGATAGAGACTCAGATGACCTTCAGGACAGCCTCAGTTTCCCAGCGGTCAGCACTGTTTCGGCACAGTCACCAGAAGTTCAGCACATTAAAAGAAGTGTCTGGGTGGCAGAAGGAATGGGTTATCTCTCCACCTCACTGCCCCGAACAGGATTCTTTTAGCTAATTTAAAGAGGCTCCAAGGGAAAGGTAACTAGTTGAGGCTACAGTATCTGAACCCAGTGGATACATCCTGACTGGGACATCCTCAGTTTTTCCCGCAGATTAACGGAGAGAATTTGAAACAGAGTCGGATTAGAGGGGCGGCAGAAATAAAGGTGGTTGGAAAGCAGTCCCCAGGATGTTTGGTACTGATACCAAAGGGCAGAACAGGGGAGAAGCAAGTAGTTTTGCAGAAAAGGAACGAGTGTGAGGTTTGGTCTTTCACTGTCAGGTCTGGAAACTTTATGACTGTCATTTGGGGTTTACCAAACGCGTGTACTTGCGCTTATCTTCGTGGGAACAGATTTAAAAAAAAAAAGAATAGGAACTTAGGCAGGGGGGAGGTTCTGGCACCACTGCAGTCAACTCTTTAACTGGGAGAACTTTGGCTTGCTTGGGTGCTTACTAAGTGTAAGGTCTTTAGAAAGCAAGAAGCCCATTTATCTTGGAGGCATCGATGCGAATGTGTTCTCTTTGGTTCTGAGAGTTGGGGCGCATGCTGCACCCTTCCACAGTCGAGTACATCTATTTAAAGTTTAATTTCATTCTTAAGTGCTGGGGGGGGGGAAATGGAGTGGGGAAGGATTTCCTCCTAATCCCCAAGAAGTCTCCTGTGGCAGATAACTAGTTGGAGGTGGAGTTGGAGAGGAGGCAACAACTGCTGTACTAGGAAAATCCCATCAGCTTGACAAAAGGCGGTGGTGGGGGTAGATTGCTTCAAGGTTCTGCTGAGGACAGAAGAAAAGCAGGTCCTGCATCTGCACCCAGTTTTCTCTGCAGGGAACCCTAGAATATTTGATTTGCACCTCTTTATCCCCAGACGGGACAGGCCCTGGCTTGCCTCTCCTGGTATTTTGGCGAGTGCAAGGAGGCACCCAAGGTAGAAAAGAATTCAGAACTTGAGAAGGAGTCCAGTGCAAAAATCTCATTCTCCGTGTCCCTGGTCAACAGCAGGACTGCGGCGGGTCCTACTAATCTGAGACAACTCCCACCTAGCACCCCAAACCACAGCCAAGGCTGGACTTGGGCTTCCCAGCCCTGCTCTTGCCTCACTGCTTTGCTCTATTTTTGCCTACCCGCCCCAAACAAAATCTACGCCCTTGCATGTGTGACTTTTTAATTTCTAGATTTGGCTCTGCAGCGATTTTTGTGGTGTATTAATCTTCACAAACAAAGTTGATTTCCAATGTACAAACATTATTTTGGAGAAGACACGGAGAAAAATAGAAACAAGGGAAACAGACATAAGCCAAGAGACCTGCCGGAAGCTACCTGCATTTTCTCTTTATAGTCTTACAACACCCGACATCAGTTACTACTCTTGTCTCCTTTTTGCTGCGGGTACCCAGGCTCAAGGAGGCAAAGAGACCTCCCAAGCCTAACCAGTTAAGAACAAGCCAGGCCTGGAAGAAACCAGGCTGGTTCTCTTGGCAGCCAGCTTCTGTCCCAGACTAGACTCAGGAGAGAAATTGGTTAGCTTTTCAATCCCTTGGGAGCTGTCCTAGCCTGCAGGGAGCCAGCCAGGGGATTCCTGGCTGTCTCTAGCGACTTGACTGCTCGGCTCCTGAGGCAGTGGGAAGGAGGGCAAGGAATCCCCTTCCATGGTACAGTCTGTAGCTTTCAGAGAGGGGTCAGTGTGACCCTGTTCTTTCCATATTTCAGAGATGAACCAGGGGTGCTTCTTGAGCTCTGTATCTTTGCTAAAGAAATGCAGAATTACTATTTCTTTTTGAGAACCTATTAAGAGAGCACTTGTATTTGTAAGAGGAAAAGAAGGAAAAATAAAGAAAAGCACTTACAATCTGGGGCAACTCTGGTGTGTATTATTCCTGGGAGATGGATGCAGATTAGGGTACAGTAAACAACTCAATTTGCAACATCAAAACAAATGGTCACATTTCAAGCTTCCAGTTATGGAGAGAGACACTAATGTAAACACAGGAAAATTTCTCTTGTCCTAACTAATCCCAATATCTGCATGGGGCCCCAGAAAAAAATGTTTTCAGGTTGAGACACAAAGCTATTCATTTATGTTATCAGAGGTGCTTGTCTGCAAGTATTAATAGAGGGACAAATGGCAAAGAGGGTATCTTCCCACTTTTCCCTTTTAATCTACTTTCACTTTCTTTTCACAGTAGTTTCAGGAGGAATTAAAGACTTTTAAACTGACTTTTTTTTTTTAAGCTAGAAAAGCAGATAATACCTTAAAGGCAGCTGCAACAGAGTATGCAGAATAAATAAGTAACAATGACAGAAACCATTAATTATTCCATCAAATTGGTGTGAAGAGTGTTTCACCTACATATTTTTTTCTTTCCTTTCTTTTTTTCCCAACTTTTTCATGGTTTCTTAAGCTATGCAGATCCACGTTCAGTGAACTTAAAAATGTATATATCATCCTTCAATAGATATAAATCAAATGAAAAACATAGCCTATGGGATTGTGTAGACCCAGGAAAAGCAATATAAAGTAAGTGAAGTATAGGAGAATAATTTCATCTTTATCTCATGGTTTCTAAGATTAAGACCTATACCATAATTTATTATCTGTTATTTGAACAACCACTTAGCTATGTGATCCAGGCATGTTCCTACTTCATTTAATTGTCATTTTAACTTCACTCTTGGAATAGCACATAACAATTAATTGCATTATTTCCATTTTATTGATGTGGGCACAGAGGCCTGAAGTATAATGTAGCTGGTCAGTGGTAGAGGCAAGTTTTGAACCAAGGTATCTGACCACACAAATCATAAAATCAGCATCACAAAGTATGCCATTTTGGTAAGGTATATTGGAAGACTATATCTGTTGTAAAATATATTCTTTTTCATGGAGATAGGTGACTTGAAGGTGAGAAATTAAAGATGTACTCCCACTCCCAGCCCAATTATAACATTTCCCATTTTTATAACTTTGTCTTCAAAATCACCACTTTCTTAAGGGTCCATATGTTTTTCTCATCTTGGCTATAATGCCACAAGCCACAGCGTAGGTCTTCACAAATATTTAGAAGAGTGCGTGCCTGGATTTGTTTTCTGTTTTTACTACCTGCTTAGAGTCATTTTCTGCTCTGTGAGAGGGGTCTTTGCCTATCTTTCACAGGAAGGGTGCTACTGCACACATAGAGCATGCTGGGAAAGATTCCTTGATCAATAGGACCTATGTGGATGTCCATATGCTAAGGAGTCAACCTCTTTTCTCTGAGACGCTAGCTCAGGCTGGTTTTACCAGGCGCATTGATTCAAACCAAGATTTTACATCTTGGTTCACCACATTGGACACCTTTCTCTGCTCATGCTCTTTGACTGGTTAGTGGGGTCACTGCAAGCAAACTGAAAGTACATGTTCAACTAAACACAGGGGAGAATCTAAAGTAAACTGCTGATTTAGGATTCAATTTTGTGGCTGGATACATGGTAAAGTTATCTCTCCATGAAGCTGAGCATCTAATATTTTTAAGGCCATTGTGAAAGAAAAATCAGTGCACCTAGTTATTGTTTTATTAATTCAAAACAAGAAAATGAGAAATAGTGTTGAAATCTTTAACTTGTAGGGAGGAGTCACCCATGTGTACTACACATTTGGCTGAATATGGTCAGCCTAGACCAACCTGTCCTACAGGAATATTAAAAGTCAAGGTCAACTGTGCCTACCTGATTATACTTTAGGCCTATTCTAAATTTAGACTTTCCCCTCCTGGTAAATGAGTCATGGGATATTTGGAAGAGTGGGAATGTGATTGGAGCTGTTGGTCTAAGTGTGTAGCAAGGAGAATGCAGACATCCTGTAGGAGAGTAAGAGCAATTACTTTCTTGCTTCCCATGGAAACTTATCATTTGTGTATTTATTCACATGTACTTATTGAGTAGATAGGAGTGTCCAACGTAGGACAAGGCACTTGTGAATATGAATGTTGTAGTCTCTGCCCTTGAAAGGTTTTTAGGTTAGTGAGGGAGAGGTAGGAAAACATGACAATACAATACACTCTGATAACTGATACCAAGAGCTTTGGAAACTTGATAGAGTAAACGGTCCTTTCTGCCGATGAAAAACTGCCTGAGAAAGACTTCATAGTAGGGGTGATTCTGCCCTGGGACAGAATTTGTGGGATAGAGGCAGAATAAGATCAGGAATGGGGGTGAGGAGGGAGAGGGAGAGGGAGAGAGAGAGAGAGAGAGAGAGAGAGAGAGAGAGAGAGAGAGAGAAGAGAATTTGACTGGTGGGAAGCACAGAGCAAAGGTAGAGGAGGTCCCTTTTTCCTCTGGGAGGTCATTGTTCCTTAAATTGCTGGAGTTTGTATAAAGAAGCTGTAGAGTCCCATATTGTTCCTAATTAGGGTTTGTCTTTTCCTCTTTTTCATTTTCAGGGGTTGGAGGGTGGGGAGAAGAGTGGATTTGCAATGATTTCCAAGATGTAGTTGGTTTTTATATTTAAAAATAATTTATTCACTTCTGTAGTGAATAAATTCAGCTCATCATGTCCTGGACATTTACCTGAAGGTTGGAGGCAGAGAGACACAAACATTAAAGAAGACAAGACTGGGGAACTATCAGAAGAGATTAGTACATGGAGAATGGTAGCCAAAAAGAACTTGAGCCAGAATGAATTGCTAACTATGCACGTATGCCAAAAGTATCTGTACCTTTGGCTTCCTCTTCAGGGCTTATGCCTCTACCAGAACAGATGAAGCACACTGTTTTGGTTAGTTCTCTATGGGTCTCTCTCTCCCTCAGGGCTGGAAGATCCTTGGAGGCTGGGACTCTGACTGATTCACTTATGTTCCCAGCCCCTGGCCCTGTGCCAGGCTCATAATTAAAGCTCAGAGCATTTTGAATGAATGAATGAATGATGCAAGTTTAAGAATACAAGTTTTATGTGTATTATGAAAATACTATGGTGAAACCCATTAATTTGTATAATTAATACATCTTAATAGTTATTATAAGACATATAGATTTTTAATTTGTGTTAATGATATTGGAACATCTAAATATCATTTTATGTTTATCATTTGAGGTTTTAAATTATAATCAAGTAGTCATTTTCAAATGGTTCTTATTTATGGTGGGACCTACCTACCAACTAAAGAGCCCAAATACAAGTTATTAAACCGTGGATTCAAGCCCAGACCTTGGATAGTCACTTCTAAGAAATTAAAAAGTGCCAAGTATGAAAAATACTATCCAACAGGCTTCAAGTTAATGCTGCTTAGTTTTTGTTTTTGTTTTTTTCCCTAATCACTGCTTAGCTTGTCTCCTCAGCATGACTCAACCATACTCTTTATATTGGCCTTTCAACCATTCAGAGCCATGGTAAAATCTCACAGGGTTAAAACTTAACTTTGTGCATACATTTTTTTTTGTACCAGGGATTGAACTCAGGGGTGCTTAATCACTGAGCCACATTCCCAGTCCTTTTTATATTTTATTTTGAGACAGGGTCTCAACCAAGTTGCTTAGGGCCTCCCTTAATTGCTGAGGCTGGCATTGAACTTGTTATCTTCTTGCCTCAGCCCCCTGAGCTGCTAGGATTATAGGCATGCACCCCTATGCCTAGCTATATATATATATATATATATATATATATATATATATATATATATATATATATATATATATATAGTATATTAGTCATTTTATGTAAAGCCTGAGCATTTGCCAAGATACTTTCTTAGTTAGGCTAAGGGGTGCATGAAGATGACAATATCTTCTTTGGCCCATGGCTTCCATATAACTGTTGGATGTCTTTGTGAGATGTCAATACCCTGGACTCTTAAAAACTAGGGTCTTACAATCACATTCCCAGGGAGAGGGTGAGATCCGTTCAAGAGGAGGGGTTCACCTCAGATGTTGTGATGCCCTTGTTATAACACTGCTTTGTGTTAACATTTTCCAACATAGGCACCAATTAGATCTTGGAAACAAGCATGAAGAAAAGCGTTAAATGAAATCAAAACATGATCAGCTCCCTCTGAATTATACCTTATGTTTTAGCTACTCTACTGGCTCCCTGGCTTGGAGAAATTTCAAATTCCCACTGGCTTAGTAGCAAGACATCTTCTCATTCTTCTTTTCTAAACATATTCTTCCTGTAAAAAAATATTCCTCATACCACCTTATCTCTCTTGTGAATTCTCTTTTAAGAATTCATATTGTGAAGGACTTTAAAGGTGAAATAGAATACATTTTTTGAGCATGTTTACTGGTGTTCACAGCTCTAGGGAGCATTCAGAATTTTCAGTAAAGAAGTTTATAGCTTTTGTTTGCTTTGAGTTGAAAAGGCCATGTTAGCCTTGATAATCATCTTGGAAACACCAGCCTATGTCTTGGAATCCAGGCAGTTGAATTACTGGTCAAATATCCAGTCATCAGCACATGACTCAAAGACAGGAATATTTTTCGAAGACTGTAAGCCTCCATTGATAAGGACATAATCAAATTCTTTTATCAATACTATAATGTGATTCCAGAGAGCCCATTACAAGAGATTCACATGATATTGGGTGACATAAATGAAAAAGATAGAAAATCTAGAGTTAAGTCAATTGCCAAGTCTTTGGCATTCTGCTGACCCTATGCCGACTATAAAAATGTAGACCAACTTTAGTGAGTCTGAGGTAAACTTGCTATAGTTTGTATCTTGAATGTCTCCCAAATGCCCAGGTATTACAGGACTAAATGAAATAAAAACATGATCAGCTCTCTCTGAAATTATACCTTACATTTTAGCTACTCCTGGATTGGCCCCCAGGGGTGGCTCTACTGGGAGGTAGTGGAAAATTTAAGAGGTAGGACTTAGTCTTTAGGTAATTCAGGGTGTCCCCTCAAGGGGAACATCAACCCTCAGGTCCCTTCTGGTTCTCTTTTATTTTCCTACCATGAGGTTTGGCTCTACCATACACTCCTGCCATGATGTGCTGCTTCAATCCAGGCCCAAAGCAACAGGGCCAACTGATTATGAACTCCAAAATTGTTAGCCAAAATAAAACTTTTCTTGTTACAAATTGAATATCTCAGGCATTTATTATAGTGACAAAAAGTTGATGAATACAGAAGCCAATATAATTCCCTCTACCACCTCAGGAAATTATGTTCATACACAAATGGCTAAACCTAGAAATATAAATAGTTATCATAACAAATGTATCAGATTAGTATTTTCAGCACAAACATTCTTAAGAAATAATAAGGAAGGAAGATCTATGACTTCATTATGAAATAATTACAAATAATATGCTTCAATACATGATTACATTTACTGGATGCAAAAACAAACTGGAAAGAAAATGAAAAAAATCATTAATAATTGAATAGAAACTATAAATATCTAGATATAAATATCAGACTTTCTATCTAAATAATGGAACACAGTTTCTACTTTGTAACCATAGGTTTGGCCTTGTGCATATAGATCCTGTCTGTTTTACATCCAAAGAAAAAACAATGAAGGAGTTGGTTCTAATTCTGTCTCTTGCTGAGAAAGCTAAAGCTGAAAACAAATAGTTAATATTTACCTGTCAAGAAAGCAAGCATTTCAGGGCAGTGAGCTGTTATCTTGGCATAAACCTGAAATTGGAAAAAAAATACAGAAGTAAAGTGAATTATAGAAATAAGATTTTCCTGTATTTACCTAGTTTGGGAAGAGGGACTAAAAAAAAAAAAAAAAAGATGAAGTCTATCCCTGAGCTAGATTCTCTAGAGAAAGATTTTGTATTATCTAAAAACTAACATTATTAATGTACAAATTCAAAAGATGAACATTGTTTTCTTTTAAAATTTAGGATGCTTGGAAATTTCCTCAGATATATAGTAGGACTGCTTGAGCAGTCTTTACTGGTGCAAGATGGCCTTTAATAATCTTCCATGGTAGTCAATGAAAAAATTCTTCCTATGTTGCCAATTTAGTGAGCATAAATTACTGGAAACCTTATATGGAATAAATTATGTTCTTAAGCCTTCTCAGATGTGCAGCCAATAGAGATTTTAAAGCAGAAAACGAAATGCAAAATTTAGCTTGAAGGGGCATTGGTGTGCATTTGGAACCCTCTCTGGAGTTGTTCCCTCTCCACCCCTGTGAGGGGATTACAGGGCTGCATTCCAACCTGAGGCTGTCTTAGCCACATGCAGCTCTTCAGAAACCTGCATGTGGTTTTCTTCTTAGATTCAAATAAAGCAACAAGGAATATTGAGATGTTGATGTGGCAGTGAGCCTGAGGGGGGTGGGAAATGAAGAACTCTGCATAAGTCACAGACAGGACAAAGAGGAAAAGTGTCACTGACCCCAAATGTGCTATTACCTGACTTGCATGTCTTTGTTGAGAACCCTGCACTGCCATCCCTTTTTGTAAAACCATTGTAAGTGCAATTCATGGGCACTCATAAATGCAAGGTAAGTTTAATTGATTTGTGGCTTTCCACATTGCTGATGATGAAGTGGTACTTGGGCTGTTGAAAGGTGAGGGGAACTTGATTTCAATGCAGAGATGAGATGCTGCATTCTCTAAACTGACAGATGGAAATTCTGCTTGAGAATTTATTATATGATGTGAAGGACAATGGTGAAAATTTGAATCTGCGAAACAGTTCAATAGGTCAAAAATACAGTCAGACCATTAAAAGTTAAATAAATTGGAACATTATGATTCATTGGGAAACACATTTATGTGGCAGTTTCTAAGTTCCCTCATGATCTTAAAGTTCTGTGTCATCTCAAGTTTCCTTCACCTTCTTTGAGATACAAGGTACCCAGCCTGACTAGAATTTTTTGCCTATGCAATACCTTGATATGTGACCGAAAATATTTGTTATTATCTAAAGATACCAAATATCTTCATGGAAAATTAATGCTTTCTTAGTGTCTTATGAAGAGGCTGAGAAAGGCAGAGGATTGCCCCTGATTCAAGTCCCTGTCTCTCTCTTCCTATTCCCAGCAAATGACCATTTGTATATTGTCTATTAATAGAAAATTAAGTTACAGAGTAACAGGTATCAATAGTAATAAGTCAGAATATCAAAATGTATATGAAGTAAAATTTAACCACTTTTCTTTCTAATCATCCTCCTTCATATTTTTTAAACAATATTCATGAATTCTCTAATACTCCTCTCTTCAAGAAGTGAAGTCAGATTCCTGGAGGTGACACCATGATACTTTGAAGTAAAAGGACACATGTGATACTTGTGTCCTCTGGCTTTGGAACATGCTTTTGGGCTTCTCTCACTTGGATCACAAACTCTGGGAAGTTTACAAGAAGGTCCATGTGGCCAGGACCTGAAGTCTCTGTAGGGCCAGCGAGGAGATGAGGGAGGCCTGCTGACTGTATCAGTGAGCTGGGTGCCAGGCCCCTCAGCCTAAAGATGACTTTAGCTCCATCCAACATCTTTCTACAACCTCATGAAAGACCATAAATGAAGCCATCTAGAAAAGTCATTTTCACATATCTGACCTTCAGAAATTGTGACATAATAAATGTTTCTTGTTTTAATGTGCCATTTTTTGGATATTTTGTTATACAGCAATAGATTGCTAGTACAACTCTTTGAAGGAACTAATATAGTGTTCAGTATTGACTACAGAAGGCACTCAATAACTATTTGTTGAACCCATGAATTAAGATGCACAAATGGAAAGTTTGATTTATATCCTTCTATACCTTTCTCTATTCATGTAGTCTCTTTTAAAGCAGTGTCACAGAAGAGTTTTATGGTACAGATCTCTTTAATTATTAAAAGTTCAGTCATTCAATAAACACTTATTGCTGTTGCTATTTGTCAGTGAACCACTCATTCTCTTCAACTATGAAATATTTGTGAGCCCAATTGAGCATCTGCCAAGCTTTTACAAAGTATCTATTGAATCTCACTGCAAAACTCTCTGTCCATAAAGGAGAAAACCCAGATACTGGGCTAGATATATGCAGCTGACCAAGAAAGATAAAGTATAAATAAGAAGACAGAAGTCACTGCTGTTGTTGACATACTGAAGATCATCAAAGGTGAGCACAAGATCTATCATTGACCTAAGGTGTATGAGTAACTCAAGGTACTCAACAGTCACAGGAACAATTTGGGAGAAGTGTAGCTCACTCACTCTCTCAGTGATGTGCAGTATGGCTGAAGTTGGATTTGGGTCAGGCATGGTGTTGCATACCTGTAATTCCAGTGACTTTGGAGGCTGAGGCAGGAGGATCACAAGTTTGAAGCCAGTCTCGGCAACTTAGGACCTAAGCAACTTAGTGAGACCCTGTCTCAAAATAAAAAAAAAAATAAAATAAAATAAAAAAGGCCAGGGATATAGCTCAGTGGTAGAGTGCCCCTGGGTCCAATATCCAATACCCACTTCCCCAAAAAAGCATTAGAAATTTGCCAAGCATATGAATTTATTTTTATGTGGTCCCATTAAATTTTTATATAGAAGTCAAGGACTTATGTGGATGTCAATAAAATGCAAGTAAGACTTTGATATAGTACACAAAATATTATTCCAATTTGGTTTTCTCCTTGACTATGAATAACTATTATTCTGATTCTCATTCATTTGATATTTTCCTTGAACGGGTTTTCTGGTCCAAAAATGCAACTATATAAAATTAACCTTATACTCCTTGGTTATGAGAATAAAGATATGATGAAATATGATGTTATTTATTAAATTAATTAAAACATGCTTATTATGCAAGCCATCTGGGCCACATCTTCAAGTGAACACAACTAATAAATTAAATGCAATATCTAATTCTATTAAATTGACATTTCTGTTTTGTACATGTTTATTTAGCACATGTGTCTTTCTAGTTTGATATCTATTTTTCTGGTAAGATAAATTACTCCTTTATATTAATTTTTTAAGGTCTTAATTGGAGGAATTAAAACTTATGTTCAAAGAGATTTTATAGAATGTCCTCTCTTGGGAGTAGGGAAACTCCATAGGGCCTCTCCTTAGCCCATCTTTCCCTATATGATATAAAGAAAATTTTTCTAGCAGATCTACAGGTTTTATAGCATCTTTTTGCTCTAAATCTATTTTTAAGTATAGAATATATATATATATATATATATATATATATATATATATATATGGCAATTGTAGTATGTTAAAGTTGAGAATAATTACAGAAATTACCTGTATTAACTGGGCATGATGATGAACACCTGCAATTTCAGCGGCTCAAGAGGCTGAGGCAGGAGGATCACAAGTTCAAAGAGAGCCTTAGCAACTTAGCAAGGAACTAAACAACTTAATGAGACACTGTCTCAAAAGAAAAAAGAAAAAGGACTGAAAATGTGGCTCTGTGGTTAAGTACCTCTGGCTTTAACCCTTGGTACTCACAAATCTCCCCCCAAATTAACTGTATTAATTAGAATAGCCAGGTTATATTGCTATGAAAAAAATAGCACTAATATATTTGAGGATTACCACAACAATGGCTCATTTCTCATTCCCACTACATACCAACTGTGGATTATTGGAACATTCTGTTTTACATACCCACTCAAGGCCCCAAGAAGAAAGAGACTCTATGATAAATAATAATATGGACTATCTCATATTAGCAGTGTCCTCTGTGGCTCCAACAATGCAAGAGAACATTGGAGAATATCCACTGGGCAAAGAAATATCCAGAAGTAACACAGATCTTTGCTGTTTATATCCGTATGACTAGAATTAGTTACCTGTTCAAGAATAAATATGAGTGATCTGAGATAGTCTTGTGTGTGCCTAGAAGAGGGCAGCCAGGTATAGGTGAGCACCAGTGATGGCCACCACATTACATAATTTAATCCCTTCATTTTGTAGATAAGAAAACTGAAGGCTAAAGGAAGTTGGTATCCTAGGTCACAAAGTAAGCTAGTGGCAGAGTCAGGTCTAGAACCAGCTCTTTTGATACCAGAATTATTTCTATTGTTGCTCTTTCCTATATGAGAGTTGAAAACATATAGAATAAGGCATTAAGCATAAATTGGGAATTATGACCCTATTGTGATTTTCAGGTTGTGTGATTTCCTCTGATATAATGAAGAGGGAAGTCTTCTCTCTTAATCGGACAAATATGAATTTTTGACAGTTACTATTACTACTACTACTTCTACTACTACTGCTACTACTAGTAATTGTAGTAATAACAATATTTTGCATATACCTAGAACCTTGAACTTCTCAAGGCTTTTTCAAATATATTTCTCATTTGCTCCATGCATAATTTAGGTAAAATAAGCAGATTTGCTTTCACTGATAACTTTATGGACACACAGGGTTATGCAGTACCCATACTCAAAAAGTCAGTTAAGGATGACACTGGGATTATAATTCAAACTTGATTTTCAACCCTAATGTCAGAGCAAAAACCAATTATTTTTTCCTTTCTCTTTCCTGGGATTACAGATTTCCTATGGGAAAGGAATAATTTGGTGGCTTTCTTCAAGCTTCAACAGATTTCAGTGGTAGGATAAGGAGCATAATTTGAGTCCTAATTTAGAATGCTCTTAATTTTTTTTTTTTTGTATTGAGGACTGAACACAATGGCACTTTACCACTGAGCCACATACATCCCCAGTTCTTTTTTATTTTTAATTTTGAGACAGGGTCTTGCTAAGTTGCTGAGGGTCTTGCTGCATTGCTGAGGCTGGCTTAGAACTTGCAATCCTCCTGAATTGGTGGGACTACAAATGTGAGTCACTGTACTCAGATTTTTCTAGATTGTTATGCTGATAAAACTATAATACATGTTGACATTTGGAAGATATTCCATTGAGGCTTAACTTTTATCTTTCTGTGTTGGGATATCTTTTGAAACACTACAAAAAATTCTGTCCTATTGGTGTCCTCCTGGTAAGAGGTATTAATAATTTTTTTACCAACAAAGTGGGATTAGAATAGTGCTTGTCAGATTATAGTCACTCCATGTATATTTGCTGTTACTAATACTTAACATTTCTTGGATAACAGAGAAGGAAAATGAAAAGGAGTAAATTTGACTTCTTAGATTTTCTTTCTACTTCCTATTCCCCAAAGGCTGCAGGGGTCCTGACAGATTCATAATGTGATCCATAGAAACTTTGCACAACTAAATTTCTTTGGGTTAGTAAGCTTGACTTCAGTTTAAACTTGACAGAAGCTCACAAGGGACTGGTATAACAAAAAGAGGATGTGCTAACTAACATAATGGAAAGAATCAGGGGAAGATAGAGAGGTGTGCCAAAGAAACCACTAGGAAACTATTGTTTTATTTAGTGGCTCTCCTTTCCTTTGGCTTTATTCTCAAATAAATTCTCTTCAAAGTGGCAGCAAAGATACCAAAAGTCGTATCTTACTTGTTAAGTTTTTTTTTTTTTTTTCCTATAATTGCACCAAACAGGCCAGGATGGATGTCCACAGGTCTTCTTTGGGTGACATGTCCAAACCTGAAAAAAAACTACAGTCATTTCTATTGGCCAGGCTTAAGTCACTTGCAAACTACTGCAGACAATGAGTTTAATTAGCCCCATTTAAACCTTAAAGACTGAGAATCAAAAAAGAGGATGATGTCCTAAAGGAAAATTAAGGCATTATTCCAAAGGGGAATGAATATTTGGCAGAGAAAAATTTTATGCATGTTTTCTAGTATTTGACTCTATGCTCAGGAACAAAACAAATGTAGGAGAAAAAGTAAAGTATTTTAGTCAATGATGTTATTTTTCACTAAAATTGAGGAGGCCACAGCGCTAAGGTTAGGTGGAAAAATTTGATGATTCTAATTTGTTCAAATTATATTCTGTTTAATATTACATTTTCCATAGACGTGTACATGCAATGGAAGTTGATAATACCTTTTGCATCTTCATTCTTAATGGAAAAATATTTTAGGAGGGGGTATATAGGCTGTAAAACAAAATTTTGTAATCATGTAAGTGATCAGTCCTCTCTAAGTAAATATGGAGATTCTGGCCTACTCTTCAGAGAAAACCACTTTTTTTGGGAGGGGGTATTGGGAATTGAACTCAGGGGCACTTAACCACTGAGTCACATTCTCACCCTTTTTTTGTTTGTTTTATTTTGAGACAGGGTCTTGTTAAGTTGCTGAGGCTGGCTTTGCACTCGTGATCCTTCTGTCTCAGCCTCTAGAGTTGCTGGGATTATAGGCATGCATCACTGCAACCCAAGAGAAAACCACTTTTTAGTTCCCAGGAAATCCCTATTACTCAAATTTTCCTACTCTGTAAGCAGCGATGGTATAAGCACAAGTGTGTTCAGAATGAAGACTTTCTCTTCATGTCTTATTTTTCTGTAGGTGCCAATTATTGTTTCCTCAAGGTTGGAATGCATGGTTATGGGACAGTCACTTTCTCCTTCAAGCCACACCCATTTGTTTATGTGGGCAAAGCATCATGTACATCTATCTATGTTATTTGGGTTGAATAGAACTAATTTTCAACTGTCACACATAAAATACTCCCTAAATAACAACTAAATTCAAGCAATTTCACAACTATATTGTTTTTAAATAAACTTTATCAGCTGATAATTGTGTAGTACTTTCCTGTTTCCTAACTTTCTTAAGGCAGGAAGGGCATATAATAATATTATTATTCTCATATCACAGATGATGAAATAGATAACTGGAGAGATGGGGTGACCTGCTCAAGCTGATGTGAGCAGTAATTAATGCCACGCTTCAGATCTAGACCTCAGGTTTCTCTCACTACATCTCATTATCTGAGTTTGGGCAAGGGCAGCAGTGTTAGCTAGAAGCTAACAGGAAAAACTCTGGAATTGAATGACCAAAGGCTTGAAGCCTAGCTCTGCTGATTGTTAGTTGTGTGACCCTGGGCAAATTTCTTAATCACTTAGCCTCAAGTATTACTCTTCTGTCTTGTTAAATAATTCCACACCTCTTAGGGTTCTTGTAATGATTTAATGAAACAATGCCTGGACAGTCCTTAGCAGGGGCTCTGAATCTTGCTCTTGCTTAAATATGCCAGTTATTGTTATTGTTGTCATCAGATATCTCAAAATGCAGATTCCACCTGCATTTCCAAAGAGAAACAAAGAACTGAATCATTCGTACGCATTATAACATGTTTTTGCTTCTACTAACTATAATCTTTCAGGTAAAATGGGAGGGCAAATTGCTTCAATATTCTGTTTAACTCACTATACTATACTGGCTTTCCAATTGCCTTGTAGCCACCCCTGCCCTAATTCTGACCATCCACCACCAAACCAAGTATATGTGCCATATGTACTGACATGATTGTAAGTTTAAGACAATTTTGCTATTCTGAGATATGTGTAAACTGCAATTGGATTTAACAATTAAATTTAGACATGTAAAAAATAACATAACTCATCTGAATCTTCCATTATAGGCTAAATAAACCCAAGGAAATTATGTCTCCATTTTTTCCCCCAACTTTCCCCAATTTATACTGCATTCTAGATTTTCCCAGTATTAGTTTCATGAAAGATCACCCAGTTACTTCCCCACCACTCCAACACAAGTTCTTCTGGAACACTGGCTTTGAATACAATGGGGAATATCAGTTTCATTTGGGCAAACTCTGATTAGAAGGTGGTTTTGTAGAGTAGTGGAAAATGAAAACCAAAGGCCTTGAGCAGGAACAGCCTTTTCTAGATAATTTTTTTTTTTAATCTATTCAGAACCATTGAAAAGTGAGTCTATCAGAAATGGAGTTCTTTGAAAGAACAAGACCAAATTCTTGCCATGCAGAGCTTGAAGTCTAATGGTGTGTATAGGCAAATAAACAATGAAAAATGGTGGTGAAAGTATAGTGGGGCTACATACAAGGAGCAAGGAACTCAGACTTTGATAGTTCTTCTCAGAGATGGCAACATGTAAGCCAAGGACCAACCCATCAATGTGAGTTTAGACAAGTTAGGGTTTGGTGGGGAGAAGGGAGGAGGCAATCATTTGAGTCTAAGGAAGAAGAAATGGAAGATTTGCAGCAGGGAGCGTGCTTAGCTGACTTTGTGGAGTGCAGAGTTCAGGGAGAAATCCCATCAGAGAGGGATACAACAAAGGTAGGGGCCAGAATAAGGAGCACATGCGTGTAACAATCCTACCCTCAAATCTGTGAAAGCAGAAGTGACTTCCACTGTCCCTCTGTCTTCCCAGGGAGAGGTGCACTCAGAAACATCCAGGCTTTCTGGAGACTGAAGGTGTGGGGGGGTGCAATGACTGAGCACTAATGATATTACGGCACAGTGTTGTCATTGTTTTTAAAGTAACTTTATGTTGATTTAAACTTAAAGCCATCATATCTAGGCAATAAAATAATAGATTTTAAAAGTCCAAATTTAAATTGTGATGACTTTATCAAAGGACTTTATTACTGACATTCAACGAGATAACCTCAAAATTAACACTGTCTTACTGATATTTGCAATACACTGGCAACTTGCTTTACAAGAAGTGATATGAGTTCCCCAGGGAAACCTGGCTGATGAGAGACAGAGCTAGGATTGGCTCCAGAGGTTGCACGTCCACGGCAGTTTGTAGCAGGTATGAGCTGATTGTGCAAAGCCTTGCAGAGCTTTCGACACAGTACCCTGTCAACTCTAGAAGACCCCTGACGTCAGATTTAAGGCATCAACTTATGTACTTATTTTTTGGGGGGAAGGTCAGGGCAATGTTTAAATAAAACATACTTGTAAAAATAAAGTTGTTGTTAAGCTCCAAAGTTACAATGACTATTGTAAATTATGGTGATTTTCCATGAAGGAACTTTTAGACATCTTATATTTTTACTTTCTCTTAGCATGGATAATGAAATTAGGTTATTGTCTCTTAAAGTTAGTAATATTTCTTGTTTCTCCAGAGGTGATGACAATGCATTTTCTTTACATTTTTAGGAAGGTATAGTTTTTTTTTTTTTAATTTGAAGACAAGGTTTTATCATGATTTACTTGGGATTTTATATTGTCTTATAATTTTTAAAGTATTTTCTTTTTAATAAATCATGTGACACTCTTTTGTCCCCAAATAAAAACGCAGGCTCTAACCATGTCTGACATGCTGTTTTTTTTTTTTTTTGGTCTCTCTTTCAGAAGCTCATAAATTAGAGTGCCAAAGATGCAATATTGCTTTTGATGTATCTGAAGTAGCATAAAGTGAAGTCTTGGAAACTACATCACATTTTCAAGAAAGAAAGAAAAGTTAAAGAGGTGGGGGAAGACGATAGCTTAAAAATAATTTAAACTGTGACAACTGTATCAAAGGACTTCGCTACTGACATTCAACATGACAACCTCAAACTTAACACTGCTTTATTAATGTTTGCAGTGCACTCACAATTTTTCAACTATACTCTCCTTTAGAAAAAAAAAGCTGCCATGCATGTTATCTGTTTTCAAATTTGTCAGACATACTCCAAGAATACTGATTAGAGAATTAGATTAAAATTGAAAAACATTGTGTTGTATTCATATTGAAAGGGAAATTTTATTCCTATAAAAGTATTTAAAGTGTATCATACATTTGTTCCTGGAATTGACATTTTGTGTTTTTAATTTTTTGTTCCTATCAAACAAAATTTTTTTTATATTGGATCAAGTCATTTTATCTCTATAGCCTATTTTCACTGTCCTTGCTGGACCTATGAGCATGGGCAAACACTTTTTAATTGTCCTGATCAAGTGTGGGGGACATCCTTTTGCTGACCCCACTTGTAATCAATGGTGATCTCCTAGAAGCAGGTGAATTGATTGCCTCTCTCCTCCCCAGCTAGTCAGAAGAGTGGGTCATACATTATCCTGCCCCTTGGAAAAATCCAACTCAGTGATTGATTTTATGACTGCTTGTGGCAGCAAATTCCTCAGCATGAATTCTAGCAGGTGAAGAAGTATTTCCTATAACTTGCTCTAAATTTCCTTAGAATTAACTTCTCTGAGTGGTCCAGCCTCTTATAGGACAATGGAATAAGGATCTATCAGTTTTACTGCCTAGTACCTATCTTTAATGCCTAAGTAAATCTCTCTTATTTTCCAGACTTGAGTTAGTAATTTTAACTTTTGAAATATCCCGTCATGAACAAATCTAGATGGGACTCACTTCTTTCCCTACTCTGGAACTCAGCCATCCCTGCACTAAATTTTCTTAAGGTGAGAAAGTGAAAGATGAAAACAGTAATCTAAATGACCATATATTCTCCCCATAACACTATATTGTACTCAGCTTTCTCTTATTTTTTTTTATCCTTTTGATTTCTCTGTGCAGAAAAAGGGAAATTCACTGAATACTGTAAAAATTTCCTTTGAAAGATTTTTAATCTAGTTCTTCTTCATATTCAGTGCAATATCACCCTCTTACAGTATTATATACCTTATAATTTATTTATTTATTTATTTATTTATTTATGTGTGTGTGTGTGTGTGTGTGTTGCTGGGGATCAATCTCAGGACTTAGTACATGCCTGATGGTCAGGCTATCACTGAACTACATTTCCAACCCCTGCTTAGGATAGTTTTATTCAATAACAAAAAGCCCTACAGGAGCTTGGGCATGTCTTTGTTCTGATTTCTACATTCCGTGGGGGAGGGGAATAAAGCTCTCTTTTTAAATATTAAGCAGATTAGACATTAATTTTATTAAATCAACCATTAGTTATTAATCAAACAAAAATAAAAATAAAATATGTAGCTATCCAAAGACAACATTTTCTTTAGATTTTCCCCAAATGTGTCTTTTCTTGCTTTACTCCCAAATACTTTCATTTTTATTGTCTTCCTTTTATTGGTTTTACAATGTCAGTATCAAGATGATCTTGTTTGATGGCTTACAAACACCACTTATAAGATTCCAAACAAATAAAAATTGAATTTTAATAAAACAAATTTGTTTATTGAGATATGTATGAGAGAGACCTAGTATTTCATGCTTGTTGAGTAAATTAGGCTTTGAAATATATTTGAATTTGTGGAGTGAGGGTGAAGAATCACACACACACACACAACATACACATACACACACATACCAAACAACAAACAAGCAAACCAAAAATTTTTAAAAAAGGAAAGAAAAGAAAAAGCAGATCAAATTGAAAGTATATACTGAGGCAAGGGTGGTTTTAATATTATTTTAATTTTGGAGTTTCTGTAAAGAGAAGAAAAATGGTGAAGGAAGAAAGGAGAGGAAGAGTGTGGCCATGAGCAGGGGTGTGACAAAGAGGCCATGACTCTGCAGTGATCTCTTTTTCTGCCCTTACTTCCTTCTTCCTGCCCTTCCTTTTCATTTTACTTTCTGCCTTCTTCTCTCCATTCCTCTCTACCTTCTCTTCTACTTTCATCAAAGATCACTAAGCACCTACTATATGTGTGTTTCGTGCTAGGCACCAGATGCAGTGACAAAGGCAAACCTGGCCTTAAACTCAGAGCAGGGTCAGGCAGATGAAAAGCAATTGCACTAGGAGTCATCCTAGAGGAGCATGGGAGCCCAGAGTGGGAGGACTCATCCTATTTGAGAAGGAGAGATGCTATTGAAACTAATACATAAAGGATGCTTATGAGTGGGCCAGGGGAATTAGGAGAAGAAAAGTCATTCCCAAAGCACAAGGAGCTCATAGTGGAGGAGCTGAAAGAAGCCCAGTAGTGCTAGAGACAATCATCTAGGGAGAAATTCCTCTTGCATGGTCATCATGGCTTGGAGTATTCATATCCATTTTTTTTCTTTAAAAACAAAACTAATGAGAATACTTAGTACTTTGGATAGGCTAGTGGTGTAGCTCAATGGTACAGTACTTGTCTAGCATGTGCAAGGCTCTGGGTTCTATCCCTAAAACTGCAAGAAGAAAAGAAAAACAAGACAAAAAAAAAGCTGTTTGGCACAAATGCATTATTTTTTATTAAATCTAAGAATTAGGTAGAGTTGGCATTGTTATCTTTTGAAGTAGCTTTAGAACATTAAAGAAAAGGATGCTAGAATTCCAAGAATATATGAAATATGTGCATCCTGTCTCCTCTTTCCTAGTTAGGGACCTGAATTCATGACATAGGCAATCCAGGGAGGCTAGCTGGGTGCCAGGGAGGGTACTGTGTTTGTGAACTGGCAAAGATGCTCATCCCATCGGTGCAGAGAGATTTCTCTTTAAGGGTCCTGTTCTCAGCATTTGAGTATTAATTTAGAGATACCACTCAAAATACTTTTTTGGGTACTTAATTCCTTTAGAACTAGCTCTCCATACAAACTTTCTTTTTTTCACAGTCAAATCCATGAAAGTTATAAATATTTTAAAAATTTTGGATTTCCCACTCAGTGGGACAGCCACTGTTAACAAGGAGAAGACATTAAAGGTGGGGGTGATAGTCGCACTGTCTCTATCCTATTGGTGCAGAAAGATAATTGCATGGCTCATATTGTACTTGGAAATAAAAGCCTCGATACTCCCACTTATTCTCCACTATATCTTCAAGGCTGAAAGCAGACCACAGGACATTTGGCTTTAAGAAAAAAAGGAAGAAAATTCGCTGGAAAAGCACTCTGCAGAACTGGGCATATCTCTGCCTTACTGTCCAAAGAAAGCAGTCTGGGACCACACCCATCTCTCAAATCTCTCTAAATTTTTCTGAATCCATTCTACTTCCCAATTTAGTACATTTATCTATTTATAGGTTTATATATTTTAATTGAGCTGCTACTGTTTTGTCATTTTGTTTTGCCTATCAAAAGCAAAGGGTTAGATGAGACACATTGAAGATATGGATTCTCTTTTGCAAATGTAAGAATATATTCTGAAGCTTGGTTGGGGAAGTCAATGGAGTCCCAGACTACCACAAATTTTTTTACTTCACTAATTTTTAATTTGTTTTGTGGTGGTGTGCATCAAGTCCAGGACCTCACATATGCTAGGTAAGTATTCTATCTTTGCATTACATCCCTAACCCTGTAACACTTTTTTATTAACAAAAAAAGAAAGAAAGAAGGAAGAAAGGAAGGAAGGAAGAAAAAGATTAAAGCAGATGTATGTTATCAAATAGTCTTGTCTCAATCATGTCTATATGGTGGCTCACAAATATTTTGGATGCAGAGGAACAAACAATACACATGTCTCATCCTTGGGTCAGACATGTAGCTCACACATTTGGAGCAGTCTTTTATTCAAGGTGCATATAGGACAAAAGTGCTTCCACTTTGACATATTTTAAACCTAGCTTTCAGATAATATTTTAAAAAAATTTAAACCAAAATTATTTTTATTAAAACTATTATATATGTTTTGAAAAGGACAAGGTTCAAATAATATGTGTGTTAATTCAGATTAAAAAGGCCAATTTTTATTTTGAGCTATATTTAATTTGAAGGGCACTTTCTGTGGTAGCAATTTTAACTAGATTGTGGAATCTTCCTGTGCAGGGAAGGTGCTTGTCAGGCTTGGGTAACACCGTGATCCTCTCTATTCTTACACACTCCCCAGAACTCACCACTGAGTCTCCTGCAGAGAAGTTCCTCAGAACTGAATTAAATGGCTGACCCAGCACAGCTGGTATCATCCGAGGATGCTGAAATATCCACCTCTAGTGTCTATTCCTGAACCTTGCTATTAACCCTTTCCAATTTCAGATAGAAAAATATTCCATTAAGGGAGTAGTCGACTCAGAATAGCAATGATGACAAGAATAATGCAATAAAGACCTAGACCGAGTAGCCACTGTGTACAAGAGACTGTGCTAAGCACTATTATTTTGTATAAACTTTCAAAGGGATATGTTTTTATCATTATTTCTATTTTACACTTAGGAAGAGTTATAGAGTTAAGAGGCAGACCCAGGACTCTAAATTGAATGTCTGGTTTTGGATTCTGTGCTTTTAATCATTACATTCACCAGGCTGGATACTATAGCACAAAAAGTTCTAAAAAAGCAGAAAGACTTCCTTAGGCCCTAAAACATGCAAAGCAAATTTTGTGGGGAAGTTATTTGGATCAACTCTTGGTCTCCTTTGTTCTTCCTTTCATTTTTTTCCCACAACTCTTTACTAAGCTGTATCAAAAACTGTTGTGGATATTGTGAAGAACATATATAAGAAAGACTCTGCCCACTTTTGATTTTCTGCCCTCTACCTAGTCTCCTTCCTTCAGTACTGTGATGGATTGAACAATCCTAAAACTTGGCTTTGGCCATCTGTTTGGGGGACTCCAGCAGAACCACATGTCTTCTGGTTCAAAATTTAAACCCACCTTGTCTATAATTCCTAGCAGGATTATGATCTCTGCTGCAATATTTTAAATCATCATTATTATTATTCTGGTGCTGGGAATCAAACCCAAGGGCACTTTATGACTGAGATACATCCCAAGTTCTTTTTACATTTTATTTTGAGATAGAGTCTCATTAGGTTGCTCAAACTTGAAATTCTCTGCCTCAATCTCCCGCATTGTGGTGATTACAGACATACACTATTGTACTCAGCTTTTTTTTTTTAATTTTGAAATATTTTTGTGGTGCTAGGAATCAAACCATAATCTTGCACATGCTAGGCAAACATTCTACCACTGATCTACATCCCCAGCTTGCATATTTTTAGATTTCCAGTTATTCAGAAATATTTTGATCTAAATATGCCTTTGGTGTCATGCTTTATTAATGTGGGTACAACTCATATTAGTGAGTGACTGCCTTGCAGCCATTTGCCCTGAATAAGTTATCAGGTTTCATTGTTTACTCTTAGTTTGAAAAAAATTCCATATGCTCTGACCTCATGACACTTAAACCCTGCGCATGCAGCTAAAACAGAAAACTCGTTATCTGATATCACAAAGGCAAATCAGCTGTTAGAAATACTCAAGTGTTTCCATCCCCACTGATATGTTGATGTTGTGGGGAGCCATAGCTTATTAATTAGGAATGCACAGGAGAGAATTTTGTTGTTGTTTATTCATTTCCAAATAAACCCAATACAAAGAAGTTTAGCTACAGTGCATTTATTTTTCATTGTCAGCATATATCATTATGTTATCATGCAAGAACTACCCAAGGAAATTTTACAAATATTACCACATGGATTGCTTAATATGGCCCTCCTCCCACCTGCCTGTGGAGTTGAGAAAAGGAAAAAACATGAGCATTCGTCAGGCCCTTGGGGTGAAGAGTCTGCTCACATGTGAGGATGCCAGTTAGCCTGGGTGCTTGCGGAACAGGCTTTGGCAGGCTGCCAGAGAGAGAGTATTTCATAATTCAGGACTTACCCCAGAGGATTCTGAGCCAACAAGACACTAATAAGAACTCAGGTTTGAATGCAGAGGGAGGAATTTTATTTCATGGACCAAGACGTTGGAGAAGGAAGCATTTCTACTTTGTAAGGTTTCTTTCCTTTTGTTTTACTTTTATTTTAGCTGATAGGATTTTTTCTCAATAGATTTCACAGTATATAAAATTCTCATTGTCTTTGGTACTTCTGAAAGCACTGTAATACCAATTCATCCCTAAAGAATGTAATAGGTATTTGGGGGGAAAAGATGCTAGTTTGTGCAATAAGATATAAAAATGTACAACTTACTTGTACCAAGAGTTCTGTCAAGATGTGTGTGGGATATCTCAGTTAATTCTTGGAACTCTAGTGTCTGGGTATTACCAAACTTAACTGTAGTTGAGGAAACTGAATCATGGAGAGGTTGAGTAATTTGCCAGAGGTCACAGAGCAAGTAAATTGCAAGGCTACGAAAGAACCCCTGCGGCCTGATTAGATCTATCCTCTTAAGTGACTTGGTGGTACTTTCTACATTTTGCTCTTGCCTTGCTGTTCACCAGAAGCCATTGGTCGGCCTGTGTCTCCATCTTTGTTAAGTAACTATTGTGCTAATATGTTCATTAAAACCACAAAAAGGGGTTGGAAGACAGTTTGGAAGTTAAAAAAAAAAAAAAAAAAACCAACAAAAAACCAACTAAACATACTCTGGTAGACCAGCAATCATGGTCTCTGGTTGAATGAGGTGAAAACTTATGCCCACAAAAAAACCTGTATGTGGATGTTTTCAGCAGTTTTATTCATAACTGTCCAAACTTGGAAGCAACCAAGATGTTCTTCAGTGGGTTAGTGAATAAACAAACTGTAATACTTTTGAGACAATGGAATATTATTCACAAATAAAAAGAATTTTAAGCACGTATTGCTAAATGAAAGAAGCTAGTCTAAAAAGGTTTTCTATCCCAGTTATGACATTCTCAAACTACGAGAATGGTAAAAAGATAGTGTTTTCCATTGTTTTGAAGAATAGAAGGATAAATAAATGAGCACAGCATAGAGGATTTTTAGCAAGGTAGAAGTATACCCTATGATGATAGTGTAGTAGGAGATAATTGTCATCATACCTTTGTCAAAATCTTTTCATTTCTCTTTTTGGGGTACCAGGGATTGAACTCAGGGGCACTCAACCACTGAGCCATATCTCCAGGCTTATTTTGTAGTTTATTTAGAGTCAGGGTCTCACTGAGTTGCCTAGCACCTCGCTTTTGCTGTGGCTGGCTTTGAACACACACACGATCCTCCTATCTCATCCACCCGAGCCACTGGGATTATAGGAGTGTGTCACTGGGCCCAGCACCTTTGTCAAAAACTTTTTTTTTAATATTTATTTTTTAGCTTTAGGTGGACACAGTATCTTTATTTTATTTTTATGTGATGCTGAGGATCGAACCCAGTGCCTTACGCATGCCAGGTGAACGCGCTACTACTTGAGCCATATCCCCAGCCTGACTTTGTCAAAATCTTAAGGTGAACTATATACTTTAAATAATAATAATGTATCAATATTGGCCCATCAATTGTAATAAGTATATTACACCAGTGCAAAGAGTTCATTGGAGGGAAAACTAGCAGGAGAATACATGCGAACTCTCTGTAATTACCTCTCAAACATTCTATCAACCTAAAACTGCTCAGAAAATATTAATTAATTTTTAAATTATTACTTATTTATTACTGCACTGAGGATTGAACTCAATATAATTTGCACATGCTAAGTATATGTTCTACCACTGAGCTGTATCCCCAATCCTAACTAATTTTCCAAAAAGGGTAAACTTGGGTAGGAAGGGCTCCTAGGAGGTAAGATGAAAAGAATGTTTTTTATTTCTTTCTCCATTATGCATGTTTCTACTACTTATTAGAAACAAATTAATTAAAAAACATTTAAATATATTTATTACATATTCAAAATTAATTAAAAATTTAGAAGCCATCAGGGTGGGGTTGTAGCTCAGTAGTGGAGCATGTGCTTAGCAGCTGTGAAACACTGGGTTACATCCCCAGCACCAAAACAAAGCAAGAAGCCACAAAAGAAATAATGGTCATCTTTGGATTTGATCCTGAAGCTATGATCTCATGTTTGACCCATATTTAATGATGAAATCTTGGTCTCTCTTGTCCCTGATGCATAATAGCACCATACTCAAAAATGACACCCTTGGTTAGGAAGAGGTGGGACATATTCAAAGAGTTGGGTTTCTTTTCTTTCTTTCTTTTTTTTTTTTTTCAGAGAGAGAGAGAGAGAGAGAGAGAGAGAGAATTTTTTAAATATTTATTTGTTAGTTTTCGGTGGACACAACATCTTTATTTTTATGTGGTGCTGAGGATGGAACTCAGGGCCCCGTGCATGCCAGGGGAGCGCGCTACCACTTGAGCCACATCCCCAGCCCCAGAGTTGGGTTTCTTACAAGTCTCCCTGCTGCCTGCTCTTGCCCTTCTTAGCATCATGTACTTTAGTTTGCTCCTCAGGGACTCTGCAGAGAGTTCATTCTGGTGGTCCAGTTTATATTCTGATATCATCAAGGTGAGACAGTGTTGGGAGAAGGGGAAAAAAGAAGATAAAGAACAAAGAAGGGAGAGAGGAAAGAATAAGGGAAGAAAGGAAGAGGAGAAGGGAAGGGAAGATAGAGCAGATGTAATTTTGATGGGCCAGTTAGGAGGCCTGTTTGGCTTCCTATTAAAGGTTTGGTCTTGGGAAGGGATTCTCCAAAAAAGAAAAAAGAAGAAGTTCAGATTTTCTAGCAAAAAATGGGACTGGATTTCTCTCTGATTCTTCTCTACTTCAAGCCTTGGAAGGTACACTAAACCAAAAATGGCCTAGCCCCTATCTGTCACCACTTCCTGCATCCTCACCACCAGGGCTGGTAGACACCATTAATCATACCAGGCATCCATCTGTGTGCCTGTCATTTGGGCTGCTCCCTATGGCCAGATAAGCAGATGACAGGCAAATGCCAAGCACTTGGCTGTGTGGTTCTTCAATGGTGACTGGGTAGAGGAATTGCTTCGTTTTGCTTAGATTTTAATTTTCACATAATCCAATTTACTCTTACAGAATGAGATAGTTAGGTTTAGAAAGAATGGAGCAAACCCAATTCCTTTTGGCTTTGTAGCTGAACTGAAGACATTAGAGATTTTAAATATCACTGGGCAGTGTTGATTCAGTTGAAACACATATGCACCAAATTTTAAGCAATAGGGAGCTATCTGATCAACTTGTTTTTCTATTTAATCAGTTAATGAAGGTTTGATTTTTAAAATACAGAATCAAAGAATCAGGGCTGGGTTGTGACTCAGTGATGAAGTTCTTGCCTAGCATGGATGAGGCACTGGGTTGATTCTCAGCACCACATACAAATGAATAAAATAAAGGTCCACCAACAACTAAAACAAAAATATTAAAAAGAAAAGAAAAGAATCAGCCAGGACAAGAATCTTAGTGTATTACCCAAGTTATTTGTTTTTCCTTTCCCAATATAGAGTTTATATATTAGTTATAATATATATCCTGCTGCTATAAAGAATATCTGAGATAATCATCTTAAAAAGAGGAAAAATTTATTTTGTTTTGGCTCATGGTTTCAGATATTTCAGTCCATGGTCACTTTGCCCTGTTACTTAGGGGCTCTGAAGAGGCAGCTCATCATGGGGAGAGTGTGGTGGAAAAGACCTATACACCTCATGATAGCTAGGAAGGAGGGTGTGGGGAGGCAGAAAGAGGGTTGGGATCCTAATATAGTCTTCAAGAATATGTCCCCCATTACATAATTTCCTTCCATTAGGCTCCACTTCTTAAAGTTTCCACCACTTTTCAAGAGCACCACAAGCTAGTAAGCAAGTCTTTAGCACACAGGTCTTTGAAGGACACTTATCCAAATTATAGAAGATTATAAACATAAATTCCGATATACAAGTTAATTTACCACCCAACTATTATTTTCAACCTCAAAAATTTATTTGGAATATATGTATAACCCCTAAAGACCCTGGTAAAATTGAATTATTGGCTCAATGTAAAGTTCCCAAGGAACCTTGACTGTTGGGCCCCTCTCAGGTAGAGTAAGCTTTCACAGATGTGCATGACTCTTTGTGCAGGTGGGAGATTTCTAGCTTCAGGAATCCTTCATTTAAATGGTGCCACAGCTTACCCTTAAATACAGACTCCAGAAAGTTTTGATCCTGTTTCTAGAAGAAAAATAACAATGTCAGGAATAACAATATACTCCAACTCCCTACTTCCAATACAATATACTTCCAATATCTCTTTCAGATTCCATGACACATCTTTGGAATGGTGTAATGCAAATGCTGATTTCTATTTTATGTATTTTATTCAAGGGTAGTAGTGAACTTGGGCTGCCCACCCCCACCCACTATTGTTAAGGTTTCTCACTAATATTCAGTGATATGAATTCAGATCAGACAAGGAATGAGTTGTGATCCTAGTACTAAGGAAGCAAACTGGGCATCATTTTTCAACTTTGGCTTTACTCATGCCATCTTCTATCAACTAAGTCTTTAGATCCAAACATGATGAACTACACCAAGTTGGATGCTTGAAGAATAAATTTTCTTCCCAAAGTGAATTTTTCACTCCTTTCCAAAAATTCACTTGTCATTTACTGAAGGCTTCCTTGGTTCAGCTACTATGCCAAATGCTTTATACACTTCACCTAACTTCAACATTTTCTACAACCCTTTGTGTATTGTTATTTTTTTTTCTCACAGAGGAAAATGAAGACAGTAACTCTTACAGATGTTAGACCATCATCATCATTATCAGCAGCAGCAGCAGCAATAATGATTCTTAACTCTGAGAAGCTACCCAGTTCCTGAAACATGGAAAGTATGCTATTTCAAGAATCCTCAAACAAGTCTTTAAAGTAAGGACATTTAATATTCCCATCCCACAGATAAAGAAACTGAGGCCTAGAGTTAAATTATCTCTCCAAGGTCTAAATACATCATGCAAAGGTGGAGCAGTTAGTCTGACTCTAAAGCCTCTGATCTTCATTGTTACAATTTCTGGTAATGTAGTGGAATAAAAGTAAACTAAAAAGTGTCAGGTGTGCACATATTATTTTATTAAGATGAGATGATGCTGGACGCAGTGGTGCTCACCTGTAATCCCAGCAGCTTAGGAGGCTGAGACAAGAGAATCCTGAGTTCAAAGCCAGCCTTGGAAATGGCAAGGTGCTAAGCAACTCAGTAAGACCCTGTAAAACAGGGCTGGGGATGTGGCTCAGTTCAGTAGTACAGTGACCCTGAGTTCAGTCTTCTGTAATCCCCCACCACAAGAAAAAAAAAAAAAAACGAAAAGAAAAAAAAAAAAAAGATGAGATGAGAAAGACAAAGAAAGGACAAAACTTTCCTGTGATTGGAAGCTTAAAAATTTAACACTTAACATACTTTATCCTTTTTTACTATTTAAAAAATTCTTTATTTTAATTGGTGCATTATAGTTAACCATTAATGTGGAATTCATTGTGATATGTTCAGAGATGCATATAACTTAAAAATTCTTAATAACTGCAGACCTCCAGATAAATTTGTCCAAAATTAAGTGTAAATTGTTCCAGTGTTCATAACAGTCAGCCTCAGTTTCATTATTATTACTATTATTATTGTCGTTTCCCAAACTTAAAACAACTTTAATCCTTATGAAAGCAAAGGTTAGACAATAAAAATGATATCAGATCCTTTTATAACAATTGTTTTTTTCTTAAGCATATGCACATAAGTTGCTTAATACTAACATTGAGGCAGTAAAATTCAGCACGAATAATTGTATTGTAAAGATCATCTATAAAAGTGAAAGGAGAGATAAAAATTTTTATGTATCTGATGGTGACTCTTAGGTGTTATGTATTAAAAATGTGGCATTAGCCACAGAGAATAAGAGGTATACTTCCTACTTTGAATTAGATACTCCCAGGTGTGATTCTTGTAGTTACCACTTCTTCACATTCACTATTTAAGCTCCTTCAATTCACTCGAGGGTATGACAATTAGGACCCATTTTTTGAGAAAGTAAAGATGTATGGAAATACTGCTATTTTAACAAAATGTAAAAACTTTTGACTTAATTTATTTTATTTGTTGAGATTGCTATGAACATCCTAACAAAGATTAAGTGACTTTCATGGACTTTTATTTGTACACTTAGAACACAAGGTGGTTAAATACAAGATGAGCTCCAGGAGAGGCGGAGTTGCATATGGCGCCATTTGGAACCAAAGGGCTCCATCCCCTTTATGCTTCATGGACCTGTATCAATCTTTCTGCCTCCAGCATCTCCATTTCTCCTCCCTCCTCACTGCCAGCCCTCACACTTATGCACACTCATCATGGGAGGGAGGCAAGTTTACTCTCCATAAACAATTTGCTGGTTGGCTACTCTGAGTCTGCCAACCAGGTTGCCAATTCTGATGTAGACACCTGTCCATTTGGAACAGGAATGAAAACAGCCACTCAATTCCTAGAAATCATCAAACACCCTGTCAGTGAACAACAGGTCTCTGTTAACTGCAATCTGGGCAAGACGTGAATGGGTCACATAGACAATTACCGCTCCTCCAAGCCATTCAGCTTCCTTAAAATTGATGAAAGTTTCTGATCTTTTCACCACAATGTAGTTTGATGAAGGTCACCATTTAATGATGGCGATAATAAGCTGCTAAAGTTTTATTTTTTTGTTATGAAATTAGAGTTCCAAAACAATGCTATGAAGAAAGTGCTAATAAGAGTACAAGGTCAACCCATATTTTCAGGTGGTTTCCTGAATGACATCTTCATTGTTATGAAAATTTATTTCCAAGCACATCACTGATAGATTCTGGAAAATATGCACAATTTCACACAGAAGCAAGTACACCCCATCTAGTGTGTGTGAGTGTGTGTGTGTTTGTGTGTATTGGAAGATTCTTTGACACTTTATCTTGTTTCTTGTTCTTTGTCTTTTCATATACTGCCCTGGTCTTTGTGACATGATCTCCTCATAAATTTTGGGTGAAAAATATTTTAGGTCAGTGTTGCCTACTACTTCCAGATGAAATGTGAAGTGAACTTTCTGAGAAGCTTGGGTCCTGTGTTTAGGAGCTCCTGCCTGGCGGAGGCTGGGGACTAATGTGGGTTTAATGTTGTTACGAGCCAGGCAGCTGAGCTGAGTAACAATACGAGTCTGTTGGACATGTCTTCTGGGTTGTCACGTTCAATTTGCACATGACCTCCTGGCCAAAAAATGGGAAAGAAGTGGTAGAATGTGGGACTGAAAGCTCATATTATTGCTTTGACAGCTTCACTCATCTAGAAGTAATGCAAAATGCAATTTATATTTATACACTCTGACCTCCTGCGCAGAGAGGGAAAGTATCTAATGATGGGCCGAGGTAGTGGAGGAAGAAACAGATCTCAATACAGCTGGAATTTGTCTACATTTTTGCTTTTCAACCATTCAATTACAGTCAAAATATAAATGAAACATGGACAGTGCACTGGTGAGGTAGTGACACAATTATTTTATAGTGACTGGGTTCTGGCTTTGAATCTTGGCAAAGGTGGCTGCAACACGCCTTATTTCACTGGAGACAGATAATCTGCCTGCTCCCACTGGACAAAGGCCCTCTGCTTGTAGGTGCGTCATTATGCCCATCAGAGAAGAAAAAAGACACCAGTGAGTCAGTGACACTCCGGATATGCATTTGGAAATTCTTGAGAGAGGCTGACATGTTAATCCTATTAACCAAGATAAATCAAGTCAGGCCTGGTGGTAACTGGGGCATTATTCACTTTTGAGTGGAAATAGGCAGTGGGCATAATGCACCATTTTCTTTTGTGCACCAGGAAATTTACTGGCTTTTACATGTCTCCAAATAGCTTCATTTTGAATAGAATCTGTGAGCCAACTGGGGAGAATAAGACTATCATCAGCAGCATCCTCAAATATGTCCTGACTATTTCTGACCAGTGTTTTAAATGAACAAGGTTTCTATGAAAGTAGGACTCACAAGGGACAAAGACTCTGGCTTTT
Organism: Marmota monax; assembly: GCF_021218885.2. Taxonomy (NCBI): domain Eukaryota; kingdom Metazoa; phylum Chordata; class Mammalia; order Rodentia; family Sciuridae; genus Marmota; species Marmota monax. The sequence goes on along the minus strand of NW_026692254.1, from coordinate 18,795,167 downwards.
TCCAGAGATTAAAGGGAACAGAAATAATCACCTTTATGAAATCAGCAGCACCCGAAGAACTGGTGGCAAACACCACTTTTGTTCACATCAACAACCTTGCTTGAGACCCACCGATCAACCTTGAAAAATAAAGCAAAAAGAGAAATAGGGCAACAATGAACAATGCAATAGAGGATTCCTAGACCAACTGCTCAAACATAAATTTATTTATCTATATTTCTTCTAATTTCCTCCTTGTTTTTTCCTTTGGGGGATAAAAAGTCTCTGCTTTGTAAGTCTTCCTAGATATTAAACCTCTCCCTATTGCATCCCACTAGAGTCTCCTGATGCAGAAGACACAAATGCCTAAAAAAAACAAAAACCTGAACACAGCATCCTTCTTTGTAGAGGAATATCAAATAAGCCCTACTCTCAAATTGCCTCTTTCTACTTTCCCTTTCTTATCACAGTTTATGACAGTGTTTTCCCACCACGCAGAAGGAAATCATCTGCAGAGTTCATCTGGGCAATTTCTCCAGGTTTCCTTTAGAGAATAGAATGTGGCTTAGGTTTTGAAAGTATTAAGTTTTCACTAGTTTCCCCACTGCAGAAAGAAATTAGCAGAGTGTGTGAATTGAGAGAAACAAGCAAGAGAGGATGAAGGCTCAGGAGGAAGAAATCAGAAACTCTGTCCACAGACAGTATGCATCTCTCTTGGGTCTACTCCTGAGAAGGCAGGATGGCCGGCTAGGGATGGCTGTTTCTGAATGAGAACAAAATCATATCCCCCTTTAACATTTTGTGAACCAGGAAGAAGAGTTCTGGAATTAGATTTGGAGACCTAGGGGTCAGGGAGCAGACTCCCTGACAGGTACTCCACAAGGGGCTGCTCCACCTTCTTTTTAAAATAAACCAACCAAGGACAAAACAGGATGTCCAGAAGGCAGGGTCAGTGCTTCTCCTTTTCCTGCTACCTGCCCTCCCTTACCAGTCTTCCTAATTCCCCTCCTCCATCAGGTGACATCACAACCATGACTCTTCCTTTTTGTCATAAACTGTTGAAAACACGTGAAAAAACAAAAACAAAAACGGGAGATTCTCTGGCACCCATCAACAAACTTAGGGCTTTCTAAAGTGACTTCTGGGGGTGGGGGATGGTCAGGTAAGAAGAAAGTGGAGGTGTGGGAGGGTCCTCCTTCAAAATACGTAGTATTAGCGAGAGAGGAAGATGTGAAGTCAGAAGTCAAGCTTAGGAGGGCACCTGGGCCAGCAGGCTTGCGGGACACTCCAACTCCTGGCTCCTTTCTGGGGACAACGAATCCAACAATTTCTCCCTCCCCACCCAGGTGAGAGGAAAGCACCATTCGCATTAGCAGTTAATGTGTTGGATAGAAAATAGCAAATAAATCTTCCTGTTGTGATTCCAGGCCTTCGGAAAGAATTACAGGATGGGTTTGACTAATTAAGGAAATAGTTTGGAACAGCTTGATAACTAACCCTGTGAAAGGCTCCCGGGTGTTGACCGAAGTGACCCTTTCTGTTCTTGGTCAAGGCCTTCCCCTTCTCACTCCAACCCCGCCCCCCGCCATGGCCCCAAAATTGGGAACTTGCGAATGAATGGGCTTCTCTCCTGTTGAGGACCTTGCCTTAGTTGCAGATGTTCCTAGCTTCGGAGGCCCAGAACTTTCTCCCACAGCCACTGCCCTGCCGGCTGCGATCCCCGCGGGGCTGAGCCCGAAATTGGCGGCGGCGGCAGCTCAGCTGCGGGTGTTTTTGGGGGGTGGTGAGCTCCCCGCACCTGCGACCTCGGAGCCTGCAGAGGGAGGCGACCCGCGCGGGGGCACGATCTCCCCAGTCGGCCCCGCAGGAGTTAAACCCGAGGCAGACAAAAGGGAGGCCGCCGCGGCTCCTTTTCTCGGCTGTCAGTTGAAAATAGAACCGCTGCCCTCTGGACTTTAACTCCCGACAAAAAGGGCATTTTATTACAGGTTATGACAAGTTGCAGAGAGACACGGAGAACTCAATAAGAAGGAGCTGCGAGTGGAATAAAAAATGCTCGAGATGTTTGGAAGACAGAACGAAGATGGCTTCAAATGATAGGTGTTAGCAGGACTAGAGATACAATCTGCGGACTGGGGCCGGGAGGGAGCCGCGCGGCATTTCTGCGCGCGCGCGCGCAGGCCGGGAGGGAGCCCGCCGCCGGGGTGGGGAGCTGTGTGCACCATCCGAGGGCGGCAGAGGACCCTTCTGCCTCTTCCAAAGTCAGAAGCCACTATTGCAACAGATCATCCCAGAAAATTCTGGCCCATGCATCCGCTCAAATTTGCTACATTTGCAGGACATCTACACTTGTACTTCCCAGGCTCTGTTTCTTTGAGGTCCTCTGTAAGAATAAGAGCGCACATACTGTAATCAACTCCTGCCTAAAACAGATTTCCACTAGACTGAAGAGTTTTGCTTCCCCACCCCCGCCCCACCCCGCGCCCTGAGGTTTCCTCCTGTCACCTACTTAAAACAGAAGAAAAATACAATTACTCCAGAGACATTTTTAGTAAGGTTCTTCTTTTGCACCATCTGCTAAGTTAGCACTACAGTCTTAGTTGTGGCACCGACCAACTGATTTTAGGTGGGGGATATGTCCTCCTTCTCCTCTGGCAGTTTTTCAAATGTTTTTCATCACCTATCACCAGTGGAGATATGTACCTGAATGCCCAGACCTGCAGAGCCTTGTCCTGCTCTTAACAGACTGGGGTGGCCAATCCTGTACAGAACATAAAATCAACATCCCAACTATAAGGGGAACTTGCTTGATTTGGGTTGACCAGAGGATGCCAGCTTAGTGGGATAGGGCAGTCATCCGGAGAAATGCTGGTGGAAAGGATGTGGGAGCAACTTTTTTTTGTAAAAGGTGATATACGTTTATCCCAATTCCATTCCTATAACCCAAAACATGAGAAGACAGCTGCCCAAGCAGGCCTCCCTACTTCGTTTTCTTGAAGGTTTTTTAGCTTAATACAAGCCCCAAACTGGAAACTTTTCTGCCAGTAATACTTAAGGCACTTTGCAAATGCTGAAAAATAAACTCCAGATTCTTCCCCCACCTGCCTTTAAAAAATGCAAATAAAACGTGAGCAGTCTTGTTGTCTGTAATTGTTTTCTCATTTACTGAGGCAGGGCTGGGGTTCTCACAGGTATTTGAATAGTTGCACAATCTCTGTGTAGTGGTCTAACCGAATTAAATGCAACAACTTAAAAAAAATAAAATATTGGTTTCAGACAGGCTATTTCTTGGAGTGAGAATCTTGGACACACTGTTTGCCCTCCTCTCCACTGCATAATCAACTGATGCCCCCTACTTTGTTTTCTCAAACTGACCTAATTTTTAATTGTAATTTTCTCAGAACTATTTATTCTCCTCCTGTCAGTGTGTTTGATCTTTATAAACCTTAATCATTTGTTCGACCTCAGTTACATCTCCTCACAACAATTTACATCAGACACATAAACAGAATTCCATCTCCTATTTGTGACAGAAGTTGAAGAAAGTTCATATTACAACAACTTAGCCTGAAAAACATATCCTGTGTACTGATTGTATGCAGAGCAACTGCTTCAAAAACTAAAAATTAAAAAACCTTAAAACTAAGTGAGTGGAAAATATCCTCAGAAAAGAGAAAAAAAATTCTATAACATTGAAGCCACAAAATGAATGGAATGGGAGATTTTTTTTTTGTCGTGATATGCTGCTAGTGATAATTGTACCTTGAAGATAAAACTGTTTCCCAAAAGATCAATCTATTTGTATGTGGTTCTTTTTTTTTTTGCTTTAAATATTTCAGAATTAAACAAGTGCAAAATAGTTGTTCCTCAAATGACTCTCCTCCTGCCATTAATTAGGAAAAAAGTTTGCTAAACTGTAGATTAATTTTCATTAAGTAAGTAGTACATGGAAAAATTAACCTTCATGATAGAAAACCTTCCTTTAATATTTTGTTCTTGGAAAGATTTGGAATAAGAAATTGTAAACGAAATTACTCCCTGAGCTTGGTCCGTATGAACTGGGAGCCTTAAAAATCTGAGGGGTGACACAAGCAATAGAAAAATGCTGACCAGTTTAAGGATAATGCTTATTTCTATATTTGGGCAAAGTCTTCACAGGTAAAACTCTATTTCTCTTTTTTCTTCTCTCTCCCTCTCTGGAATCTGGTAATACATTAATTCATACTCGAGAATCAAATATGCTTGAAACTTCCTTGATTTTTTTTTCATTATTTTGTCCTTTCTACACACGGTCTCTATCTCTTCCTGGAAACAGCAAACTGTTGAAAGAATAAAAGAAGTCACACATCTCAAACATTCCCCCACACCCTTCCCCCAAAAAAAGACTATAGAGATTTATGTTAAAGATATTCGAAGGTGTCAGCAGCAGCTATGCCATTGAAAAATAATTGCACACAGAAGAAAGGTCATCTATAAGAAAATTAAAATAAGAACTATCACCTGTAAGTGAATTGCTCAGGCTGAGGTGTTCTGTATTGTGACAAAAATATGAACAGAACCGCCACTTCTGGAACGGTTTAAGAAAAAAGATAATGGTGGAGAGAAAAGTAAACAAATTTGTAAGAAGGAGCAAATGGAAATAGGAAAAGTCCCTAGGAATGTTTTTTTGTTGATGTTTGTTTGCACCCCAATCTTCAAATTTTCTAGGCAGCTTGGAGATGTGCTTGAGGACAATCCAAGATAGAGGGAACCAGGCACGCTGAGGAAGGTGTGGGCTGCTGTAGCCCCTTTGGGAGAAGAGTAGGGGGCATCCCTTTTTATGGTTTTCCTCCTTTCTGAGGCTTGGAATAATAAACTCAAGTGGCTGCCTGTCAGCCCCTGTCCATCTTCTTTAGCAAACTTGACATAGTGGAAGAAATATGACACGTGAATTATTAAAGAGGAGCTAGTTGACTTTTAACCCTGGTTGCTTTTCTCAGACCCCATTACCTGCAAATTCATCTGACAATACACTGCAAGAATTACAGGGTGTGCAAGCTAGGAAGAAAAGAGGAGAAAGCAGAGTTAGGAATTTGTGAAAATATCAGGGAAAAACAGGATGCTTTACCTTACTATCTGTGACACTCAAGGGACCCAGTTATATTTCTAACAAACCACTCCTATAAGAAGGGGGTCAGTTTCTCTATCCAAGAAGAAAGAAGAAATAGATTAAAAGGACATTGAGCACTATTCCTGATGCCTACTCCTTTCAGACAGAGCTGGTTAGGATTTCAAATTTCTTTAACATGACTTAAATCAATTCTTAACTGTATTAACAAGAATCCTATAAAGGATTCTTCTCCTCCCCTCCCCCTTTCCTTTTTGATACAACTCCTGCTTTCACTCAGTTGCAAAAACTTCTCAAAAGGGCAGAAACATCCTATGTATACCCTGACAGCAAGCCCACAGACCCTTCCCAAGTTAGGCTCTTGCAAAACTTTAGAGAATATCCAAAGACTACTTAATTTGCACAACTGATAAGATTATAAAAATCAGCAATAATCATTCAGGCATTCAGACAAAAGTTTTTGGTGCTAATTAAGCAGCCATTATCCAGTCGGGTTGATGGGGTTGAGTAACTGGGCAGCTGTTGATAGAATAAAATAGGAAGGAATGCATTGAAAGCTTAGGGGGTTTCTTCTTTTAAAATGAACAAGAAAGAAAGGCACAATAAAATAATAGTAAGAACTATTATTATTGTTTAGTCCCTTGGGTGTAGATTTGTATATCCTGTTGCCAAGGTGAAGGTAATAATTGAATCTATCCTAAATCTGAGTGATGGAGTAGTCAGAAATGACTCCATCTGACAGAAGAGCCAGGAGGCAAGTGATGGATACTATTGTCCAAACGTGACCCTCCATTAACACTACCTATCAGCATCTGGATCCTGTCACCAGTTCCCATCCCAGAGCCAAGAGGGCTGCGTGGCATATTCTAAGCGCTTCGAGGGCTTCCATGCTGTGCTCAACCCCACATCAACTAAATGGGTGGAGAGACTGACCTAAACCCTTCCCCCTCTATCTCTACTCGCCTTATTTCCCCTCTCCAGGCCCATTGTTTGGCAGGTGCTGGCAATTTGCTCCTTATCTTGCCTCTGTTTACGAGGGCTTTTTATTAATAACAAAGGGAGAAATGGTATTAATATTAATTAACACCATAAAATGAAACAGTTTTGGGAATCCACCAAGTGAATAATCTCATCGTCTAATTGGAGCTGGACAGAAAGGGGAGGAGGTGGATAGAGGAAGGGGAGGGAGGAGGGGGAGATACAGATGACCTACTGGGTGACAGGCACAGGTTGGAAGGGTGACATTTTATTGTAAGCCTCCCAATGAAAGGAAGAAAAGGAAGGGACCAGTCAATTTAATGCAGGGACCAAGAGTGCAAGAGTGTTGCTAAGAGACAGAGATGCTGGTAAAGTTCTATCAGAAGCACTACTCTGACCTTATGCAAATAGAGGCGGCCAACTCTTTGTGGAACGGCTGAAAATTCCACCCCCTGTGTCACCAATACCTGGCATCGAGCCTTTTATTCAAATGTTCTCTAAAAACACACACAGAGGATGTGACAAAGCATGACACATTTAGGAGCTTTGACGAAAAAAAAATACCACACAAAGAAAATGGGGGGAGTAGTAATAATAGTAATAATTTTTAAAACTCAGGGGGAAAAAATCAACACCAGATCTTCCTGTGGAAATATCACCCATCTTTACCTTCTGGCACTGTCATTTTCCTTTAGCTGAAAAGTAACCTAAAGATTCAGAAATTGCCCTCTCATTGCAGAAATAGAAGCTTATTAAGATACCGCAGTGATGCTCAAAGTACCATCATTAATTTACACCCTGAGGAGTGTGAGGAGGGGATGGTATGAGGGCGGTTGGGAAGGGGACAAGAAAGCTTGGTGCAGACAACAGAAATCACAGTATATCCTGTCCCCCAAACAAAATGAAGGATGTCTTTCTTCTAACTCTTACCTACCCACTCTAGGACAAGGTTAAGTGCAAAAACATAGAAGCGTGGGAAAGTTGGTTCTCCCATGAAATTGAATGTTCTCACAGGCCAAATACACTTCAGTGAGCTAGTGGCACTTGAGCATCTGCTGTGGAAGGGTCTCTGATCAGCCTCAGACAGGATAAGAAAATGGGTATGCATGTGTACCCTCTTGCCTGCATGCTCTTGGCTGTGCATTAATGTTGGAAGGTGAACTTAGAAGTGGAGCTGACACATCTGACCCCTGGGCTTCACAGAGTAGCCTTGAGAGGTCTGAGGAGAGAAACTGGATCCAATCGCTCAGAATGGCCCCACTCCATGATACTGAATGTGTCGCCTTCTGGAGTACTTTTGGGCTTGGGCTTTGGGCAGAAGTACTTCCAAGTGTCCAGGCCAAGTTCTTTCTCTCTCTCCCTCTCCATTCCACTCCAGGTTATTGTTGGTGCTTCTCTACTGGGTTGTACATCACACAAAATAAGAACCAAATTCCGCAGAATCACCTTTCCCCTAAGCAGACCACTTGCCTACAATGTGCCAATCCTGAAAAGCTGAACATCACGGACAGAGAAATTCGATTTTCACAGTTCTTGGCTAAGTTCAATCCTTTGGGGTCACCCTTGGGTTTTCAGTGTAGGGAACTTCTGGGGCATCATGCTGGAGATGAGTGAAGAGCTGGCTGGAGGGAACCACTGGCTAGAGGAGGGAAGGGGCTTTCCCATTGCCACACATCCTCTTGCAGCCCCAGGAGCCCCCTCCACCCATGACTGTCCTCAGCCAGAACTCAATACAATCTGGAAATTTCTTTCCGGATCCTTACTCCTCACATTAGCTGTGGAGGAAGAGAAACATTTCCTATAAGCCAGGGAAAAGCATCACACACAACTTGAAAAACTCATTTAGTCAGCCTCATTTAAACCACTCCATTCCCTCCCTCTGTTTTGATTTCAATATTGATAAAATGCCCACTGTTTCACATCTTTATGATAATAGTTGCAAATGAATACATTTTTCGACTTGGGGGCCTTTCAAATGTTCAGTGGCAAGTAACTTCCCAGGGCAACTTCTCCCTAGGATCCTCCCTCCTCCCCTTTTAATGGTGGGACTTTTCATAATGTGCACAATACTATTAAAATTTCATATTAGCAGTGTGTATGGTGAACTTTGTAATGGGAAATTCAATAGCTGCTGTAAATATTAATGGAATATGAAATGAAGCCACAGCCTCGACCAGCCCTGACAGTAAAACGGAGTGAGCATGTGGCGGCCCCGGGGCGAGAGAGGCCTTTCCTCTTGTCGCTCTCGCTTTATTACATTAGCACGGGCCTCCCCGCGCCGGCGTGGGCTCTGAAGCCGAGGCACCGGGTCACCCATGACAAATGTCCCCGTGTCTCGCCAACAGGCCCCGCCTGGCCCTGCCACTCCATCTGCCCAACAGGCCCCCAGAGAGTGCTTGCGGGTGTCAGTTTCAGGTAAAGAGCTCTTGAAAGGGCAAAGTCTCCATAAAGGTTGCAAGGGTTCCAAGGGCCTCCCCAAGTCTCCGCAGCTTGGGCCCCGGCTACAGTAGGAGGGGTTCGTATCGGGGTGGGGGAAGGAAGAACCCCAAACTGGTGTACCAACCACCCTGGGCGAACTTCTGGGCTTGAAAACACTATTAGGAAAGCCAGATTCCAACCTCCCATCCGCACCTCGATCCCTTCCCACCTTCTGCCCAAAGGATCCACCTCAGAATTGGGCGTTGGGCTGGGTAAGGCTTGTGGGAGGGGACAGGGGACTGTTTGGACTGGGATTTGGCGCCAGCTGCCACCACCTTGCCCGGTCCCGTGCTATGCTGAGTTGCAAACTGCCCCCACCGAAACCGGCCTGTCGGGAAAGCTTGAGACGCGGGGGACAGCTTATTTGCAGTGATCTGTGGACATTAGGACCCTAGACCCTGGACGGCCAGCTCAGCCTCTGCCCTGGCGCGAATCTTCTGGGAACCCCAGGGGAGGGTGTGCGTGGACTCTGGGAGGAGCAGCGCTAACTGGGGCCGCGGGCGCCCAGGTTGGGTGGGTTCTGAGTTTAAGTCGCCGCCAAGGAGGGTCCTGGGAGGCAAGGCGTGCTGACAAACGTGGCCGTCAGCACCTCGAGCTGCCCCAACGAGTTATTTCAACAGGCTGGGAGAGATCGGTATTTGAGTGGCAGGCGACGCCTTTCCTCACTCCCAGTATTTATGTTGTACTGACGGCACTTATGAGAACTTAGTTTTAGATGGGACATTAATCTTAACTTGTTAAGAGATAGGCTGTCAACATTTACCATGGGCTTTCCCACTCTCGACGTCCGAGGCCCTCCCTGGAGTTCAGCCGCTGCCCACCTGGTCTGGGCGCCGGGTGTCGCTGGTCCGCGTTCGGCAGAGGCGGGGAGCCCCAGGTGAGCAAGGTGAGCGGTGGAGAGAGTTGGAGACGCCTGTCGCGAACGGAATTAAAGTCAAAATCGACTTAAATAAGATCCCAGACTGGGCCCATGCTCAAGACGATCCCCGCACCAATCCCTTTCATTTTTCATTTTTTGCCTGTTTGCCAGTGGGGGAAAGCAGAGTTTTTAATCACAGAGAAGAACTTTCCTTAAGCTCCAGGGCACACAGGCGCTAACATCAGGGCAAGTCTCTCCCCATTTCCCTGCTACTGACCCCCGAGTTTCACTGGTGTGAAGTCATCTACCATTTTCCTTTAACCACTAACTCCACGGGGTCACTTTTCTCTCAAATTCACAGGGAGCTCCCCTTTTAAATTATTCCTTGCCCAGTTATTTTTTTTCCTCCAAATTAATCCAGAATACAGTAGTTCCCTCATTTGCTCCACTGCACGCAAACAGCAGAGCCGAAATGAACTGAAATAAAAACGGAATTGAAATGCACCAGGGGTTTCGCGGCAGGAATTGTTTCAACAAGGCATTCACTTTTTCCAGATCCGTTGAAATGTTTAGGTGTGATTTGCATTCTCTCAGACCCTCTGGCCAGTTCCCTCACCCCTAAACCGCTTTCATTTGTACACCCACTAGTTTAATAGTTGTGCCTCACTGTTTCTTTGGCGCCATTAAATCCACTTCTTTCTCTCCAGGATCTTGCAACTTCTTCACCTTGCCCTTTAAAAGAGTTACACTTTCCAATAAGACTAAGAGGGGGGGAAAGGACAAGAAATGGATATAGGTTTTGTAAGTGTTAAATAACTTTCTCAGCGTGTATTAAAGGAAGATTGTATTTTATCAACAGCTGATTGATGCAGTCGTGTGATCCTGTCGGTTTGTCTATAGTATCATATTTATTTAACCTGCTGGGGGACTGTGTTCAGGGGCAGCCTGTTCATGCTGACAAGAGCATGCACATTACACACTACCCCAGGTATTTTGATTGATTGTTCCCACCCCAAAGCCTTTGGTTCATAATTTAGCACAGCGGGTTCTGCATCACAGACTAGGTTAAAAAAAAAAAAAATCCTGTAAGAGATTTCAGTGAACAACTAGCGCCAACAAACCTCTCTCTATCTGCAATCCCCAAATATTTTAAATATCTCTGGAAAGTGTTCAGTTTTTATATTTAATAATTAAAGGACATGTAAACTTTATTCACCCTAGTTCCCAGCAGAGTGATAAGATGATTCATTTTAAATCTGTGACTGGATCAACATTTCCTTAGTTAGGGGGTGGTATGGAGTTGAAGAAATGATGGGGACAATGTCAAAAACTGTGGGCTTCTATGTTCCTTTCAGTAACAGGCTTGGGGTGTGGAAGCAGTGGAAAGGCAGACAAAATGCTACTTTTTAATGATACTTTTCTGAGTGTATTTTGTGGGTTTAGTTCAAAAGTCTTTAGGCAGCAAACTAGATTTTTATTCACACTACTTACCTTCAAGGGTGAAGGATGATTTTTCTTTAATTTTATAGGTGACTGTTTAGTATGCAGTGTAAACATTCACAATATTTATGTATTTTCAAGTAAATAATCTCAATGATTTGGGCACATCCTAGGGATTTTAAAAGTTGTGACCTGAAATTAGCATTACCTAGTGCCTAGCCAGCCTATACAGTATCAAAGAAATCTGACCACAAAATTTTAGGAGCTATATCACTACGTGGGTATATCCCTGTATTATTTTATATTATATTTTTTAAAAAAGTTTCTCTTCTTTTCTCCCTACCCCAACCCTCTCTCCCTCTTCCTCCCTCCCTCCCTACCTTCCTATTTCTTTTAGAGCTGAGGAACAAACTTGGAGGCATGCAAGGCAAGGAGTCTACCAATGGGCTACACCCCCAGCTCAGAAAGAGGCATATGTGTGTGTGCATGTGTGTGCGCATGTGTGTATGTACTAACTAGTGTGCTTTTATTTAATGATTATTTATGTCAAAGTAAAAGTGGGACACATTTTTCTGTGCATTTTCTTGGATTACTCTTCTTCTGGGTGGTAATTGGTGTGTGTGTGTGTGTGTGTGTGTGTGTGTGTGCATGCACATCCATACAAAAGCAGAGTTTTAAACATATGCTGATTTCCATGAAAAGAAATGCTATTCACTGTGCTTGGTGTTTTTGCTTTTGTCTTCTACAGATTCTTGAAACCTGTAAAGGACATCTTAGCACCAATATGAATATCTTTGCCTATCAAAGCTTTGTTCTGTGTTTAAGTCAGATGGGAAGGTCAATATCAAAATGGTTACTTGCATGGGTATATAATGCTACGGTCAAGAGTGAGAATTCATAGCATTAAAAATGGCTTAGTGCATAATTGCTCACCTGAGTCAATATGTCTAAAACAGTTTTCCTCTTTCAATTCTTGGGTTAATATTGGGGGAAAGGTTATTGTTTTTTTTAAATATACCTAGTGATAGTAGATAATGGCAACATTGAATATTAAAATTTTCTTTCTCATTTTTGTATATTATTCACAAAGTGTAACTTTTGATTTGATTTTTTTACCTTAAAATGATGATAAAGTTATCAGCCAAATGTGATACACTTTCCCCATTCCACTTAGTATATCCCTTTTAAAATATCCCTTATTTGCAATAGTGCTGAAGATTTTCTCATAATTGGGGCAGGTTTGGGAGCTCCAAGTTTGGTGTGCCTTCTTTGCTGATAATATCATGTTCAGCAACTCTTTTTATCCCTAGATGTTGCTATTTATCTTTAGATGATGTTCAATGAGAAAAAGAATATTTGAGAAACTCCAGGAGATGCATCTTTCTGTTGAAAAAACAGCTATTAACGGAAGTAAGTGCGGATACAGCATCCAGAGAGAAAGAGAAAGGGCAGGCTGGCAAAGGAAATATTTACCCATGACCTCATGGCAGCCAGGAGCACGAAGGCAGACCAAACAAGAAGGAGAGGACAATTTGTTCATGGCGAACATCACAAAAGCTAAAGAAGTTCTGAGACACCGTGTGAATCAATTTGTAGTCATTTTCCAAAATGTTTTAGAAATCATTGCTTTGCATTGGGAATAAACCTAAAACCATCCACTACCAGGTTTCTTTAATAGAATACTATGTACATTATCTGTAATAATGAAGAAAATAATTTCACATATTTCCTGGGGAGTCAAATAAATTGAATGGGATCCTATTTATTTTCAAGGGGGCACTTTGAAAATATTTAAAGCATGCTCATACATATGTGCACATATAAATTAACTTCTTTGAAGTGTGGTTACTTCCTAGCTGTGCAGCCCTGGGCAAGTTACTTAATTTCTCTGTCCCTGAGTTTCTTCATCTAGTGAAATAACAATAGTACATTCATCAGGGGTTGCTGTAAAGATTATGTGAGTTAACTCATGTGAAACGTCTAAAGCAGAGCCTGGCATGCAATAATTTCCAGTCATTCACCAGCTATTATTTATACTGCACAATTTGCACTAATGTCTTATTAATATCAATAGTGATAAACAATGTTTGTAATATATTCACCTATAATGTTGTGACCAGACTCGAAAACTTGAAAATTCGCACTGTGCCAACATTTCTCAAGAGGTAAAATGATTGATCAGTGAATCACTGTACTTCTTGTGTCACCAAGTCCCAGCTACACTAAGCAGCCATATATGTAAACACTGAGCTAAAAATGCAGCTCCAGGAAGTGATGGGAATGCTACTAGAATGTCTGTATACCAATGGCAGCCAACTCTACCAAGACCTCCCACCCCCAATTCAAACAGCTGTGTCACTTGCTATCCAGCTAAGGATGTGATAAGGATGCAGCCGTACTTCTTCATCACATTTGCCCAATGCTAAGGACTCAAGGCCCTCATGGCACATCTTAACATCCTCTATTAATGATGCCTCACATGTTAGTGATATTTTAAAATTCTTTCTTAAAAGCACCCTTTTGAGATATGCATTTTACATGAGCCACACACTATACTTTATGAGGTTGCTGAAGTTTAACTTTAAGTCTAACAGAAAGGCATACATCCTAACAATATGTTAGAATGTTTACTAAAAATTACAAACTTGATGTGAAAATGAATGGATTGAAATAATAAAAATATTCAGGGTTTGTTTTTTTCCCCGACCTATATGTTGAATTTAGGATTAAGATAAAACCAGTTTCAATTAAAAATGAAAACACTGTTGCCTTGACTCTGAAATATCTTTCTGATTGTGTTTGAGCTGGTCTACTGACGCTTTCCACAGTGACTTGAGATCAGAGCTAAAGTGAAACTGGTGTTTGAAAGGCGGCTAACAGTACCTTGTCCTTTTCTTGAAGTCACCGACCATGGACTTGTTTTTGTTACAGATAGATCATAAAATAGTTTTCATTTCTTAAAAAAATTTATTGGTGCAAAATAATTCCCCAGAATAGTGGGTTTCATTATGGCGTATTTGCACATGCATCTTACATAATTTAATCAATTTAATTCCCTAGTACCTCCCTTTGCCCTCTCTTTCTCCCTCCCTCAATCTTCTTCCTTGCCCTACTGGTCTCCCTTCTGTTTTTATGAGAACTCCTCTCCTGTTCCCTCCTTTTCTCTTTAGTTTCCATATGTGAGGGAAAACATCTGACCTTTGACTTTCTGAGTCTGACTTATTTTTTTTTTAACATAATACTTACAATTCCATCTGTTTTTCTGCAAATGACACAATTTCATTCATTTTTTTGTCCCTCCTCCTATTAACTGATGCAAACAAGCCCAGACAGGAGATGGTATTTTCTGACATGTGTGATCATTAACCTTGAACTTTGAACCACACCCTTCTTCTCTTTCTAGTGTGCTCGGTATCATTAGAGTTTGCTTCCATTCTGCATGTATACCAAAAATGGGTGAAGTCCTGAGAAACTGGACTTTGTGTGAGGTTAAGATCCTGCAAACCAGCCATGGACTTATACAAGCTGATGAGATATTTCCTTCTAATTATCATCAGTTGCTGCTCTATTTGATATGAAAAATGGATTTTAGACACTTAAATTCAGCTTCAGGGTTAGACATTGTCTCACTTTCCCCCTAATTCAGTCTTTTAGATGAGACTAAAAGTAACTTTCCAGAAATATACAAACCTTCCAATTATGTCTTTCCACCATTGCTCTAGAGGCCTGGGATGGATCTTTGACTTTCTCTTATTCTGGCAAATAATAGTTTCAGAGTAGTCTAAAAAGTACTGAACAAAGATATTAGACTATTTCCAAAAAGACAGATAAACCACTGTGACCTGTTATTTCCTGCATTTGAATTGCTGAGATTTAAAGAAATATCATGGTTCTCCTTTAACTCACATATGAATTCAGTTTTTAAACGTTGCTCCTTTTGAGATTTAGCAAGTAGTTAAACTAGTTTACACAGTTCTTTTCTTCCCCCTTCCTTTCAAGTACAGCCCCAAAGTAAGCAGGCACTTTAACTTGCCTTTCTATTAGACAGCTTTTTCTTTATTACCTTTTCATAGCACAACTATCAAAAATAAGATAATGCCCAAAGATCTGGGACCTAATCAGCTTTCTGGCTGAGTTTAAAGAGTCTTGAGACTGTTTAAAGGTACCTCTGGTTATGTGTGCAGGCCCACTGCAGTGTTTGCTCTGCCATATTTTGATGGAGAGGGTAATGTGTTTGTTAGATAAGGCAAAAAGGACCAGCCAAAAAAAGCAAGGCTCTGTTTGATAAACCTTGACATATTTAGCCATTTTTCACACACATGAAAGGAAGCTTTAAAACTCCAAGGAAAATAGAGGTGTCCATTCAAGCATATTAATGTTTATCAAGAAAAAAAAGGTAAATAAAGAAAATTGGCATTTTGTAGTCTATTAAATTAATTAGCTCTAGAGCTTATCACTAAATTGAATAGCAGGATAAAATACAAGACTATTTCTTGTTGTTATTAATGTGAAAGGTAAGTTCTTTAAGCTTGTGTACATTGGAAAGACAGTTGTTTTGCTTGGCTCCTGTGGCCCCAGTGGAAGATTTGAACCTTCTCTAAATGAGCTCATGAATTGAAGTTAAACTTTTGTAAGGCTGATCTGCATTTATTGGAATGAGAATATGATTCGAAATTAGTACAAAAATACATAATGGTATTTTCTTGTAAAGTGACCTATAACCTGAAAACAGATTGATGAAGCCAGAATAAAAATATATACCACCTGGCATATACTTATAATTTGAGGTCAGTATGTTCTAAAAATCCAATTACAAGAAGTTCATGCACAAACATATTTTAAAATAAAACCACTTTACACTCTAGAATGATTTAAAAAATTCTAGGGGCAAACTATATATTGCTTTATTAAAATTTCTCTTCTCTAGGAAAATTAAGGGGAAAAAATCAGAAAGTTTCATAAATTATAGCCATCTCTTAAAATAAGAATTTCAATAAGCTTAAAGATATTTTGGTGCTCAACTTTCAGGCTGTCATGACTTCAAGTTAATTAAAAGGAAATATCAACTATAAATCAATATCCTAGTAAAATTTTCTAATTTGTTTCCTAGAAAGGATACTTTTCTAGTTTTTTTTCCCCAAATTAAAAGTATTCAATAAACTAAATAAATTATCCCCAATGATTAGTTCATCTATAGAATACTTAAAGATATAATCACTTGAATCTCTAGAAATGTTTCTCCTATATATTAATCATTTAAAACATTTCTTATGTCTTGGTGTTAATAATCTATGTGGGTGTAGATTTTTAGATGAATTTAATGTTAACGAGGGATTAATGTGCATTAATTAAATTGACTGTATCTTCTTTAATGAGAAAAGGGGATTTAGTTTTTAATACTGATGATCTTAATAAAGCTTCTCTTTACTAATCTGTATTTTCTCAACATTAGGAATTATTTTTATTAGGAGATGAATTAATTTAATATTGGCAGGGTAGCAAAACATGAAATAAATCAAATGGTTACAAGCTGATTTTGTTTTGTTATTGAGGTTGTATAATCAAACTACTTTTCAATGAAAATGGAATCAATTAGTATCAGCCATTTAAAAATAAAAACATAAATTGAACTTCAGACTTAATTTTCTTTTGAGCATTATGTAAAATGGCTAGCCCTTTGACAGAAGCTGACACAGGCAGTACCTACTATATAGTGTAAATATTGAACACACTTGGTTCAGTTTTCTTAAAGAGTGTTAAAGTCATATTTTACAAATTCATTTAAAATAAAACTATTGTACTAAAAGGTGCAGTACCATAAAAAAAAACTTCACAGATTTCTTTGCAGAAACATGTATCGATATGTATGACTATGTATGAACAGATTTAACAACTTGGATTTCTAGAAATAAAATATGCTATGTATCATATAATTATATTTCTCTCTATATAACTATTTTGATAAAGATACACTCCACCCCAAGTGCTCATGGGAGGGAGAATGCAATGTCCCCTCTCTGGGTACCATTAGTTACAAAAAAGAAGACAAACATTACTTGAGCAAACCTTGAAGTTCTTATTCTTTATTTTTGGGGATTTGTATTAGGATTATAGGCCAAAATTCCTTTCTAAATTAATTTTCTGTTATTATCTGGAAATGGAATATGAATGAAGAATCCAAGGAGAAGGGAGAAGATTGACAAACAAAAACCACTCCAAACCATGCAAGTTGAATACAACTATTGATAAATCACACTCTTCTCTATAAATTTGTACAATTATTGCATGCCATTAAAAACCCAACCCAACCCAAATCCATGAACCTCCCATTTTCTTTCTCTCAGATTTCCACATACAGCCCATGTTTTCATAGTTCAAACTCATCTTGAGTTCTCTCACCCAGCCCCTCTCAAAGTCTCCTCACGAGTGAATATTCAGCAGATGCACCACAATCTGTTAGAGCTCTTTTCTTGTGTTTGATAGCCTGACAAGCTAACCTACCAACACCCCACATTTACAGTGGTTACATACGATGGACCAAGCATTGATCCTTGACAGGCTATTTGGTACCTTTCAAGATTCATCTTTCAGCCAGTCAGATATGAGGTTGGTCCTACTGTTATGTATAATTACAATGTACGAATAAAAAAAGGGAAGAAAACCAAATACAAAGTTGGGTCTAAAGCAAATTAAGCTAAGATTTGTTTCTTAACTTCAATCCTGGAAATATGGTGGTCTAGTCCAGAGGTTTCTGATTAAAAAAAAAATGTTGTGCCTAGATTTGGTCACCATAGAATTACTAACATGACTACCTCAGTCCTAATTAATTTTAAAAAAATCCACTTCTCAGTCTTTTTGAAGATACAAATGAAGTTCTCAGTTCTATATTTGGCTCAGAATGCAGCTTTTATAAAGGACAAATGTCATTATTATATACTGAGGATGCTGACTGTAATGGACTGCAATTTGGAAATGAAGTCATTTAAAGAACAATTGAGAGACAATTGGGTGGGAATGCATATAATGTCCTAAAAGGCTTTCAAAAGGAAATAAAGGAAGACAGGTACTGCCAATAGTAGATCTCTACTCAGTACGAGGAAGAACTTTCTTATAATTCAATCAGTTTGAAAATATGGAGAGAGATGATTATGTCATTTGTGAGAGGTGGCAGAGAATGGATAATTAGGTTATACCAGAGTTGTACAAATCATTGTTTTCCATACCTGGCTACATAAAATGGAACCACCTGGAAAACTTAAAATATCTGTAGTACAAGCACCTGAGAAATGTCTTCTTTCACAGATACAAGCATGCCATTAACCAGTATAATTTCTGGTATTTGTTAGAAATGAGACACCTTGGCTATGTAATACCAAGATGAGATCTAGTCACAGTGAAAGTAAAATTGTTTGTTTGTTGTTTTGATTGTCCCCTTTGAAACACAGCAAATCACACTGTCTCCCTTTTCCAAATAACATTCTGATTGATAGGGGAAGATGAAAATAAACATCAAGGACAGTGGTAAGTGGAGGGGGGGAGATGCAGAACTATAGCAAAGAAAGTATCACAAAACTGACATTCTGGTCCAAATTAGTTCTCATTTTATACAAACAATATTGTAATACTAACTACCATTTATATAATACATTTTTACATTTCTAATTTGCTGACTAAATTTGCTTAAACTTTCTGATCCTAAGTTGAGGAGGAGTTGAACTAGATCAGGAGTGGCCAAACCAAATGCCCATAGCAGTCTGACAGGGATTAGAGATGGATAATGAACCAGGTGTGGTATGATTGGTACTGGTGGGGACCACCACAAACTGAAGAATACAGGCCTGTTCTAAAAAAGACACTGCTTTTCTATTCCTGTTAAATGTGGCCCTGTGGAAGTAGAGGGTTTTTTTTTTTTTTGCCATAGTCTTTGGTTTTATAGGATAATCTAGATATATTTAATTTTTCAAAATGTAAAAGCTGCCATTTAAAAAAGCACTTTATGCCAGGCATGGTGGCACATGGAGGCTGAGGCAGGAAGACTGCAATTTCAAGGCCAACTTTAGCAATTTAGTGAGGACTTCTGGGACACCCTGTCTCAAATTAAAAAAAATAAAAAGGGCTGGGGAGATAGCTCAGTGACAAAACGCCCCTGGGTTCAATTCCCAGAACCAAAAAATAAAAAATATAAAAAGTCATTTTATACTTCCAAATGACTAATACTGGGGGCTAGATCTGGCCAGTGGTCATTGGCTTGATTGTCTGTATGAGCTGATAATGGCTAATGGCATCTTCTGGCATTAAAACTATCCGGCAGTGGTTCTCAAACTTGTGTGTGCATAGAGTCACCTGGAGAGTTTGCTGAATCATAGATGTCTGGGCTGCACAGCAAGATGCTGATTTGCACTTTTTAAAAGTTCCCAGTTGATTGGCTGGTGAGCATCCAAGTGGGGAGCTGATCACTGCACTGCTCGCCTTGGCTTGGCAATTCTTGGGTACCCTCCTAAGAATTCATTCAGGAGGTCTCTCCTCCTCCTCTGCTCTTCTTTTCTTTCTCTCCCTGAATCAATGTGACACTTTAAGGGATGAGTATAGTCTGTACTTTTCTATTAGAACAGGGCAGCAGCGAAGTGTTGATATCGTGAGATTCAGCCTTGTCGACCTGGAAGAAATGCTCAATCCTGTTGAGAAGACAGAATCATCCCTAAACACTTTGCAGGTAATCTGTTTCATAAACAAATATAGCTAATGATATATCACAGGTGATTACTTGGTCTCAGGTGATGACAGCCTTGTCCTAGGTAGATATAGTCTCATTCCAAATTCACGGGTGAAGAAACTGAGTCTCTGAGAGGTGAAATACTCATCCTTGATCTCACGGGAACTGAGTAGGCAGAACAGATTGAAAGCAGGAAGGTTTGATTCCAAAACTTATGTTCTTTCTGTGCTACCTCCATTTATATGCATACACATTAATCCTATTGGCTATTAAAATATAATATGCCATATAAACTATACCTTGCTCCATAAAGGATTCAAAGTGAGTAATAAAAATGAAAAGTATATTGCTGAATAAAATAAATTAGGAATAAATACAACAGGAAGGAAAGGAAGATGGAATACAGAATGGCATTCTACAAACCCCTATTCTTTTGTTAATAGTTAGGAGTATGACTCAATTTGTTAAAAAAAAAAAAGACAGGCTATAAGGGCACTGTGTTACATCTCTTGTTGATATGGGCCAGGTGAAGGCAGAGAGGAAGCAAAAGTGAATGGAGCTGACTCATTTCTCAAATAAGCCCTGAACTGGTCTCCTAGTCCAGGTGCCCCACCTTGGGCTTGTGACTATCTGAGATGGTTACCATGGGGCTCATGGATTTACCTGCATCTGAGGGGTGGAGAAAGGACAGGGAATGACAACTAGGGACACACATTGCTATTGACCTAAGCAACCTATATGGTATTATAAATCTAAAGTCAAGGTTCTTGTTTATTTAATTCCATCAGAGTGCTGTTTGATATAGCACTATAAACAGGTTCTAAATTAAAATAGTACCGTTGGTTGATGATAATGCTTTAGATTAATTGCTCTAAATCAAATGTAAGATCATGGTTCTTCATACACTTTAAAACTCAAAGTTCTTCAATGGTCTTTGAATTTCATTTGTTTAGAGAGTCAATAGATACTGTTGGTTGCAACATAAAAAAAGGCATTAGGATAGATGATTTCAATAGATGAGACAAAAAGAGTCATGTGCAGCTGGAGATGTAGCTCAGTGGTAGAGCATCTATTTAGCATTGCACGAGACCCTGGATTCCATCTGCCTAATGGGGGTGGCAGGGACAAAGAGTCATGGCAAGGAAAAAAGACAAACATAAAACAAGAAAACAAGACATTTTCTTGCTCAAGATTAAGGAAATTACCTTCTACTTTAAAAATGTCCAGAGAGCCTACTATACAAGTTTTCTCCTCTGAAAACAAGGGGTTGATGTCCTATCCATCTGTAAGGTCCTTTCTGGTTCAAGCACTTAAGAAGGCATTAGTCAGACTGTGATGTGATGGAATCAGATGGAGACATGGGGAATAGGGGTAATCCTCAGAACACAGTGCCAAGCATCCTTCTGACATGTAGCCAAACAGCTTCCAGGGAGGCTGTGAGACTCACAGGATGGGGCTGATTCTCTTACTCATTCCGTAGCCGCACACTGTGAAGATCAGCCAACCAGATCTGAGCAAAGAGTTCCACCCAGGCTGGAAGGCATTTCCAAGGAATTTAGTTCTTCTGCCAACTGGATCTCTTGAATCATCTTTCAACATCACATTCCAATTACAATGTTCATGTGGAGTCATCAGGCATTAATAGGGAAACTGGCCTGGATTTGGCTTTGCAGATCTGTCACATCTATGTTTCATACCTTCACCTGATTTTTCAGAAGACATTTGACAAAGGTCATTCCATCAACCTTTGCTTTTTTTAAATCAAGTTTCCAATAGTTCCCAGTCTTGTAACCCTAATCCAAAAATGTGTTTCTTCCTATTTTTGTTGAACCTTGTTGTTTGACTAGTAGAAATATAATAAAAACAAGCAAAAAAGTAAACAAAGTACCTTTTGAAAGCCCCTTATTTCACAGGTGTAAGAGTTCATGCTCAAAAGATCGGCTCCTCTGAAAGCTGAGATGTTTCTTGAACTTTTCACCATTTCATCTTCTGAGATCTCTGGGATTACTGTGTGATTCTGTCCCTTTCATATATTTTTATTCAGGTGCCATTGCTTGCATTTCAGAGTCTGTGAGTAACTAGATAGCTAGAAGCACATTTTAAATCAAATGAGTTTTTTTAAAAACAGCACCCAACACAAAACAAACCAAGGCAAATGAAACCTCCAATCTGGTTGGTTTGGGGGCTATGTTGGTGAGATGGTAGGTATGTGTCAATTTACCTACTTGCATCCTTTATTTTATTTTACTTTTTTTTTTTTTTTTGTACTGGGAATTGAACCCAGGGCCTTGTGCATGGGAGGGAAGCACTCTACCAACTGAGCTATATCCCCAGCCCAACCCTGACTCCTTTTAATGTCTTTGAACTCCAGTGCCCTGATTTTTCCTGTTTGTTTCCACCCCCCCCCCCACCCCGGGTTTTCTTTTCCCCACAGTCAGTTCTGTAGCTTCATTGGAGCTGCCTTCTTGTACTTACCTGGCCAGGGTAGATGTCCACAACTTGCCAATTGGCCCAATAGAGCTAATCAGAGCTGCTATCAGTTAGGTTTATGTTTGGTGTTTGGTAAAAGAGATTCAAAATGAAACTGGCTTAACCAAGATACATTTCATTTATCCCCGATGGGAAAGTCTAGGTTTAGATCTTTGGCGGCTGATGTAGTAGATCGGCCCTGATTTTTTAAAAAAGAAATTGGTGTCTTGATTCTAAAATGTTTATGAAAATAGAAATAGAATGATTACACATGGTAAGAGTACATAGATGATCCTATGAAACAAATAGATTCCAGAAACAGACCCACACATATATGGTCAGTTTTCAACAAAGGCACAAAACAATTAAATGGCATAGAGAACATTTTTTTCCCATAAAAATGTGGCGAATAAAAAATGTGGCATACAGTTTACCTCATATACAAACCTTAATTCCAACAGATCATGGACCTAAAATAAAAGCAAAATTAAAAAAAAAATTAAAAAAAAGCAAAATTGTACTTTCCCAGCCAAAAAGGAAAGCACCTTTAAGAACATAGAACAAGCAAAGATTTCTCTGAAAGAACATAAAGGTGTTTAAAAAATTAATTATAAAAATGATCAATTTGGGGCTGGGTTTGTGGCTCAGTGGTAGAGTGCTCGCCTAGCACACATGAGACACTGGGTTAGATCCTCAGCACTACTTAAAAAAAATAAAAAAATAAATATCCACCTACAACTAAAAAATAAATATAAAATAATGATTCAATTATAATTCAAAATTTAAAACTCCTGTATATAAAAAGATATGGAGAAGAAAAAGTATAGTTTTCTTTTTCTCTCTTTGAAAAAACTTTAGTGTCACGTAGACTAATATTTAGCAAATATTTAGTTTTTGGATCTTTCTTTGGAAAGATATAAATTAAGTGGTTTTGTCTCCCTAAAACATCCTTGGCTTTATTTTTCACTGTTAATCATAACATTACTCTGTGGCTTTTACCTCTCAGCCCCTAGAAATGTTGACTTCAGTATCATTGGACTATTATTTGCCTTTCTACATGTACAAAGCCTTAGAGTCAATTCATTCCATCTATGCAATTACCTCTCTGTCTATAAAGATCTCTATTGGGATTTCCTTGGAAATATTTCAGTGATAGCTTCATTTTGCAGACAAAGGAAACTGAGTGAGTAAAACAGTTCCAGGAAATTTGACAGTCTTGGCATTGAAAAGTTAAGCACTGTAAATTTAACAGATGTAAACAAACTAGTCCTTCTAATACTAATATCAGAACATTCCCCGAATTCCTATTTGATTGCTGCTCCAGAGACAAGCCTCATTAGAATGAATTTTCTATTCTTAGGCTCTCTCTTTGCAACACCTGAACATTGCCAATTAAACTTGAAAGGAAACTACTTTATAAATACTTTTATAATATAGGATGTATGTGTGTGTGTGTGTGTGTGTGTGTATGTTTTTAGCATACCCTAAGGGTATGCATTCTTTTGAATGACTTAAAATACTTTTGCTGCAATTATAATTGTATATTGTTAAAAGGCAAGAGAGCTGCTAGAGAGGGGAACATGGGTGGAGAAAGAGAATGTCATATCTGTAATTGATTGCATGTAAATGTGTCTACTTTTTCTAAAGATGTGTAAAGTGTGAGAAGTACCTTTTTACATTCCAGGGTATACTGTGTTTCATAAATAATACCATTTCATTGACATGGTATTAATTAATTCTAAAAAATTACCATAGTTTTACTAGCTTATAATCGTCTTCTGGATTTTGGTATCCTCTTCTAAAATGAATTCTAGAAGTATTGTGATTGCTAAAGGTCTCCAAAAGAGAACTTATACTGGTACTTTCCCCAGTGACATTAGTGAAATTATATCTAAACTTCATGAAGTTTCATGGCACTAGCCAATTTCCCTGACTAAATAAATACTTGAGGTGATCACCTTATAAAGAGAAAAGACTTATTTTGGCTCATAGTCTTTGAGGTTCCAGTCCATGATCCGTTGACTTTTGCTTTGGGAAAGATGAAATACCATGGCAGCAGAGCAAAATTGCTCACCTTGTGGCCAGAAGTAAAAGAGGGAGAGACTGGGACCAGGATCCCACAATCCCTTTCAAGGACACACCTCTAGAGACCCAAGGACCTCTCATTGGGCCCCTCAACTTAAATGTTCCACTGCCTCCCGATAGCACCATGGGTTGGGAACCAAATCTCTAACTCATGAACTTTTGGGTCATACTAAAGATCTAAACTATGGCACTCAGATTTGACTGTGAAACCCAGGTTCTGAGACTCTTCAGAATCTGTTTCCTCTTCTCAAAGCACCCATCTGGGCAGTGTTCTCAGATTGATATCAGGTGTCTCCTTCACAACATGGTGTTCCAATGGGACAGAAATCTCTTTTCTCTGACCCTGTGCAGACAGGTGTGGGCACATGTCCTAAGCCTTGCAAACAGATGGGGCAAGAGGTGGGACTCCATCCTCCATAGAGGATGGCTGTGATCAAGTGAATTCTACCCTTAGGCATCCTCACGTGTCCATGACCATCCCAGAGAGCTACTTCTGTTTCTACAGGGATCCAAGTCACATTCTCCAGCTTCCTGAAACTATCCTATATTCTTAATGTTCTGCCAACAGATTTTCTTCACATTACATTAGCCAGAGTAATTTTGGTCTTTTTTGTCTCCTCTTGAAGGACTCATCTATATAACTTCTCTATTTGGAAGTGTGAGCTCACAGCTATCAGAACTAATTTGCTGAAGTAGTTGCCAAGTGGGATTGACAGAAACTTTGAAAAATCACATCCTGATCCTTCTGGACAGAGAGGGGTAATTAGTGAAAAGAGAGGACTCTAAGACGTTTACCAAAATAACAATACTCCTACTTCTGTCATTATGTTTCCTTGCCAATCAGAGATGAACTAGATTTGTTAAAGGATAGCACAGGATTTTAATATCAAATGATTCACTTCCCCAATTGACTGGGTAACAATTGTGCTTAGGGTTCTCCAGGTATCAAGGGTTATGGGGAATGCTGTCATATTTAATTCTTACAACAACCTGCTGAAGTGGCTGCTGTTATCCTTATTTTACCAATGAAGGGATTAACTTGGAGAGGTTAAGTTGCACATCACTGTTAGAAGTGGCAAAGCCAGCCTTCAAACCAAGAAACCCGGACCACAAGAGTTCCATATAATACTATGCACTTCATCATAAACGCTGTTTCCTAATTACCCAGCTTGTGGAAATAGATAATTTCTATTCATAATGTTTATTCTTAGTTCCAACCACATATTGAATTAATAGATTTCATATTTATTTCATTTGTTTATAAAAATATGCTTTACTTTAATGATTAAATGACTAAATGGCAGGGACTATAACTTACTTAATTACATATTGCTTAATTATGACTATATTAGTTAATTATAGGGAGTTAATTTTAAGAATTAAGTAATTATATTTTATAACATGTTGCTGTTCTGATGTCAATCGTATTTCTGTTAATTTTGAAAATTTGACTCAAGCATTAAAAATGTATAAATAGTTAATGTTAACATGACCTATACTAAAATTAGTATAGTTTATAATAAGATTTTTTGTGTATTTTATACAGACACACACACAGAGCACACATCCACTTTAAATCCCTTAAGATATTTATTATGATACAAAAATATATTAAATATTTTAAAAAGTGTGTAAGTAGCTCCTACAAATGAACCTTGATTTCAAGAGGGCTTGTTTGGGAATTCTGTAATTTAATTTTAGCATTTCTTGGTCTTACTATTAAATCCCATTATTTTAAGTAGAAACTCTTCCATATTGAAAACTTACTGTGAGAAAATGACTTACCCATACTGTCAGCTTCTTTAGGGCAGGGTCATTGTTTTATATGCTCCACATGGAATAGCTTCTGGCACAATAAATGTTTGTTGAATTTGAATTTTGAATTTAAGTGAAATGATGCTGAAAATTTTACATTAGCTCCAGCCATCCATCTGAATTTAAGCCAGTCGTTGCTATCTTGCGTATAGGAATCATTAATAATGTGATTTTAGTGAGATTATTTTGGTGACAGAAGAAAATGAAACATTTCTTCTCTTGAGTTTTTGCTTGTTTTAATCATGCATGGCTCAATCTTGAGGGTAGTATATTTGGCGCCAATGAAAATTATAAAACACATTAAGGTTTCTGATACTTATGGCAAAAGCACTTAATAAATTTAACTCTACTGTTTTTGTAAGAACAAAGAACTTGAAGCCCAGAGAGGTTAAGTGATCTATCAATGTCACACAGCTATCTGCAGCCAGAAGTCGTTAAGTGTAGTGTTTCTGGGTTTCAGTTTTGTATTTCCTCTACTGCACCTAACAGGACTTCTTACGAAGTGATTAGAAATGAATTATTACTTACTATTGATCTAAACAATCCCCCACTCATTAGCTTACTTCAGACACTTGTTCCTTATGTACAATGAGTAACAGAAATAAAACTTATCTTCTGGACAATGTTAGCATAAGAAAATTCCAGGAAATATGTAAGAGGTTTCCGATACTCAGCCTGTGGAGGGTTTGGTTCTCTAGTTCACTGTAGTAGAATTATAAATCAGTGCAGCCCTACTGGAGGAGATCAGCAAGGAACATCCTATGCCTTACAAAGTACATTTCTTTAGTGTAGAGGTTTCATTAGTGGGATGTTATCCACAGGAAAATATCTGACCAGTGCCCTGAAACACATACACAGACACACAAGCAGGCAGATATCCATCCTAGCATCATTTAAAACAACAGTAAATTGGAAGCATACTAGATGGTCACCAATGGAGGTTGGTTTTGATACATACTGACCATAGATGTGCCCAGGAAATGCAGACCTTCTTTTTCCTGGTACCTGATCTGATGTCTTCAAAAGGCTCCACATTATCAAAGGGTGGGGTGGTAAGGCCATTGGTGGTGGGGCTTGAACTTTCAATCTCTCTTTTATTGCATTATAGACCTGTCGGTGTTAAACTGTGGGAAATTCTCTCTCTATTGGGACAATGCACAGTCTTCTGGGTTTTTCTTCTATCCTTCTGTTCCTTTCCAAGGTGGCATCTAGGATGATCTTGTGGGTAATTGGGGATGAGGGAGCTTAGTTTGTCATGACATCCACTATGTTCACCCTAGTCTCTGCTGTGCATATCCAAGGAGCAACTGGTCCCCTTTATTGGTGTCATATTCTTTGCTTAATTTATATATATATATATATATATATATATATATATATATATATATATATATATATATATATATATTTAGTTGTTGATAGACTTTATTGTCTTTAATTTATGTGGTGCTGAGAATCGAACCCAGTGCCTCATGCATGCTAGGCGAGCACACTATCACTGAGCCACAACTCCAGCCCTGTGCCACAACTCCAGCCCCATGGTGTCATATTCTTGAGTTCACTGTTACAATTTTTGGTTTCTGGTATTGGTCTCAAAGTGTGATCAAAGTTCATCTCCCCTTTGATGGCAAACAAGTTAGTTATTTGGCTGCCCACATATAGCAGGGAACTCTGTTTCCCAGGGATCTTTTTCAAGTAGATATGCCCATGTGAGTAATGGAGTGGGAACAGAGGTGATGTATGCTGCTTCCATATGCTTGGGCCTTAAAACCTTGGACCTGCATCCTCTGAGTTTTCTCTTCCCATATACTAGAGAATTGATGTGGCTGTGACCCTTCCAGTCATTTCTTTCTAGAAAAAAGTTGTGATGTGTCTTGTCTATGTAAGTGAAGTAGGCAGAAGATCTGGAAATTAGATTAAATCATAGAGTTTTAAATCGATTTTCCTTATTTTAGTGTCCTGTCCACCATCCCCTTTACATCCTGGTGTCACCCATGTCTGTAATCTTGGAGAGTGTTATGATTTAGATATTAGATATCCCCGAAAAGTTCATTCGAGAGGCAAAGCAAGAAGGCAAACAGGTAAAGTGAGTGGGTTGTGAGAACCATAACCCAATCAGTGAATTAATCCCCTGAGAAGGATTAACTGAGTGGTAACTGAAGGTAAGTAGGATGTGTCTGGAGGAGGTGGGTCCCTGGGGCCGTGCCTTTGGGGTATATAGTTTATGAGCTGAGCTTAGTCTTTCTCTCTCTGCTTTCTGATCATCATGTGAACTGCTTTCCTTCACCGCACTCTTCTGCCATGTTGTTCAGCCTCACCTGGGCCCCAGCAGAATGGAGCCTGCTGTCTATGGACAGAGACCTCTGAAACCATGAATCCCCAAATAAACGTTTTCTCCTCTAATTGTTCTTGTCAGGTCTTTTGGTCACAGTAGCGTAAAAGCTGATTAAAACAGTATCTTTCATGGAACACATATTAGTTCATAGCTTTCCTGACGCTTGGCTTATGATTCAGTCTTTTGAGATCAGCTATTTTAGTTACCAGTCTTCCAGATCCAAATGTCTTACTGCTTTAATATTATCTTCCATCCTTCTTGTCCTCATAGGCTTCTGTATGAGGAAACAAAATCCTTTTCTAGCATTTGGTGCACTGGGGGAGTGAGTGAAAGATATGTATGCTCATGTGGTAATATTTGTTTAAGAGTCTAGGATGATTCTTCATTTTCTTAATGTTAGGTTTTTGTTGTACTATAATTGTAAATAGTTTATTGTTCAACCACAAAAGTGAACAATAAAATATTTCATGTTCAAAACATATTCAGATAGTGTTTTGTTAGTGAAAAAACCAAAAGCATTTGAAAAGCATATAAACTTTACAGTTTATGTTCCACTTCTCCCTTTCTACTTCCTTGTTTACAGAAAAGAACTCAGAGGAATTCTTGAATCACTAAAATCAGCAGTCTGGAACTCTTAATGAAGAATAATATTATACTCTCATAGCTCTGGAGAGTATCTTTCAGGTTGTGTCATGCATTTGAACAATAAAACAGTCTTTTTTTTTCTTGCACTCTCTCTCCCCCCTGTGAACATAGTGTATAAATTTGTAAAATCAATGGGCTTTGGGTTGCTGTCTTGGACTGTGGAACCAAGTGAAATGAGAACTGGAAATACTGTAACAAATAATATGACCTCAGAAATAATACCAATTCCTCAACAACATTGCTTCTTTCTTATGAGCTGAGGTATAATGGTGCCTTCTCCAGAGACAGCTCAGTGTTTGGAATAGCATGTGGCACATTCATGTGGTTCTCCCAGGAATTAAGATGACCATCAGGCTTTGTTACCATTTGAATATGGAATTCCCCCGAAAGGCCCATAAGCTAAGGGCTTGGTTACAAGGTTTTGCCACTCTTAGGAGGTGGTGGAACCTTTAGGAGGTGAGGCTACCAGAAGGAAATTAGGTCACCAGAGGAGTGTGCCCTTGGAGAAGATACTGGGACACCAGGCTTTTCCTCTGCCTGTTTGTTTCCTGGCCATCCTGTGGTAAAAAGGTTTTCCTCCACCACACACTTCTACCATAATGTGCTGCCTCACCAAAGGCCCGAAGGCAAAAATGGCAAGTGG
This sequence comes from Marmota monax, assembly GCF_021218885.2. Lineage (NCBI taxonomy): Eukaryota > Metazoa > Chordata > Mammalia > Rodentia > Sciuridae > Marmota > Marmota monax. The sequence continues at coordinate 18,765,621 of NW_026692254.1, read as the reverse complement.
CCATCGACTGAATCCTCAAAAACCATGAGCCTAAATAAATATTTCTTCCTTTAAGTTGGTTTTCTCAGGTATTTTGTCACAGAAACAGAGAGCTAACAGATTTCTTTTGGTGTCAAATATATTTGGGGGATGGTTTAGAGTTTCTAGAATTTTAGGGTGGGAAGAGGAGATAGAGAATATCCAATTGAACTGCCATGAAATACTGAGGTACTAGCCAACACGTGAAGGCCAAGGCATTGCGATGGTGGGGACGGAAGGCTTCCATTGCACATCTATTCTTGAGTACAATTAAATGGAAGTTGTCCATGAAGACCAGAGATTCTCCTTTCCAGACTGCCATTCTCTCTTCTGTTACTCTAAGCAAAGGACTCCTTCAACTTTGGGTGCTGTTTGAGCACTCTAGAAGAATAGACAGCAAATTGTTACTGCTCTTTGGATGACATGTATTTTGATTAGATTTCCCAGGTCCCTAGTTTTCATTTTTTTTATCCACCAAATGGGGCTAATACTGTCTACATAGAATAGTTGTTCAAAGGGTTAGAGAGAATAAGTTTAAATGCCTAGCACAGTGCCTGGTAATACTATTATCAAGGGAGAGAATTTGTGGGAAGGGCCTTTCATGCTTTCTTGTGAACCTCTTACATGGACTTCTGCCTGCATTCAAGTCATCCTGGACTACACAGAGAAAATCATCCAGCCACATTGTGATACATTCATTGATTTAAACCTGAAAAATGCCTTAGAATTACCATGCTGCTCTTGAAAATGCACATTTGCTAACCAGCTCAGTAGACTAAAGCCTCTTTTTTTTTTTTTTTTTTGAGAGAGAGAGAGAGAGAGAGAGAGAGAGAATTTTTTAAATATTTATTTTTCAGTTTTCGGTGGACACAATATCTTTATTTTATTTTTATGTGGTGCTGAGGATCAAACCCAGCGCCCCGCGCATGCCAGGCGAGCACGTTACCGCTTGAGCCACATCCCCAGCCCAAGCCTCTTTTTATCATAGCACAGTGGAATATTGTGGAGAAGAGCGCCTTCACCCATGAACAGCATGCCCAGCTGGGCCGACCAAAAAAGAGAGGCCAGAAAGTCAATCAAAAGTATTATTTTATATGCTTCAAATACATTTCTGTACATGTACATGTAGTGGATAAGAGAGTGTCTTGTGACACCATGAGGTATGACTTACAGCACCAATCACTTTATTGGTCATAGAAACATATTTCTAGCATAGAGACTTAACAGTGTTATTTCTTATTTCCTAAAACACTTGGAAATAACTAAGCAGAAGAAAGCAAAACTAGAAATTATAATTTCTTTCATACTTTAAGAAATGCTCTAACTACTGAATGATGCTATTTGAAAATTAATCTTCTACATCTTCTAGAATTTGACCCATTAATGCTCACTCCTTTATAAACAAAGAAAACAGATTTTAAATTTAATGTAGAGGAAGAAGAGACTACATTTCAAAAGGTCCCTTTCTTTAGATTATCAAATAATATTTTTGGAGAGATACTCACATATGTTAAATGACAAAAATCAAGTTAAATAATACTTATAATATATTTTCAATTTCTTAAGTAATCTCCATGTGTATAGGAGTGTAGGATGGAAAACTTGAGTTTATGCTACAACATGTTGATGTTGTTTTGTGAATATTTTGTTATTTACATTTTTTCACATTTGTCACATTTTTCAATAAGGAATCTGTTTTCATAATCAAGAAAATGTTGTTTATGAGAGAATTTTTTTCCCTCACTTTCTAAATCAATCTTATTCTATTCTTGATGCTATAACAACATACCACAGACTAGGTAACTTATGAACAATAGAAATTTATTTCTCTCAATTCTCAAGCCTGAGTGGTATCAAATTAAGGTGTTGAAGGATTCAGTGTCTGGTGAGAGCTCACATGCCTTTTCTCCAGAGGTGTTCAATGCTGTGTGTTCACATAGCAGATGGAGAAAAGGGCCAGGCAGTGATCTGAAGCTCTTTTGTAAGGGCACTAATCCCATTCAAGGAGAGAACCCTCATGACTAAATCTCTTCCCCAAAGGATGCACCTCTTAATTGCATTGGGAATTTTCAACATGAATTTTGGAGGGACACCAACATTCAAACCATAAAAATTTTTAAACATCTTTCCATTTTAAATAAGATCCTGAGTTTAATTACATAAATGAACATTTTCTTAAAGCCCTTTCTAATTTCCCCCACTTTCATAAACATTTTTTTTTGCTGAAATTTACTTTTATATTACATTGCTCTTGATTTCTTAAGAGTCACCTAAATGTAAATTTTATTTGTTTAACCATAGACTAAATGCTGTTCACTACTGAAACAATAGCATCACAATATTGACAACTCACTTATGTAAAGGTTCTGAGATTCTAAATACAAGATTGCATAGGAACATCCTATTGAGCCAGATAACGAACTTCATTTTCTTATTTTGGTGGCAATCTTCTATTTGAATACTGGTGCTGCCAAGAAAAAGAACCAGTCTCCCTGGTTATGCACAGCATTGATAGGGCTGCTAGGATCATTTTCTTCAGGAGACAATAGAATGGTAGAGGCTGACTGACCATGTGGATCATGAAAGCTTAGAGAAGTTACCCAAGGCCTCATGAAAGGTTATGAGCCAACCCAGCTCATAGGCCAGCATCTGTTATTCCAAACCTACTCCACAATCATTTGTTCTATCTCAGCATTGCCAAATGATGCTACATAACTTGATTGTCTTGTTTCTTGAGATTCCAGATAAATAAGGACTGACTATCATTGTAAAATAGAAAGAAGTCCTCTTTCCTCACCAATCTTTTCTTCAGGGAAAATGTAAGGAGTACAGACTGGTCCTCTCAGGCTGGATACTGAAGCTATGAGAACTTCAGTGCCTCATCCAAGTTAGAGGTTCTCACTGGTTTTCCTCAGCATGGGGCATGGTGGGTCAAAGTCAGAGTTACCTATTTCTGAAAATGAGTCTGTCCCAGTTCATCCTTCATTGAACTCATTCTCATGAAAAAAAAAAAAAAACTGATTATTTCCAGCTTTAGAAACTTTCAATTAGGGCCCAGTTTCCCTACATAATAATCACGTGAACTTGTTCATGTTGTATTACCTGGTTATGCAAGGATAAAGTGCTAAATAATTATAAGGCATCTCACTACAAAATATTTTATATTAAAAGTTGTCATTTAATGATGAACCGGGTTGATCAATGGGTATTAAGTTGCAGTTAGGTAGGAGTAAGAAGTTCTAGTGTGTTATTAAACAGTACGGTAACTACAGAGTGATATATATCTCAAAACAATAGAGGGAAGGCGTTTGAATGTTTTCATGATAAATGTTTGATGAGATTGATTGTTTAACACATTTATACATAAATCAAAACATCACATGCTAACCCATGAATATGTTTAATTTCTGTGTTTATATGAATCACTGAAAACATTTAATTAAAATATTTTTTATTAGGTCTGGGGATATAGCTCAGTTGGTAGAGTGCTTGCCTCCCATGCACAAGGTCCTGGGTTTGATCCCCAGAAATACCAAAAAAAATATATTTAAGTTTGTCTTTACCTTATACATATGTACATTTTTTATTCAGGGCTGTGTTTGGAACCCAGGGCCTCATGCATGCCAGGCAGGTGTTCTATCACTGAGTTATCTTCCTAGCCCTTCCAATTCTTCCAATTAGAGTAAATTAAGTATCATGCTTTCAAGGCATAATACTTCAGATGGTGTTTTTGCACTTTCTCACATACAGACACAAGTGCACATATAATCCTTTCTCCTTTTGTTCTGGAACACCTAACTCTAAGGTGACAGAAGTTGCCATTTACTAATGGAGGCATGTTGGGTAGAAGGATGAGCATCCTGAAGAAAAAGATAGAAACTCAGTAGGAAATGCACAGAACCATCCAAATGGGAAACAGCTGAGCTGAGACAAGGACAGAGTGAAAATTAAACTGTGTCTGTCAGGTACAACAAACCTGGCGAAATTTAAAGTGTTAATCTGCAGTTGTAAAGACATTGTAAAGACATCAAGGGAGCTCTTTAGGGTGGGTGCCTGAGGGAGTGGAGAGCATGGAAGGCTGAACTCCTGTCTGGCTGCTTTTTGGCTGTGCTTACCAGAGTGGTCACATTTTCCATAAGAATATCATATGGATTCATGGGAGTTGGGTTGGAATGGACCTAAATTTCAGCAAAAAGTACTGTGAGTATTTAGTATTTAGTCATGGAGGAAAAGGCAGAATTTTGTGCAAAAGGATGATCAGAAAATGGAGCTTATAGTTGGAGCTTAGGGTAGATCAAAGTTGCATATTTGTGTGGATATGAGGTGTCCCCCAAAGTGCCTGAGTTGACATAGGACTGTTCAGAGGTAAAATGATTGGATTGCGAGAACTGTAATCTGGTCATTCCATCTTAATTTGAATGGACTGGCCAGGTGGTAATTGCCTACAATTAGGCAAGTGGGTCGTGGCTGGAGGAGGTGGATCACTGGAAGCGTGCCCTGGAAGGGTTCATTTTCCCTGTAGTTCCTCCCCCATCTCTCTGCTTCTTGGCTGCCATGAGCTGATCAGTTTTCCTTCATCAAACCTTCGCCATGATGTTCTGCCTTAGCGTGGGCCCAGCTGACCATCAACTTAACCTCTGAATCCATGAATCAAAATAAACTTTTCCTCCTCTAAATTGTTCTGGTCAGGTGTTTTGGTCATGGTGACAAAAAGCTAACTAACACAAATAGTAACTGTAGAGGTCCAAGATCAGCAATAATGCCTGCTTCAGTAATCCCAAAGACTCTTTTCTATTCTTCTAATTCGTTTAACCATAAACTAAATGGTGCTTACTACTGAAACAACAGAGTGACAATATTGACAGTTCACGTATGTAAAGACTCTGAAATTCAGTGACTCTACGATATCATGACAAAACACAAAAACAGATGCAATTAGTGCTTAATCCCGTTTAACTTTCATGAGTGGAATTTGGAGGGAGTTTCTCCTTTGCTCTTGGTCCACCGTCATTGTGAATGTCCCTTGGCCCAGTGACTATCTGCCTCCAGTATTTAAAAAGGGCCCTTGATACACTTTAGTTAGGAAGCAGACAAAATAAGGTCAAACAAAAGTCAGACTAAGGTGGGCTGCAATTCTTTTCATGCATTCTAAATTAAGAAGGAATGTAAGGGTTAACTATAAAGTATTCCACCTTGAACCCCGCACTCTCTTTATCCAGCACACCATAATAAAAGATCAAGAGTTCCTGCTTATTATCTTATTTTTCCTGCCTGCTCCACCAGGCTAAGGCCCAGTCTGGTTATGGATTAACACGGTGATCAATAGTAAGCCTGCTGTCTCTCTCTCGGCAGGGGAAAATGAACTCAAAATGCAGTCAAACTCTTATTGATCAAGGATATAGGTCTCACTTTCATTACCTCTGTCTCCTGATAACCCACAAATAATGTGATGAGTTGCTAATCTCTCTGATTTTCAATGGACCCTTCACCCCTCCTGTCTGCACATTGCAGCTTTTATTTTCATCTTGATACACACTCTGTAATTCATGTAGCACTAACTCTCACTCTCTTACCGTCAGACCTGGTCAATCAGAGCTAATAATATCGCCCTTCACTGGGGATAGAGGCTCCAGTGAGTTCAACATATAGCGTCCCCAGATACGGCAACAAAATGCAATGTGCACACGACTTCTTCCCCGGAAAGTGAAGTGAATCCTTTTCAGCAAAGCAACACTCCAGTTGGTAGCCATCTTTCCAGGATCTGAACTGCTTCTACCAAAGTAGTCCCAGACTTTACAACTGGTCAAATCTCTTGGCTGCTATTTCCTCGAGGGCCTGAACTGAGTCAGTGTTCAAGGTTTTTACCCCTGTGGGACTGAGAGAGAGTCCCTTTGTGCATAAATAACCTCAGGAAAATTTCTATTAGAAAATGTAGAAAGTGCCAGGGGAGATGATGTGTTGAATTCTTTACTTAAAGGTAGTGCCATATGACAAGAACAATGCAGCTTTGAGTCCAAAGCCCTACTCAGGACTCCTGGTTTTTTACTTATTCAGGTTGTGAAATGAGGACTTTGTGCTTGGAAAAAAACCCCAAAAAACCTTTATTCTCATCCAAAAAATTCTTCTCTGCATTAGTTGATGAGCTAAAAATGAACCCAATTAAAGTTTTAGGAAAATGATTATATTTTAGAAGCATAGTTAATTTTTAGTTTGTTAATAATTTTTCATGACTTCATTACCTTTTTTTGAGAGGTTATGCAATTTGCTACCTTTAAAAATATCTTTAATAATGCATTACAATTATAAATAACAGTGAGATTCATTGTGACATTTGTTTATGCACAGAACAGGTGTTTCAATTTCATCCCCCATCCCTCCCCTTCTCCTTCTCCCTGATTCCCTTCCTCTACTCTTCTGGCCTCCTTTCTATATTTTAAAAATATATTTTCTGGGGCTGGGGGTGTGGCTCAAGTGATAGTGTGCGGTCCAGGTTCAATCCTCAGCACCACGTACAAACAAAGATGTTGTGTCCGCCGAAAACTAAAAATAAATAAATAAATAAATATTAAAATTCTCCCCCTCTCTCTCTCTCTCTCTCTTTTTTAAAAAAAATGCAGTTTCTTACTTTTTAAAAGCAAAGCAGAGAACAAAACAAAACAACCCAACTTCCATAATGTGCAATGCTACTTAGCACTTACTCATCCGGCTTATAAGAGATTCTCAAGTGTAAAATGGCACTAAAAGACTGTTGTGAAGTTAATTACTTTCTTCAGCTGAATTGTTAGAACTGAATTAAAGCTAACAACAGTTGCTTTCCCTCTCTGATATAAAATCAGGGAATGCTCACCTATTGGATCACTTTTGTGAGGGCAGTCATAATAGTTTTTTTCTGCTGCCAATTTGATTAAAATAAATCACAGCGAATCAAATAATTCCTCTTTCTTGAATAAAATTCCAGATGACCAACAGCAGTTAAGCAGATGAAAGACTCTGCTTGCGCTCAGCGCAGAGGGTCTGAATTGCTATTTTTCAGCTGCAGTCCAAACAATTTGTACACCTGTTGAAGAGAAAATAAAATATGACAGTGGTACAAAGTCCGGGGATTAAAGTGATTTGCACTGAGCCCTTAAGGCTGAGGTAATTGCAGGTCTCATTTTCTTCTTTTGTTCTGCAGAACCACATATGAAATTTGACAACGAAGCCCTCATCCCATTTTCTGCAAAGAACTAGGTGGAAATTTTACCAGGTTCCCCCTTTCTTTTTTGCTGAGTCTCATTGGAAATGATCTGGTTTCTTTTGGCTTCATGGAATAAGATCAAGGGAAAACTGATTCAATATAGACTTTTGTCAGTTTGGCACATTTTGGAATGGGCTTTGGAGGCATGCTTTTTTTTTTTTTAACCAATTGTTTCAAAATCCCAAGATGAGAAAGGTGGGAGGGCAGAGGATAGGGTGTTTGGTTACAGCTGATCAGGACATTTGCCCAGTTTTTCGTAGACACAGGAGAGGAAGGCACTCTGAATCCTTAGGGTTCTCTGTGTTCTTGTGGGGTACAGTGTTTTTCACATTAAGACTCTGATTTGCTCTCCTTCCCAGCCTGAATATATGCTCCAGAATACCTTTGATGTTGCCATAATTGTGTGTGTGATCTTCAATCACGGATGTCATCAAATTTTATTAAACTTAATATAGATAAAACCAAGACATTATTGATTAGTTCTGCCATGCAAAACTCCCAGGTTTCCTCTTAGAGTGGTTTTCTTCTGGGGAAGCTGTCTTTATCCTTTCGATAATACTCAACCCCTCAGAGCCACTGTGGCTTCTGAGTTTTCTTTTGAAGCCCACATCAATCATATAATTAAGATGTCTTAATACAAACTACAGCAATCTTGCCATATTGTGAGGCATGTTCTCTGGTCTGCTGCTGCCGCTTTAATTCGTGCCCCTCTTTCATGTGGGCATGATTACTGCTGTTCTTCCTTTAGGGTTCTTTGTGGCATATTTTCTGTTGATCTAGCTTGAACCTGATGGTCCCCTATTTGGATTTAAACTTTTCTACCATGTAACTAAGATTAATTAGATTGTGACACTGGAAGTCTCTTTCCTCTTTCTAGATATCTTCTTAGCCACGCTCTCCATGACTAATGTCTGGTGGTGTTCAAGTGATGCCAAATATTCAGAAGAAAAATGAAGAGTTCAGTGACCCAGATGAGCCATGGGGCCAGACGTTTTGTGTTAAGCAGGCAAAGCATCCGGATCACTGACATTTTCTTAAAATTATTTGGTGTTAGGCAAATTTGCAATCTCCATAGCCCAGTATACCTGTCTTTTATTTTTCTTCCACACTATTCTGAAATCTTGCCATCTCTGGTTTTCTCCCCCTTTCTCCTTCATTTCTCCAACCATAACATCCAAGAGGGAAACATGGGCTGGAAGGTGGGTAGGGGCAGGCAGTATGGGGAGCATAAGCTTGAAAATGAGGCCTGAGCAGATGGCAGCTCTGGTTGAATATCTAATTAAACAAGGTTCTACATTATAAGACATAAAACTTTATTTTCAACCAGGTATCTGCACTTCTTGGAAAAAATGGGACCATGTTCAGGTAAAAATATTACATTTCTCTGAACAAAAAGCCTTTGGTTTTCACTTTAACAGGGTGGACTGGATGAATTTGCGGTAGGGTGGCCAGTGGAGAGGGAAATCTCCCTGTTAAAATGCAGGCAAGTAACTTTTCCTTGTTCTTACCTGATGTATAAAGCATTTGGTTCTCAGGTTAAATAAAATCATAAATTTTCTTTAGTATAAGTACTAGTTTGAGAATGATTTCATGGATTGTTAGCAATACAGCATCTGCTAGAGGTTTGTTCAAACATCTCATATTTGTCTAGAATGTTAGATTTTTTTTTCAAGTACCATTGCTGGAGTAATACCTGGCATTGCACATTAATGTTGTCAACCCAGGCATAAAATATTTGTGCTGGTTTTTTTAAAACTGTAGTTGAGGCTAGTGGCTGTTTCACAAAAATCTTATAGAAAGATGTTGCACATCATTAAATTGAATTTACTTTCTAGAAGAAGTACTGTTACTGGACATGGGTGCTTATTCTTTCTTTCAGTAGAAAAGGAAAACTTCCTAGTGACTGTTCTGCTTGGCTTCAGCTAGAAGGAAACTGCCTCTAATCTTGTCATTGGTGCTGAGCATCTCAGGGATAGGAAACTGTGTATTTTCTCTGCTACTTTAGAAAAAGAGGTTTTCAACCCTAGCAGCTCACTAGCATTATTTGAGCATTTTAAAAAATATGTAAAGCTTGAAATCTGCCTCTGGAAATTTTTGATTTGATTGAAATTTGACTTATGGCTTATTTGATAAAACATTTTAAAAATTGTTAAAGTAGATATATACAACAAGCTAAATGCTTATGAATTCTTCTGATAAGACTAAGACAAAATATAAGAAATAAATATATACAAAACACCAATAAACACACCACACAATGAGCAAGAACATCTTGGACGAGCCACTTAACCTGCCTGGTTCTGCTTCCTTGTTCTAATCACCAAGTTCCCATCTGCTGTAGGCCTTCCCTGTGATCTGGGGTTCCCCACCAGCCTTCGGCACTCCTTGGCCTCTCATCCCTTCATTTGGCCCAATCTTCTGCAGCTAGATAACCTTTTATGCCTGCTGTTTCCATTCTCCCTTCCTCAAGACCCTCAAATGACTTCCCATTAGCTTCTGGGTCATATTCAAATTATTACCTATTGGTTTCAAGACCTTTAGCCAGGCAATCCCTTTTTATGTCACTTTTAATCTCTCCCCTTCTTGCTCCCTTTGTGGCTGTCAGAATCATCTTCACCAAACAACCCCTGTAACTCCCCCCACCTCTTCTTCTGAGCCCTGCTTGCTTCAGCCTATCAGAGAACACTTTTCTTGATTATGGTGACTCCAGCCACCCTTTCCATCATCCCTGTGTGCGATCTTCCCACCAACCTCAGCCGACTCCTGATACCTTATCACCCTTGCAACCAGGTATTGCTGACCTGAGGAAAGCCAGAGTCATTGTGCAGTTGCCAAGGGACTCTTCTCACACAAGACATGTGGAGTTGTCCAAACAGAAGAAGGTTTAAAGAAAAGAAAAGAAAAGAAAACAAACAATGTCATTTGTATTCTTTGCATACTATCTAGGTTACTTGGTGGTTCCCCCCAATCATTAATCAATAAACCAACTGTCTCTCCATTCTTGCATATGTTTCTTTTGCATTTCTCAGTAAGTTTTAAAAATGGAAATAGAATCTAATACCCTAAATTTGGGACTAATGTGATCAATTTTTTTTTGAAAAATATGTCAAGAAAGAATGGAAGAATTAAACTGTTGTTTTAACATGAATTCAGATTTCCCAAGATGAATTTTTCGAGCTTCTGAATGCAATTTTTAATGGGTCACCAAGTCTCTTGTTTTGAATAAATTTTCTAACTGTCCCTTAGATAAAAGAAAAGAATTTCATCTTACTTATCTTGTAGCCTCCAAAATCTTCCATTACACATACTAAACAATCAAGACATACATGTGTATATATACATATATATTTATATATATGTGTGTGTGTATATATATATATATATATATATATATATATATATATATATATATCTTTTTTGATAAACTGAAACCAAAGATTTTCTACTTTTTTGGATTACATGTAACAGAATAACTGGTTAGGGGCTGTGTTTGGGGTTGTGTGTGTGTGTGTGTGTGTGTATAAGGAGATGTCTATTAAAATTCAGGAGACCCACATAATAGATTAATTAAAATTTAGCAAGTTTTTAGGGGATATTTTTGTACACTAATGTTACAAGCCATCACTTTATAACATTCAGATACTCTATAATGAATTATATCCAGGATTCAGAATGTACTAGGTCAGATAAAACACGTTCCTGGGACTGGGATGTAGCTCAGGAGTAAAGTACTTGCCAAACTTGCAGAAGGTCTTAGGTTCAGTCCCCATGAGCCACCCTTCCCAAACAAACAAAGTTTCTAATTAAGAGACAAGAAACCTTTTTCCTATATCCCATACCTTCCCTGACATTCTGAAATATGCAGTTACTAAGTCTTTAGGAAATCAATTTTGTACCTAAATCTTCTGTTTAAATCATCAAATTATAGAAATAATACCAGAGATGATTTCAAAGAGTCTGGTTTGCAAAGAAACTACTTTTGTCTTTTATGCTTTTTCATGCCTATGATTTATATCTTTGGCCATCAAATGCCAAAAAAAAAATAAAACAATATTCTATAGCAGGTATTTTAAACATTTTTAGTTCACAGAGATGCCATATTTTAAAAATGATATTTGAAAATGGCAATATATTCAAATTTATACTGATTTTAAGCTAACAACTATCAACAGCTGTAATGCAATAAGAATTAATGTAAGATGGGGTGCAAATAGAGATTCTGAGTGACCTAACAAAATTTTCCTTTTCATGATGTTTCTGCAGTGGGTGATAATAAGCCAGTGTGTCATTTTTTAAGGCTAGAGAGGTCATTGTTTATGCTTCTTGATGTTTTATGTACCTAGGACCACTTGGGACCACTTTGTAGGATGGAGATGTCCACATTTGGGACACAAGAGTGGAAGAAAAAGGAGACAGAAATACCATATTCCCACATATTTGCCTGTAAAGCTGTATCAATGACTTCACCAACATTTTGGATTTCTTAGAGATTTTTATAGCTTACAAATTGAAATGGTTGCCCCATGCTTTGGCTGCGTTACCCAGAGTCTTTGGAAGACTGACACTTTTGCTGGGAATTTACTTTGCATATTGACTGCCCAACTGAAAAACCAACAGTTCACTAGAGAGGTTTTATTTTATATACTTATGTGTTTTAAAGACCTTTAAGAACTTGATAAAAGAGAAAGGAAGAAACAAGTAAGAGCTGCTTAAAATAAGCAGTATAAAAGTGTATTTGATGAGTTATTAACTTTTTGAGTAAGGTGTCAAGTAGAGAAGTATCTGTCCTCTATCTATTGTTATAGTTTAGATGTGGTGTTCCCCAAAAGCTCATGTGGGAGACAATGCAAGAAGGTTTTGAGGAGAAATTATTGGGTTATTGCTTTAACATAATCAGTGAATTAATCCCTGGTGGGATTAACTGACTGTTAACTGGAGGCAGGTGGGGTACGGCTGGAGGAAGTTGTTGACTGAGGGTATGGATATGGGGTATATATTTTGTATCTGGAGAGTGGAGTCTCGCTCTCTCTGCTTCCTGGTCACTACATGATCCTCCCTCTGACGTTCTCTTCCACCATGATGTCCTGCTTCACCTCAAGCCCCAAGGAATGAAGCCGATCTTCTATGGACTAAGACTTCTGAAACCGTGAGCCCCTAAATAAACTTTTCCTCCTCTACATTTGCTCTGGTTGAGTCTTTTATAGTCAGAGTTGTGAAAAAGCTGATTAAAACATTATCTATCTATCTACCTCTGGAATGCTATGCATGCCATGGGGTTGTTATGAAGATGAATAGAGATAATGCATTACCAACTCCTCAGCAATGTGCATGCTTTATAGTAAGTGACAATAACTCTTTTGATTGCTGTCTTAAATGCTATTCCTACTATTAACTATACCTTTATATATAGAAATATATAAATTGTCCAGTGTAATTTACAAGCAAGTTAGATTGGAAAATTGACTATTTTGAAAATGGGAACAATCAGCTCCCAAGTCAGGCAATTTGACAAGATGGCCAGGAAGGTATATTTGGGTTCTGGTTCCACCTGACTTAAGGTGTTACTGGCCCCCTGGCTGTGGGTATTAGGCCACAAGAGGGGCACAACTTCCTCTTTCCCAGAGCATATGCCTTGTGTGTAGGAATGACTTTCCATTTCCAATGAATCCTTTATAATCTTCTTTTCTTTTCTTTTCTTTTTCCCAATGAGTTGCTTTATTTTTGTCAACAAACTGTGTCATTTACCCAAGTAAGAAAACTCCTGTTGTTCAAGGTCTTTATCTGAGTTCCTACAAATCAGGTTAATTGGTGATCAACAGAGCTTTTCTGCCTTTAATGAGGCCTAGTAGCCCAAGGCAAGGCCTACCTCTTGATAAGGGACTTTCTTTTTCCTTATTTTAAACTCTTTGATCACTTAAAAAAAAAAAAAAAAAAAAAAAACAGGAAGAACAACCACCGGGAATGTCATTGTTTTTTAATTGCCTGATTACCAAATGTTGGAGATAAAAGATAGATGTTCTCAATTAATAACATTTACATAGATTAGCATCACTAACAAGCCTCATTAGTAGCTGCTGATTTTTGTTTAGATGGTGTCCCAAGTCATTTGCTCTCTCTCTGATTCTGCAATCGAATGCACCTTTAGTATGACAAAACATTGCCTTCTAATCTATTTCCATTAATCAAACTGTGAGGCCGTATAAATACACAGTCAGGTTTTTAATTAATTAAAAGTTAATATTACCTAGTGTAGATTTTTTTTTTCTTTTTTTTTTAAAGAGAGAGTGAGAGAGAGAAAGAAAGAGAGAGAGAGAATTTTTCAACGTTTATTCTTCAGTTCTCGGCGGACACAACATCTTTGTTGGTATGTGGTGCTGAGGCTCGAACCCGGGCCGCGCGCATGCCAGGCGAGCGCGCTACCGCCTGAGCCACATCCCCAGCCCCCTAGTGTAGATTTAACGAAGGGTTTCATGTGTTAATAAACTTCCAGAAACTGTTTCTCAACTCTGCTCTATTTTATGAAGTCTAAACACCTTCCTTGGAATTAATCACAACACAAGCACGTCTCCATTCACATAGAGAAGCATCATGGACATACAGTCATTTACTAAGCCTCCAGTTTTAAATCTATCATCTTGATGATCTGCCAACAGTCTCACAACAGTGGTAATCTCTCTCCTAGACACAAAAATATGAAGATTAAGACAGTTTAAGGCATGTGCCTCAGATAACTCAGACCTAGCTCTAGCTCAAATCCCAGACTCATTTCTCGGAGGGATGCCTTTTGCTTTCCATATGCACCCAGATATTCTGAGCAGAAGCAAGCTGTAGGTTACTACAATTAACCATCAACCTCATTTTAAATCTTATTAACCAATTTTAAATCTCATCATTCACTTTTCAATTTTTAAAAACAAAAGATAGACAACCATCATAAAAACATCTCATAAGGGGGGTGGGGTTGTGGCTCAGTGGTAGAGTACTCACCTAACATGCATGAGGCACTGGGTTTGATCCTCAGCACCACATAAATGTAAAATAAAGATATTATGTCTACCTAAAATTTAAGAATAAATATATTTTTTTAAAGAGAGAGAGAGAAATTTTTAATATTTATTTTTTAGTTTTCGGCAGACACAACATCTTTCTTTGTATGTGGTGTTGAGGATCTAACCCGGGCCGCACGCATGCTAGGCAAGTGCGCTACCGCTTGAGCCACATCCCCAGCCCAAGAATAAATATTTTTAAAAAGTCTTATAAGGATAATTTTTGACATATCTAAGTTTATAATAATCCATGAGCAAAAAAAAAAAAACAATAAAAATCTGACTCTAAAGATCTTATAAATCTATAAAGATTTTATACATATTTTATAGAACAGTAAGTGGATAGATACATGTTTGTTGAGAAAGGGTTTTTCCAAATATTTTGATAAGAATAAAAAATTGTTTTTTACATCTATGGGAAAAATTACATCTATTTTATAATGATACATATTTTAGGCAAAAACAAAGTACTTTCAGACTCTCTAAGATGTCAATTTTTTTAGAGATGTCTGTTTAAATTACTTACAAATGTGAATACTGGAAGTCACAGAACAGATTAAAAAAATCAGGAATTGATTAAAATTTCAAGAGAGGGATGCCTTTAGGAAGATAAAAAAAGAGACATTCTAATATACCCTAATTCTTTAAAGAAAGTTAATATTAATTGTGCAAAGCATGATGAGATGCAAATTTTCCCTTCACTATTATAAGGGGACCCTGATACAAATACCAACTCCATGTAAACAAAATAGACAAAATTTTGAGAAGGGAACATAGGGGAAAAATTTTGTAAAAGAATCGAGGTTTATGCTCGTTGGAGTAAATCATATATCTTGGCAAATGCAAAAGATAAATTGACAATTCTAAAGTTTTAGCACTGTAGATTAAAAGAGAAGAAAAAGAGAATCACACTGAATGTGATTTAATGTGGGCATCTATTCCACTCTTCCTTATATAATTGAATTTAAAGTGGTTAAAATAGCAGGTATTATCTTTCTGCTAGCAGCACCTATCAATGAAGACTCTTAATTTATCTTATTAATTTTCCCTCTCCCTATCACCCCCCACTCCATTTTCCACCTTTCTTCATTTGCTCTTCGTAGGATCACAGATGAACTCCAAGTGTTGATGTTTAACTTTGTCTCTCCCCAATCTTTTCCTTTCTTTTTTTCTTCTTCCCCTGCCCCGACTATTGTTTGAACCCAGGCGTGCTCTCCTACTGAGTTACATCCCCAAGCCCTTTTTTATTTTTTATTTTAAGACAGGGTCTGGCTAAATTGTCTTGTCTGGACTTGAACTTGTGATCCTCCTACCTTGACCTCCTGACTTGCTGGGATTACAAGTGTGGGCCACCGTGGGGCTTCTTCCCATTTTTTTTTTTTTTTCCTGTGATGGTTTGACACAAGTCATCAACTCATGCTCTCCTTGTTCAGTCATGGTTTCTATTTGGCTTCCAGGCTGTCCTGTTCTCCTTTTCATTTTCTTTCTCTGCTCCTCTTCCGCCCTCTCCATGTAGACCTGCTTAGGGCTCAGCGGTAGCCCTCCTGCTTTTGTCATACTCTTTGCCTAGGTGATCATGCCTACTTCCTGGTCTCTAGGTACTATCTAAACCATCACTTTTCCCAGTTTTTTCTCTGAGCCTTGACTTTCCTCTTAGCTCCAGATGCATTATCTAGCTGCTTAGTTTACATTTCCTCCTTATTGTCAAATAGGGATCTCAAGCTTCCTGTGTTTACAATGTGAAAACACAGAAGTTTCTCCCTTCTTCCTCAATGACTCCCTCCAACCCATTCACTCAGTCTTCCTCCAATCTTCCTCTCTTAATAAATGGCACCACCATACACTCAATGGGGTAGACAAAAATTGTGAATTATCTTTAATTCTTCCTTCTTGCACATCCCCAATATCCAACCCATCAGCTAGTTCTATTTACACTGCCTGGAACATAAGCCTGGAATTAGATTCATGTTAACCACTACCCTGGCCAGCTACAGTGGTTCTTGGATCTCACCTTCCATCTTTCTCTCTAGTCCATCTGTAGCCTCTTCTCTACATAGAAAGGTATGCGATTTGGCTCAAGTTACCTCTCAGCTCCTGTCCAGTGGTTTCCCATAATCCACAGAGCATCCCTTTTAAATGAGGGCTGCCTGTCCCTCCAGTTTCTACTCCTACCTATTCCCAGTTGGTGCTGTACTCTATCCTCAGGAACTTTGGCATTATGCTCAACCTACCAGACTGTGCTCAGGCTGTTTTCTTTTCCATTCAGAACTCTGCTTACTACCTCGGAGGTGAATTCCCAGACCATTTCCTCCTTAGTCCAGCCCGTCATGTGATTAACTAATGGCATTAATCACTATGTTCCTCTTCTATTTATTATTATAATTCTAGTACCTAGAATAATGCCTGCTGCATAGTATTTACTAAGTAAATAAACAATGAATGAATAATGAAATGATGGCCAAGTTAGAGATAAGCAACTTTAATATAAGCAGAGGTGAAGGCTCTCCTGAAGTCTTCACAACACAGGGAGGCTTACTCTGTACTTACCTATTCCGTCTCAAGGGCTCCATCCAAACCATTGGCATGGTGGCTGAGACCCTGTGTGCCCTGCACAGAACCCCTGAATCTCCCCTCTGCAGCTCTGGGAACCACTCAGGCTCTGCTTTCTGTTCCTCTGGTTCAAGCTCTCTTGCTTTGTGATGGTGTGAACCTGAATTCTCCTTTCTTTCTGGTTAGATGGGCACCAGTTCTGTTCTCTGGACTGTGGCAGGTCAGAGTTCCACACCCCAGACCACTTGCTAGACTCGGTCATTATGTGTCCTTCTGCTGGCTTTTTACATTTTCCTGTGGTTAGGCTTTTATACTGATGGACCCCCACATGCATCAGGCTAGAGAAATAGGAAAATACATGTGGATTTTTAACCTTTCTTATGTTGTTTCAAAGTTAGCCTGAATTGATGGTTATGAAATCATGATATGGATTCCCTTGCCAATGCTTCAAGTTGAATTTTTCCTTATTAGTGCATCCTTGCTTTTAATCTATCATAAAATGTATTGTTACTTGTTTGTTTTCATCCTAAAAGTTTGTTTGTGTTAAAGTGCATATATTTTGATTGTAAATAAAAAAAACCTAGTTTTGCAGAAAGTAAAAGTAAAAATCAGATCAGCATATTTCAATTCAATTTTGTTTCTCCTTTTTGTATTGCATTTAAAAAATGGCGTCCATGTTTCATTATGTAATCAATACATTCTCATCTTAGAAAAGGAGAAAAAAGTACATGAAATACAAGTGTTAGTAGTCCCACTGTACGTAGATAATCACCGTTAGTAACTGTAGAAAACATATGGATTTCCTTTAATTTTTGTTATGTTCCTTAATTTTTGTTATTTGAAGTACAACTGTGATTATATGAGACATACATATATATATCATATATAAGAATAAAAAGCGATGTGTACTTTTTTATTATAAATATAAACACAGGACTACGGTTGTGGTTCAGCAGTAGAATGCTTGCCTAGCACGTGTGAGGTACTGGGTTTGATCCTCAGCACCACAGAAAAATAAATAAATAAAATAAAGGTATTGTGTCTGACTACAACTAAAAAAAATTAAAAAAATAAACACATTTTACATAAAATTTTAAAAAAGAAATAAGCAATAAATCTGTTTTTATTTGTGAAAGTTATATATAATCATTATAAGAGATTGGGATAGTTGATAAAAATGAACATAAAAGTCATCCAGAATTCCACTAAGTATTTTGATATATGCAATTGCAGATATTTTATTTGTATGTAGTATATTACATATACTATAAAGCTAAATATCATGTGTAATACATAGTGTATTACATAGATAATTTATTTGAACTCTAGAGGAGAACATACTGTTTGTGTAAATATCTGAGTATCATTTGTATAGCACAATCCACAAAGCCTACTGTAAAATGGTATAAATAAAGGCCAAGGTACAGAAATATCTACAATAGGCAGTTTGTCTTTTCCAATTAAAGAAATAACTAATGAATTATATAATATGAAGTTTTGCACCTTGGAAAGCATTTTTTTTCTTTTTGATGATGGGAATCTAACCCAGGGCTTTGGCCATGCCAGACCACTCAGTTGTAACCCCAGAGCTTCTAATGATTCTTTTGGCAGTTTATTCTAAGTAATTGAGCCTTTGTTAGATTGTTTAAGTTTTTAGACATGGGTTTTTTTTTTCAGAAAATTATAGACTCTATTATATTTTTTAAAAGTTTAAAAAGCATGCAGAGTAATTTAAGACAGAAGTTGGGTCATTTTTCACTTTTGTATTTCCAGGATTTGGCCCAAACTTGACTCAACATATATTTATTGAAATGAATTAGTCAAAAAAGATAGCTTTTGTAAAATTTCTTCCCTATTTTTATTGCCTTATTTATTTATTTTTAGGTACTGGGGATTTAATTCAAGGGTTCTTTACATGGAGCTATATTCCCATTTTATTTTGAGACAGGGTCTCCCCAAGTTGCTGAGGGCCTTGCTAAGTTGTTGAGGCTTGCTCGAACTTTGGATCTCCTGCCTCAGCCTCCTGAGTCATTGGGATGACAGGAATGCTCCACTGTGCCCAGCTTATTGCTTTTTTTAAAATGATAAAATGGTAGTAAAATTTCAATGTGTTTAATTCAGAAGGCCAAAATATCTATAAAACAGACTCACTGTGAAGGCTTTTGTTTTATTTCTTTTATTTTGTCTCCACTAAGTATCTAGAAGTATGCATATGCCAGGGTTCCATCCCTCTTTTAGCCTTGAGCAACCACAGCTATCCAGTACAGTAGCAAGACTTGTGGATGAGCCCCTGGCCTTTGCATCCCACCTCAGAGTCTTTGGATCAGAGGATGCATTACTGTTATAGCAACAATGGAACTTCTGGCTCCATTGTATAACTTGAAGACACAGTGTGGGCTCCCACTTGCTTTTCCTGACCCTAATTTTTTACTTGTACAGATTCTTTTTCTATCAAAGAAAAGATACTTCCTTCAACCAATGTGCTTCTCTGAGAACACAATTGGATTTTTATGTCTTTTAAAAATTATTAATATAATCACTTGAATGGTTCAGGATTTTATACAAGGACTTCCATTACATGAAATAGTTTTTTGATAGAAGTTGCATTCGTGGTTTCTATACATTATGCAAAATTGAACACATGTGTACGACATCCTAACACTTGAAATTAGCTTGCATCTTTAATTAGTTATCTAATAAAGATAGCAATCCTTATACTTAGACTATAGTGTCAAAGGTAAATACAGAAAAACCTCCTTTTCTAATTACTATTTTATTGAATGATGATAAGTTTCTGAAAAAAAAAGTTTCATAAAGAAATACCTTCTAAAAAATAATGCCTCACAATCTTCTGGAATCCCAAGGGGCCAAGTGATTAGCTTAAGGTCATCCACTTAAGACTGGACCCACTTCTGGCTCCCAGACAATTAGACTGTAGACTCTGCTGTTGTGCTGCTTGCATTGGTAATAGTCAATAACTAAGTCTTGAAAATTCCTGGATCCATCATCAGGGTCTCTAATGTAGGCTGTGGTCTCCAAACTAGATATCCTCATGGAACTATTTGAGAGAAGAATTAAGCTTGCTGACAAGTTTCATGCTATTAAAAATATTTCTTGCGCTAAGTACATTTTTATATTTTTGTATGTGTCAATATTAACTAGATTGTACTTACTTTTGTCAACAGTAGCTGCAGTTTATTAGTTGTGTAATCAGATGAACTTCCTTTTTATCATCTTAACCCTAATAACTTCCTTTGCACCAACAATTTAATAATACTCAAGTGAGTATAATATTCTATAATCCATTAATCTAGATTTTTAGACTTAAAAAATTAATTAGAAATTGAATTGAATTTGGAAGGGAATATGAGGAGCTGTATTGTCATGAGCCCTGTTCTGAACAGACTGTTTTATGGGGCTGAGTCTTTGCTCTGATCCTTGCCTTTCATTTGCTATGGCTTATTAAAGAGACAACTTTGTATGAGGAAGTCAGATGGACTTGGGTTTTCCCTCCCAGCTTTTTCACATATTAGAATGTGAGGTAGGAAAATTATGCAGCTTCCCTAATCCTCAGCTTCCTCATCTGCAAAGTGGGAGCATAATAATGGCACCCATCTCAGTTATGATGAGTATTAACTGAGTATAATAAATAAATACTTAGCTCATTTCTGTCCATACATCCACTCTATAATCAGTAGCAACTAATAAAACAATGGTAAACCCTATCTAGCCAATGGTTAGTATTAATATAACTAGGCATTTTGATGTATGAGGCCATTCAGATTATGACATTTTATAGAGACACTGGTAAAAAAAAAAAATATGCTTTAGACTGAAAATTGATCACAGGGACCAGTTTCCTGAATAATTATGATTTGGGATTTATGATGTGAATGGATTGCTGCTGCCTTTTTTTTGGTATGGAGTAATGAATTGTCCAGTCTCTATCATACATGTCTAGTGTTTGAAATTTACAGAAACTTAAATATAATTAAAATTAGCTCAAATAATTCTTATTATTTTCTAGGTATGGAAGTCCCTGTTCTGCTCTTTCAGGTTATTAAAGTCTGAATCATCCAGGAGGGCTCACCTTGCATGCTATCTTTGTTTAGTCTGATAAGGGTATTCAGTGATGATGACATAAGATTCATTGGAGGGAAATATTGCTTCAGGTTTTGGAACTAGGTAGAGTGAAGTCACTTGAGTATTAAACTCCTTAAAATCCTTCATATTATTTATCTATTATTTTTAGGTGTTTAGAAAAACATTGCTAGTTTGGCAAGTTTTTAAATAAATTAGGTAATTTTTTTAAACAATGCTGAGAACTAAACCCAGGGTCTTGTGCATGTGAGGCAAGCATTCTACCAACTGAGCTATATCCACAGCTTTGAAATTAGGTAATCTTTAAAACAATGAAAAAAGTGGAATTACTCAGAATGTTGAGAAACTATCCCACCAAAATATCAAAGTTTAGTTTTGTCAAGGAATTCCTAATTAATGACATTTGAGTGGGTCTTAAATTCCCCAGTGATATTCCCACCATCCTTCCTGACTACTTGAGGAAGGTTTGAGCCTTAGGGCGTCTTTTACATGAACACTAGAAGACACATTTATCCTGAGTTGACTGGCACTAGTCAATGCAATTATGGTAGAAAAGAAGCCTGCATTCCCAGGGTATTACAGTGTCCTGTATATTTCTTTGTTTCATCATGTTAAAAGTACCAGCAAACAGCTAATACCATGTATAAAACAAAGTCTTCATTTAGTATTTCCTTTGGACTATCAAATAGGAATGCTCTTGCTTCTCTGTGGGTTTTGTTGAGCAATGTTGTGTGCAACTGATGATGATTTCAACAGCAGAGCGGAGAGGAGACTACTTTGCTCTAGAATTACATTGTGTGGGTCCTTCAGGTGCGAACCTGGGCAGGATGCATTCAGTTCTTGCTGAGATTCCTTAGTAGGATGCACAAAATTATTTCTTGGAGGGATCTCGGTGTTCACTCAGCAGAGTGGGCAGTCCATACACACAGGTCAATTTACTTGCTATCACATTGGATTTCTATTTTTGCTGACAAGAATCTCTGATACTTTTCATTATGTTGGGTTCATAAGGGGTTTTCCTTAACTTATATGAAGACTCAGTAGAAAAGATATAAAAAAGATGAAAGAAAGAAAAAAAAAGTTCCCTGGTGACTCAAAGTTTAGGCCCAATAAGAGGTATGCACACATAATTATTGTGCACTCTAAACATTTCTATAGAGGATGCTTTTGGAAATTGCTGCATTTTTTACCTTAAATATCTATAATTTCCAGGTCAGACTCTGGCTTTGTAACACCCCAAATCATCTTTTTTTATCACCAGATTTCTGTGAAATTCCTAAATTCAAGTTGTTTTTAATTAATCATAAAAGTTGTATGCATATGTTCACATAAACTTGTAATGCTATTTTAGAAGGGGAAGTTCTTATTTTTTTTTCCTTGCAATACTAGGGATTGAACCTCAGCCCTTTTTATTTTTTATTTTGAAACAAGTTCTTGCTAAATCACTCAGACTGGCCTTGAACTTGCAATTCTCCAGCTTCAGCCTCCTGAGTAGCTGGGATTTTAGGCTATGCTACTTAACATGACCTTGAAGGGGGAGTCTTTTGAAACAACTAAAGTCTTAATGACTTCATAAAAATTGGGTAACAAGTAGTCCCAATAAGAGAGATGATTGAAACAGAAATGGGACTAGGATTGTAGTAGGTAATTACAGGTTTCAAATGCTGCTCTGGCTGTATAAGTGTAAACATGGAGTTGAAAAACACTATAATTGAAAAATACTATTTAGACATACATACATATATTTGTATCCTGTGAGAAAAGAAAATATATCTTTAGGTTATTTATTGATGAGTTAACAATGACAAAAACCAATTCACTATCTACTCAGTCTACCACTGTTAATTTGCCTGATACCTTGTTTAATAGATGATCTTTTATGTTACAAATGTTTCCCAAAGATTGTCCAATTTCTGAAATTATCGGAGACAGTGTTCTAAAGATTGAATCACAGGTACCACATATTCCTCGAAATCCTGATTCAGTCGATAGGATAAGATCAAGAATAGTGGGGTTTTTTTTTTTTTCAAGAGAGTTCTAGAAAATATGAGTCTGGGTGCAATTTGGTTTAGGAATTCTGGATCTGGTCTTTTGCTATTAATAATTCAAAAGTCAGTCTAGCAATGTAGTTCAATAAAAACAATAGCTATTTTTCTTTTTTTTTTTTTTTTAAAAAAACCAATTTAGATAGCTTAGAAAATCTCCTTCAGGAGCTCCTCAAAATGATAGAGTGGTGATTTATAGTGGCCAGTGAAGGTAGGATTGACATATGTCTAGGTGGGGAGTGACATAATTTATTCTGCTTATTTATTATTTTGTTACTTTAGAAGATAGTAACTGGTTCAGTTGCTGCTTGGGGAAGTCATTTAATATATATATATATATATATATATATATATATATATATATATATATATATATATTTTAGGCTTAAGTTTCCTGATCGGTTGGGAGTAAGTTGATCTTTTGACCTCATTCAGCAATAGTTCTAGAAGTCTATGATAAAATGTTTTTTAAAAATGAAAAAAACAAGACAAAATACTGGCTGTATTTACCTAGGCACATAAGTGAAGGGAGTCATAAGATGATGTCCTTACTCTGAAGAGAAGGTGTCTAAAGAAGGATGATGAGGAGGGGAAGGTTAACAACATCAGGACCACTGACTATAGGCTAGGAACTCAGCATTTTGTGTAAATTATTACATTTTAATCTTCATGCAGACCCCAGAGGTTAAGGAGGTCTATGAAATGAGAACTGAGGGATTGCAAGGTTAAGCTATGTTCCTAAGGACACCCACTAACGAGTGGCAGAGTGGGAATTTGAAATACATTTATTTGACAATGTAGATTGGATTCTATGATACCAAAATACCCTCTCCATTGTCTCCTTTAGATATATACTCTGTGTGCAATAACTTACATGACTACAGAAGAGGATGAAGATCAAAAAGCATGCCTTAGTTTGAAGCTTCCAACATGATTTCAAATGCCCATCTTGTTATGATATGCTTTGCTGCCAAATGACTTTTAAATTTTTTTCTAATTGTGAGGTACTACTTACCACGGTTAGATCATGCTCTTGTTAAAAGTTTCACAACTTTCCTTTTGATAATGATGCTGAAATTATGGTTCAAATGATTGAAGAAGTCAAGACATTAACTAACATGGACACCATTAAAGAGGAAAAAATTATTATTTAATTAGATGACTACCCTTTCCATTGTTACTTTATTTTCAAGTTCTGAGGAAATAACCTCCCTGCTGTTTGCAGTTTCTGGCTATCTTTATTCTCCTCATTATTAATTCCTTTTACTATTCTCTCTGCTAATCAGCCCATGTCATGTGTTTGGAAGCCCGGCATCTTTTGTACAGTCCCTTTTGGATTGCAGGGTTACTGGTAGATCCAGGCAAAAACTCAGCCAGTGGCCAAGGTCAAGGGTATACCTTGTGAACACCACGATGCATCTCACATACAGTTTTATGCAATTGTTACATTTCAGGGTCAGGGTTCATTGAGAATTTCCATAAATCTGATGGGTAATGTGCCAAATGAGATTAGAGAGGGCTTCATGTGATCACGGTCAAATGAAAATATCTTATGTTAATTTCTTAGTACAAGCTTGAGGCAGGTAGTTAATACTTCCTTGTGAAGAGCTAGAGACAAACACAGGGAGGAAACACAAGCTGTTGTCTAAATAGGAATCTGAAGCAAGTGGAGCTTCTTATAGAGAGAAATGTAGATGCTTGAAGAGTATGTGTTGGTAGGTTTGGGTCTTTTCCCTTATGTATTATAGATTATCTCTTAATGCTTACCTAAATTGTTACCCTAAAACACATTTTTCACTTAAATTGATTTTTTTAGGTTGTCTTTGTATATGTAGATGTCAATGCATTCTTTGTTATTTTGTTGCAAAATTAAAAAAAAAAAACAAGAAGGACAAAGGAGCATTAGCAAATGGAGGACTGTTTACAGATTTAATCTCTACTTATCCCTACACACATTTTTCTTTTAAGCTTTGACCTGAATCAACCCAAATCAGAAGAGTGCATTTTAAACCATCCATCTTGGAAGTGATACAAAAATGTTGGCTCTGCTTATATTTGAAAATAAAACAACATTAATATTTTAAAGCACTTGCGAGAAGAGGTCTCAAGAAAAAAGATGTGTCGGCTTTCTCTGGCCTTCTGGACCCTCAACACAGCTGAGAACACAAAGTCTTTTAGACTTGCATCATCATAGGATTCACAGAATTGGTGGCACTTGCCTGTAATCCCAATGACTCAGGAGGCTGAGGAAGGAGAATCACATGTTCAAGTACAGCTTGAACAACTCAAAGAGATCCTGTCTTTAAAAAAAAAAAGAAAAGAAAAGAAAAGAAAAAAGAATTGAGGATGTACCTTAGTAGTAAAAGGCCCCTGGGTTCAATTCCCCAAACTACAAAAACAACCACCAAATGCCACAACACACAAAAAAGCAACACTGATGTGAGTACCCCCAAATGTCAATTCAAATGAAAACAGCAAATGCAGGGGCTTGAAACATTCATTACCAGTAATGGAGGGGTGGTGGTATTAGTTTTAGAGGGATGAACATGGAAGCAAAGTCTTTCGGTGTGTACCTGAGCTTCTCAAGTAACACCGGAAGCTGTTAGAGATTGCCCATAGCTTCATTTTCTAGGTGCGATGTAGTAGAGGTGACGTACGGCATTGAACAGCAAGATTTAATCTGTGGAGATATCACAAAGAGAAAACCTGATGACTACTTGAGACACCCATGATTTCAAGCCCAGGTAGCCAGGAGAATGGTAGGGACAGGTACAGAGACTAGGGACTTTAGGGATGAATTGATAATGTCTCAAGTGAGACTGGCGAGGAAGCAAATGTAGATGTGAAGCGGCTGAATTTCAAGTATGACTGGCATATCAGTTTCCTTCAGGTGGCTAAAATATGGGACTGATTAACATTGTGAAAACTGGAAGGGACAAGGATCTATGTATCCAACCTCTGGACACAAGCATTTGTGACTCAGTGAGGTTGGATGAGAAACTGGAGAGCCATGCTCCCCACCCTGGCTGCACGTGGTCTTCATCTGGTTGGCATTGAAAACACTGATGCCTGGGTTTCCCTTCCAGATAATTCTGATATACATTGTCTGGGGTAGAAACTGGGCATGGGGATTTTTAAACCCTTCTGTGTTCCTTCAGAAAAAAGATAACACCACCGACTTGACTTGGCCTGCTGTGAAGACTGAGAGGGAGAAGCTTGTGCAGAAAATTCACCTGGTGCCAGACTCCTGGGATTGGGACTTTGCATATCTTTTGCTTGTATAATTCTCCCAGCTGTTCCCTGTGGGATGTTTTACCTAATTCCAGCCTGAGATTCAGAAAGGAGGTGTAACGCATAGCAGACCTCCTAGCTCTAACTCTCCAACCATGGTTTTTCATGGAATAAAAGTGGAAAACAAAAATTGGCTGAAGCCACATCACATATGTCCAGAGCTTACAAATAGCACACATCAACTCTCCATGAAGCAAGACTAAATTTAGTGCCATGCAACAATGTACATACATATTCTAAAAATTATAGCTTTTCATTTTATTTATTCATTTTATCCAAACTTTTCATGTCTCACTCCGACAGAAGCTGCTTCAGTTTACATGCAATTCTAACCAATTTAGTAATTCAGTGTACCAGCTCAGTGAATAGAAACTAGCAATTTTGGAGGTGAGGGCACCCATAGAAGGACTCTATGAGATGATGATAGATAATCACTAAGCCAAGAAAAAGACTTAGAAGTAGCAAAGTGACATTTATTGAGTACCTATTTTGTGTCAGATACTCTGAAAGGTGCTTAACATATCGCTTCACTTTATTCTGTAATTAGAGGTATTGTCTGCCCAGCATCTGAACTCAATTCTTCTTGTTTGGCATATCTCTGGGGTGTGGGTTTGGAAAAGTAGAAGCCTGCTTTTCTATAAGAACTCCGAAAGGAGATAGTTTTCTTTCTTTACTCTTGTCAATTGGGTGGCTTTCCAATGTCTAAGGTGTAAGACGTGGGAGAGAAACAAACGGCAATTATATGTGTTGATGTCACAGATGTGCCACAATTGTAATATCAAAGATTTGATGTCAGTATGCCCAGTGAAGTCTTCTAACTGGTCCAACTAGTTTGTCTTTGGTTACCTGTTGCCTTGTCTCTTTGTTCCTGTTCATTTTCTTTGCCCAGGTTTCTATAATTTCCTTGAATTGCATGAGCTACCTGAGATCTTTCCAAATGTTTATTTTCTGCTTAAATTAGCCAGAGTCACTTTCTCTTATTTGAAATTAGGAATGCTGACGAGTGCAAATGCTTGAGACAACTCTCAGATTTATTTATCTATGTGCATTCTTATAGGTGAAGAAAACAATTTCAGGGAGGTTAAATAACTTGTCTGAGATCACAGAGCTGGAGAGATTGCAGAGCTAGGGTCCCATGCCCGGTTTTTCTGGCTTAGGACATTTAGAAAGGCATAAACAGGCCTAAAACTTTAAAAATCCTAGGGACATCATTATGCCATTTCAGACATTAAGAAATGAGGTTCTTTTGACTTTAAGATATTGTTTGATAATAGTATACTTATTTTAAAGTAAAAGGGGAAGTTTTCATATAATTTTTAGATAACAAGAAAAATGTTCTAAATGATTTTTTTTAAATGCCCTTAAGAGGCTGATTCATCATGGGGTTGGCAGGGGGAGCATGGGAGGATTTGAGGAACTCTAGATAGGGTAGGGGGTGGGAGGGGGAAAAAAGGGGGAATGAGGTAGAAAAGATGGTGGAATGAGATGGACATTATTACCCTACATACATGCATGAAGACATGAATGGTATCAATATGATTTGTATACAACCAGAGACATGAAAAATTGTGCTCTATATATGTAATATGAATTGTAATGCATTCTGCTGTTATATATAACAAATTAGAATAAAAGTAAAAAAATTAAAAAAAATTGAAAATGTCCTTAATATTTCAAATATATTTGAAATATTAAAGGTAAATTCTTCAGTTATCTGGAAAATTCACATACATTGAACATCTTGATTAAAAAAAAGCACAAAATTTTCTTCCCCCAAATGAAAAAAAGAGTTCATATATTCATGGATTTTTTAGAAGAGGGGCACTCTGAGGAGCCCTGGACCCTTTCTTGAAGCCTGAGTCCATTTGGATTACACCTGAAATGTTGGATACAGCTGGACACGGTTGTGCATTCATGTAATCCAGTGATTCAGGGGGCTGAGGGAGGAGGATCCCAAGTTTGAGGCCAGCCTCTGCCGCTTAGGCCCTAAGCAACTTAAGTGATTAAACAAAATAAATAAAAATAAAAAGGACTGGGGATGTAGTTCAGTAGTAAACCCCCCCTGGGTTCAATCTCCAGAACACTTTTCTCAAAAAAATGTTGGGTGCAGGGGCTTGGAGGAGAAGTGCAAACAGGAATCGGAGTCATGCACCGTCCTTCTGTCATCCTGCACACTGACTCTCCAGCGCCCTAGAAGTAATGTGTGTCATGTTCCTGAAACCTTCAGACAGTGATTATGACCGATTACACAAGTTGCCATGTTCCCTAATCATATCACTTGCATTCCTGCAAACTGCGGTGACAGGATTTGAAGGGAGAAGATCACAGCCGTCTTAAAAAAAAAAAAAAGAAAAAAGATAAAGCAGACAATGTTGCAGGCAGATCACACACCAGACTGCAAAGGAAGTCTGGGTTTTGCCTGTTCTCTGACCCAGCTTCACCTCCGCCCATTCTCCCATCTCCAGCGCCCCCAGGTCACACGAGGGGAGCCCAGCAGGTATGGCCCATGCACCCGCTCGTGCTGATTTATTTAGTTAGTTTTTATTATAGGAGCCCTTGCTTCCTGTTCTGTTAAGTGAACATTGTCACTTTGGTAAATTTGGAGCTCATCACTGCCAGCATCCAGCGGCTCTTGTGAATCAAAGCAAAGCCCCCTCCCTGTTCTCCTCCGAAGCAGCTCTAAACTTCAGAGGCCACCTCTCTATTCTGCCACTCCGTTTTTAATCTGTCTTCAAAGAGAGAGCCAACTGTCTTGAATTAAACACCAGGCAGTTCTTGAAGTCATGTGTGATGAAAGTGATTAAATAATTAATTCAAACAAAGGTGATTTCTGAGTTGGGTTGGGGGTCAGAATGAAAAAAAAAGTCTTGATTTAAAGCAGCACTTACTCAGCGTGCTGCAGAAAAAAATATTGAATATGATATAAAATTACTATGCTGGAGATGACGAACCTGTTTCTTTAGCACCAGCACTCTGACCTCTGGCTCTTCCTCTGACAGTCTTCCGGCTATTTTCTCTGCTCTGAGGCCTTTGGACCTTCTTTTCCCCTTATTGGAAGACGCTCTTCATGATATTTATCTGGGTCACTCTTCCCAATTTTCACTTTCCTAGAGAAACTGTCCCTAACTGTTCTAGCTATAACGTTGCCCATTCTTTCTCTTTCTTTTGTCTGTGCCTTTTTGTTGCTGCTGGGGATTGAACCCAGGGACACTCTCCCACTGAACCACATCCCCAGCCCTATTTATTTATTTTTTAAAATTTTGAGACAGGGTTTTGCTAAGCTGCTTTGGGCCATGCTAAATTTCAGAGGCTGGCCTCGAACTTGCAAGCCTTCCAAATCATTGGATTACAGGCGTGTGCCACTGTGCTTGACTGTGCTTTCTTTTTATTTCTTTATGATACCTATAATTGTTTGGCATTTTGCCATACATTAATTCTTTGTTTTATTTTCAACTTCCTCCACCAGAATAAAAGAACCCCAGGGACACATTTATCTATATTTTTCATTGCAGCACTTAGTATCCTCTGGCACAGAGTTAGCAGCAATAATTAGTTGTTCAATGAATACCAAATGATAAGTGTCCATCAGAACTTAAATCCTTCAACTTTTTCTATAATCAAAATTTGGCCTCAAAAACGCTTTTGACAATGGAAGGTACAATGTCTACTTCTAAATAATAAAAGTCACCCACTAGAATGACATTTTCAAATGTGGATGCAAACGGCTTCCATTTATGATTAAATACACTCAAGGAGGACCTTCCTGCCCTTGTGCTTCACTGGTTGCGTACATCTGGTTTATAGCAAGTTTTCTGAAGTAGACAGACCTTTTGAGGGTTAAGTCACAGTCACCTTGATGAAGACTCAGTTATGCACAGGGGGCTGGCCATGTCTAGCTGTTGGATGTTATGGAGATGAAATTGTTTGGTAAGCTCTTGACCCTTCACCTATCCACAGTGGCAAGTGGGTAGGTGAGTTCTTAATGGTAATTATTCTGACCATCTCAACTCTCTTTTTGTAATCTCTGATATCTCTAGAAAACAACCTGATAGATTCTACCCCCGCGCCCCCCCCCCCCCCCACGACTCCAATCCTGATGATATAGCTGAATCTCAATTGTGTCTTAAATCAGATGCTCTGACCAGTCAGGTAAGGGCTGAGGTATAGAGATAGAGGACATTCCTCTTTTTCTTAGTGAAATCATCCAAGTAACATTTTATTTATTTATTTATTTTGGGGTGGGGGCAGGGGATCAAACTCAGGATCTTGTATGCTAAGCACATGTGCTATCACTGGACAATACCTCCAAGCCAAATGACATTTTAGTCATGATACTAAGTAGTAGAGCAAGCACAGAAAAATCTTAGGTAAAAGAGCACTTACTTATATGGAAAAAATCAGTCATTCACAGAAAAATACAGGGCAATTTGATACTTCAAAGCCACTGTCAAACTTAGAGTGGACCTGAGCTTTGGGAGAAACAGGAAGCTTCTACCAAATTGTAGAGGGTTGTAGGCATATGTGCAAAATATCTGAGATGCATTGTGAATTCAGGTGTGGGAAGGGAGATTTTACTATATAGGAGACTGGGGCCAGGGCATAAGATAGAGCTGGGCCTTGTTATCATGACTAGTGAGGGGGATTAGCAGCAGCCCATAATTAGAGCCCTGGCTTTCAGATCAGCTGTGAGGAAAAGCCGGGCTGAGAGTCAGAGCTCTGGAAACCAGGAGGATGCCCGGGAGGAAGCAGATGTTCAAGGGCAGATGAAGTGCAAGTCAAGGAAACTGAAGCCACAAGTTTGCCACTTATCACTACAACTAGCATGAGGTGAGGCTGGAACATGTGAACTAGAGGCCACAGCCATGGAAAAAGTGACCAAGTCGGCCTCAGGGGAATCCTTGACTCTGGGGACTGAGATCATTTTCATCTGCATTAGCTGTCAAAGAAAGCCCTGTTAAGTCAAAGCAAAGGCAATACATGTCTAGAGCGAATCTGTTTATCAAAATAGCTGCTTAAATGGGATCTACAGGACTGTTACCTATGATTTAAAATATTTATGACTTTTTTTCCAGTGTAAGGTAACATATAATAATTAATCAGGTTTAGATATATCTTGGTATAACTACAAATGTGATTAGGAGAATAATTAAAAAATTAAAAACCAATGAATAAGCTTTGTTTTCAAGTCTTCTATCCTTAGAAGAATTTCAAATGAAAGTAGTGTGGTTGGAAAAGACCAGAAATTGTATGAATGCTATGATATATAGAGATATAATTGCTGTCAATGCAAGTAGTGTGGCTTTGCTGAGTAAAATAAGATGATTGCTTAGGGTTTTCCAAAACCCCCTAAAATTGCTTCTATACCACATGTAATCACATGTGGTATAAATAAAATCTGAGTCAAAGGAATGAGGAAAGATAAACATATAATTAAAAACAGCTCAGTATATACTTGGGCTCATTCATTTCAATGATGGCATCTGCAGTTTATGGCGCGGTTATAGACCTGCAATATATCGGCATTGACTACGTGCCATAAAACACATCAATGCAGCTCGAGCCCAAATTATTATACACAAACAATAAATCCATCCTGTTAACAGGATAAATATGATAACTGTTGATAATGTTGGAAAATGGCAGAACATGATCCCAGAGTAAATAGTTTTTCATTCTTAAGAAACAAAGACTACTTTAGCTTTTAGTGCCTGCCTCCCCTGACTTGCATTTTCTTATCTGTAGTTTGCATTAAAAGATAGATTGTGGCCTTGAAAGCGTTTATGTTAATACTATTTGTGAGTCTAATAAAAGACATCATTTCACCCATTTATTTGTGAAAATGAAATTTTCATATACTGAAGGTCAGTTTTAGTCAAAGTAATACAATAAGCCAAAGTAAGGTTCTTTTGCCATTAAAATTGCTCATGGAACAAATCTTTGGCATTCTACTTTCGCCCTTGACTTCTGCCCTGTATCTTGCAAGAAAGATACTAATGGTATGCCACAATATGATGATGGAATCACCACAGTTTTGAGTTTTTCTCCAGGAGACAAGTTACCTAAATAGGTGGAAAATTTCAAATGTTGTTAAATGAAAAATAGTTTGATAAACTGCATCTGAAGATGGACCGAAAGTTAGTTTCTCTTCAACAGTCTCTCTTTGTCTTCTGAGGGATCTTTTAAAAGCTGTGGTTTACATTAGGACCTAGAGTTAATATGCATTTGGGTTGAGTTGTTAGAAAAACTCATTTTATACATGGTTAGTGTCAGAAAAATACTTGTACCATATTCTTTGTGAGACAAGTTATTGTGTGCTACACACTTCATCCAGGGGGAGAAAGCAAACAAGTATATAATTTTTTAAAAATCAAATACTTATCCTCTTATAGCTATTATCTTATTTGGATAGTCAAACTTTATTCTGTACAAATGTAAAAATTTGATTTATAAAGTCTATATGTAGGTATATGTGTATATGTAGCTATATAGTTTTTCTCTTTGAAGACATTTTAATAAAAAAATTGAAGTATAATTTAATATTTATATGTTATTATGGTTCAGATGTGAGGTATCCCTCAAAAGCTCATGTGTGACACAATGCAAGACAGCTTAGAGGTGGAATGATTGGGTTATGAGAACCTTAACCTAATGAGCGTGTAAATCCACTTGAATGGATTAATTGGGTACTAACTGTAGGCGGGTAGGTGGTAGGCTGTGGCTGAAGGAGGTAGGTCACTGAGGGTGTGCCTTTGGGGTTTATATTTTGTCCCTGGTGATCAGGGTTCTCTCTTGGCTTCCTGGTTGCCATGTCCTGACCTGTTTTCCTCTGCCACATGCTGCCACATGCCAAGATGCTCTGCCTCACCCTAACCCACAGCAACAGAGTTGACTCTCTATGGACTGAGATCTTGAAACTGTGAGTGCCAAATAAACTTTTCTTTCTAAAATTGCTCTTGGTCAGGTCTTTTGGTCACAATGAAGAAAAAGCTGACTAAAATACATGCAATTTACATATAATAAAATCATCAATTTAAAGAGAGAGTTTGGTACATTTTCACAAATGCATACATTCTTTTGCCCACCACCACAAGCATGCTTTTGAACATTTCTATCACATCCAAAAGTTCCCTCATGCTCCAGTATTGTTAATCTGCTCCCTTTCTAACCTGTGGTAACCACTGACATGTTTTTAAATTTTTATTTATCTTATTTAATATGTGTGTGTGTGTGTGTGTGTGTGTATGAGTGTGTATTCTTGGGGATCAAACCTAGAATGGATGCTAGGCAAGAGCTCTGCCACTGGGCTACATCATTGTCCTGAATTTTATTTTTATCATATACATTCGCTCGTACAACATGATGTTCTGATGTCCATATACACGATGACTACTGTTACACCAATTCATATCATTGTCATCTCACAGTTATCTTTTTCCCCCTTTTTCGGTAAGAACAGTCAAAATCCACTCCATTGGCAAATTTCCAGTATAAAATTCAGTATGAAGTACAGTCTTCATGCTGTACATTAGTGCTCCAGATGTATCCATATTACAGAACAGCTGCTTTGTACCCTTGGGTCTGTTCTAGTTTCCCCTCCTCTATGTCTGGCATTCACCATTCTGCTATTTCTATATATTTGATTTTTTAAAGATGCTACAGATCTGATAAGTAATGCAGTATTCTTCTGTGTCTGGCTTTTTTCACTTCATATAATGTGGATGGAAATTTCAGAATCTTGTTTTTAAAGACAGTGATATTCTGCTATATACATATCTCACAATTTCTTTAAGTTGTCAATGACACTCAGATTGCCTGTCTTCCATATCTTGGCTATTGGGAACAGTGACTGTGGGAGCACTGATGTCTCTCTGCAGTACTGATTTCATTTCCTGTGGGTACACAGTCAGAAAAGGGAATTTTGTGGTTTGATGCCCCCCCCCTTTTAAAAAGGCATTTCCATAGTATTTTCCACAGTGATTGAACAAATTTATTTTCCCTTTTCTCTATATTCTTACCAATTCATTTTATCTCTTGTTTTGATAATAGCTAACCCAACATTGTGGTTTTGATTTATAGTTCCCTGATGACCGTGAGGTTTCTGTCACTGTAGTTTGGTTCTTTCTACAATTTCATATAAATGGAATGAAAAAGTGGGGTCACCGGTCCCTGAAATTGATATATGCACAAAATTATAGGAAAATATCAATTTTTTTCCAAAGTGACTCTACCATTTCATACTTTATTAGCGATATATGTTACTTCCAATTATTTAACAGCCTTGCTAACTCTTGATCTTGTTAATCTTTTAAATTTTACCTATGATAACACAGATATAGTGGTATGTCTTTGTGGTCTTGTACACTTCCCTGTATGAATGATGCTGATTGTCTTTTCATGGGCTTATTTGTCATCCATATATCTGTTTCATTTAACTTTTTTGTGTTAAATAATGTTGGTTGTTTTCTTACTACTATATTATAAAAGTTCTTATATATTTTAGATAAAATTACTTTGTCATATATATGGTTTGAAAATTTTTACCTTCGTTTGTGGTTTGCCTTTTTATTTATTTATTTATTTAAAAAATTTTTACCACATGTGCTAACTCACAGTTATTTATTTATTTTATGGTGAGAACAGTTAAGATCTATTCCCTTGGCAAATTTCAAGTATGCATTACAGTATTATTAAGTATAGTTACCATGCTATATTAATTGCTAGAAACTATTCATCTTATAAAGGAAAATTTGTACCCTTTAACCAAAAAACCCCCTTATCCCTTCTTCCTGTTATTGTATTCTATTGCCCATTCTTATAGGTTCAACTTTTTGAGATGTTCCATGTAATATCATATAGTTGTTTTTCTTTTTTCTCTAACTTATTTAACTTAGCACATGCCCTCCAGGTTCATTCATACTGTTGAAAATGGCAGGCTCTTTTTAATTATAATCATTAAAACATACTAATTGCACAAATTATTAGGATTTCATTTTTAAGTCTTTTGAAAAACATTTGATAAGATGTAACTTATCATGATTTTTTAAAATTAATTCATGCCTATTTATATATTCTATCTAAAAAATAAAAGTAGCCTTTATGATTAGTTCTAATAGAATCTGTTTTTGTTTGTTTGTTTTTGTTTTTTAATTTCTCTTAATGTTTTGAGGTAGCAAGCTTTGAGATTAATTTTTCATATATGGTGATCCAGTTATTCCAAGGCCATTTGTTGAGAAGTTTATATTTTTCTGATTAACATGTTTGGTATTTCTCCTAAAAATTAATTCATTTTATTTTTGAACATTTAGTTCAATTCCACTGAACTATTTTTGTAGTCTTATGTCAATAACACACTGTATTAATTATTGTGGTTTTGTAGTAATCCATGAAGAGATATAATAAGTTTTACAAATTTGTTCTTTTTACAAAGTTGTTATGGGTACTCTTGGTCTTTTGAATTTAGAAATCAATTTTAGAATAATCTGTTTATTTCTTCAACAATGTCTTCTTATATTTGGATTAGAAATTTCATTAAGTTTATGTATAAAGTTAGGGAGAACTGACATATTAATAATATCAACTATATAAACCTGGCATGTTACTTCATTTATTAAGGTATTCTTTAATTTCTTTCAGCAATATTTTGCATGTAGCCTATTAAATTTATCTCAACATATCTTATGTGTTGGGATAAAGGTTATACTCTTTCTTTGTTAATTTATTTATTTTGCATGCTGGGGATACAACTCAGCATTCTAGGCAAGCACTCTTTATTAATTATCATTTATATTTCAATTTCTAATAGTTTATTCATAGTATATGAAAATACAATGGGTTTTTCATTATTGACCAGGTAGTGTATAACTTTGCCAAACTTACCATTATTTCAATTAGCTTTAAAAATAAAAAATTGTAGAATATTCTATGTAGATGTTTATATTGTATGTATACAGAAAATTTTTCTACTTTATTTTCAATTTGAATGCCTTTTCTTTATTTTTTCTTGTCTTATTGCACCAGCTAGAATTTGTAGTAGAAAATTTGAGAGGAATAGTAAAAGCATACATCTAGGCTCCTCCTTGTTTCGAGAGGAAAGCTTTTAGATTTTTACCTCTACAAGTATGATAGTGTAGGTTTTTTTTAAAAAATTGTTTATTTTTTCATTTGTTTTTGATATAATCTTTCTCTTAGTTTGAGAAAACTTCCTGAGTAATGAATGGAAGTTAACTTTTGTCAATTTTTTTTTTTTTGCATCTCTTGAGATACTCAAGTGATTTTTTCTATGTTAGTCTGTTAATACAATGAATTACCTTAATTGACTTTCAAACGTTAAACAAAGCTTGCATTCTTGGAATAGATCCCACTTGGTCATGCTGTAATAGTGTATTTATATAATTCTGGATTTAATTTCCTAAAAATATTTTTATGATTTTGTGTCTATGCTCACGAGGAACACCAGACTGCAAGAATTTGTTTTTCATAAAGTAGTATATAGGGCTGGGGATGTGACTAAAGCGGTAGTGTGCTCGCCTGGCATGCACGGGGCGCTGGGTTCGATCCTCAGCACCACATAAAAATAAAATAAAGATGTTGTGTCCACCGAAAACTGAAAAATAAATATTAAAAAAATTTTCTCTCTCTCTCTTTTTTTTTTTTAAAAAGGAGTATATAATATTTTCTTAATAACCCTTTAACATCTATGGTGTCTGAAGTAAAGTTCATTCTTTAATTTCCAAAAGAATTATTTTTATATTCTTTTTTCCCCCCTGTTCAGTCTGGCTGGAGCTGCTCCTTTCAAGCAAATGGATCTTAAATAACTGTTTTTTGTTTGTTTTTTATTTCTTGATTATGTGTTCTTGCCTTTATTATTTTTCTTTTTTGTGGAGTTGAATTTGGTCTTCATTTTCTTGTTTCTTAAGGTTTCAACTAAAGTAATTGCTTTGATTTCTTTCTTCTTTTCTAATATTAGCATTTAATGTTATATTTGTTCCTTTAAACTTTTACTGACATCAGCAAATTTTGACTTACTTTCCTTTCATTTTTATTGTTAATTTTTTTTTCTAATTTTCCTTGTAATTTCTTCTTTGACATATGTTTTATTTAGAATTGTATTATTAAATTTCCAAATATTTTCACATTTTGCAGACATCTTTCTGTTGTTTTCTAGTTTAACTCTATGGTGGCCAGAGAACATACTTCGTGTTTTTTATTCCTTTAAAAATTTCCATTTTTAAACATTTTCCTTTTTTCATGTTGAGTGTTGTTGTGATTGCCTTTTGTCTCCATTATTGACTCAATAGCTTTTTTTTTTTGCTTTGGATCTTGATTTTTTTGTAGTTGTTGTGGAGTTTATAACATTCAACTTGATCTTATCACAACTTGGTTTCAAATAATATTATACCTCTTCATGTATAGTATAAAAACCTTATAACTGTATGTTTCCATTTCTATCTTCTTGTTCTTTGTGTAATTGTCATACATTTTGTTTTTACAGTTTTTAATCCCCCTAATGCAATACATTTTTAAAATTTTTTTTGTATTTACCTGCATATATACCAGTTTGATACTTTTAATTTTTAATATAGATCCAAATTTTTGTCTGCTATCATTTTCCCAGGAATGCATAACTCCTGGTGATTAATTCTTTCAGCTTTTGCTTGTCTGAAAAATTCTTTGTTTTCCCTTCACTTTCATAGATATTTTCACTTGGCATAGAAAACCAGAGTGGTGGATATTTTTTTCCTTTCAGTACTTTAAAAGTGTTACTCCATATAGCCTCTGATTAGAAGTCTGCTGTTTTGCCATCCTTACTGTTCTTCCTCTATATATAACACTTAATTTTTCTTTAGTGGTCATTCTGCACATGTTATGGTTTGGATGTGAGGTGTCCCCCCAAAGCTCATCTGTGAGACAATGCAAGGAGGTTTGGAGGTGAAATGATTGGATTAAAAGAGACTCACCACAAGCAGTGCAAAGCAGTGCATTAATCTCCTGATAGGGATTAACTTAGGGGTAGTTATGGGCTGGTAGGGTGGCTGGAGGAGATGGATCATTGGGGGCATGCTTTGGGGGTATATGTTTTATGTCTGGTGATTGAAATCTCTTTGCTTTCTGATCATCATGTCTTGAGCACTTTCCTTCATCACACTCTTCTTCCATGATGTCTTGCCTCACTTCAACTCCTAAGGAATGGAGCTGACCCTCTTTGAACTGAGATTTCTGAAACCGTGCGCCCCCAAATAAACTTTTCTCCTAAAATTGCTCTTGTTGAGTCTTTTAGTTACAGTGGCAAACAAGCTGATTAAAACAGCACTCTAATATCTCTCTTCTTAACTTGGTGGGACCATTGGATTATTTGGGTTCCCTTTCTAGTTTGAAGCCTGAAGGTAGCCTCTGGGTAATCAAGTTGGAGCAATAATGAGTTCAGCTCAATTGTTTCTCTCCTCTTGAACATAACAGTCATGTTTTGCCTGCTGTTCAATTTTTAAAATTCATTATTTCATATTTTTTTAGTTTGGTTTTCTAATTGGTTAAGGTCAACAGGTAAATGTAGTCCATTTTTTTTTTTCCATTTTGGTCAGAAATGAAAGCCCTCTCAGGAAACATAAAACAAAGCAACTCTTTACTGAAGTATAACATGCATAGAGAAAAAGCCTGTAAGTTTTCACTTCACTGGATTTTCACAAATTGAACATAAATGTGTTCCTAGCATCTAAATCAAGAACTAGAACACTAATAGTACTCCAGTCATCTTTGGTTTCCTTCCTATCCTACACCTCCCCAAATATTAACCTTCATTTTGACTTCTAACGATATAGATTGCAGTTTTCCTGTTTTGAACTTTATGTAACTGGAATATCGCAGTATGTAACTTCTTAGCAAGTATCTGACCTCTTGCTAAGTATTATGATTGTAAAGTTTTTATTTATTTATTTATTTATTTATTTATTAGTGTTGTTTGTGTAGTTATATCCTTGTGGTACTGTGTTCCTCTGAGTACATTTGTATAGTTGTTGGCTTCAGGCTGTGATAATAATATGATCATAACATTCTAGCTTATATGTTTTGGTGACCATGTAAAATATGTAGACATTTTGGATGAACACATAGCTAAAAGTTTAATTGTAAAATCACAGGAGATATATATACATTTAGATTTAGTAGATACTACCAAAGAGTTTTCCTGAGTATTATACTCATTTACCTTTTCACCAACAGTAGGAAGGATTTCTGGTTATTTGGGGAAATTTTAATTAAAATCTAACATACAGCCTAATTTTTCTGGCAATGTTATTATTGAGAAGACCAGAAAAGAGACCAAAAAAAAATCATGGATTAAATCGTGTAGATAATAGAAATATACACAGATAAATCATGAGAAAATAGTTTAATTTGATATAATCTTCCTATGTACATACACAAACATACCACCATAAATCCCACCATCATGTACATCCATAAAAATGGGATCCTAATTAAAATAAAATATATTCCATGCTTGTATAATTACATCAAAATAGATTCTACTGTCATGTGTAACTAAAGAGAACCAATAAAAAATTAAAACAAAGAGGCATTGGGACTCATAGACAGGAATACTGGCTGAGTTACAGATGACATGACAGATATATATGTGGCTCAATTATGAAGAATCATGATCCGGATGACAATTAATGTTTCGATTTCATTTTTTTGAGGTCCTGGGGATTTAATTCAGGGGCACTTTACTACTGAGCTATATTCTCAGCACTTTTTATTTTATTTTGAGACAGAGTCTCACTAAGTTGTCCAGACAGGCCTTATACTTACAATCCTCCTGCCTCAGCCTCCCAAGTTACTGGGATTACAGGTGTGTCCAC
Organism: Marmota monax; assembly: GCF_021218885.2. Lineage (NCBI taxonomy): Eukaryota > Metazoa > Chordata > Mammalia > Rodentia > Sciuridae > Marmota > Marmota monax. Next base: position 18,725,477 of record NW_026692254.1, on the reverse strand, counting down.
CATGCTGAGCTCCAACTGTTTATTTATTTATGACTTTCAGATTTTCTTCTGAGTGTCAAGCCTGTGTTGGAATCAAAGTGGAATAAGATACAGTCACAAATTTCAGGCTGGTGACAGTTTATCGAGAAGGCAAATAAGTGTGTTACAATGTTCGGTGAAGTGTTGTGACATGGGCTGTATAAATGTAACACAAGACTGAGGGTTAGTCTTAATGTCCTAAGACTCCTCTATAGGTCAAAATAATGCCCTAAAAGTGTGAGATACTGGTTAAGGGAATTGCCCCTGGTGCTACAACATGTTCAGTTGATTCCTACTTGCTCCTCCTTTCACCTCACAAAGCCCAGGGAAGCCAACAGTCAGTGGCTTCCTTCCATGGCCTGCATGGAACCAAGCAAAATTTGTTTCAACTAAGTCTCTGGTCTTCTCTAAACCTCCACCTCCATTTCCACATCAGAGTATTCAATGCAACTGGAAAAAATGCTGGAAAATACGACACTTTATTGAAAAGGCATTGGGGCCAGATAAAACTTAGGTTCTCATTCAGTTCTTTCACTCATGTGCTGCATCATTTTTTTCAAATTCCTTAAGTTCTCTGAACTTCCAACTCTTCATCTATAAATGGAGATGTTATTAACCACATGGGATTTTTGAGGGTTGATGGCTGTCATAGAATAAACATTTATAAATAACTGTCATTTTCATCTTTAAACTTATAATAGTCTAGGTGCATCAAAATACTGGTAGGTAACTGGTATCCAGTGTTTTCAGACCTCGTGTTCCAAACTCCATATGAATGTCTAGAGAAGAAAGGTGAGTATCCTGCTAATTGTGGGGGAAAATTGATGCAGCTCTAACTGAGAAGACTGGAAGATGGTAGGAAACATCAAACCATCTTGTTTTATATATTGAAATACCTGAAGTAGAATAGGTTGAGATGGAAAGTTATTAATGGTGAAGTGGGAACCTGGTACAGAATCTCACGCTGGGAGTCCCAGTGGAAGCAGATCCATTATGTGGCCAAGGTTCATGTGTTTTCCATTCCAAATGGAGATCCATGGTCTGACAATCATGATGTAACTATGGACATCCCATATCAGGATATTTGGAATAGGAATTGCCAGAGATGATCACTAACTGTATCTACCTAGATATTTAGTAAGATATTTATTCACTTTCAGCAGCTGGAACATCCATAGGGCTTCTTATATTTTTCTCCTGGATGAATGTTACAAAGTAACTTCTCAGATAATTTTATTCCAGTGTTATTTCTTCTAACAAGTAACCAGTATATCAATTTATAAGTGGTCACAGAAATACTTTGAAGAGGTCATGTTTGTAATTTAGTGATTACTAAGTTAAAAGGAAAGAAACAAATAAAGGAATAATGAAATCAATAAAGACCTTTTCTCAAAAACCATTAAGGGTAGTTATTGCTACTTTCTCTTTATCTCTAAAATACAGAACTTCCTTAAATAAAGTGAGTTATATATTCAGTCCAGTGAGTCCCTGATAGAATAATACCAGTAAGTCATTCTGCATATTCTTTGACAGAAAATTCTGTTGGTGAAAAGCTATCAGACCAACTAAAGATGAAAGCAGATATTTTGAACTTTTGAATTTAAATCTTATAATCTTCAGGCTAAAAACAAGTTTCATGATAATAAATTTCCAAAATGGAAATTTTTCCAGATACCTGAGTTTTCTAGAATAAATAGGAGACCATGAGAAATGCTACAGAAATACTAAACATGATGCCATTTAAAGTACTTAATATTCTCAGTTAAGAAAAGAGCTCATTTTCCCTTAGTCATGGTAAATAACTATAACTAATGTTTATTGAATGTTCTATCTGTACTAAGCATATGCTTAGTGTTTTAGGTATGTTATCTCATTTAGTGCTCATAAAACCCTAAGATGTTTGATAATGTATGAGTCCTACTTTGTTAGGTGAGGAAGTGACTGAGAGAGCTACTGAATCCTGAGCTGGTCAGTAACAAGGTGGTCACTTGCCAGGGATTATGTGCAGTATTATGACTAAACCCATGTTGGATGGAGCAGATTGGGAGAAATGGTTGTGGTTAATGTGTATATGAGAGTACAGACTGTAGTCTGCGCCTGTTCTTGAAGGTTGGGTACTGGTCAGAGTGCATATATGCATTGTCCTACCACTTTGCTTGGCAAAGCCATGACAAAAATGGAGTATGTTGAAGTTGTAAGTGAAGTTCAGTTGTAGAGCACTTGCTCAGCCTGTGTTAATCCCTGGGTTCAATACCCAGTACTAGAAATAAAAAAAAAAATGTATGTTGAGGACTAACCCAGACTGGGCTCCATATTATGACCTACAGTGTTCCAACTTTGGGTCCTGAGGGATCTGGTTACCATGAGAACTTAGGGATCAGAAGGTTTGCCTGGAAATGGTCTATTCACTTTGCACTTAGTAGAAGTGGAAGTTCTGCTTAATAATTCTGTGATTAGATAAATGAGTAACGATAAAGAGGAGGGAAAGTTAATACATGCTCTTATTATTGACTGCATTTTAGAAGATGTGGGGACCAGACTGTAGAGGATGAAAGGACTTGGGGGCAGCCCTAGGATTTGGGTGAGGTTGGATGAAGGGAAATTGTGGAATGGCACAGTGGTCAGAGCTAGGTGGTTAAGTACAGCCACATGGTGCTGTATGCTATTGCCTCCTAGAGAATAGGTCTGAATTCCCCCTACCAACAATAATCGTATTTATCTCCTTGGGTTGTTTTGAGAATTAAGGATCACAATCTGCTTTATATAGAACAAGCATTCAAAAAGGGTTAGCTATTCTTATTTTGAGCTATTACCATTTTTTTCAAATTTTCCAAAATCTTAAAATTTGTATTATGAAAGTCAAATAATGAATGACTGTGTCATCATATTTTAGATTTAAAAGCTATGAGCCTTTTGTCATTTTTGACTTTACCCCTCCTCAATTAATCATAAATAAAGAATATTAGATATATAGTTGCAGTCCTCTGAATTACCCTACCCAGGCCCCATTCCCTTTTTCTTTCTTAAAAACAGTCACCACCATATTCTGCCATCTGTTTTGTATACCTTTCTGTATTTCTGATTACCCCTGAAATAATAGGTAGCTTCTTCTAGCTTTTAATATGTTACATAAATGTTACTACTAGAAGTATCATTTAGTAACTTGCTTTCTCATTTCACCTAATATTTTTGAGATGCATTTTCAACTATACCTATTTTACCTATAGATTTAGTTGATACCTAGAGATAAAATTAATTCATATAAACTGTCACGTAGTACTTGAGCATATACATAAAACGGTTCATTTTTCTTTTTCCTTTTTGATGAAAATTAATTTTTTTCACTTATTTTTTTAACAAATTACGTATAACAGTTTCTAAAAAGAACAAAAAAGAAACAATGAAAAACTGCATTAAAATAGGCTAAACAAAAACATCATTTATAACAAATGTCTTTGCTTCTGTCTTTATATATTCATACACAAATTTTCTCTGGAGGGAATAGGCAGACACAGAAATACTGGCCTAGTGTCTGTGTACACCTGCTCTAAATAGTACCACTTTTCTTCCTTTCCAAATTGTATAAGTTTGCCCTTCTACAGCATGATACTCTTGTTTCTCCTCATTGTTTCTAATATTTAATATTGCCAGAATACAAATTTTGCTATTTGATGGGTATAATAAAATGGTTTCTACACCCCCATTGTCACAGAAATGGATTGGCTCTTTGGGTATAGGATGGGAGCCATTGGAACAGGACCAAGGATTTGAGGAGCAGGCAGGGAGATAGTCAAGTAGACCAGGATAACCGTCCAATGGCTTGATTCATCAGCTTTCCAACTGTGCTCTTCTGGTTCCAGAGGATACTTGGAGTGCTCTTTGCAAGTCTTGAGGGTATCAGTGATGAGGCAAAACAAAAATGGGGCCTGTTAAGCAGGCACTCTGAAGCCTGTTTCCACCAAGCATGTCTGCTTCTATGGTTTGATGAGTTCTCCGGAAAATGTTATTTTTCATTAAAAACATGTTATTTATGTTAACATAATTGTTTGTTATTTTATTTTTTATTTTTGCTTTTTAGATATAAATGATAGAGTAAACTAGATAAATTAACATTTTAAACATTTTCAATTTTTAATTTCTAATATTGTACCTATTGAAAGATAAAGCTTATATAAACAAAAGCTCTGAATGCTTGATATTTTTTTAAGACTGTGAAAAGGTCATGAGTCTAAAGAGTTGAAAACTCTCTGATCTCATTAAAAGAGATTTGGAATTTATTGGCAGGTTCTTAGTGGGGCAGGAGACTGGGATTCTCTTTTCAACCAACCCAGTGTTGGGTTGTACCAAAGTGATGACTGCTGTTCAAAGGTGTGGACTTCCAAGACTGCAGACTGGTCGTAAAGAGGAGTTGGTGGTGATGAATATGAGAGATGCTTCTGAGAACATTTGACAGCAGCTCTGTAAGCTGTCAATGAGGCACCAGGGCATGTCCACTGAAGTAGTGAGAGTGCCAGTGCAGGCCATGAAGGTGACTTTGAAGCAGCAGGTATTCTGTATCTTTCTGTGTCTGGTTGGGGCTGGTGGTAGGGAACACACAAGGCTTTCCTGCATCATGGCCTCTCAGTGCTTATTTGTTAGCTCTGACTGGGATTAACTCCTTGTCTTAGTTTTTGACACAGTCCTCATCTAGACAAAATACCTTATTGAAATCCCCAAGGTATTGATGTTCCCAGATACTGGTCAATAGCAGTTGATAGTTTCTACACCAGCTGAAGGTGAGGATCATTCTGAGGTATCCCTCCTTCTTCCTGTTCATGGTTTTATCTTTACCTGATTTATATGCCTTCTGTCTGAGGGTTGGAAAAACAGGGAAGATACTGCCAAGGTTTCATCATTTACAGAAGTGGAATCTCAGATGTGTGTGTGTGTGTCTCCAGATGATACTCAAAAGGGGCAGGGCGACTTACTATCCTGGTTATTAAAAAAGGGCATCACGTTGTCTGTAATATAAAGCAAAAAGACACTAGGGCCCAAATAGATGCCATCTGAATACACCATCAGGTCTTGATTTATCTCTGATGTCTTCTGTGGCTCATGTTGGTTAATGATTTATTATATGTTATTTTGTAAATGTGAGTGATACACCTACTGCTTACCTAGTAAAGTACACCTTGTCTATGTGGGGACCCAATAGAAAGATCCTCCTGGGCACAATGACAGCAACAGTAACACACACACACACACACACACACACACACACACACACACACTATTCCCCTTTGGGTTTCAGTTTGAAAAGAAAGGCTTGACATTGACAGTATGAAAGTCTGTTGTTTCCTGCCTAAGAGCTCCTCTCACAAAGGCTAGGTCTATGGGCACTTCCAGGAGCCTGTGGCAGGTGCCTGGCAGCCTTTTGTTGGCATCCTTGTCTTGCTGCTGGAGAGTTTCTTCCTGCTTACCACCAACATAATCATGCATGTTAGTCAGCTTTTCATCGTTCTGGCTAAAATACCTGACAAGAACAACTTAGAGCAGGAAAGATTTATTTTGGCTTGGCTGACTCTAATGTTCTGGGCCCAAAGTAAGGCAGAATGTCATGGCTAAAGTGTATACAGAGGAAAGCTGTTCAGCTCATGGTAGTGAGAAGGAGGAGCCGGGGAGAAGATAAACCCATCAGGGCATGCCCCCATTGACCTACTTCCTTCAACTAGGCCCCACCTTCCAGCTGTCCATTCAGCTATCAATGGATTAATCCATCATCCATAGATTGATAGATTTGATGGATTAATCCACTAATGAGGTCAGAACCCTCATGATCCAATCATTGCCTAAAAGCTCCTCCTCTGAACCTTGCTGCAATGGGGACCATGCTTTGAACATGAGACTTTGTGAAACATTCCAGATTCAAACCATAACACTGTGGTAAATACGGGCAAGCTGTGAGTCACAAGTTTGCTGTCAGAAAATGGGGAGTGTCATCAGCTGCCTGACATTTCTCTATAACTCTGTTTCTTCTTCTTTTTTTTTTTTTTTTCAGAGGATGTGTACCAGGGATTGAACTCAGGGCAGTAGACCACTGAACCACAATCTCACCCCCCTTTTTTTTTTGTATTTTATTTAGAGAGAGTGTCTCACTGAGTTGCTTAGTGCCTCGCTTTTGCTGAGGCTGGCTTTGAACTTGCAATTCTCCTGTCTCAGCTTCCCGAGCTGCTGGGATTACAGGTGTGCACCACTGTGCCTGGCTGTTTCTTTTCTTTTAAAAATGATTTTATTATTCTTTTAAATTACAGTGCCTCACTGTCTCCCTCAGGTTAGCCCCAAACTCCTGGGCTCAAATGATCTTCCTGCTTTATATGCCTGGATAGCTACAATGACAGGCAGATACAACTATGCCTGGCATGGTTTCTTCTCTTAATAAAGAATTGTGGTCTAGTGGGCTGGGAATATAGCTCAGTGGTAGAGCACTTGCTTAGCATGTGTGAGGCTCTGGGTTTGACCCCCCAGTACTGTAAAAAAAATAAAAAAGGCAAGAGGAGTTGTAGTATATGAGAGGCAGGCATTATTAGTTACCAATCAATAGCCTCTGATCCTTTGGAAATGTCAAATACTTGCTTTCCCAGGCTCCCTCATATGGGCACATCCTGCAGGAGAAGACCTGAGAAAAAGAATTTCTTTTTTTTGGGGGGGGGGGGTGGTAATGAGGGAAGCTGGCAGGAAGAGGGATGGGGCATATTGGACAGCTTCTGAGAAAGATTTTTCTTCTTTTATCAGTCAGGGTCCCAGCAGGAAACAGATGGCTCACTCAGACAAGGCAATTAAGGAGAATTTAATAAAGTGACTATTTACAAAGGTCTGAGTACGGTTGAGGGAGGCCTACCGGGATGGTTGAGGAATTCACTGTACAACTAGCATGGGCGGGGAGCCATTACCATTCTGGGACTGAGCTGGAGAGTGGGGAATGGGTACCAGAGCCAGAGAGATGAGCTCTGGCTACCAGAGAGAGGGACCTGATGGAACTGTGGTGTTTCCCACTGTAGGTGGCCCAGAAGGGAGGTACCTTAAAACTCTTGGAAGTTAAAGCCCAGGGAGTCTACCCAGGTCCAGCTAGTAAGCTTCCCAGCACAAAGAAGGCAGAAGAGGGTGGAAAGCAGACATTGAAGGAGTAAAAGAAAAAATATCCATGATATTGGTAGAGAGGAAGAGAACAAGAAAGAGAGAACACCAAAGAGGTTCTTTACCCTTAACCCTGTCTTGAATCATGTGTGGGAGGACTGAGTGGTGACTTTGCACCTATGCAGGAAAGTGGAGAGAATCTCATGCACCTGGGGCTGCAGCATGCTGGGACTATTGCCTCAGACCTCATGCCATGGAAGGAAAAGAAGCTTCTGCTTTTTAAACCTTTTAGTCAGGGATTCAGTTGAGGCCAAAAGCATCTTAACTGATGCAATCCCCCAGAAAGAAATTAAGGAGACTAGAACTTCCTGAATACATTTTGTAACTAATCTCTCTTCTCATGGATTGGATTTAGTTCTTTCAATAAGCCCACCAAGTGACAATCATTATTGCCACTGTTTCTATCTCACAGACAAGAAGCTTAAGCTGAGGATGAGACCTTAATGAGACCAGCTAAGCTGACCCCCACTCACTTAGGAGTCTAAGTTCTTTGGCAGTCTGCATTTTTATCACTTCAACAATGAATGGTTTGTGAGTTAGTAAATTCTACCTGGACTCCATGTCTCCCTCTTAGAACATTATAGAATCTTCACTCTCCTCATGAGGTGGATGCCTGGTATTAAGTCTCCAACTCTTCTATTTCAGGGAGAATGCAGTCCTGAGCACTCAAATGGCCACAGAAGGAAGAATGCTTTCAGAAGCTGAGCTGGCCACATCCAGCAAGTGCCAGTTCCCCTCATTGATTCCATCATTTGTTTAACAGCTTTTTATTGAGCACTGACTATGTTCCAGCCAATATTCTAGCTGCTGAGGATATAGCAGGAACTGGAGGAACCTGCACACCAGTGTTAGATTAAAAAAAAAAAATAGGTAGATAAACATGACCATTTGACAGTGGTAGGAGGTCTAGAAGTTTGCAAGATGGTGGAGGCCAGAGTCAGAGAGGGTTTTTTTTTTTTTAGATAAAATGGTCAAAAAAGCTCTCTGAGAAGGTGACTTTGGAAGTGAGATCTGATGATCTGGTGGAATGACTGGGTGAAGAAAATGGAGGAAAAATACCCCCAAGGAATAAGCTTAGCATGAGCAAGGACCAAATGAAGTTCTCTGTGGTTAGAGCACAGGGAATTAAGGGATGTGGTGGCTAGGGTGGATAGAGGACTGAGAAACAAGGGGCCAGGTGCTGTAGGGTCTTGGTGATCATGGAAGGGTTTAGAAATATATTGTAGGGATAAGGGGAGGGCTTTGGTTTGCAAAAGTGGAGGTGATTTGAGTTTTATTTCACAAAGAGTATCCTGGCTCTTGGATGGAGAACAGATTGGCTAGGGCTGAAGTGGGTTCAGGGAAACTAGTTAAGTGTCTCTACCATGTTTAGATGACAGGGGGTGAGATTAGGCTAGGGTGGTTGCTTTAGGGATATAGAGTAAGGTATAGGCTTGTGGTTCATTTTGGAGATTAAGTATTAGGGGGTAGAAAAGAGTTAGGAAAATTTGGTGATGCCTCAGTAATCCAAAAATTTGGATGGACTACTTCACCAAGATTTTGCCTGTGTGTGTCCCTTAAACTGACAATCACCTCTACATGTGAGTTAAATCTCTGCTGGGGCTCTTCCTAATTTGAGCAGGAATTAGGTTAGAGTTTTTCATCTTGATGAGATTGCAAATGTTTTTTTTTGTTTTTATAAAGCCAACCTTCTTTATAGCTGAGGAGAGGGAAGTGCAGAGAGATTAAGAAGTGTACTTGTGGAGCTGTGAATCAGAATTAAATGGGATCTCAGGGTTGCTTTTACCTGCCCAGAATGTTCTACAGGGATTTCTTTTTTTAATCCTAAATATGTATTTTCTAAACTGATACTTTGTTCCTAAGCAGGAAATAGCATTATGATTTTAAAAACATGGAAAAACACCAACTCACAAAAAAGCAACTTCTGAATCTTGTGAAGTCTCACCGAGTGTAACTGTGCCAGACACTCCAAAAATGTTAACAATTTGCATTGATTTATTTATTCAGTTGTACAACTTGTAACAGTTTCACCAGCTGACCAAGGAAAGGGCAGCAGCCTGTTCCTATCTGTAGATAATGTGAGAAAGTAGAAACATGTTGATTTCTCTTATAACCAACTTATGCCAATTCCAGACACTTCTCTTAGCCTGCATCTTGGCCACATCGAGAATGTTGAGATGTGTGGCTTCAAATGGGGGTGGGGGAACCCACTTCTTTGGCAAGGAATCACTCCCTATATGGCTACTGAATGATTCTAATGCCAATTTCTCAGGGCTTAGCAGAGTCAGAGTAATTTTAAGATGGTTTATCACATAATTAGATGGTCAATAATAGTTACCATATTTCAAATGAATAATATGTGCTTGGTGGTTTTTTTTTTTTTTTTTTAATGCTGGGGATCCAACCCAGGACTTCCTGCATGCCAGGGAAATGCTTTACCACTGAATTCCACCCCCAGTGTTGCTTGTTACCTTATGTATCTAATTCATTTGAACCTTCTCTCTCTCTCTCTCTTTTTTTTTTTTTTTTTTTGCCTTCTACCATTGCTTTTCATTCTCATTATGGGTGGAACATATTTTTCCATTCAGTTGGTAAGGAGTTTTTAAAATAACTTGTTTTGATCAATGGAAGTGGGTGGAAGTGTCATTGTTACCCTTAAGAACTAGAACCATAAGAGGCTCCATGTGTTTTCATTATCCTACTTGAGATTCTGACTTCTTCCATGAGAAGAATGTGATCCATGTGACCATTGCAAACTGAGTCCCAGAATGAAAATACGGGGATCAAATGTCTGCCTGACTTGAGGTCTAAACTTAGCTGAACCCAGTCAAAGCCATCTGAGGTTAGTTGAACCATGAGTGTGAATTGAACTATGGCACTGTGAACCACTGAGGTTTAGGGATTGTTTTTTTCAAAACACCATCAAAGTAACAGCTAAGACATGAAATGTTTGTTTTACTTGCACATTATACTTGATTAAAAGAGAGGCTCTGAGATGTTAATGATCTTCCTCAGCTCACACTACTGGAGCAGCTTATCAGCTTCTTCCCTTTAAATCTTGTGTCCTCTTTCCTCAACAAATTATGCTTTCATCACTCCCCACATAAAGAAGTACAGGGATTTTTCATTTGTCCTGGTAGTTTTCTTTCGTGTTTTAGTTGATGATTAAAAGGCATTTACTTTCTTGAGAGATCCATACTGTGGCACAAACTGAGGGAAATGTTAGGCGTATAGAGTAAAACAAAACGTTACGTACACATTTTATGTGTCATTTGTGTATTCAATTACATTAGGAGTCAGAGTGAAAAACAACCTTTCTGTTTTGTGAAAATATTGAATTTCCCTTTTAAAAAATCAGCACAGTATCTATTCAAATGCAAAATATCATTCAGAGAGGTGAATGTTCTTCCTCTTAGTTCATGGAATAAATTAAGATAGATGGGTGATTCACTTACTTTTACTTGATAGGAAGATAATATATTGATTTTTTTCTCCCTCTCTTTCCTTTTAAATCTAAAGGAAAACTTCAAATAAAACCTAATTACATCACTCCCATTCTGAACTCTTCTGGAAATTACAGAGTTATCAATATTAAGTATGCTTTATACCAATGTGGAAATCTATTTTGCTCAGACAAATGCCCCAATGCCACTCTGATTTTTATGTAATTGAGCTCTAAAAGGTGGTGTAATGTGGATCTTCTTATTAGCTTAAACTAGGTTAGTTGGGATTTTAAAGTATATCACGGGAATTGGACTGATTTTTAAAGGTGAAGATATTCACATAGAAAATGGAAAGACAGGGAAAAGGAAGCCTTCCCTGTTCAACTAGATCCATACAGGGGATGCATATTTTTGAAATAAATGTGGTTGCTTAGACTGTGGAAATTATAGGGAATTTCTAACCTGCTCCCCCACATAGAAAAGTGCCCCTCAGCCTCCAGGTGAAATTGCTTCAAAACAATTCAAAAATGAACTTGAGGCAATACTGATCACTTATAGCAAGACCAACCACACAGATGACCCTCCCTGGTATTTTAGGGCTGTGTTGTGTGCATAGAGACCACAGCCACAGCTCTCTGGCCCATGGCCGATTCCAATCCCTAGGAGAGGCACTTAAGGAGGAGAGGGAGGGTGGCCAGTTTCTGTACAGAAATCTTTTGCTTGGTGGTTCTAGCAGAGAGCTCTCATCTCAAGGAAAAAGAAGAGTAGAGAAATCATCATGGCTGCGAGGAGAAGCAAAAGGCTGAACCCTCACGGTTGGCTGACTTTTAATCCTGAATCAGCACTGTCTCATTAAGAGACATTAGGCAAATCCTCCATTAACTGGCGCTCATAAAGAGGAGGAGGTGCCAGGAGACAGGGGGCTGACATGCACAGCCCTGGCTTTTGAAAAGGGGGAAAAGGGATTTTACAAACTACAGACCTGTGGGCTTAATGTCATTCCCTAGTGAAATTCTAGAATAGATTATTAAGAGGATGGTTTGTGAGCCCTTGACAAAAGGAAGTGGTAGTCTTAGAAGCCAGGGTGGATTTGCTGTGAATGAATCTTTCCAGATTAATAACTTCATTTTCTTTTAGGTTATGGTTACAGATCAGGCAGATGAAGTGTGCATGGACTTCAGAAAGACAGCCTGTGTAGTCTCTTATGAGAGACTTGTAAAGTAAGAATCATACCATAGTCAGTAGTCAATTTGGGGATGTAGGATTAATTGTTTTTTAAAGAGGGTTGTGCAAAGAAATATGGCTATGCACCTCTAAGGTGGTCTCTGGTAGTATCAGAGAAGATCATTTTAATTCATATAATACTGAGGATATAGATCAGGCCTAGTTTAGTTTCTGTTGGTGAGAATGGCATTTGATCTACAACTAAACTTAATACTGAAACAAGGTGAGGTCCTAGCCAGTAGAACCATTCCTTTGGGCTGGAGGAGGAACACATGAGCCACGCAAAGTTTAAGACAATTGAAGCTCAGGTCAGGCAGAATGGGATCAAGCTCTTCTGTGTAGTGATGATTAACACAAGGGTAAGTAATAATTAGTGGACAGTCATTGTCTGTGTTCTCCCAGGACCTATTTACCCAACTTTCTGAAAAAGCCCATGTTTCCATTTGAGGATCTGCCTTATTCCTATTTTACACACATGTGGTTCCTGTAGAGATTGGTATTTGGCTTCAAGAAGTATCATGTGACCCTGGTAGCCAATGGAAGCACCCAATCTCACTGAAGACAGTAGACTGGTTTAGAAGTGTGCTCTCGACTGGGCACATTAATCAGAAACAATGCAACCTGCCCGCCACACTTTTGATTGAGCTGTGTAAGAGTCAGACTTACTACTCTGTCTTGGAACACACTTTGATGTTGTGATAATGAGAATCTGGTGCCCTCAGCATCCAGCCTGTGAGACTGAGGATGAAGCCAGTATTAACCTGGTCATAGCCAAGAGCTATAATGAGACAAGTCGTAATGACATCTGAGCTGTGAATTCAGAACTAAATCTACATTTGGACTTTGTTGTTTCATTACTTTCTTCCACTTAAATTTCTGTGTGTAGAGTTTCCCATTATTTCTAAGAGGGATACTGGTTGTGAGATCTTCTGAGCACATTGTCCGTGAGAACCAAGAAAAGGTGATGATGAAGGCTATGGCTGGTGGGAAGCAAAAAGAGACACATCATCCTTCCTGCCTTGCTTAGTTTGGGGAGGATTCAGTTCAAGAGGGAAATAAGACCTGGAAGACAATGATTTTAGAAGAGATAATACTCTGTGCTCATCCCCTCCTGTGTCCTTTTCCTTGTTGAAGGGATACTAAAAGTCTGCACTGTTCATAAGTGGGATCCTTTTCTCAAGTACTAGCCCCTCTTACAATGGAAGTGATGTTTATGACTTCTGGGAGGAAGAATTGAAAAGCAGGTGCAGATTCCCTTTGCCCTCTCTCTCTTTCCCTCCTTTAGTGAGTGTGATAAGCACACATTGAAATGGTACCGCTATAAGAGGGAATCAGTATGGAAGTTGCCGCAGTCCGGCTGCAGCAAAATAACCGGGGGGTGACGAACAACTTGTGTACGTTGATACAGCAGGAGAGGGAGCCGTTTATTGTAGGACAACAGAGGTATTTATACATTCCACACAGCTTATCTAATTAACATAAACAGCAGTCAACCAATAAGGAATCTCCACACTTAATGGCTCGCTGGCGTTACTTCACAAACCACTCCCTCTGGCATTTTGCCAGGCGCCATCCAGACTTGTTTACAGACTCTAACATTTGCCAGGCGCCACCCTGACTTGTTTACAGACCTTAACATTTTAACAGGAAGTGAACTCTCCACCTTTGCATGAGTGTGAAATTAATTTGCATGTGTTATTGATTGAGCTTTAAGGGTTAGTTTGTTCCTGCAGCATTTCCTAGCTTAATTCAACAATGTGACCCTCATGTGACTCTCTACTATGTTTATGATCAATCCCTGGTCTTGAACAGCAAAAATTTGAACAGGGCCAAATGATTAGAACTGGTTGAAACTGGGTGATCTGATTCTTGGGTCCTGAGTAAAAAATTCTTTAAAAGTCCCTTTCCCATGGTCAGCTTGACTTAGAAGTAGGGCTGAGGATCATCTGCTGATGGGAATCAAGGGATTTTCAGTTTGTGGGAAAAGAGAGCTTAAAAGAGGACTTATGGAAAATTCATGGAAATCCTCATTTCATGGTAGGGATAAAGTCGTGGATGTCAAGCTTCTCCAATTGAAGAATAAAACAAAGCCAGAAAGAATGACTCTTGCTCATGGTAGAATTCGAGATCTTCAAATATCCTTGCAGGCTAGAACATAGGCTAGAACATAAACTTACTAGTTGACACATTTCTGAAAGTTACTATTCTAGGATAGTTTGGGTTAGGAGCAGCCCATAAAAAGAGATGGAGACACACATTTCCTATAATTCTGGCATGAATCAGCAGGGTGAGCAGGCCATCAAAATCCTAATGGTATTCTATGCTGTGTGAAGAATTACATGGCACTTTCCAGATAGGATGTGCTAGTCTTATTCAACAGTCAGATCACATGTGGGGATCATATTTTATTTTTTACTCAAACTCTGTGAAGAACCTTGAAAAATTGCCAAACTGAAAAGACAAATGTTCAAGATGCTTGTTGAACATCTATCATTGAAAATCTGTTAATGACATGCTATATCCCTTATAATTTAATTAAATTAATCTTGTAACTAGGATAGATCTTGAGACATGAATGAGTACGAAATGGTTCTTGCTCTGAAACAGTGTAGATTCTGGAACCAGTATCATCTCACATCACCACTCATAGAAAGTGCTAAGGAAAAATAAAAGAAAAGGTGTGTGTGTGTGTGTGTGTGCGCGCGCGCGTGCGCGCATTTGTACACACATGTGAATTTAGCTTGAAGGAAAAAAAAGACTTTAAAAAAGAGGCATAATTGCTGTCTCCAGATGGTTTCAGGCTTTCCAAATAAAAGATGGATTAGACCTGTTCTACAGGATCTCAGAAGGCAGAATTTTAATCAAAGGGCAAAATTTCATTTTGCTTTGTAGAAGCACAAAGGAAACCGTCTTATAATAGACATGACTGCTTTGGGCAGTACTGAGCTCATTGTCATTAATAGCATTCAAGTGGATGTTGAGTGTGTGATTAGGGAAATAATAGAGTATTATGGCTAAGAGCCTAAGGTTGAACATTTGAATCCTAGCTCCTCTTGATTTGGCAAGTCCTTTAATTTCTCAGTTTCTCCATAAGTAAAATGGGTTAATGATACTGAAGTTACAGAATTGGGAAGATTAAGTGGCATGATGGGAAGATGAATGCTGAGCACAGTGGCTGTCTAGTGAATGCTCTAATAGTGACGGTGATGCTTAGATGCTGTTGTGCAGTTGGTAATAATGTTGTAGAGGATATCTGACTGTCCAAGCTGCAAGGACTTGGACAACACAACTTCTACAATTCTATCACTAGGCAGGAAGAGAGACAGGAAAATCTAGAGTTCAAAGCCAGCCTCAGAAACAGCAAGGAGCTAAGCAACTCAGTGAGAATCTGTCTCTAAATAAAATACAAAATAGGCTGGGGATGTGGCTCAGTGGTCCCAGGACAAAAGAAAAATTATCAATTCTGAACTTCTAGGACTTTGTGATTCTGGGATTCAGCATGCTTATCAGTGGTAAGGAAAGAACTCTTCTCAACCATGAAAGCAAAAATAACCCCACTGTTGACAGGGTTTTACAAATGTATACCTTATACAAGATTTATATCCTATACCCAAAGTCCTTGCAGATGTGAGCATCCCTCTACAAATGACTTTGATATGCCCAGTGGAGCTGGTATCTGAGGGTAGACATCAGCTGCAGAGCTGAACTCTGAAAAACTAAGGTGTTTTGTTTCCCTATACTCCCTTTCAAATCTTTGTGAAAGACTTAAAACACTAAGGAGCTTATTAGAAACCCTACTTATTTGGCCAGAGGGAATGGAATCTCTTTTGGTTTTCAGTTTGTGACAGCCGCCCAGAGGTACAAGGGCCCTTAGTTAGAGTTATAGAAGCCCTGTACACTGAAGGCAGATGCTTCAGATGGGGGAACTCAAATTCAACTTTGTAGAAACGGACTGAAGCAAAGACCTCAGATTATTTAACTCCTTTTGGTGGTCTTCAACATTGACAATTCTCTACCTCAGTGACAAATGAGTTTTCAGTGATGCTGAAGTTCAACACCAGTGGTGGCAGATGTCAAGGTGCCTATGTGTGTCATAGCCAGTGGAAACTGAAGGTTCACTAAAACTTCTTATAATGCAGCACAATGCTGTAAATTTAACTCTGCTGCCAAACAAAACCAGCATTTGACATTTGATCACACTACCCCAGATATCAAAACACCCTGAAGTTCCTTTCCCTGAAATCTTTCTCTTCCAGTTAAGCAGTCCATAGGACAGCCCAGCGGAGGCATTTGCAGAACCCGAGGCTGGAGAAGCTGGATGAAAAATTTAAGATGAGAAAAGTTCTCTTTTTCCCATATGTTACAGTTTTCTTTAGCCAATGGGGTAAAAATTCCTTCAAATCTGGAACAAGCCTATATGTTCTGACTTTTTTCCACTGATGAATATTATGCATTTGTAACCAATCTGCTCCTTAAGTAGGAAATGTCAGAAGAAGGTCCCAAGAGCCATCAGTACCTAGAATTAGCAATAGATTTCTTAATTCCAAAAGTCTCCTGTTCAGCAGACTTAAACATACATCATACCATATAGATTTTTTTTTGTCTCTATGAATCACAGTTATGGAAAATTTGCAGGCATAAAGTCGAACAATTCTATTTTCACTGTGCTTTATAATTTTCCAAAGGTGGTTATTAATAGGTGTCAGAACAAGGGTAACTTTTAAAGCTCATAATCCCTGCAGCAACGCCTCCTGGCCCCTGATTGTTTAGGTCTGCTAATGCAACCACACTAGGAAAATGTTTTAAATGCACTAACGCTTCTAAATGCCATTTTCTCATCAAAATATTTTCCCTTGTTTGGTCCACCGAGCTAATGCATTTATGTGACACCTACATTAACACTGCAGTCTCTTTGCACCTTGACCCCTTCCTTGTAGTCAAAGCATACTCCAACATCGGAGAGTATGGGCTTCCGAAAAAGAGGAAGGCAATTAGGTAAAAAATAATACCTGAGCTTGATGGGTTTTGTTGGTTGATTAACCACCAAAGTAGTTTCTGAATGTGTGATATATTAGGCAACAAGTATGAAAGTGAATTTCTGGAATCCATAGCTACATCTATATCTAAAGGTACTCGCATCCTAATTTTACATGAACCCTTGGGCAATAGACTTTATATCCACAAGCTTTGCCTTATAATTCTAGTAACCTAATTGAGTCAGGAAATAACAATGGAAAACACTTGTCTAGAATTGAAATAAGATCAGATAGCAGATGTACTGGGAAATATAAGCCCTTCTCTTTCCCATTTGCTTGTGCTTGGCTTTTATATGAATCTATGTTAGTGTGGGGTGCTGGTATATGCAGCTCATTTTGCTTTCTATAGGCAAAATGTCAAGATTGTCTCAAAACAGGAAAATGCAGGAGAGAAACAGTTGGAGGTAGCAAGGAGAGAAAAAGGATGCTAGAAACACATCATCGTTCAGCTTTCCACAATTTAAGATCCACTGTATCTCAGGGTGTTGGAAGTACAAAGAAAAATAAGATGTAGACCCAGGGATCAAGGCATAAGTCTAGAACAAAGCAAAACAAAACAAAAATAAACAAAAAGATTCAAGTAGGACAGAGAAAATCAGGGGGTGGGAATTTAGAGGGAATGGTGAGGAATGGAGATTGTGGGAGCGCTTGCCAGATCTTGGGTTGTAAGTTGGCACATTGACATCACGGGTCTGCATTGCTGCATCCTGATAGTGTGAACAAGGATTCTAGCCAGGCCTGGGAGCAAGATGTCAGGAGTTTAGGGGAGACTAATTTCACAGAGTAACACACATTGGAGCCCAGAAGCATTTACTGAATTTGAAGATAGAAGAACTTCTAGGTTGAGAAAAATCTTGAGTTGGGAAGGCATTTGGGATACATGGAAACAGAGAATATGTACTTGAAGTCTGAACATTATGAACAAAATTGATTGATTTTTTTTATTGAATGCCTATGTGATAAGTACAAAGGGTCAAGTGAATTTTTCCCCCCACATATTCTGCGAGGAACTTAAAGTAAAAAAATAAAATAAAATAAAATAAAATAATTTTCTGAATACTAAATAATTAACAATTCATGAACAATAGACATGATGAGTCACATATGAAACTTTATCAAGGTGTTTTCTGTAAAGCTGGACAGCAGACTTTGAAAATAGTCAATAGTCTTAACCAAGGAACCTTGGGATTCCCAGCATACGGCTTGACGGCAGGAATGTGATAGCTATTTGGTGAGTAAAGACCTGCTTTCTTACATTGTGTTTGGAGAGAGAATTTCTGAACAGAAATGGCCTGTAGGCCTGTCCCACCTGGGAATGAAAACAACCATCCTTTGCTCGGTGGACTATCATAAGGACTGAATGAGAAAATGCCTTGCCCTTACTATGCGCTCAATTGATGTAGCTGCTGTATTGGCTGTGAGTTGGTCTTTCATGCTTTCTTCCTTTCCATGTTGTCAATATCTGCCCCATCTTCCTTTTCTGCAACCTCCCACCTTTTCTGGTCCTCCATGATGTGGGTACTTGGCAAAGCACTGTGGTGATGGCAGGATGAACAAGGACATCCTGCCCATTTCTGGGTGTTCTATAGTGCAGGGAAACCTGGAAGGAATGGGACATGATCTTTTACTTGGGTTCTGCTCACATGCTCATGGCGTTTCTTTTTTCTGACAATCCGAGGAGAGAAGGAGAGCAAAACAAACTTTAACAAGTAAAAACTCATGATTTTAGCTTCTGGCATTCTTTTTCTTAAAGGTAATATTTTTTAAGTTTTCTTTTTTTAAAACATGACAGCATGTGTCAATTGAGGAGGGTCTACCATCTTATTAGAAAGATAACAATCTTTCTTCATTGCTTCTTCACATACTTTTTATTAAAAGGAAATCAAATCAAAGATGAAATGCAGAGAGGTGTACCATGATGGGATACAATCTACTTCTCACCCAGTGGAGGGAAAAATGAAATGGGTGGAAGACAAGGCGCTGGTAGACTATCGATCCCAGAGCATACAAAAGGGAGTTTCCAAAGTACATTTTTTTTTCTAAGTACAATTTTTGAGACAGGAGGTAGAGTTTTTTTTAGAGAAAGATTTACTGATGAGTAGACCAGGAAGTGAATACCAAGTTTTTGGAAAAGACAATTTGCCCTGAAGCACAAATCAGGGAAAGTGGGTACTAACTGTAGCAGGAGAAAATTTAGAAAAAAAATTTATATATATATATATGTATATATATATATGTATATATATATATACACACACACACACACACACACATTATATCATTCTATAGATACAAATTTCATTTATATCGTCTCCTGCTGATCCTTCTAAAACTCTCTGAGATTATTGTCTCTATTTTACAAATAAGAAAAATGAAGCTCACAGAGTTCATTTGGTTTGTCCAAAGCCATTCTGTTATATGATAGCAGAGGCTGGAACTAAACTTATTTTTGTGGAACACTTTGGCTGGTGAATTTTTTAATTTAAATGTCGTTTTGACAGTGACTGGCATCTGTGCATGCATGCACACACGGGTGTGCACACGCGTGCGCACACACACACATACACACACACATCTCCAGATATTTCTCATGAGCAGAAATATTGGTAAGTTATATCCTATGACCTATTGTCTCAAATACCACATTTGATTTTTTACCATGGACTGAATTCTGACCAATGTCATGCCAAGTGCTGGAGAAGTCAATGTCTTGCCTCCGAATGCTAGATAGAGAGCTAATATTTATCAGATATTTACTCTGAACCAGCCACAGTGTAAATTTTATGTGCATTAATTCATATAATACTCTAGAACCTAATAGGTGGTATTATCATCATCTCTGTTTCCTAGATGGGAAAAGAAAGCACAGAGAGGTGAAATGCGTTGTTTAATCGCAGAGCTAGAGGAGGAACAGGCAGCTTTGTTTAGAGCATGTGGTTTTTACCTGCTTAGCTCTTTCCTAGTAAACCAGAGGGCTGGTGATTTGATTAGGTTGGCATCCTAATTCTGAGAGAAAGAGACTAAGACATGCAGTGGTGTAAGCAGATCCAAACAGGGCACATCCAGGAAATAGAAGGTGACATAAATATGTGGTCACAGGAATAGATGGATGTTGGGTGGGAAGAATGGGCAAATGTTTTAGCAAGTGGCATGGGACAAGAGATTCTAATCCATAACTTCCTGTTATTCCTAAGGTCACAATAAATATATATTCAGTTAATTTTGTTTTGTTCCCTTGATACACAATGGAATTTTATAATGTAAATGGAGGAACATCATAGAACAGCAGTCTTATTGGAGAAAGAATTTGGGGAATTCACTGGGAGTTGTGATTGTAAGTATGCTGTTCTTGCTTTGGGGGGCTTTAGGTATTATGGGGGGGCGCTAGAGTCCTTTCAATCCCTCTTTGGTATCTACCTACATGGTATCTACCTGTCAATAGTATTCTATTTTTTTTCTTTTCATAAAATATTCCTGGCTTTGTTGGAGGAATGTAGTTATGTGTTGCATACTTTCAATAAAAAAAGATTTACTTCCATTACATACGAGTTCGTAGAAGCATTCTTTGACCTTGCACAATCTTCAGCAGCATGGAATCAAGCCCTTTGTATTATCTATTTAAGTCTTTAAATTTGGTATTTAGGTTAAATTCAAAATATGGTTCTTAGCATTATTCCAAGGTCACTGTTCATGATGGAAAAAATGTTAAAAGCATAGAAGTAATGCATGAAAAATCCATTATTAAAAGCGGCACCCCCTTATCTACAATAGCAGTAACTTGAACATGATTTCCCTGCATTGTGGTGACATACCATTGCCATCGTTGCTAAAGCTCTGTTCACGTTTCCATTATATATCTCTATTCAGCATTTCCGCCAGTTCATAATTCAATGCATTCCTGGGCTAAACTTTGGTGTATGGTAATCTCAGTTTTAAAACTTCTCTGAAGAAATTAAACACATGTGAATGAAAATGCACAGATCATCCCCTTTCTTGTGCACAGGGGAGTAAAACACTGTCTTGTTTGGGGGATTTGAGTGGGAAATTGATTTTTGTCTTTTAATCAGTTGTGACCAGGATTATAATGCTATTAATGCAGAAGCATGCTGAACTAATTAAGAATCAGAGAACTGGAAAGGATTCAGGCGGTCGCCGATAGGTGAGTTTATATCAAAGTCCCCCAGATAAATGGGGCACACTGTCCAAAGAGCCCTGGGAAATCCACTGCACAATTGTTATTACTAATTTGTTCCATTGTTTAACAATCCCTACTGTCAGGAATTTTTTCCTTATGTTTAATAGAACTCCTTGCTGTTTAAGCCAATTTCCCGCTGCTTTTAGGGGAAATGACAAACAGCTGTCTGACATCAGAGGGATGATAACTTATTTTAATTTTTATACACCACTCTTGGACCCCTCAGAGACTCAACCTTGCAAATAGAACATTTTCCTCCTGGTTTCAGTTTTAAAACTCTGAATCATTGTCTCTATTGTATTATGTATTATAACTCCATATTGGGTCCCACCTTAATAATTTCCTAGCATGAATCTGCCCTTCCTCATAATCCAGAAATACTTCACAAATTTCTCCTGGCCCATGCTTTTCTTGTTTTGGAACATAAAATATCCATCATGATTTCACTTGAAATTGTATGTGAATCCCAGATCATTCTCTGCATCATTTGTAAAAAGCTATTTGGCTCTAAATTGTGCAGGTCTGGAGGCAGAGATGTTATTTGAACCCCTCTCTGATTTCAAAATCCTTTCCACTGACAAGGGGTATCTCTCCAATTTCTATAAAAGAGGGACAGAATGTGGTTGTTAAGGAGAGCATAGAGACCTGTCATAAAGATGAATTCACTTAGTAAGTGAATGGATTTTAATACATTGAGCACCTACTTAGGTGGGATTTGGAAAATAATTGAAATTACAGGGCCAGGAATGGGGGGAGTTAATACTCCTTAAATTCCTTCTAATGCTGTCACTGCCGTTATCCTACAAATCTACAAAAAATCTGGTGCCTCTAAATTGCCTAGAGGAGATAGTGATGAGTTGGAAGGTGATAAATGTCTATCAGCATTCCTAAGGCACTGAGAGGGTAAGAATCATGTCCAAGGTCACAAAGCCAGTAAATAGTACAGCCAGAATTCCAAATCAGGCAGTCTGACCCAAGTGTCTGTATTCTTAGCTCTTATGATGTGCCATCTGCTCTTTACAGACATAAGGACAAAAGTTAAACCAGACCAGTCAGTACCAAACCTCAGGGTAGCTCAAAGGTGCAGGACATTTAAGTGTTATGTCAGGAGAGAAGAATTATTAGGAAATAAATTTAGAGTAGTCCCATATCAGGAGAGAGGATTCTTCCTTATAGTCTGACAACAGAGCAAGAAGGAAAAGAGTCAAAATATTAGTTGTGAAATGCAACCATCTGAAAGTACAGAACAGGAAAAAGGGCCACACAGAGATGGGGTGTTCAAGAAAGAGGGGAGCAGAGGTGGAAAAAACATTGGCTTAGGAATAATTAGGTGACATGCCCCTTTGCCATGTTGACTTTTGAATGGCTTATCTTCCTGGCCAATTCACTTGGGCAGAGTGTATTCTTAAAATGGGATTGCTGATTCATGAAATAATCCGATAAGTTTTTGGTATCTGGCTACCTGGCTCTATCATTGGCTAAAATGTCCATTTGGTCACTGAGGAAGTATGTGGGGGCTTACAAAATATGTGGTTTAAATTTCAAAATGTAAGACAAAAACCGGCCACAATAGGTTGGGGTGATTAGCTGAATTTTCCATTTCCATATTCTATAAGGAAAATATAAACCTAGGTTTATACAAAAAATGTTGAAAAGCCAATTAATGCATCAAAGCAGGAGGGAGACATCAACACTCAGCAGAAGTGTCAGGAAGGAAGTAGGGTAATTAGATCATTCTAGTCTTAGGTGGATCCATTAGTTGAGGAGACGCCTGGGGTTTGGGGAGAAAAGGAAATTTGAGACACTGGATAAGTAAAAATACAATTAGAATGTACACTTCATAAAGACTTAAGTGGAGAATCAACCTGGTTCTAGAAAGTTCTTTATTTCTACCAAGAATAACTGGGGGCTTGGCTGGCAAGACATCTTCACATGTTAAAATGGTGGACAAACTTGGGGACATGGTGCAGTATTTGGCTTTCCCTGTGTGGCATTGCAGCAGGTGCTCTTAATGGGGTGACTGGTGGCATGTGATGGAGTGCCTTTTTAGCAATTGCTTAGTAGTACATTGGTCATTCTATAATGTCTCCTGCATTTCCTTATTTTCTCAACACTGCTTTTCTGGAAGTGAGAGAGGAATTAGGAGCCATGATAGCAAGTTCAGAGGGAAGTACTCTGAACTAGTAGTCTTTTCATTTTTATGGAAACTGACTTTCCCTGGCTTCCTGTTAATGTCATAATTATGCATATCCTTAGGGCAGGAGTGGGGCTGGCAAGGCATCTTCCCATGGTAACAGGCAGACATATGGAGGGATACTGACCAGGGATGGGCCATAAGGAAGATGGCTGTGGTAGGAAATGCAGAGTTCTTTCCAGATTGCGAGGGCTATGGTGTAAGCCCTGCCATGCAGTGTGGCTGGGTTGCAGATTATCTGTGGGAGAGGTATGTGCTGACTAGTAGTAGAGGTAGTCCAACATAAGTTAAACCAGAATTAACACTGAATTATTAATGGCTGTGCTATAGCAGACACACCACTGCTGAACATAAAAAAGTTCTTTTCCCCAGCTCAATTCAAGGTATTTACATTTACCCTGTGAAGAAAAAGTTATCAAGGACACTAAATTCTTTAAGGTCCCTTGAGCTTCCTTGATATTCAAGGGCTATTTTAGTTCAGAAACCTGTTAACAGGTTAACACTGTAGGAATAGATACAGACTCATTAACTAGCCCCATCCTGTATAGAAAGCATACAGGATGATTTGCTATAGACTAACCATGAGGAAGAAGATTTTTTTTTCCTTTTTCCTGAGAGACTCTTCTTTGGTATTCCATGTACCACCATGGAATGGTCAGGGTGTCCTTCCTTCCTTAGATCTAACTTCAATTTATTCTGAGGCAGTTAAACCAAATTTTGGTTGTTCACTTTATGTTCTTGCTGCCTGCTTTGCCAATACAAAGGTTTTAAAAATCATTTTAAAATTTTAATTAACAAGTATTAATTGTATATATTAATGAGGTTCAGTGTGATATTTTGATATACGTTTACAGTGTGCACTAATCCAATCCAGTCTCCTATCATCCGCCCTCTCCCTCTCTTCCCCAATCTCTATTAATTGCTATTCTACACTCAAGGTGACTTTTTTTTTAATTTCTGCAGATTAGTAAGCTCATGCAGAGGCTGTCTTTCTGTGCCTAACTTATTTAATATAATGTCCTCCAGTTCCATCCATTTTGTTGTAAATGACAGAATTTCATTCTTTTTTTTTTCAGCTAAATAATACTCCATTTTGTAGATAACATCACATTTTCTTTACCTATTCACCTGTTGACAGGTATCTGGGTTGATTCCATTTCTTAGCTATTGTGAATAGGATGGCAATAAAAATGGCTGTGTGGACTCTTACATTGCTGGTGGGACTACAAATTGGTGCAACCAATTCAGAAAGCAGTACAGAGATTCCTTAGAAAACTTGGAATGGAACCACCATTTGACCAAGCTATCCTACTCCTTGGTTTATACCCAAAGGACTTAAAAACAGCATACTACAGTGATGCAGCCACATCAATGTTTATAGCAGTACAATTTACAAGGGCTAAAATTGTAGAACCAACCTAGATGCCATTCAATAGATGAATGGATAAAGAAACTGTGGTATATACACACAATGGAATATTACTCAGCATTAAAAAAGAATAAGATCATGGCATTTGCAGGTAAATGGATGGAGTTGGAGAATATTCATGTTAACTGAAGTAAGCCAATCCCCAAAACCCAAAGGCCAAATGTTTTCCTTGATAAGTGGATGCTGATCCATAAAGGAGATTGGGGGTAGCATGAGAGGAATGGAGGAACGTTAGATATGGCAAAGGGGAGGGAGGGGGCATGGGGATAGGAAAGATGGTGGATTGAGATGGACATCATTACCCTAAGTACATATATGAAGACAGGACTGGTGTGACTCTACTTTGTGTACAACCAGAGAAATGAAATATTGTGCTGTATTTGTGTACTATGAATTGAAATGCATTCTTCTGTAATGTACAACAAGTTAGAACAAATAAATAAATTAATTAATTAATAAAATGGCTGTGGAATACACAAAGATGATGTATTTTCATTTAAGATTTGCTGATGTTTTGCCACCATCACTTCTGCAGTAGTGCATTTGGAAGTAACAAAGTCACTCATTCTTTGAAAAACTAAGGTTATAACTATATACAAGTTCAAAAGAGTTGAGGTTGTTTTTCTATTACATTGGCTTTTTAAAATATTATTTTGATAATATTTCCATAGCTCTGTCATGATTTGTTTTTCTACATTAGGATTTTTCAATTTTTTACTTAGCTTTCTTATACCTTCACCCAAAATAGTCATTTGAACATTTTGGTTAGGTCAATATGCTGCCTTCACACCTCTGAGATCCTGCAGACACTCTTTTCAGTACACTTAGTTCTGATGCTATTCCATCATTTTTTCTTTGCTTCTGAATCTGCCATCATCTGGTCTGTCATCTCCACTTGGGGTTCAGCTGTCATTCTAGGACCTCCTGTATTGTGACTCACTACTCCTCTCCTGTGTTAGATCTTGTTTTCTGTCTTTCCCACATCCCCCCTTTTCCCAGTTTACTTACTCATTTTAGTGGTGCAAATCCCCTACTACCTTCCTGAGCAGGATATTGGAAGGAAAATATTCTGGGGACCTAGCATATCTGACAATGTTTACATCCATTCTTAGGTTTATTATCAAAGTGGTGTGAGGTGTGGAATTCTAGGATTTTTTTCCTCCAGTGTTGATGAATTGTTTTATTGACCTCTGCCTTCTAGTCCAAAATCATTCCAATCCCTGAATTTTCACAGATGACCCATAATCTGCCACCCTTTATTGGCTGGATCTGATGTTTGTTACAAGTATTCTAAAATTTCAAGATGATGTGCCAGAGAGTGAGTCAATTTCCATCTCTCTTGATTGGCAATCAAAGAGCCTTTTCTATTTAGAATCCTGGACCTTAAATCTCTTGATTTATTTCATGGGTGATTTCTTCCCTTCTAATTTCTGTTTGCTTCTTCTCAAACTCCCCTTTTTCAGATATCAAAAGTTCAAGATTTGGGGGTGGGGATATAGATCAGTTGGTAGAGTGCTTGCCTCACATGCACAAGGCCCTGGGTTCAATCTCCAGCACCACAAATAAACCAAAACAAAACAAAATTCAAGATTTACATTGTACCTTCACATATCATTTCTATTTTTGTCTTGACATCTTCTTTACTCTTTAAGAAGGTATATCTTTATTTTTTTAAACTTTCTTTTGAATCAGTTTCCTTGTGCTATTACAACTTTAATTTCTAAAAGACTTTCCTCTTAGTTTGATTTCTAAAGCCTCCTCTAAAAAATACCCTCCTCTTTAGGCTCATCGTTGAATTACTTTCTCATTACTATGGCGATAGGAATGATGATAGTGTATTTGAAGTGTTCTGTTCTTCCATGTTGCCTGTTCTCTTTGTGAATTTTCATCTGTGTTTTTCACAGCAAGACTTCCCCAGTAAAGGCATTTTCCCCTATATTCTTATATATAGGAGAGAGAAATTCCCACTATGGAAAGCAGTGTGACAGTTTCTGATATCATGCAAGCCACCAACTGTACTTCTGGATATATATTCCAGAGAAGTGAAGGCTTGTGTTCCCACAAAATCCTGTACAGTGATGTTCATAATGGCTTTATTCCTAACAGCTGAAACAACCCAAGTGCCCTTCAATCGGTGCTTTAGTCAGCGTTTTTGCTGTTGTGACAAAAAGACCTAACAAGAACAATTTTAGAGGAGGAAAAATTTATTTGGGGGCTCATGGTTTCAGAGGACTTAGTCTGTATACAGCTAGTTCCATTTCTTGGGGCCCAAGGTAAGGCAGGACATTGAGATGGAGGAAATCAGCTTAGGACATCATATCAGGAAGCGGAGGGCTCTGCTTAACAAGGACAGAATGAATATATATCTCAAAGGCATGCCTGCAGGGACCAACCTCCTCCAGCCACACCCTACCTGTCTACAGTTATCACTCAGTTATCCCCTATCTGTGGATTAATTCACGGGCTGGGTTAAGGCTCTCCCAACTCAATCATTTCACTTCTAAACCTTCTTACATTGTTCCACACATGAAATTTTTGGGGAATAGGTAAATGGTTAAGCAGGTGGCAGTTCATCTGCACCTTGGAATACTACTCAGCAATATAAAAGAACACATTCTTGATGTGCTTAATAACCAAGATGAATCCCCAGGGAGTTTTACTGTGATTAAAGCAGTCCCTTAAAAGGTCACTACTACAGGATTCCATTTATAGAACATGTTGAAATGACAATGTTATAGCATTAACAGATCAGATGGAATTGAATGTCAAAAATGCTTTTTAAGGGCTGGAACTGTGGCTCCGCGGTAGTGCACTTACCTTGCATGTGTGAGGCCCTGGGTTCCATCCTTAGCACCACACAAAAACAAATAAATAAAAATGCTTTTTAAAAAGCAAGAAAAAAATGAAGGTTTTCAAAGACAAGCAACAACAACAACAACACATAAAAACACACATACAGAGAGAGACAAAGAGAAATAGAGAAAAACAAAGCGACAGAGCTAATTTGAGCCTGCCTCTTTGCAGCTTAAGTTTAGTGTGATGTGACCAAAATGTTTAGGTGGGGAAATGGACAATATTAGGCTCTTGTAGTCTTTGTTTTAGAAGAAGATAGTATTTTGTGAGAAAATATCTTTTAAAAACTGTTGCTTGGAAGTCAAACTGCCAGACTTCTGGAGCCACAAGAAAGGGATCACGCAGAGTGGGGACGGAGGGGTGGGAAGTCTGGGTCCTGAAGCAGCCAGTACCAGAATCCCCTTGGATTCCATATGATACCATCTCAAATATCTCCTGTATTCCTCAGCCCAGAGATTTTTTTTTCTTGCCCATTTCAAAAAGACTGAAGTTCTGATCTTTTGCTGGGAGGAGAAGGAACTGTTCACATGGGAATGTGAAATAGGGAGGAGTTGATGAATCTGACTACTTTTTAACCACACAGCCCTCATCAGTCAGTCCCCCTAACTCTTTTCAAATTTCTTGGGATAGCCTTTTTACAGATGCACGGCCTGCTTTTTTCTTTTCTCATACACCATAAACATTTCTGTTTCCTGTCCACCAAACCATTTTCATGTTCCCATCTATCTTTCGGCTCTGCAAATTTTGCTCTTCAGTTCTTTCTGTCCTACAGATTTAAAACTCCACAAGACTTCCTCAAAATATAGTTCTTTATCATCCATTAATGGAAACAGATAAATATGGTAAGTCCAACATTCCTTACTTGAAGCCCCTTGCTGATTATTCCTTTCCTTGATTAGTGAGGCCAGCAACTAGAAGATGACACACACACACACACACACACAGAGAGAGAGAGAGAGAGAGAGAGAGAGAGAGAGAGAGAGAGAGAGAGAGAGAGAAAGAGAGGAACTGAACTCCAGCTTTTAGTAACTTATCATCTCAGGAATTGCAGGTGTGCTGTAAAGGAGGCGTTTTAGTGAGCCATTGGCCATTGTCCTTCAAGTTAGGGAAAACACAATGGCTGCCAATTTCCTGGTGGCAGGTTT
The DNA here is from genome assembly GCF_021218885.2 of Marmota monax. Lineage (NCBI taxonomy): Eukaryota > Metazoa > Chordata > Mammalia > Rodentia > Sciuridae > Marmota > Marmota monax. Next base: position 18,696,767 of record NW_026692254.1, on the reverse strand, counting down.
CTGTACAAGATTTGAGTTTTCTGTGTATGGAAAAGTCTATTGGTTTTAAGAATAGAGAGTATTGATTTCCTGTAGCTGACTGTTTGGGTGCATAACCCTGCATGTTTTAGCTATTAGATGTGTTTCTTGGCAGCTTATTAGCTTCATTTTGCTTCGGTTTCCTCCTCTGCAAAGTAGAAATAAGAGTACTTACTCCATGGTATTGATGTAGAATTAACTAAGTAAATAAGGATGTTTAAAACACAGCCTGGCTCACAGTAAGCTTCAGGTAACCATATCTAATTATTGTTTTGTTTTCATCTACTGGCTGTTTTTCACTTGTGACGCCTGTCTGAATGAGGGAAGTGCAGTAGTTGGGGGAGAGAGTGGGAAATATTACAGGATGCCCTGGTCTTGAGCCAGATGTCTCCCAGATGTGGAGAAGGGGAAGGGGCTGGTTTATTGATAAGCATCAATCACTTGTTGAGTGGCAAGGTATTCTGCTTTCTGGTGATGAAGCAGTGAACAGAAAAGCAACAACCTCAGCTTCCTGGACTTCACAGCCCACGTTTCCATAGTTATGTGGAGATGCCTATAAAAACATCTCCATGTTTCTTGTAAAACTTAATACAATAGCATTTCTTGCACCAAGCCACAGAAAACCCTAGAGGACAACTGCTAACAGGATGCGCAGTCTCAGGTGTTTCTTGAGGCTAAATTTCCTGTTTACCCATTGGAAGCCATGTTGTTTTGCTGTCTCTCCAATTTCCTTTCCTAAGTGCTGGCTTTGAGCGTCTGCTTCCGATGTATTTTGTCCTTCTAGTATCCCTTCTTTGACTTACCTCCCTCCTTGCTCAAATCCCCACAGCACCCTCTCTTCACACTCTTCATGTCTAGGATGTCCTATCTGTGGGAGGGAGAGCCTTCCAACATAGAGCCAAATCCCTTTACCCTTGGCCCTGGCCTGTGGAGGGGAATTGGGTACACAGAGACTGTTACCAATCTGGAAGGGAAGAATCACATCTGGGATATTCTCCAGGCTAATGCCCACCATCACAATCCTCACCAGGGAGCCTTGTAACAAACTTATTGACTTGCCCCCATCCCCTGCAAAATCATTATCATAAAGCAAACCTTTCAGAAAAGAAGCACATACCCTTCTAAGGAAGAAATGGTCCATGAATTTGGGCTGGCAACTTGTAAAGGAGGTAACACCACTTCCATATGTCTTCTGCAAAGCCTCAGGAAACTCATGCTGCTCGCATCAGGACTCTGGATATTATATGATTTGTTGCTCAGTGGGAGGACATTTAAAATTCCTGAAGGAAAGTACTTGGCATCAATAATCTCAAGTGTGTGCTACACGGTAGGCTGGAGAGCAGAGAGCTGTTTTGCTCAGGGCTCTTGCTCCACATGGTGTGTTTTGCGTGGCTGTGCAGCTGTTGTCCACATTTCCTGCATCTCTATAGGACAGGAGACCCAAGGTGGTATAAAGAAAGTGGGAAGATGATATGCAGAGTATATCCAATGTCTGGAGCCCTTTGTTCTTGAATGCCTTCACAGCTTGCTCCATGACTGAAGGGCACATCAGAGGCCACAATCAGAATATACCCATTTTGTTGAAGGGAGTAATATGCATCTTGCTCCAGGGCATGTACTTCATACCCCGTTGAAGAATGAGTTGCGTTTGTGTACACCTCTGAGTCTCCAGGAAGATGCTCCAAGTGTGTGTGTTTTTTGTTGCCTGCATAACTGGGGAAGTCCTGGTAAACAGTTGAGTTCAAGATCTTCAAGCATAATATCTAGTGGGGGGAGGAGCAGAAAGTAGGAGATGAGGATTAATAACTGATATAGTCCTTATCTCTTCCTATTCAGACCCTAGTCAGTGGCATACTCAGCTACATACAGCACTGCCATTTCCAGATATTTCTCTGTCCCTCTACCAGGCTGTAGGTTCTTTGAGGATGGAATAACAACAGGAACACTCTTACATGTTTTAAGAGTGTCTGGTTCTGTGTGTGTTTAATGAGTGGGTTAATTGCAATACTCAGAGTGGCTGCAAGATCTTTTCCTGTCCTTCAATGAGCATTGAGCTAGGATCCCCTCCACATAGGTCCCAGTCTTGACTTAATGATTCATAAACTGCTAATTTGGGCAAGTCATTTCTCCTTAAGTCCTGGTTTGCTCTGCTGTGGAAATGAAAAAAGTGTTCCGTATGGTTTAATTCAGCTCAAATATGCAGCAGATGAAGGGACCCGGGGCCTGCTTTCCTGCAGGTCCTAAATGTGAATTTGTGAGTGCTGCAGGCTGGCACATTCTCAGCCTGTAAAACCAGGGAAAGAAGTAAAGAGTAGTGATGATTTAAATTCACACAGTGGACCCAATGGGAAGGCACAGTGTCACACTTCTGTTGCACAAAGTCAGTAGTTGTTAAAGATAATGATGGTCGTTAGCGCCCAGCCTTCGGGAACACCCTCCCTGCCAGTTCCCAGCACAGGGCTGGCTGCATGCGGGCTTCAGACTTCCCCTCCAGTTGGATTGGCTTTTCTCTTGAGTGTGACTGAGGACTGTCTTCAAAATGAATTGGAAAATTACTTTCTCATTCCTCTCTCCCAGAAGCAGTCAACTGAGGTTCGGCATTCACAATATGCTTGTTGAATTATACGTGAGCCTGATCTGACAGAATTGTTCTCCCTGGGCAGGAATGGACTCTGGCTTCCAACAGCACTTTCATCTCTTTCTCCTTCCAACCCGGATGCTTCCTTACGCTGGTATCAGGGTTCAAGAATGAGAAAGCCACTTGGGTTTCCACCAACACGCCCACACCATCCACTCTCTGGCCTGAGTGGAAGGCCCTGGTGCTGCTCAGGCAATCATTTTGCACATGGAGGCAACTTTATAAGTCTCAGTTGTATCAATTAAAGCACAGTTATGTGAGAGAGGTTGCCTTTTCTTTCCAAGGTCTCTTACTGGGTGAAATATGGACTTCCCTGTGACTTTCTGCCTTCCTCTGGGCTCTTTCTGCGTCTCTCGTCTGTCTGGTGTGTGTGTTTTTGTGATTGCATGCTTCAATCGGCATTTGAGTGATATGTCCCTTTGACTGGCCAGTCTCTTTCCCATGGGACAGTGAACTCCTATGGGCAAGGAGTGAGCCTCATTTGCGTGAGCCTCTTCTGTGCCTACCCTAGCTCAGCATTTATTAGACCAAGTTAATCCTCCATGCCGCCCCATGATCGTCTTTCAGATTGCACTGGATTTGGGGAATTTTCTATAATCACCCTAGTTTGCCTGTACCTCCTATAATTTATACATCCATGTGAAAAAGAAATACAAGAAAAAGAAAACAGTGTGTTGCAAGCTCTCATTGTTGCTGAACAGGCCGGCTTTTGTTTTATTGAGTGTGCCTCAGGTGCCATCAGGTATTTCCACACGTGGAGGTTTTCCACACGTGGAGGTTTTGGAAACATTTAATTTTCTTAGCTTGATCTTCCCTGCTAAATGTCAAAATGTTTTTAAAAAAGATCTTATAATCCAATCCTTTATAGGTGCAAAGCATGAGATATGCATACATTTCTCTTTGTTATTGTATATACATGGACTTTTATTATAAACATTTGAAAAAGTCAAACCAATGGTATTTTTATTTTAGAGTGTTATTTCCCTCCTCTAATTCAAAATGAGAAAGAAAAATTGCATCAGGTCAGTAAGATTTGATGTCCCCAAACCTCCCTCTTAGCACAGGGTTGTGCATGCCTGCGCAGCTGATGTTGTTTGAATCCTCTTCCAGGGGTCTAAGGAACACATGCATGGAATCGAAAGGGGCACAGCATATTGGAATCCAGAAGGAGAGAAAGAGTTAAGTGACCATCACCAATTACAGCCTAGGAGGGGGTGATTAAGATCAGAATTGCAGGGAGGTTTTTAATTTAGCTGCCTAGAGCAGCCACCCCCAATTGCACCAAGCTCATCAGATCATACACCTGGCTCCATCCCTTCACTCTGCACTGCCACTCAGAGCAAATGTATCAGAAAGGGCACCAAATAGATTGTGTGGTGCAGCACCCTTTGCCTGCATGTCTACTAGAGCCCCTGTACATTTTATTAGAGCAAGCAAGGGGGGCCAATCAAGTTTAAAGTAAGCAAACCAAGAAACTATACGGGGGAAAGTTTGAAGTATGACTTGGTGCCATGCATCCAATTTATGCAGTTCCTTCCTGTTGCCAACATGTATCAACAGAGCTGTGAATGGTCTTAAGGCACAGCTTTGCTTTGTGGCTCTCTGAATTTTCTTCTGCAGACGCATAGCCTATGTCTTTTTCATACATTTCATCTGAAGTTCATTCACCCTGCACCAATTTCTTTCTAATGCTATGTATAACACTGGGTGGTAATGCATATCATACTGATAAAACGTGTGGTTGATGTGAAGGGTTACTTTGAAGATGTGTGCCAGCGAGTGAACTTCCTTTAAACTATAATGACATAGCAGTTCCATTAAAGGAGAATGACCCTCTAGTAATAGTGCTTAGAGCTCCTTCCATCTCAGCACTGCAAACGGTGTGCCTGGCACTGTGTGAGATGTTTGCCTGCATCACCTCTAATTCTGAGAACACCTGGATGTGTGTTTTGTTATCCTCAATACATTGCACTTAGGAGGAAAAAAAAAGAAGAGGGGGAGAGTGTTTGCCTATACACATTCTCATGAATGTTATATACACTACTGAGGTACACGTATTAAGAGGTCCACACACCCATGAATTATATATATAGGGCCAATATAATTGAACTTCATATTAGCATAACCCAGTATAAATATTTATAAATTAATGTTTAATTAACATGGTGGTTTAAGCAGGTTTTTATTAGTAATATGTAGCTAATGACACTGTAAAGTTTCAGAACTGTGTACTAAGTGTGTGTTTGTAAAGTTAATAAGTCTATCTTTCATTGGGGGAAAAAATAAAAAGCCAAAGTTGAAATAAGGACCCTATGCAACGTTTCTTATGTTTTTCCTGATAATCTATTCTTGAGTATGAATGTGGGCCCATAGTTAACTGTTCAAGGCCTCTTAATTAAATTAGGAATAATGAAATATTTTCAAGATTCCTATTAAGAACATTTACTGATGAGTACAGTTTATTCTTTTTAGACTAGAGCTTGACTTAATTCAACATTCTGATTACATTGCCCTATCATAGTAGGGTGGCTTCGTCAAAATAATGATAATCCTCAATTCAGTACTTTGAAAACAGCCAACTTTTCTTCTTGTTTAATAGGCTCCAAATCAGTAAACTAAATTAATCAGTAAAGTGTTCAGCTCAAGTAATGATGTGTTTTCAATTCAAATTTTTTATTTTGTATATCTATCTATTCATCATATGCTCTAAGGGAAGGTGTTCAATGAGGTCATTTGTCTCCCTCTCAACAAAATGCCTGAAAAGATTTGTTATTCCATCTAGTCTTTCTTACTTTGTTGACAGGTAAAATATTTGCACCCTTTAAAAGCTAAAGATTTAAACTGTTCTATTGAACACATGGTATACTCACACTAAATACATATGTGCACACACATGCATGTATATATGTACACACACCACACCACAACACACATAAAATCACTGAACATTTTAAAAACACATGAGTAAATTAAAAAAAAAAAAAACCAAAAAACAACTATACTATAGCCCTGAAGAACTTTTTTTCAGGAAGCTCTAGGTTTAATTGTCTTTTATATTTCTGGAAGACTCTATTTTTTTATTCTAGATTTTTCTCATTCCTGATTGTACAATCTGTTTCTGACCAAGTACCTCAGACCAGTTTATAAAAAAAACTTCCTAACATGAACAACACTCAAAGAAAATTAATGTTAATTGTTTTAAAAAAATTCTATGTAACTAGAATTGAGCAAATACATTAGGCAATTTATGGTTCAAATTTATGTTGTCTTTTGAAAAATCTAAAAAATGTTCATGAATTATTATCATATTTCTATTAACTCTTTTTAGGGTATGATATAAAGGACCAGTTAATTATTTCAATTTATAATGTGATGTATACATATATAGGGAAATGTTAAAATAATACCAAAATGAATAACATGAATTAAAAGTTACAAAAGAATGAGTTTTGATCTCCCCATTGCTTTCAGTCACTACAAACAAAATACTGGTAATACTTTCACTTATTCCTAGTACTAGTTACAGTTCCTTAAAATTTTGAAAGGTTTATAAAGAAATAGCAACTAACAGCAACTCCAAATAATAAAGAATAGTTTCAAATTTTAATATAGCAGATTATTACTAAAATATTGAATTAAATGATTTTAAAGACTGAGATTTTTAGAAAAGGACAATGTAATGAATAATTTAAGAATGGCAAGATTAAGTATATTATAATATTTTAAAGTAATATATCTATGCTTAAATCCATTAAAATATGAAGCAGTTTGAATACATGAAATCAATATGTTTTTTATAGTTTAATGCTGAAGAAGCTTTATTTATGAAAAAAACAGTAGTGCTATTTTTATGTTTTCTAACAAAGTCAAAACGACTTTACACTGTTTCAGTATAAACAATGAATCTTTTGTGTTCATAATTTAAATTTCAAGAAGTAGGAATTATTTTGTTTGTCTTCAATATCATACTCATATTTATTAAATTTTTAAAAAATTCCTTCTCTTTAAGTTGTAGACCTAAATGACATAGAATTCAGAATATTGTTTTTCATATTTTTGTGAGTCTAGATTCTTGTCAATTAGTGAAATGATTCCATCAAAATTAATTTAATCAAAGCAATTGATTAAACCTGTAGATCTATTTTAATAGTATTAAACTAAATTATTGTAATCAAAGTTTGACAATTACATTATTTATTTTAATATATACAAAACTTTATTTTCCCTTTTAAATATATTTTAAAGAATATATTTTGATATTTGAAGAAATTAATTTTAGGCAAATTTGAATATGTTTCTTATGGTAGACTATAATACAATAAAAATAAATCTAATCTCATGCAGACTTGGTAATTTTTTGCCCAGACTATCAAAGTTAGAGAATTTAAGTGATAACTTTTTTTTTTATTCTATTATATTTTATGAAAAAGTCTCCTTCATAATTACAATTCCATGTAAAAAAATTCAACTACAGTATATATTACTAGGGCAACAAGAATATGGAGGTAACTGACAATATTTTTGAAATGGTTTAGCATTAAATATTATAATAGTCCTTTGGAAGGCAATTGAGGGAGTTCTTAGAAAAAAATGATTTATGGGTTGTAGTTTGATTTTATAATTTTGTGAGTTTAAATAATTTGTGATTTTAAAATGTGTTCTATTTTAGAAAATTGTGATGAAATATTATAATTTCAGTTTCTATAGTCCATAATAATTATAAAATGTAGGAAAATGATTCAAACATATCTCCATCTATTGAATTAAAAATAAGACATAAGTAACAACTTTAAAATTTTTCTCATTTTTGTCTTAGACTTACTTTTGTACCCTAAATCATTTGTGCAGGCCACATAGCAGTGTTAGTTAATAAAGATGTAAGAACGTTTTTCAAGGTATGACTATGCTAAAATTCTGTATAAATATCATGGCCAATAAAGAAACCAAGAAAACTTTGCCATTTTAATCTTGTTTCTTCTTAAAAAATAATACTGTAGCAGAGAATTTCGCTTGAAGGGCAAAAAAGCCTGAGCTGAATAAAAGTGAATTTTTTTTGGTTCCTCATTCGTTTGTGTCAGTATTGGCCCATGTGTACTCTGTTTGACTATTTTCATTTGTAAAAGTATTTCATGAACGTCTTCAAGATTCAGTTTAGTTTATTTTTTAATACTTTTGGAGGCTTATTTAAGTATTTGCAGGCAAATAAAGCATAGGGTTTTAAAAAATAGCTGTAAACATACAACCAAAATGACCAATTTCTCTTTCTTCAATTTGTAGAATTTTCAGTAATGTTAATTATTTTAAAATACCTTTTAAAAAGGAAAAATTTCCAAAGATAAATGTGCATTTTTTTTTGGCCACAGACTCATCCTTGTTTCTTAATTTAAATCTTCTTAGCAGACAGAAATCAGTTTTCCAAACAAAACATATTTAAACTATAAGTCCTTTTATTTTCTTTGATTGCCATTATTTGCAAATCTCCAAAGCAAAAGTAGAACAACAGGTAAATAACTGATCTTTTTGGGTAAAACATTTTGATAGTTTAATAATTAGATATCAGTTTGATGAATACTAAGCTAATATTCTAGAATATCTAATATCTTAATATGTTTCACATAAAATGAACATTCTATACTAAAAATAAATAACACTGACATCGTAAGACATTTTTTTCTTATTTTTATATCACATCTATAAACTTTAATTTATGTCTTCAGATTAGGTTGCTAACAGCTTAATTTTTTTCCACTAAAGTAATTAGTATAATTAATTATTCAATAATTGAAATGCAGGTTAACCAACTTCCATATATAAAAGTTAAAAAAATGTCCTTCATTCAAACTGTGAACTCTAAGCCTATAAAACTCTTCAAAGAACCCCAAGATATCAAGCAATCTTTTATTTAGCTAAATCTACCCCCCACCTTCACTCTTATTCATTCTTAAATACTCAGTATGCTCAGAGCTTGGAAAAAAGCTAGAAAGCCTTAATGGATCACTGATTTTAACTAAAGAGGTAGGTGCATATCCCTTATAAATGAATTCAAAACAATTTTTGTTTTATCATTAATAGTTTTCATCAAATGAAAACAAGCTTCTTAGTGTAGGGGAATAAAGTCTTGAATAGGGGGCTTATTAGCATATCTTTTCTTATAAACTCAAGGACAAACATTCTAAAACAATATCTATTACATGGGGACAATGTTGCAGTTTTTTTTTCATTTTCCAATATTCCAGCAGTGGACTTCCTTTGAGCAAAGGGTAATATAACCAAAGTACAAAGTGAAGGACACAGGAAAAACAGCAGGAACACATAAAATCAATTTAAGAAAAACAATATTTAATCTTGTCGTAGTTTAAAGCTAATGGAGTGAATGCAGTGTGGCCTTTCATTTTTCATGAGGTTTCTGTTCTCAGTGTAGGTTCTATGCCATTGAAAATGTGTTTATGAATAAGGATAATGAGGTGCAGATTTGAATTTTGGTCTGGCCAGTAGGTGATGTATTTTAAAGATATCTATATATTTTAGGTAAAGTAATAATCAATAGCAAAAATAATGTTCAGTGTCATGGTAAAGTTTCTCAAGATTAAAAAAATAGACAATCCAGGTAGGGCTTTAGCTTTCTCTGCCTTAAATATCTGCATAATATCTTTTAGAAGGCACATACCCTCTTAAATTTATGTCTTTTTCTGTGAATAATTATGAATGGCAAATATTTCTGTTAGTTTTCCCCTTAAGCTTTCAAAAATGTATGATAATTTGGAAACTGACAATGAAATAAATTATGTATCTTAACTAAAACAAGAAAAAGGACAATTTCCATTTTTAGCTAAAAGAGAAACTTCAATAGCATTAAATCAGAGATGATAAAGAATTACTTTATTTTTATGCTAATTTGCATTCCCCCTCTTTTTTAGAATAGGAAACTAAAAAATCTTTGATTTTGGAAGAACTGAACCAATCATCAAACACGGCTGGGATGACTTGTGCAATATTGATCTTATAATCCCATCTATGAGGACAAAAATTGATCTTATAGTGTGTAAATGTAAGATCTTGTCAAAAGAATATCTTTGCAATAACTGTCATTATTTTTTTAAAAAAGCGTTTCCATAATAACTATATAAGATTGGTTTAATTGTTGTATGTGAAAAAACTTTTTTTATAAAAATCTGTAACATGTTTTTTATTTGAAACAAAAAAAATTTAAAGCAGTATAATTGACTGCACTGATTAAAATAATTCTTCACCTATTTTCTTTGCCCTCTTTATGTTTCTGACCTTGTTACCTTTTAGCATCTTGGTTTGTAAGTTTAGGATCTTTATTTTTTGAATCCTTTATCTTTTAAATACATCATTCCGAGGTATTGCCAAGTCCAACTGAAGCAGTAATCTCACCTCAAGGAAGAGAGTGACAGTTTCTTTTTCTAACTTGTTCAGTAAAAACAGGTAAGGACATGGACAAGTGTATTATGACCCCAGTAGGTCAGTAGCTTTTGCATCTGACATCTGTCAGACAGAAACAAGCAAGAGATGCTCTTATCAATTACAGGAGATCACCGATAGCACTGGGAAGTTGGGGTGATGAAAAAGGCTTCCATTTCTTTCTTTATTTTTCCTTTTTTTCTTTTTTAAGAAGCTATCTGTATCTATTAGAAGGGACTGATAAAAAGACTTGAAAATGCTTACAGGGCAAAACAAGAAAAAAATATATAAGAAAAATAGTGTTGGGAGCATTTCATCCCTTTCCTTAGCAAATAGAGGTTTAGGGACAGAAAGCTTTCATTATCTTCTAAGGCTTCAGTTATATATCAGCACAGCATTATATACCAGCAAAATTAAGCACCAGTACCAACAAGGATTAAAGATCTCAACTGTCCTGGTTACCTAATTAAATGTCAACAGTTGGAATATTAAAGAATATCTTGAATCAAATAGAATTTATTTTTATATAATTTTTGCTCAAATCAAATTTTATTCCCTAACCTTGTTACTGAAAAGCTAGAAAGGCACATGGCAATTTTCTTCAGGTATAAAAACAGTTCTTAAGGGGAAGGAAACTCTTCTGCTAATGAAAAAAGGAAAATTGTGTAGTCTGTCTTTCTCTCTAATTTACATGATTTCTTTTAAATAAAATCATTTACTCAGTGACAGTAAATGCAACCAGCAGATGTTTAGTTATTTGTTGAGACAAGACAGTATATTAACTGATGGAAGTATCAATTGCAGTTATTAAAATAGATGCTACTTAGGAGAACTGTGGGATTCAGAAATAATTATTCATATAATTAGAAATTGGAAATGAGTCAACAGGAATTGTTTTGGCATAAAAAAGACATTTGAAATGACTTTAAGTATGGTTCTACCAAAGTATATCCAATACATGCAATATAAACATTAAATTTGCTGTTCCATTTCTAAGATCATACTGTGATCTTTGAAACATTGGATTTGGTGCAAATAAAAATCCTGGGTAAATTACATGTATTCTACAGCAACACTTCATCTGGATATATTCAAGGCTGGATATACTTCAAAATTTATTTTTTGCTCAATAACTTTCATATCCATTTGGTCAAATTGTTGTCTATTAGTTGATAGGACTAGTGAATAGATAGAAGACATTTAACATCTCTTATTGTAGGCAATTATGTAATTCTCCTTTTTGCCTTTAAAAATATAGCATAGAAGAAAATATCAGAATAAGTAGTCATATGCTAAAGAACTCAGAATAAATTATTGCACAACATAAGAATAGGAACTCCTCTGTGAACATATTGTATCAAAATTAGCATCACCACGGAACAGTTACTTGGATTCAGCCCATCTGAAAGACTTGAAAACTACTTAGAATGTACTAACTCTATAAAACACGCTGTCACCATCCCCTGAAAATTCAAACAGTTTTGTTCATCAAGGATTTCATCTCCACATTAAACCAAGGCCAAATCAGAAAGGCTATGATGCTGAAGCACCCCGAAACATTTGTTAAGCAAAGTCAAAATTAATGACAAACAAAATCAAGTTTTCTTTGTGGTTGATTTTCAGGCAGCTGCATCCAAATATAAAAGAGCCATCAAAGAAAGATATCCATTAATTATTAACTCCGAACAACTTCAGAAAGCAGAGCCCTTAAACCTCCATTGACATCATTCTGCCAGTCTCCTAATCTCTGCAAGTTGTTGGTAAGAGTTGCATTATACACAGCATGTTATCAATCCTGCCTTTAACAACTGCGGCTCCAGAGCTGTACACTGCCGCCTGGAAGACCACACGAGAGAAGCTATGATTTCTGCAGAGACATCTTTAAGAAACGTTTACAATCTCACATTCTGAATAATCTCCTGGGTTACTTTACCTCTCTCAACCACACAATAGGGTGTCAATAGCCTAATGGCAACATTCACCATGCAGAAATCCATCCAGGTTTGGGTTTTTTTTTTTTTTTTTTGGTAGAAGTAGAGAATAACCGATGTGATTAAAATGCTGTGTCACCCTATAGCTTAACCCAGTTAAATCTATAGATTATTCCTGGGCTTCTTCATTATAGAATAGAAGAAAAGACTCTAGTATAAGTGACTTTGATAAAATGTGGAAGTATAGGACATTGCCATTCAAGCTAGTGAGATAATGTAGATTATTCTGAATGACTGGTAGTGCTTTCATGGATTTTGCATCAAAGTTAACTATTTTTACATTTGTAAGATTCTTTTGCCCGTATGCAAATATTGAGTGAAATTTAATTTTGATGCAAATATCCCGTAAAATATGTTAATATTTACAATTTTAAGTTCAGATCTCTACTGAGACATAAAATTCTGAGGCCAGAATATAAGGAAATAAGCATTTTTTTTGTTCATTTTGTCTTTTTATAATTTGGCATCATTTTAGCCCACTGATTCACTATTGTGCAAGTACAAAGAAATTAAATGTTCATGTAGCATGTGTCTAACCTTCATGTTGTTGAGAGATTTTTTTAAAAACACCTTAAAATGGAAGTCAAAATGAATATCTGCCTATCAGCTAAACTTTTGATTTTTGAGGTTACTTTCTGCAGACATATCTCCATGGAAAGAAACAGCTGTAGTAGGATATGGAGGACCAATATTTTCAGACACTTTAGCCTGTACCTCCCTTATCCTATCTCCATTTATCTTTTTCTTGTTCTGTCTTCTAAAAATCTTATCAGAGTACAGAGGAAAAAATGTCTGATCAAAATAAATGTGCAACAGCCATTATACCTCATGGAAAATACCAGCACATGAGAATAAAAACATGAAAGCAATCAACAGTACGGAGGACAGATAACACACATTTATTAGAAGATCAAGTTGATTTATCATAAACGTCCCAACCTTTCAGTTATAATCCATCTGACCACCCGCAAATTCTTCAGTTCATCACTTTATATGACACAACTAGAATGATTAGAAATCAAAATGTTAACTTTTCTAAACCAATCTAAGAAGAACAGGATGAGGAGAAGTGTGGATCTGTGTGATGATTCACATTTAAAGGTTTTATCTCTTTACTCTATTTGATTAAAGGCCTTGTATTGAGTTAAGCAGCAAATCCTGCAGAATAATTAGTGGCTGTTAGTTCCCCCCCCACACCCTGCCCACCGCTCCCCCCCTTTTTAAATGAAAGCTTAAATGGGGGAAAATGGAATGTCAGTCAGAAACTGGTTCATACCAATCATAATAATTATAATCTATTAGAATTAAGCCATAATCATTAGAATTTCTTCTTTTCTCCTACCTTTGATGGCCTGTTTCATCTGTTTCATTAAAGCTGTAATTTTTACAGATGCTCTTGATGTTCCTATGTTTTCATCAGAGTCTAAGGCAGCTAAAGGGAAAAAAATAGCTCTTTGCCTATAGAAATATATGTTAATACATTAGTTACTTGAAGCAAGCAAGTTTTGCAATATGTGTGTCTGGGTGTCTATAGTTGTCTTTATTTAGGCCTGTCCAGCATTTTGCTGTGTTCTTCTCTTGCCCGGCAGCTGGACCCTGACCTTCAAGTTCTTTTTTTTTTAACTAAGAAAAAGAAAAAAAAAAGAATTCTTTTCAGATTCCAAGTTCCCCCCTTCTTACCCTCCCACTGACACCATCCTATTCAGAACCGGAGATAACTTTATTCATCTATACATCATTGTATCAAATTCAATAGGCAAACTGCTTCAACATGCCTCAGAGCTGGACAGGACAGTTATGTCTTCATTCCCTCCACCCTCCCCAGCCAGCCCCCAGAGCAATGAGATTTTTACCACCGTCTTTTCAGGCATGAAATGAGCACAGTTACGAAAAAATAATTTCAAACAAGTGTTTTACTACTCTGTTGGGTCACTGTAGATATATTTTCCTGCAAACTCCTCAATTAGATGGAATATATTACCACCAGGCTGAGTTGCTTAGAATCCTCTCTAGATAATTCATGCTGGAAAGGAAGAAGGGGATCTGTTTATTCATTAAGTTCCTTAAACTGCTGGTGTAGATTTTGATGAAAAATGTGCTTGCCTCGCAAGTGTTTGTGTTAGTATGAAATTAAGAGCGTCAAACCTCATAAAGTGACACACAGGGCACAAATCACACAAAGAGCTGAAAGGAGAAATGCTGTTAACAACAGCAACCGAAGTAAATATCCTGTTCTCAGAAAACAAAATATGTCTGTCTTCTGATCAATTTTGAAAGAGTGAAGTTAATACTTTTTCTTGTCTCCTATATCCCCTGTAGGCTCTATGACTCTTTAACTTTTGGGAGTTTGGAATTCTTAAAGAGAAAAATAGAGCTTACTTAATGTCAGGAACATCAAATAAGTGTTTGATGTTGGATGCCCTTGCTACAAAATCAACCTACTGTCTCCAATCCAGAGGACTGGGTATCAGATTAGTTTTCAGGGTGGGAACTGGTTTGCATATGTGGATTCCCAATGAGGGAGTCAGCAGGCTTGAATAGACAAAATAGTTCTTTTCTTCCAAAGGTGGATTTCTTTTTGAAACCTACATCAGGATTCTTTCTCAAACAAAAGTTCCTTTAGGACTCTAATGTTTAAAAAAAACATCAAAAAATCTTGGTCAAAATGGATCTGAACTCAATCGCACATCCTTGTCCATTCCTAGGATGCTCCCCTCCCCCATATCAGAATGCAAAGCCTGAAAGAAAGTTGAATGATTAAAATTAAATAGAGCATCTAAAGTCCTTAAACCAGCTAGCCATTATAAAACATTCTAGATCCTGGAGATAGAAAAGGAGAAAGATCTTTTTTAAAGCACAGTTACATCATTGACTAGGTGTTTTCTACTCTAGCTCCTATGTGTTTATGTAGCGGGTGTTACAGACATTTGGAAGGATTTGGGAGTTTCAAAAGAGAGAAGTTTATACATTAGTGCTGCAAGTTGCAAAACACTGTTGATATTCAAATGTTTATTGTGCAAAATCTGGGATAAGCTTCGGCATGAGGGCCCCTTTAAGTGCCTACAACTCCTGCTAATTCCCCTCAGCATTGAGGCGCGCACAAAGGCCTTTAATCCAATTCCACTTTTTTTCAGAAAGCCTATGCTATTTTCTCTCACATAAACTAACAACACTACCCCATCACACTGCAGAGTGGGTCAAAGAAAAAGCGCTCTCTGTTTATACTTCACCAACACTTTGTGTTTCTTGGGTAAGCATGGCATGGAACTTTAAGTGGTTCCCCAGGCCCCATGACATCTTTAGGGGGGAAAAAGCCTTCACACATGAAGGTGGTAATTTTTAATGATGAAAAATGTACTAGGATGTTACGCATTCTCTTCATCCGTTATCTGTGAAAAGAAATTGATAGACTGAGCCACATTCTTGCACTTCTGATTTAAATGATAGAAGTCCTGCTTACTTTGATAAGGTAGCATGCACATTTTGATAAGGAGGTATTATTTTTCTCTAGACTGTTGGTTCTCTCCCTCTCTCTCCTTTACTCCTCTATATCTTCCTCCCTCTACCCTCCATGTCATATCCCCAGTGACTTTCATAATTTTCTGCAGGAATTACTTAAGGTCGCATAGGCAAAACTCATTTCTTTTCACTCAAAAAGAGAAATTGATCCAGTCCAGGTTTTAGACATTTTTTTTTTTTGTACCTGTAATTTTGGTGACCATTTCTAATTTCAGGTGGAAATACTGTTAAAAAATAACACCTGTAGTTGGCACTGGAAATCAGGCATTTGCCTTTGATTGTGACTATACAAGTGACCAATTACTCTAGTAATTAAGTAACTGTGGGTACAATTAGAAATGACCATGATTTTGCCCCAGAACAGAATTATAGGGATGGGAACAGGAAGCCAAAATGAGAGTGGGTATGAGTCGATTCAAGAGTTGTACTTGGGCAATTGGTGTCACCAAAAATCAAACCACATAGAATTCTGTATCCTAATTAGAGAAAGAGATGTCTTGTTTCTATTGATTTCTATTCATGATGTCGAACCGATGAAGCATGTATTAGCTACTTTTGAATGTCTCCACATTTCCATAAAATCTATTAGAAGAAATTCTGGAGGACAAATCTGAAGTTCCTGTGTTTGGAATCAAGGCAGCAAACCTTATATTTTTGTCCTGAGAGATTAATTTGTGTTTAATAAGCTTCTACAACTGAAAACAAGAATATATGATTTCTATAGGACTCAATATATCTTAAAGAAGCTAATCTTTGCAGCAAGAGAAAGTCACTACACGTGACAAACTTAACATATTGGCAATATTTGGTAATTTTCCTAATGCCAAATATTTAAAATGATGTCTCTTCTTGACTATATCACAGTACCTGGGATCAATTTTCTACAAGACTTCTCCAAATTAAACTCGAAGTGGCTGAAAGAAGACATTTTCTATAAGGAATTTGGATCAGAAGAAAAAGAAATCTAATCAATGGTTTTTCAGAATCTAAATACATCACATTTTAAAGTCGAGTACAAATTTTCTGTCTTCTGAAATTGTGTATTTACCTGAGCGTAAGAACCAGAATATACTCTCTACTTTTAAGATTTCTTAATGATTTTCTTATCTTCAAACTTATTTAAAAATACTTTCAACCAGTCAAAAATAAATAAAAATCTGCAGGAAGCAGCCTAATCATGGACAATTCAGACATCACAAGCAGAGCAAATCCCACTTGAATCTGGCTTGATATCTAACAGTCAGCTATTACATTATCAGAATTAAATCACTTAGGTAATTAGGATGTTTTCATCCTTGCAGGACTTCTCAGTGGACAGGCCAAAGGCCTCAATGAACATGGAAATGGATTTCTCTCTTTGCTCTGGAGGTCAAAACTAGAGGTGAATCTGTGTTATGAGAGGCCAAATCTCTTCTGCTAAGAAGGGATGACAGGATCACAGTTTCTCCTAAAAATGGCGGAAATATAACTTAAACCTAGTAAATGTGAACTGGCACTCTTTCAGCAATTATGCTAAAAGAACAAGTTTTTGGTTTGTACCAAACTGTAATGTGCAGCCTACTGTTGAATAGTTTCAAGCGTGAGAAAACAATGGAAATCACACATGAAGCTGATCTGGGTTCTAATGGTCATTGGGTCCGGTGAGTAATTAACAGCCATACTTTTATTGAGATTTACATTAGTTGGAGCAAAGATCTGAATCAATCATTTCTTTTCTCAGGGAAGAAAAGGAAGGAAGGAATGGAGAAAGGGAAGAAGGGAGGAAGGAAGACAGAAGACAAAACAACAACAGAAATTTGAAGACAAAATTAAAAGTATTTCATTGGGGCTGGGGCTGGGGCTCAGTGGCAGAGTGCCTACCTCGCACTTGTGAGGCACTGGGTTTGATCCTCAGCACCACATAAACATAAATAAAGATATTGAGTCCATCTAGAACTAAAAAAATATTTCATTGTTCGAAATCTCCAGTAGAGAGTGACTGGAAGTAGTTTTGAGCTATTTTGTGAAGCCCTTTCCTCTTTTTAGTAAATATCATCAGTTCCATGTACTCAGGGGAATGAAAAAAAGCCTATTTTAGATTCTTGTTAAATCCAAATCAAGGAGATGGAATGAAGATGGAGGTATGTACAGGAAGTTTAGATGTCTGAAAGTGTTTTCCCTTATCTCTATACCCCAAATCTGAAACTCAAATGCTCTCATTGCTGGCCTAAGATCTGAAATAGTATGGGGCCTCTGGTTGGACCTGTAGTCAACTAAAGAAAGCATACCCTCTGAAAAATATGTATGTTTTTGTCTTTGTATTTTTTACTTAAATATGGCCACTTCCCAGATGGGCCAAAGGACTACACTTGTAAACAGGGAAAACCTTTCTATTTCTGAAGTTCAAGGTTTTTGTGTATGAAGCGGTCCTGACATACGCACTCCCCTTTAAAAGAGTGGCCTAATTATAACATTCTCCTATAGAAATGTAGAATTTATTTTCTTTAATTCAGCATAAAAAAAGATCATATTAAAAAGCTAATTGATGGAGTGGGCTTTGACTTACAGCTGACAAATTGTGTAAGGAAGTTCTCATTCCTTCTCTTTTTGCTGATTTAACTTGACCCCATCAGCCATCCTGCTGGGCTGGTGGCCAGGAAGTCGCAGTTGATATGGGTTCTCTTTCCAACTTCCTCTCCATTTCCCTGGTTGCCCAAGGTCCTGATATGTGACAGCACTGAAGCACTGGGAAGGGCCCTTTCAGTTGTCCACCACAGGTCATCAGATCAGATATGGTTGTTGACACACCCCTTGACTTCCTCAGGGTTACTCAGTCCAGTGGCTCTATGGCTTTTAAATCAGATCTGGGTATGGGTAAAACGTGGGCGAAGCTGGGACTCCTTGGCTGGGGTCTCCTCTCTGAGATACCACTGCCAGCAGAGGAGAGCGCAGTTTCCCACATTAGAGTTTCTTCTACCAGTGCTTGACCTCTTTTAACTCAGGGAGTTCTGTCTCATCCTTCCTGCACTGCATTCTTTTCCTTCTCTTTCCATAATACACAGCACAGTATGTTCATGGGGTTTCAGGTCTGCTGACTCTGAAATCCTTCAGGGACAAACAGATAAGGAAAAAGAAAAGAAGTGGGTTAGGAATACAAGAGAAGGGAAGGGTAGGACTTTGGTGAAATGCAGAGTAATCAAATATCTAAAGCCTTTCAAATTCAACTTAAAGCTCTGTCTTTCTGTTTTTCTCTTTCTCTTACACACACACACACACACACACACAAATCTCAGTTTGTGTTTAATCTTTTACAAAAAAGGGAAGAACCTCTAAACATCTACTTTTAATCCTACAAAACTCCCTGAGGAAGAGAAATTATAAAATACAAAGGAGGCCTGGACCAGCAGCTCTGACTGGACTGATGGTTTTGGAAAAATTCAAAGGGAAATAACAAAATAAAATTTAGATAAGTTATTAGGCAGAAAAAAGTAAGAATGGCTACTTTGTGTTAATACATGTTATTAAAGACAACTGTGTTGTGTTAATATGCTTATAAATTTTATTCAGTGTGTATCTAGATGCCTACTATTTGTTTACCAGGCTCTCTGGTGGGCATTGTGGATGTCACAAATACATGATGCATCCAGGGAGTCTTCACTATGTACAGGGAACAGCCACAAATGACCAAAAACCTGTGCAAAGTAATTAATAGGCAAAACTTAGTTCTTGAAACAAATGAGGGAGGCACTACCATCATACCCATTTTACAGATGAGGAAACTGAAGCATAGTTTTAGAAAGCAATTTGCTAAGGTCACAGAGCTGGCAAAGGACAGAGGTAGAATTAGATTGTTGGTTGGTCTGACTACAATTCTTAGGGATTTCCACGATCACATTGACTCTAACTTAATCCAATCCAATTCAATCTAATCTAATTATCTATATCCAGTAATATTTAGGAGGGGGCTAGATTCTATCCTTCAAAATTCAGGATTATGCCAGAGCCTGGAAAGAGTTACTTATCCAAGTTTATGCTGATGTGAAGGCAAAAGTTCATCTTTCTAGACCGGTGGATGGACCCATCTGGAAATCTTAGGGGGCTGTCAAAACTATCTCCAATTGATGCTCTCTGGAGTCCTCATCCTTCCCTCCCTGTCACTCTCTCTTTTCCTAAACAAAACACACCAGCTCTATTCAAGGTGTGTGGACCAGCAAAAGCTCATTTAAACTCTCCTCTCAACTGCTTTATCCACCTTCTAAACTCAAAAGGGGATAGGCAGAAAGGGGCTCACAAAAGCCTCTTCTCCCCTCTTTTCCCTGAAACTCTTGTAATAGGCTCATTAAGGGCCCGCATGGGCTTGTTATAAAATGCTGTGGAAGCAGTCCATAAGTAGCTCACTGTTTGTAACAGATAATATCAAATTGGAGAAACATGTAAAAGCACATACAAAAACAGTAAAATGAGATGTACTCTAATGATACCAGCCAAACAAGCAGGGAGATAATTAGTCACTCCATGTACATGGTTTGGGATCTGTAGCAGAGCTAATTTTATTTGAGTAACATGTCAACTTTTAACTTTAGCGTTTTGTGTGTGGGGTAAATAAAAGATGTTCCATAAGGAATTGTGCATCGTAGGATACTAAATGCTGCTGTCTCATTATAGTAGTCATATTTATCATTTATTAAACATAGTTCATTCTTAAGCCTTCCTTAAAGGATGCTGTGGAGCATCTGATTATGTTTTTCTTTCATCAGATATGAATTTATATTATGTAAGCTAGCCTAATTTTTAATAAGTTTTTATAATAGAGAAATGCTTTTTATGTGTTATGATGTTCTGTTTATAATGTGAACGCTAAAAAACAGTTTCTTGACTTATAATTAACACTCGTAGTCTGTCATGTTTTATGCACCACATTGAAATGGGTGCTGTGCACACGTGTGGCAACTGTCAACTGCCTTCTGAGAAACCGCTCCTCACAGGGAGTTGGGCTTTCAGGGAGAATTTCTAAATTGAGGGGGATAATTCAATTTTCTATTGTTATCTATGAAATAAGCCTTAGCTTATGTAGAAGTATTATTATATTCATTTCACTGACTTTTGCTTAAGAAAAAAATCCTTCATTCTTTAGAAAACTGCACAATACAACCTCTCTGAAAATATAATGCTTTCCATGTCTAAAAATATAAAATACATGGAAAGATATTTTTGTATTACTTCATCAAAAAAGAACCATGGAAGTGCTGGTATTATTGATTCAACTTATGATATGCTGTATATTTGTTGCTAGGTTAGAACTTATTTATTTCATTAGTATACCAGTTAACTAGACAGACACATGAACTTTAGTCTTTTCACACCATGGCCATTCCTTTGACCCATTTTTTAAGCCTTTAAAATTATTTTTAAGTTTAAATTTGCTTCTTGATCTCTGATTTGGGCTTCATGGGGTTCCAAGACTCCAAAGCTGGGAGGAGGAGATCAAGAGAGGCCTGACCCTGAATAAAGACCCCCCAAATTCTAGGACTTTCCCTGCCATTGGTACCACATGTAATCACAGGTGTATCACCTACATTGTGTGTCCTTTGTTTTCTCATCTGTTAAATGAGAGGGATGGAAAATATTTTCTATGATGACTTCCAGCCAGTAATTCTACTCTTATAATATGAAGAGCTAAAGTGTACAAATACTTTATCTACCACATTTGATAAGTTGAGGGAACTAATTAACTGTAATTTTGGAGAAGACAACTTAGTAAAAGTAATCTCAAACACTATTTTGAAAGTTATAAGGCATCTTGCTTTAGGTGATATAGGGTATTGGACACATTCCTTCCTTTAAAAACTGATACGAAATAACACCTTTTGTTTGGAATGTAATTCAATTGGACAAAGTCTTTTCAAATCCAAAGAGCCTTTTTGGACAATTGGATGATCTTGTCAAGGTTAAGCATATACACATTCTTTGACCCAGTAATTCCACACATTGTCATCTTTCCTACAGATACAAACATACATGTGCACAAAGATGTGTGTTCACAGGTATACACCAAAGCTTTGTTTATGGTAGCAAAGATTGGAAAAAATCTACATATGCATCAATAGGGAACTGCTTAATAAATCATGGCAATTATATTTAGTGAAACATCATGCATTGATCATTGAAATGAGAAAAACATCTCTAAATTCTGATAGAGAACTGTCTTCAAGATATATTGAAAGGTATAAACAAAGTGCAGAGCATTGCACCATTTAAAGTGTGTATGTATATATATAAATGCATACATATATATCCATATAATATGTAGATAATATCTCTAAAAGGTTTTCTAAAATCTGGTAATTATGGCTGTTCCAGAGAAAAGAAGAGGGGGGTCCAAGAGATGACAATAGGAGGTCAACTTACTTTTCACTATGCACTGGTTTGCACCTTTAAAAATTTGTACCATGTGTCCCCACTATCAGTTTTTAAAAATGAAATAATAAAAGTAAATGCTTAAGTGCTTAGTTTCTACCAGGCATTATTCTAATACCTGCAGGTATTACTCATGAATCTTTATAACCATATAAGATTAGAATTAGGAGATTAGTGAAATGAGGCCAGAGAAACGTGGGCCATTTGTCTAAGTTCATGCAGGCCATGTGTGGCTTACAAACTCTAGGTCCCTTTCATCCATTCACACACAAATGTGCGTGCAAATACACACACACACACACACACAATCTTGTCAGTTGGACTATCTTTCCCCTTTATAAATGCCTAAATAATGATATTATGGCTTGTCATGTTGCAGTGAAGTTTTGTGGTTGTATGTGCTTCTGATCCACCTCAAAGCTTAATGGACCCCCTGACCTGCCCAAGAACAGCTGAACCCACAGAGGAATGCATCTGCCCCTTGTCTAATTCTTCCCTTCTTGGAGACTGTGTCCACTCACATAGTCAAAAGTTACTCTCTAGACTGGGATTGCAGCTCAGTGATAGAGCAGTTGCCTACCATGTGTGAGGCACTGGGTTCGATTCTCAGTATCACATATAATAAATAAATAAAGGTTCATCGACAACTAAATAAATAAAAAGTTATTTTCCTCTTGGTAAAGTAACCACACAATCCTTTCAAATGCTTCAGTTCTCATCTCACACATGTGCACACCATTGTTTTCATTGAATAAGTTTTTCTACAATATTATTGCAAATATATATTATTCTGAGCACCCAGACAATACTATAGACTACCTGCTTTCTCAGAAACACATATACTTAGTCATAAGTACATTTATATTTAGAAGCCAACAATCTGCTGCAAACAGTGTCTTTTTCATTCACATTACCACCATAAAGAGAATATCTCATTGTTTACAGCTCCACTGCTTATACTTTAATAGATATTAAAAATTGACTTTGTTAACTGATGGCTACAGAACTCAGTGCATTTATTAGCAATGGAGGGAGGAACAGATGAATTGTTTAATGATAAGGAAAGGTGTATTGGTCTTTATGGCCTCTACTGTAAGAACTGGCTTTACATAGGGAGACCCTTTCTCCAGTATATTTGATTCTTTGCCAGCATTTGCTTCAAGTTTCTGTGGTCTCTGCAGGTCAACCTCTAAGTTCAGAGATTTACTTCATGCTGCTTTTCTCCACTAGGCAAGAGCACCGGAGCTCTTAGATTCCTCGCACAGTGTGTCTTTTTAAGTTATCTGTAGCTCAGTTTGACAGTATAAACAACACAACACCTCCAAATAGCCCCGAAGCTAGTGCCCCTCAAGTAAGGGTCCAGGACCTCCCAGGTGGTAGCAATGATGGAGCAGACTGAGAAAATGGACCTGAAAGAGTTCAGAAATTATGTCCATCACCTTCAGTCAGGGATGCATTGGCCCGAGGGTGTTTTGGAAGGTGGAGCAGAGGTTTGTTTGTTTAGTAAACATTATAGAGATATATTTTCTTTGGCGGAACCTGTAAACCCCACTTTCGTTCCATTGCCTTCTCCTCTACTTAAAGTATTTCAAGAAATGTAGATCTCTTGAAGGGATTTATTCTTTTACCAGGCATGGCGTTTGGAAGTTCCTGGAATGAGCAGTGAGGTTTTGGATCTCATATCAAAGGGTTTAAAGTTAATGATTTTAAGTATGGTTGGATTTTATTGCTCCTCTGGTGGGCTAAAAACTTCAGCCACTCTTTGACCTCTGCTCAGTCAATTCAATTCCATCTAATGCTCTGTGACTAATATGGGGGATATTTAATCTACTTTGCCGCTGAAATTACTTTTAGACTCACTTTTTTTTCCTTGAAAAAACTTCCTCCTGAGAGAAATTGCTTATCGTAAGCTCTAAATATGTTGCATATTACAGAATACATTTTAAAAAGCTTTTCTTTCAGAGACAATTAAACCTTATCACTTATTTTGCTATCACATTACAAATGAGACAGGAAAAGTGATATTACTCGAGAAGGAAAAGAAGACTCAAAAAAGAGGAATGAATGGCAACCTCCCTGATCCTGTTATTAATGTAGATATCATAAGTAGTCGTGTCTTAGCCAAATATTTCCTGCAATGTAATTAGATTGGGAGACAAAAATGAATGAAACACAGGGTTACCAGCCTTAGGTAGGCTTCTTTCATCTAGTTCCTTATTAAGAATACATGTGGTTGCTTTTAAAGGTTCATTGGAAGGTAAGAATGATTTATGTACCTCACAAGCAAGACAGTAACTATCTTGGGCACCTAGGAAGGGGGGTCCAAACACTAGCTGAATAGGTATAAAGACATGATGTTTTCCCCCAAGATCAGAGGGCTTGCATTTAATCCTTCTTTTGTCCCTAATTAGTGGTCTGACCCCTGGCAAGTCTTTTAAATCTTTGTCCCTGATGAGAGGATCTGTAAGGTGCCTCTAGAGCTCTCCTTCTGTATTGAACTTAGACCAAAGCAGTGCTCACATCTGGACGGGAGCTCTGCTGGAGGGGTGTGGATAGACCCCCAGCACAACCAGGTTTAGCAGAAGGTGGGCAGGGCCATTTATTTTTTCAGGTGCTGAAAATGACTACAGACTCTGCTTCCCACCATCAATTCATTAAGTATAAAGATCTGATGAAGCCCTCCTCCCAGGGAAAATTATATTTAGGCAGGGATCAAAGCCTCAAGGACAGGAGTAGTTGGAGAAGCGGGAAAATGCCCTGGGGGTCCAGAGGTAAGTTTCCAGTCCTGATTTTTACCATTCACTCATTTGGTACTTTCACTCCTCTGAAATTAAGTTTGCTTGTCTAATGAGAAGAATGGACTGTCATGGCTTCTGATTTTTTAAAATTATAATTATTAACACATATTTATTGAAAAAAATTAATGGGATTCATTGTGATACTTAAAAACATGCCTGTATTGTTCTTTGATTATGTCTATCCACCCTTCTACCCTCTCCCCACCTCCCCTCTATTCTTTTTCTCCCGAGCCTCTTCCTAGTTGCCAATAGTCCATACTGTACTTTCAGGTCATCCTCTTTTCCTCTTTGTTTCTCACATATAAGAGAAAACATGTGGTAATTGTCTGTCTGTGTTTTGCTTACTCCACTTAACATGATGTCCTCCAGTTCTGTGCATTTTCCTGCAAGTGATTGTATTTCATTCTTTTTTATGGTTGTGTAATACTCCATTGTGTATAATAACATATTTTCGTCATCTATTCATCTGTTGAGAAGCATCTAGATTTATTTTATATTTTGGCTATTGTGACTAGTTCTTCAGGTCACATGGGTATGCAGGTTATCTCTTTCGTATACTGATATATACACAACCTAGGGACAGCTGGAATATATTGTGATTCTACTTTTAGTTTTTTGAGGAACTTCTATGCCGCAGTCCGGCTGCAGCAAAATAACTGGGGGTGACGAACAACTTGTATACATTGATACAGCAGGAGTGGGAGCCGTTTATTGTAGGACAGGAGGGGTATATATACATTACACACAGCTTATCTTAATTAACATAAACTAGATACAGCAGTCAACCAATAAGGAATCTTCACACTTAATGGCTCGCTGGCGTCACTTCACAAACCACTCCCTCTGGCAAAATGCCATGCGCCATCTTGGCTTGTTTACAGACCCTAACACTTCTATATTTTCTATACTGGCTATACCAGTTTACACTCCTATCAACAATGTATAAATATTCTTTTTTCTCTTCATCCTCACCCTCATTTGTTGTTATTATTGTTGTTGTTATTGATAATAGTAATTCTTATTGGAGTGAGATGGAATTACATTGTAGTTTCAATTTGCATTTCCCTGATGGCTAAAAGATGTTGAGCATTTTTTAATATATTGGCCAATTGTATTCCTTTTTTTGAGAAGTATCTGTTCAGTTCATTTGCCCATGTTTAGATCATATTACTTGTTTTTGTGTTCTTCAATTTTTTGAATTCTTTGTATATTCTGAGTACTAATCCTGTGCCAGATGAATAGCTAACAAAGGTTGTCTTCCATTCCGTGGGTTGTTTCTTACGCTTTTTGATTTGATGTGATCCCATTTTTCAACTCTTGCTTTTGTTTCCTGTACTTTTGGGGTGCGATTCAAGAAATCATTGCCTATGCCAATATCCCAAAGTGTTTCCCCTGTTTTTCTCTAGTAGCTCCATTAAGATCTTTGATCTATTCTGAGTTGATTTTTGTACAGGGTGAGAAATAGGGGTCAGATTTCTATCTTCTCCATGTTGATATCTAGTTTTTCCAGCACCATTTGTTGTTTTTTCCCCAATGTATGTTTGTGGAACCTTTGCTAAGAATCAGTTGGCAGTAGACGCACAGATTTACTTTTTGGTTTTCTGTTCAGTCCCATTGGTTTATACGTGCACGTGCATGCGTGTGTGTGTGTGTGTGTGTGTGTGTGTGTTTAATGCCAATATCATGATTTTTTTTTTATCATGGATCTGCATTTTTTTTTTTAATCAAGTATTTTGATGCCTCCAGGGTTGCCCATTTTTGCTCAAGATTTCTTTGGCTATTTGGTGTCTTTTGTGCTTCTATATGAATTTTAGGATTGTTTTCTCTATTTGTATGAAAAATTTCATTGACATTTTGGTGGGAATGGAAATGAATCTGTGTAGACCACTTGGGACAATATGAACATTTTAACAATATTAATTCTCCCAATCCATGGGAGCTCTTTACACCTCTTAGGGTGTTCTTCGATTTCTTTCTTCAGTAATTTTTGATTTTCATTTTAGATGTCTTTCACTTCTTAGATATATTTTTAGGTATTTTTAAAAGAGAATATTGTGAATGGGATTAGTTTCCTGATTTTCTTCCCAACAACTTCATTCATGGTAAATAGAAAAGCTATTGATTTTTGTATGTTGACTTTGTATCCTGCTACTCTACTGAATAGGTCCATCACTTCTAATAGCTTTGGAGTAAGTCTTTAAGTTTTTTTTCATGTATAGAAATATGTTATCTGTAAACAAGGATAATTTGATCTCCTTCTTTCACATTTGTATGCCTTTCATATCTTTCTCTTGCCTAATTGCTCTGGCTAAGATCCCTACTGCTTTATTGCATAATTATTACTTATCTTGTTCCTCATCTTACAGGAAGTGCTTTCAGTTTTTACCCATTCAGGATGATATTGGCTATGCATTTGTCATACATAGCTGTTATTGTGCTGGGGTTTGATTCTTATATGCTTAAGTTATCCAGAGATCTTTTTATCATAAGTGTTGAAATCTAGTGAATCTTTTTTTGTGTGTGCATATATTGACGTGGTCACATTATTCTTAATTCTATTTATATGCTATATTATGTTTATTGATTTGCATATGTTGAACCATCCTTGCATCTCTGGAATGAAAACAACTTGATCATGATGTATGATCTTTTGAATGTCTATTGAATTGAATTTGTGAATATTCTGTTGAAGATTTTTGCATCCATGTTTACCAGGGATATTGTTCCCTAATGTTCTTTCTTTGTTGTGTCCTTGTCAGATTTTGGTAGCAGGGTAATTCTGGCTGTGTAGAATGATTTTGGAAGGGTTCCCTCTCTTTCACATTTACAGAATAGTTTTAGAAGCATTGTTGTCAGTTCTTCTTTAAAAATTTGGCAAAATTCAATCCTAAAGCCACCTGGTCTTGGGTTTTTCTTTGTTGGAAGATTTTTAAATTACTGATTCAGTTTCACTACTAGGAATTGGTCTATTTAGGAAACCATCCTTCTAACTTGTAAGATTGTAACTATCTGGAAATAAGTGCCTTCCTTATATGGTGGAAGTCAGGGCCAGTTCCTTCTTATCCTAATGTGGTCGAGCATCCTCCAGTGGTGGGTGTTGTAGTGAAAGAAGGTTCTGGGATTCAGAAAAGCCACACTCAGGACTCTCTGCCTCAGTTTCATGACTCTTAAAGTGAAGAGAGTAGTATGTATATTATTCAGAAACTACAAAAGGAACCCAAGCAGTGTTCAGCATAATTCAGTGAGTATTAATTTCCCTCTGTCCATCTCTACTCTCCAACACTATGTTTTATATATTATAATCTCTAGCATTCTCTTCCAGAAAAGTGTGATGGGTATCAAGAGAAGATTGAATAACTAGCCCCAATTTTAATTCAGTTGTCCAACTATTGTCACAGTAATATTGTGTAAAAATAACAGCAGAATCTCAAGAATTATTTTCTTGGTCACGAGTTCTGACCCAAAAACTCACAAGCAGATCCGGGCAGCCCGGGCAGCTCTGCTCCTTGTGTCTCTCATTCTCCTATTGGAATCAGTGGTCAGTCAGGGATGTTCTTCTCTGACAATGGTACAAGCCAAACAGGAAAGTTCCACTGTGAAGGCTCACTGTCAGCTCTTGGTTAGGTCACATCTGTTAACTTCCCAAACCAGATTACATTTCTAGACCCCAAACCAAGAGACATATATTAGACTCTGTTTTTAATTGGAAAATCTGTAAAGTCATGTGGCTTTAATAAATGGAATATGGATGGGAGGGATGTGAAAAATTGTCGAGAATATTCAAAATCCTCTCTTTTAGATATTTTAAAATTTACAATCCAGCGTTGTTAATGATAGTCATGTTACTATTCAATAGAACACCAAAACTTATTCTGTCTCATTGTGATTTTGTACTCATCCACCAATCTCTCCCCATTCCCTTTCCTCTCCTACTCTCCCTAGGCTCTGGTGTCTGCTATGTTTCTTTCAATTTTTATGAGATCATCTTTTTATAAATGAGTAAGATCCTGCTGTGTTTGTCTTTTGGTGTCTGGCTTGTTTCACGTTGCAATGTCCTCCAGGCCCATCTATGTAAGTTCATTTCTTAAAAAGTAAAGAGTGAAAGACAAAAGCATGTACCGTTGACCCTCTCTATCTGTGGGTTCCACACACACAGATTCAAGCGTCTGAGGATTAAAAATATTCAGAAAAATAGACTGTGTACAGGATATGCAGGGTCTTCTCCCCTTATTATTCCTTAAACAATACAGTATAACAGATACTTATGTGGCATTTATTATATTATGTATTATAAGTAATCTTGAGATGATATAAAGTATACTCGAGTGTGTAATATGCACATTATATACTATCGGTAAAAGGAACTTGGGCATTGGTGGATTTTGCTATCTGTAGGGGGTCCTAGAACCCATCCTCCTTGCATAACAAGGGACAGCTGTACCTGTAAATTCTTACTTGAATATAAATTGCCAACTTGTGTTTTATGGTCTTGAGGCACTGACAGCATGAGTTTCTAAAAGGGTGAGCGCTTGAGGCATTGATAAATAAATGGAAAGTAGGGATTTGGGTTCCCTGAAGACAAGAAGAAGGTTTGCAGTTTCTGAGAGTGCTAGAGACATAGCACCTCAGAGATGAAAGGACATTTGATAGAATGGAAACTAATGAAAGGCTAAACGGGCACCATGGCACACACCAGTAATCCCAGTGACTTGGGAGGCTGAGGCAGGAGGATCCCTAAGCAACTTAGTGATACCCTGTCTCAAGATAAAAAAAAGAAAGGATTGGGGATGTGACTCAGTGGATAAGCACCTGTAGGTTCAATCCCTGGTACCATGAAAAGAAAATAAAAAGAAAAGAAAAAAAGACTAGGTATTATATACATGCACAGGCCTGTAGCTAATAATGGCCTTCCTACTAATATAGAGGATTGGATAATCTTGATCCCATTCATCTCAGAGTGTGTTACATTGCCTGGTATGTACTGTAAATACTTGACCAATACTTTTTGAATTAATGAGTGATTAACTTGAGCTGTGTAGATTAATTAACACAGCCCCTAAAGAAGTAGTGAGCATCTATTTTGGAACACAATTCAAATATTTTACTAATGTAAGGGATTTCTGACATGGCAGAATGTCCCAGTGTGGAGGCCTCAGGCAAGGAGAGCAATGATCCCAAGGCAGGCACCAGGACAAGGATGTGAAATCTGGCCAGTTGTGTTCAAGGAGGGAGTGATGTGGGGAAAGCTTGGTCAGCAACAAGTGCCATCACAGTAGCACAAGTGTATCTTCTTAAGGTGTTGGCACAGCCGCAGCATTATCTGCTCCTGGGACCTTTTTGTTAAGGGAACCAGGCTGATTTTACCCATGTAAAGGAGGGGTATATTCAGTCTACTCACTGAAAAGACACTGAATCTGCATATCAATCCCTCTGTGCAATACAGCAGAGGGGGGGTTCCTTGCATGTGCTGCTTAAATGTGTCTTGGTCTCCTCATCTAGGTAGTAAAGATGGTGCAGTGCTGTTTTAGTCAGCTTTTTTTGCTGCTGTGACTAAAAGATCTGACCAAAACAATTGTAGAGGAGGAAAAGTTGATCTTGGGGCTCACAGTTTCAGAGGTCTCAATCCTTAGAGAGCAGGCTCCATTCCTCAAGGCTCAAGGTGAGGCAGAACTACATGGCAGAAGACTGTGGCAGAAGGAACCAGCTCACATGATGGATGACCAGGAAGCAAAGAGAGAGACTCCACCCTCCAAATACAAAATAGATACCCCATAGCCCCACTCCCCAATGGACCACTTCCTCCAGCCACACCCCACCTGCCTCCAGTTACCACTCAGTTAATCCCACCAGGTTTAGATTAAGGCTATAACCCAATCATTTCTCCCCCAAACCTTCTTGTATTGCCTCACATATGAGTTTTTGGGGGACACCACATCTAAACCATGACCAATGCCTCCTACTTAATGTTGTTGCAAGAATCGAATTAATTTCTGGTCAATAATGTTATCTTACTGGTGAAAATTTCTCAGACTGTGCATAGAAAAAAGCAACCTCACCCCAGCAACCTCTTGCCTCCCTCTTTCCTATGCTTCATTTTACAGCCATGCTCTGTCTTTTGTCTGCCCCCAGGTCTGAACCAATTGGGATCTAAGCACCAGTAGGGAGGAAACTTGGTCTATGGTCTCCAGGACTGTGTCCCCGGAACCTAAGATAGTGCCTAGCACATAGCAGGTGCTCAATAAAACTTTGTGGTGGGGTGAGTTTGTGGCTCAGTGGTAGAGCACTTGCCTAGCATGTGTGAGGCACTGGGTTCAATTCTCAGCACCACATATGAATAAATGAATAAAATAAAGGTCCCTCAACAACTAAAAAATATTAAAACAAACTTAGTGGTATGGGGGAAAGAATATCCTTTTATTTTTAAATTTTTTATTGTTGGTTGTTCAAAACATTACATAGTTCTTGACATATCATATTTCACACTTTGATTCAAGTGGGTTATTCACTCCCATTTTTACCCCGTATACAGATTGCAGAATCACATCAGTTACACATCCATTGATTTACATATTGCCATACTAGTGTCTGTTGTGTTCTGCTGCCTTTCCTATCCTCTACTATCCCCCCTCCCCTCCCCTCCCCTCCCCTCTTCTCTCTCTACCCCCTATACTGTCATTCATTTCTCCCCCTTGTATTATTTTTCCCTTTCCCCTCACTTCCTCTTGTATGTACTTTTGTATAACCCTGAGGGTCTCCTTCCATTTCCATGCAATTTCCCTTCTCTCTCCCTTTCCCTCCCACCTCTCATCCCTGTTTAATGTTAATCTTCTTCTCCTGCTCTTCGTTCCTACTCTGTTCTTAGTTACTCTCCTTATATCAAAGAAGACAATATCCTTTTTAACAAATGGTGGTGGAACCATTGAATAACCACAAGCCAAAGAATGAATTTTGGTGACTATCTCATATAATCAAAAATTAATTGAAAATGACCAAAGTCCTAAATGGAAAAGAAAGAATTATATAACTCTTGGACAAAAGCATAAGCATGTCTTCGTGACACTGGATTAAGCAATAGTTTAATATATATGTTCTCAAAAGCATAGCAAATAAAGAAAAAAAATAAACATCATCAAAATGGAAAAATTCCATGCTTCAAAAGACACTATGAAAAACGTGAAAAGACAACATACAGAGTGGAATTAAATATTACAAATTATATATATATATATATGTATATAAATATTACAAATTATATATATATATATATATAAAATAATGATATGATAATGATCTAGTGTTTAGACTATGTACGAGTTTAAAAAACAACTTTTAGAACCTAATAAGTAAAAGACAAATAATTTAATTTGAAAACAGACAAAGAAGTCAAACTGAAATTCCTTCAGAGAAGATACACAAATGCCCAATTAGCACAGGTAAAAACTTTTGCATGGCATCATTAGTCAATAGTGAAATACAAAATAAAACCAGGTGAGACACTAACATATACTCACTAGAATAACTACACTAAGAAATTTGTGGGTAGGAATGTAAAATGGTACTGACAACTTTGGAAAACAGTCTGACAATCACTCAAAATGTTGAACTGTTACTGTTTAATGTAGAAATCCCACTTGTAAGTATATAGTCAAAATAATTGAAAATTGATATTCACACAAAATTTTACATGAATGTTTACTGCAATATTATTCACAACAGCCAGCCCACAAGTGCAAACAACTCAACCATTTATCAAGTAACAAGTTAATATACAAAATGTGGAACATCCACACAGTGGAGTATTGGTTATCTATACAGAGGAAGGAAGGACTGAAACATGCTACACATGGATATATCTTGAAAACATAATGCTAACGAAAGAAGCAAGACTCCAAATGCCACAGTTCGAATGATTGCATTGTAATGTTTAGAATAGCACATCCTGAAAAAAAAAGGTTAATGATTTCTGGGGGAGGGAGGAGGGGAAAGTGGAGAATGACTTTTCATGGTGTAAGGATTAGTTTTTGGGTGAACGAAAATCTTCCAGAATTGGATAGGGGTTATGGTTGCCCAATGATATGATTATATTAAAACCATTAAATTTTATACTTTAAAAATATGAGTTGTATGGCATGTAAATTATATCTGAACTTTTAAAATTTAGTAGTGACTGCAGTAATTGGCCATTTGAAAATGCACCTTGGGAGCAGGAATATATGTAAGGAGATTGTGCCTGAGATTCAAGGAACCCTGAAAGAGCAAAATGGTAAGAGTTATGTGTTTGTTTCTTATCTAAGTCCCCTTGAATAGAAAGCTTGTAAATCTTTTGTCATTAAGACTTAAAGCTCCTAAGAAAGAAACAAAGCCTGACATCTGTTTATTGGGTGCCTGGGTTGTTTCACAAGGACAATGACACTAAAACTTTGCCTGCAGAAATACTATTCCCTGTTTCAGTCATGCAAGCATCATCATTTCACCTATAAGAGATGCCTATTAATTTTGTGTCTCTTTCAATTTGTATGTTGGGGAACACAAGAGCTCTGGAGTGGAGGTCTGAATTCAAGTTCTGTTTCTATTACTTGTATAACGCTGGTAGAGCTATTTAATTGTACCAAGCTTCAGTTTCCCCTTTTAAAATAACACATGGATTATCTCCTCCCTCTGTCACATGAGACCATGTTGTGGTGAGCATGCTTGAGTACAACTGACAGAAATCCAATCAAAATGGGTTGAATACAAAAGGGATTTTTTTCCCTTTGTTTGATAAAACTAAAATTTCAGGGCTTGGTAAATCTCAGACAATGGTGAATATGGGAACTTTAATTTTAGCACTCGAACAAGCCTCCATATGCAAGCATGGTCAAACCTCTGCTTATATAACATCTGCTAAAGTTCCATCTCCCAAAGTGGCTAATCTTAATTTGGAGGCTGGAAAAATACAGTCCACTTCTAGATGTAAAGATAAGAATTTGTGACAATTTATCATACTCTTCTACACAGTGGAATAAGAATTTTGCAGGACAATCAACAATCTTATAATGTGCCTTGAGAAGTATTAACACTATCTCCAACAGTGTCTATTGTTCCAATTCGGTTATGACTAACTTCCTGCATTCCATCTTCACCTGGGTGTGTCTCAAGAATCTAAGTTTCAATACATTCAAAACTTAACTTCTAATCATGTCCCACACAAAACATAGCTAAACAAAACTTGCCCTCCTACAGTAGATAACACATAATAACCTTCTAGTTTATTGCTCAATCTAAATAGCTGGAATTTCTCCTTGACCACTCCTTCTATCTCACTTTTTCATATTCAAACCATAACCATGCTCTGTTGACTTCATCTCTTAAATATCTCTAGCATCTACTCTCACATCTTCAATTCCATTGACATTTTTCTGGTCCAAGTAACCAGGCATCCCTTCCTGCAGAAGCCATCCTGCAATCCATTTTTCTTATTGGGTTTGAAGTGATGAAAAGAAAATTTTATCATGTCCTTCTCCATCTTACAATGTTTCACTATTGTACTCTTATTCTTGGGCTAGAAAGAAGTAATTGTCCTGGCCTGCAAGATCCTACATGATCTTCCCCCTATTATTTTTCCTGTCACTCTATACTCACTACAACATGGGGCCTCAGAAACAGGCAGAATAATATAGTTTTAAAACAATAGATCATGACCCAAGCCTTGACCAACAGTCCCTGGGATCACCAACATAATCACTCTTCAAGTCATCAGACTATGTGTAGCAGGATCATCATAGGCTCTTTACAATGAACAACAGGAAACATGTGTCTTTCCGATGCCCTCTTCTTCCTCCAGGAAGGGACATGAGGAAGACCTCCTCTGATGGGTTGTTGTATTGTGGGAAGAAATTTCAGGGATCCCTATTTATGATTGTCAGCAATAGCTAACAAGAATGGGTGTTATTTATTGAGAACTGATTTTGCTTGCTTAACTTAATTGAATCTATACAACAATCCCTTGAGATAGGACCCTTTTCATTCCCATTTTGCAGATAACTAATATTCCTCCCTCTCAGTTTGTTATCAGTTCAAGGACACAGGTGATATTGATCAGGTACAGATTTCAATTATAGAAGACTCTAGCTCCAACTTAAAAATTTCATCAACGTGCTCCCCTATGTCTCTTGACTTTTGTGTTAGGGAGCTGGTTCAGTGTAAAGGGTGCTAATCACATGGGGCTGAGCTTTGATGGTGTTATGGTTTGGATCTGGGATTTCCCCAAAGGTTCATGTGCTTAAAGGCTTGGTCCCCAAAGCAGCAGTGTCCAGAAGTGGGGATTTTAGGAGGTGATTGGATCATGAAACTGCAATATCATTGATGATCAGTCCATTTGATGGGTTAATACTTCGAATGGACTACTAGAAGGAGGTGGAAACTGAAGTATGTGTGGCATGGTTGAGGAAAGTTGGTGACAGAGGGTGTTGCTTTGGGACCATATCTTTGGCTGCTTCTTCCCTTCTCTGGTTCCTAACTGCTATGACATGAGAGGCTTTTCTCGGTTAGACCTTTGTGTCATAATGTTTCCACCTTGGAACCAGCTGGCCACAAAATGAGACTTCTGAAACCATGAGCCAAAAATTGATCTTTCCTCTCCAAATTGTATTTGTCACAATGACAAAAAGTTGACTATTATGGATGGAGATATTGAAAGATCCAGAAAGAAACCACCTAGAGAGGCTAATATGTGCTGAAGATCAAGTGTGGGATCTTGATAGAGAATGGGAGAATGCCAACACCAGGTCAAAACAGGAGAGGAGAATGAGGAGTGTCCCCGATGGGTAGCTTGGTAAAAGGACAGATTATTCAATTAGTAAGGAAAAAATTCCTGGGATGCCAGATTACTTTGGGGACTTCCTTTTTGATGACTTGGTTATTGGATATCTTCAAAATGAATAGTAAGTAATGTCAGATATCTTTATTTTTTTAGTTCTGACTTACACTAACTTGCTTGGGTCAGTCTGTAAGTTCTCTGGCAGTAGGATTAACCAGCAACTCTGTTTCTTTAGGTGTTAACTAATATTCTAGAACCTGTATAAAAGAAACCTAGTCCCACTTAAAAGCAAATTTGACAATGACTCATATGGAATTTCTGATGTTTAGCAGCTACTGGAAAATTGGAAACCAGAGGAACAGTAGATGTTAAAATCAGAACTAAAGATGGCATCAGAGTTTATAGCAAAAGCAACAGAAATTTGTTAAAGATGATATGAGGGCATCCATGGGCTGGAAATTCAAATATGCAAAGAAAACAACAGTCAGGAAGATGTGTAACCTCACATTTTGTAGAAATATCTTGATCTTGCAGTATCAGGATGGTCTTGTCAAAAAAGATATCAATTTCACTTCTATTACTAGGCATGCATCCTCTAAAGTAAGGGATGTAGGAGCCTTTTTCCATTCTAAAATAGTCTGAAAGTGGAAAAGCTATGAGATTTTTTGTTTTTATTTTTATTTGAATGACATTGTTCCAAGTGTCCCTGATTATGAGAGAAGGGAGGAGAAAAAATGATGTTGCTCAAATTCCAAAATTCATTTTTATATGAATTTTTCATTTTCTTAGGGCTAAATAGTTCAGATTTGTTTGTTTTTCTTTTGAATGTTTTTATTGGTGCATTATAATTATAAATAATAGTGAGATTCATTGTGTCATATTCATACAGGCACATAGCATAATCTGGTGGATTTTTTTCCCCAGTACTGCCTCTTTCCTTTCTCTTCCCTTCTTCCTAAATCCACTTTCTCTACTCTGCTGGTCTCCATTCTATTTTCTTGAGATCCCCTTTCCCCAACTTTTTTTTTCCTCTTTAGCTTCTGCATGTGAAAGAAAGCTAAAACTCTATCTAGCCATCCATCTCATTCTGGGATGATTATTCTTCCCATTAATGAGATGCCACTGCAAAGGGATTGTTGCTGGTTCTTTCTTAAATCCTTAATTTAACACATGACATCTTTGGCATTTTTGTATTCCTTATTTTCTTATACATTCCTGATAGTGTACTCGCTGGGCAGAGCAAGAACTGAGAGACAACAAATGATTCATCAGGTGGGGCTCTTGGTCGAAACTATAATAAACCAACTCTGGCTAACTGAAGCAGGAAAGGGTGCTTACTGGAATGATATCAGGTTGTTTGAGAGCCAGGCTTGGGAAACATGCAAGAACAATCATCACAGGAGGAACCATGTGTTCTTCAGCTTTCCCGACCAGACCTTTGATACAGCTGGCACCAAGGATGAAGTTCAACTGCATCCCTGCTGCTTCTGCATGAATAATGCCCTACACTCTGGATTCCCATGTAAGAGCATTTATTTGGTCAAGCTCTGTTTGGATAGTTCAGTGTCCATCAGGAAGGGAGAGATTACATTTGGGCTCTTGGCCTTCAGAGAAGGTGGCTGAATATGCTTCCTGCCAATGAACCAAGTCATGGGGCCTGTTCCTGAACAGGAAGAAAGCAGTGAAAGAGGGCTTCAGGCAGACAGATTTACTGCTTTGCATTGATTTGGGTCTCTCAGTGTCTCATATCCAGGACTTGTGACAATCAGTATTTGTTTTCAGATAGCCTAGGAATCGATGCTGTCCCAGAGTCTGAGATAGCAAGAAACCAATTATGTGGGTGCAATTATGAAGGAAAGTAGGACTGCAGGGTATATTTTTTAGGGACTTCTTAGAAAACTGCTTTGTGGGGCTGGGGATGTGGCTCAAGCGGTAGCGCGCTCACCTGGCATGCGTGCAGCCCGGGTTCGATCCTCAGCACCACATACAAACAAAGATGTTGTGTCCGCCAATAACTAAAAGAAATAAATATTTAAAAAATTCTCTCTCTCTCTCTCTCCCCCCCTCTTTAAAAAAAATAAATAAAAAAAAGAAAACTGCTTTGTTCTATCAAAAAAATTATATTAATTTTCCCTTTAGTATCAGCAGAATGACTGATACTAAATGACTGATACTGATACTCCAAAGGGGTTATATTCAGCTCATAATCTGTCCTACTGGTAGCATGAAACACTGGAATGCCATCATGTGATGTTCAACTTCAGTTTGGGAACTGAAATATCATAAATTCATTAGTGAGCCAACTGATATTAAATGTTTCACTGACAGTCGTACATCCCTAGGGAAGGTTTCTCTTAATTTATTAGGATGGCTCTCATACCTACTTTATTATATTTATTTATTACACAGCATTTCAATTCTTTGTGAATCCAGGAGTGTGCTAATAACTAACTAGTGTCTAATATGCAGAGTAACTAAAGAACCATGTAAATAAGTACATGATAGAATAAAATACACATAAAAAGTTATTTTTTACCTACCACCAAATAGATCCTACATAAGGTCTTATCCACTTTGCAACAATAGTTTACACAACTGTTCATGCTCATTCTGGGCTTCCTTTGGCCCCAAATTCAAGTACATAATCTGACTGTCATTATCATATCCCATCATCTAAGTCTTGCCATGACAAAATATAACTTCCCAGCTTAGAGAGGAACACTGTATCATATTAAACATAGCCCAGCGCCATGGTAGGTAGAATGGTACTCCAAAGTTTTATACTTTTATCCCTGGATCTATGAATATCCTGTATCACATGGAAAATGAGAATTTACAGATGAAATTATAGTTATAGACCTGAAAATAGGGAGATTATGCTGTATTAATGGGCCCAATATTATCACATCAGTTTTTGATAGATAGAGAACTTTCTCTTGCTGGAACCAAACAGATGCTGCAAAAAGGGACATCAGAAAGATTCTAAGTGGAAGACCATTGCTGATTTTTAGATGGGGTCTATGCCCAAGGACTGGAAAGTTATTTCAGCCCCCAACTGACCACCAGCAAGGAAATGGGGAACTATCTTACACCTACAGGGAGTTGGACTCTGCCAACAACATGGATGAGCTTAGAAGCTGATTTTTAGAACCTTCTGCTAAAAGCTCACCTAGTGGAAGACAATTTGATTTTGGCCTGTAAGACCCAAAACAGAGAAATGAGCCGAATTCACATTGACCACTGACCTATAGCATTATGAGATAATATATATGTTGTCTTAAGGTGATGTTCATGCTAAATTTTTATGGCAGCAATAGGATGTTATTATGAATATTTCCTTTGGACAATATTTCTGGTAGGGCTTAAAAACCCCAAAGGATCTCGAGGGACAGGAGAAGGTTCTGAGTACACTCTACAGGAAGAGCCAAGCTGAAGTGATTCTCAGGGGCTCTTTGGGTAGAAAAATCTCTAGCATGAGGCAAATACAGAACCCGAGGAGACTCGTGAACAGCTAGAACATCCTCATTTGACTATTCACCATAAGCTTGACCATGTCAAGCTCTTTGCAGTTGATGAGGAAAGGGAGCAGATGTCTCCCTATTGGACCGTGTGCAAATACATTGTAGGGGTAAGGGGTGAATGCCAGGCTTTAGGAAAAAACAGAAGGTAGTTTTCTTCATGGATAAAAATCTGTCTGTGTATGTGAAATCTAGGGTTTTATGTTCTTTGACCTAACACTAGACTCTCTCCTCTCCACCTTTTTCTCTCTCTGTTGGAGTTATGTATTGTAAACCACATCTAGTCTAGAGCCTTATCGTGATATGAAGTTTCTTGGGCTATTGGGCTGAATAATGCCACAAAACCTACCAATGCTTAGGGGCTGCACAGAGAGCTCAGAAAACAATCTGGGTTAGACAGATGATAGCTCAGCAGACAGTCTGTGCTTGGTTCATTTTCCCAAACTCCACTCTTTTTTACTGGTAGCTGGGGGAGAAGGATGTTCCTTGTGCTTAGAAGTAAATTAAACATTTACAACATAGTTTCAATGGGTATTTTTTTCCTACTAGTCCCAGTAAACTACCGCCTAGAAGAGATCTGTGTTTGATTTAAGTTTTGTTTCCCTTCATGGTTTTCAGAACCGAAGATGTGTGTTAATGAACTTATAAAACACATTTTATATAGTTTAGAAACCAATATTTCTCAAACTCTAATTTAATGTACATTTGTACCATAAGATTCTGAGAAAAATGGATTCCATTGTAAAATAACTTTGCTAAAGCTGCATATTTTAAATCCCATCTTGTAGATTTACTCTTACATTATCTTATTAAAGGCTCTGAGAAGTCCTGTTGCTATGAAAAAAAAAGTCTGTCTGCATAGATGGATGGCAGTCCACTTGCCTGCCATGCCGGAGTCAGGTCTTAGAGAAAAGTGACAAAATAAAGTTGTCCTTAACTCGATAGCAAAGACCATACCATTTTCCATAGTCTGTTTCTCAACTTGGTAGACTACTGGATAACAGGTCAAGGAATGTTCTCCAATATTGACATAGACAAGTTTAAAGGGAGATTGCATTAAAAAGAAGAAACTGCAACATGTAATAGTGACTGATGTTGTCTGCTGAAGAAGGTTAGGACATCTTCCCATCTGAGTCTCAGTGAGTTATATTCGCCTGCCCTTAAGGCTACTTCCACATTCAAGTGAGGACTTCCTGTCTTAAAAGCAGTCACTGGAGTATCACCTTTATGAAGCACCTGGATTAAAAGTACTTGGAAGTCGAAAAGTTACTCTTCACAAAGCATCAAATGGATTTCCCCTCTTTAAAAAAAAAATAAGGATAATCAATGGACTACACAGTAGTCATTTCCATTAAATAGAAAGCTTTAAGAGAAAGAAAGAAAGAAAAAGCTTTGAAAACTTTACTTGCAGTATCTTTTCATTCTTTCTTTGATGTGTCTGGAGTGAGGAGAATACATTAATGCCTTTTAGCTTGGCAGCCAACTCTCTCAAATGTACATAAATGGAACAGGACTGGCTAGAACACCAATTTCATTTTTAGAATTCTAATGTCAAGACTGTTTCCACAAAAGGAAAAAAAAAAAAAACAGGAGAAACAGTGCTGAAGTTTTAAGCAATGTCTCTTTGGGAGTGGTCAACTTCAATTAGTTGGATTCTGTCACACAGGGTGATTTCTTAGGAAGAGAAGGAATTGTCAATCCTCAGCCCAGCCCATGGCCAAGATGATGGCCATGCAGGCTCCTAGGCTGCAGATGAGCCTCAGAGCAAAGTGACAGAAAAAACTTGACTCTGCAGCAAAGATTACACCCTCTTCCATAGCCTGCACCCATCTTGGCATATACCTGCTCCATTCTCCTTTTATACAGAAATAGATTTTGCTGCCTCATGACTCACCACTGGAGATATCTCAGCCTCTTTGATGGTTACACAAAGTCAATAGATGTAAGTGAGAGTGCTGTGTGACATCTATAGGTCTTGACCTCAAAACTAGGAACTGGGCTCCTCCCTACTCTGCCCCCCCACCCCACACTCAGATGTGTACTGTGTTCATAGAGTGACCCAATTTATGCCACCCAAATGGTGATGACATCTGAGGGGAGAGTGGTGCAGCAAGAGGGAAGGAGCCTGAGGCCACTCACAACTTTTGAAGAGGAGCCCTGTCCCTCTGTTTAAATCTTCTACCTCCAGAGTCGCATAAAAGAGAAGGAAGCTCCTATGTCATTTAAGTCACCAAGAAACAGCATCTCCTTACTTGCACTGCTTAGCCATCACCCTTCCCCAGGACCAGAGCCCTTCTGTTCCTCAGTGATCCCCACAGTGGCACCTTTACCTGGTCTACGTGCTTTTGCTAAGTTATTAATTTAAAAATCATTAAGCTGATATTATGTTTAAGTATATCCAATGAGTCCTGGATATACTCCATGGACCATTCTGTGAAGGTTAGCCAGCACTAACCATTCAAACCAACTAATCTGATAGTCCTCTGCTAATGTATGACTATCTGTCCCAGGAACATGGTTGATCCTAACCCTGGCCTTGTAGGCAATCATAGTGGGACAGGTAGAGAGAGGCTTGGGTTCTCATGTGTTCTTGCTCTCCAACATACATCCAAAGTGATTGTTCCCCATTCTACAGGAATGGGACTCTTTCAAACTCTACTTTGAGGAATCTTATGGTGTTTGTCTGAATTTTATTCTTTATCAACTAGTTATAAGAAAATTTTTGCTTTTCTTTTTTTAAGTATCCAAAATTTGACTTAACTTTTTTAAAAAAAGGGCATTAATAAAGTTAATGAGAACATAAGTGGATGCTTTCCTCAGCCTTAACAGGCCCAGTAAAGTTTAGAAATGTAATGCAGTATTTAAAACAAGCACACATCCTTATGTCTAACTTTTGA
Source organism: Marmota monax (assembly GCF_021218885.2). NCBI lineage: Eukaryota > Metazoa > Chordata > Mammalia > Rodentia > Sciuridae > Marmota > Marmota monax. The sequence continues at coordinate 18,654,769 of NW_026692254.1, read as the reverse complement.
TAAAGCTGTTTCATGATTTAAAATGGTCTCTTATTTGTCAGGATGTATAAATAATGACCATTTATAAATACATGTTTTCATTCTTAGTTAATAAAGTCAACTAATCCCCTTTTAGAATTCCTGACTTTTAAAAAAATTCAGACTGAGGAAGATGGATGGTTATTACTATTCATTATTCAGTGACAGATTCTTTTATAGGGAGTTTATGTTATATTTAAATCTCACTAGATTTATAAAAACTTAGTGATGCCTCCTGGGAACATACATGGGGATAGACCATGCTTTTCCTTGACTTTGGTCCCCTGGAATTGAGGGCGAAGAATCTTTCTCCTATAAATAACTTCTTAACACCTCACAGGCACACACACCTACACACAATTTTATAGACAACCAGCTTGTTCACACAAAATTCTGCAGGGAAATAGGAGCATTTCCTACCAGGCTGGTATAAACAGTGACAAATCAGGAAAAGAGCTAGACAGACATTGTAATACTGTCTGTTTAGGCAACAGATGAGACTCACTTTATTAGAAGTTTATGCATATTAATTTTAATTTTCTTTGAGGGATATGCACTTAAAGTGTATTAGCCACTTGTTTATCAGTCAACCAATATCTAATTTGGCATTAGTACAAATGTTAAATGCTATTCTGGATGTTGAGCCTTTAGAATTGGGCCAGACTTGCCTCATACTAGATCAGTAGGATTTTAATTTTTTGTGAATCAATTTTAGGGATAAAAAAATAACATCAGAAATGATCCTATACTAATATAGGACATAAATGATCCTATTATTAGTGTATATTTTTCTGTACAAGAATTGAATTTCAAGATACCTTGATGTGTGTATTTTGTCATCCTAATTGCGAAAATTACCCACACATTCTCTTTGTTCATCAGTCAATTCTTACTCTCTCCTTCACCCTCTTCTCATTGCTCTCTCATCCCTCTGAAGTAGTAATCCTACAAAGGAAACATGGTCAGAAAATTGTTCAATGACCAATTACAGGATTCTGGACTTTAGTTCTCTGTTCTTCATGGACACATGTTGCTGTGGTTTGGATAAGTATCTCACCAAAACCCATGGATGTAAAGTAAATTCCCCAATTTATAGCTCTGTTGCAAGGTGGTAGAACCTTTTGAAGTTTGGGCCAGTGGAAGGCAGTTAGGTCATTAGGGGTATGTCCTTGTGTGGGGATATTAGAATCCTGGCCCGTTCCTCTCTCTAGCTGTTTCCCAGCCATAATGAGGTGAACAGAACTTTTGTACCACATGTCCCCACCATAATGTACTGTGCTCCTACAGCCCGAAAGCAACAGAGCCAAGTTACCGTGCACTGAAACCTCTGTAACCATGAACCAAAATGAACCCTTCCTTCTTTCTAGGATGATTATCTCCGATATTTTATCATGGTAACAGAAATCTGACTAACACAGATAGATGCTTGGTTTGGTACCATATTGGGAAATCTGCCTATATATCTGAGCTTGGTGAATAGGGGAGTCTTATAGAATGTGAGCTCATGGGATGGGTCCATCAGGCCTGGCTAGAAGTGTAGGAGCTCAGAGGTCATGTGGAAGCTCCCTGAAGAGAACAAATGACTTACACCTGTTCTGTCATTGAAGGCATCAAGTCCATTTACCCAGGGATGGAAAGAAAAGAGAGCTGAAGCCAAGCTACTTCATAAAAATGCTGTGGGGCAGAAAAGACAGCAGAGCCAGAATAAAAGCTAATAAATGCAGTAGGTGAGCAGAACGAACAGTTCTCAAATGTTGGACAAACCTACCACACTGACTCTCGCCATCCCTTGCCCACAATTCAAGCACATAGAAAAATTCCATATCTGGTGCTAAAGTCTCCTTCTATTCATGTGAGAACTTTTAGCCCTATCTATACTGTGATTTCCAAGCAACCTGCTCACTAGAATGAGGTTGCTTCTCATATTGAATCTCTAAAATGCTGCCAAAAATATAACTTATATCAGATGAGTCATTATCTTGGGGAATTACAGCATGTCAGTAGGCGAGGTTTCCTTGATGGAAGTTTCTTGCAAACAGTAGGTCATGTAGAGACAGAAGAGCTGCTGTAGGTATCATCTGTGAGATTTATCTTGGCACTGACCATAAGAGGGGGCGTTCTTAATTCTACACAATTGTTATTTGTTTTTAAGATGAAATTGCCCTTAAAATAGAGAGAAAGATGGAGCATGTTTAATGTGAATACTCTTCCATCACATTGGTTTTCTGTTGCCTATTTACTTTGCCTCATCACATGTGGCAGAGATTGCTACTTGTCTGACATCTGTTCTCTCCTTGACCCTCGGTGATGGGCACACACCACCTGGAATAAAGACTTCATGCCCCAGCTGCTCTTGCCTCTGGATATGGCCATCCTGCAGGATGTGGGACAAGGGGATATAAGCACAGCTACATAAGGACACTTTGGGCAGTGTCCTTAAAGGAAAAGCTCTGTCCTCCTCCTCTCTTTTCTGTGCCCTGTAGTTGGAATGTGAAGTAAGCCTTGGCTGGAGTGCTATGTGGGTGCCATTCTGCATGTCACCCTAGTCATCTAGGATGAGCAGGCAGGAAGGAGCCCTAATGACTTTGTGGAATGGCCATAGTAAAATGTGGAAACTGAATGAGTGTGAGCGGATAAAGCTGTGGGCTTCAGGCCACTATTGATTTGGGTTTTCTGTAGTATTAAAAATACTTTTTTTCTAGCTGGGAATGGTAGTACATACCTATACTCCCAGTAGCTCAGGAGGCTGAGACACGAGGATCACAAGTTCAAAGCTAGCTTCAGCAAAAGCGAGGTGCTAAGCAACTCAGTGAAATCCTATCTCTGAATAAAATACAAAATAAGGCTTAAGATGTGGCTCAGTGGTCAAGTACCCTTGAGTTCAATCCCAAACAACAAACCACAAAAAAGTACTTATTTCTAACAAACACCAAATGTGTTCCAGTCTGGACCTCATAACCAGAAGTGTGCCTCCTAGTCCCAAGGACAGGGTTCTCTTTCACTGCCATTTATTATTGAGCTTCTGGCTTAAATATCAGTCTTTCTTAAGAGTTTGATCTGTTAATCAATCCTTCACACTATTACTGATGGATTTACTAATAAAATCAAGTTCTTATATTTAAAATACATTGAGTCTTTGGACCAGAGCTCCAATTATGATGAACTAGCTAACTTGAAAAGCCCAATTTGAAGTAATTAGGCAGATCAGACTATCATTACAATAAAAATAAAAATAATTCATCTAACATTTTTAGTATAAATACTAAAAATAAAACATGGATTATTTTTTGCTTACCTGAGTATTCCAGGTGTATTTTAGCAATCTTGAAAAATACAGAAAAGCATGAATCAAAAACGAAGCATCAACTTTATGCAATTTAAAGAAATTAGCCACTGCTAACATTTTTGGTATTTTTCCAGTTAGATTTACTCATATTTTATGCTTGATAAATCACATCATGACAAATCACACACAGTCCCAATTTGTAATTGGGGAATATTCCAAAGTTGATACCAAGTCAGCTAATATTTTGAACATACCCTTTTGTCAAAAAATATTTTTAACAGAAATGAAGTTCCCAGGCTTCTTACTAGCAATACCACCCTAAAAATTGGGTAATGAGAAAGGACAAGAATGTGTTTTACTTTTCTGATCATCAGCCATCCTTGGGTTTAATTGTGAACAGGTTTTTGTTTTTGTAGCAGGGATTGAACACAGGGGCACTTAACAATTGAGCCACATCCACAGACCTTTTTATTTTGAGACAGGTTCTCACTAAGTTGCTTAGGGCCTCACTAAGTTGCTGAGGCTGGCCTCAAACTTGCAATCCTCCTGCTTTAGCCTCCCAAGTTGCTGGGATTACAGGTGTGCACCACCACATTAATTCACATTAATTGTGAAAGGAACAATTGATACTAACACATTCGTTCTTCTTCTTGCCTGACTTCCCAGATTTCTGGGCTTAATGCAACCACCCATGCAGGGGGCATCCGAGTTTTCACTGCTCAATAACACCTGTGCTACTATTTTGGCAAAGAGAAACACTATTTCCTTTTATGCACCATACTGTTCAGGTGGAGCTGTCCTTTACCTTCCCCTGAATGAACCCTCACAGTGGTCCTTCCTGACTCCCTGGTGAGAACATGGAGTTTGAAGCGGGCTCATCAGTGTCCTGCCTGATATTTTTGAAGAGGAGCCTATAGGAAAGCCCTTTTCCCTGGAATCACTGGCCCATGTGACAGAAATCCTCCTCTGCCTTCTGCATTCCCAGTGGCAATCCCCAACCTTTTCTCCATCCCAGCCATCTGAGTCAGCAACATCAAGAGTCTTTATTAGGTATTCAATAGGGATGTTTTTGTCCCCAATTTGTGTTTTTCAGGAACTATAGTCTGCCTTTTCATTTTATTCTGTGTTGTCATTGTCATATTGTTGAGTTGCTGTTTAATGACTTTAGAGTTTTCCTATAGTAGAAAAATCATGTGGGGAATCTCTGCATGCACAGTGGTTCACGCTGCTGGCCTGATTCTTTTCTCTAGCCTCTATCCATTCTTTGCTCTATGACTTCACAGTTTCCTTCACTAAAGGGGAAGTGTATTTCTTTCCTGCCCCTTGACTGTGGGTCTGGCTCTGGCTTTGCTTAGGTAAACAGAAGGTGGGGGTGACGGTGTGTCAGTTTATGTCTAGACCTTGAGTGGCCTTGAATGTTTAAATTGGCCTCCTGAAACTTTTTCTTCACCATGATAAGAACATCTCTGATACTAGACCATGGGTTTCAGGAGAAATGAGGAAGCAAGGGCAACCTAGTTAAGCCCATTTTTCATTAGCTGACCCCCCAAACAAACTGCTGAGTCATGAAAATTAATAAAATGTTGTTGCTTAAACTCGCTGAATTTTATGTTGGTGTCCAATGTAGTGATCACTAACAGATAACAGTATGCAAAGTTTTAAAAAATATTATTTATTTTTAGTTGACAAGGATTGTATATATTTATGGTGTTCAACATGAGGTTTTGATAAATTTTTACATTGTGGAATGTCTAAATCAAGTTATTTAACATATTATTACTTCACATCGTTACCCCTTTTTGATGGTGGGAAGATTAAACTCTAATTTCTCAGAGATTTTCAACTATACAACACATTGTAATTAATTATGATACATCATATAACAGATCCCTTGAACTTATGCCTCCTGTCAAAATAACATTTTATGTCCTATGGCCACTATCTCGCAATCACTCTCTCCCTTCCAACCCTGGCTAACCATCATTCTGCTCTCTGCTCTGAGTTCGATCAGTTCCTTCTTTCCTTTAAAAAAATGTATCACGTTTGACACTTCACTTTTTAAAAATCTTGGACAATTTTAACTTGAGAAGTTTTGTCTAGATCTTTTATTTGCTCTGATTTGGTGTAACTGAATCTTTCTCATTTAATTTGAGACCTATTGATCTCTTCCTCCAAGCCACAAAACAATATACATCTATCTATTTTTCTTTCTTGACGTTGGTGAGTGGGTGAGGGTGAACGAGTTCAGTGAGAAGTGTGAATGGCCCTTGAAGGAGGCTCTGGGTTCTGCTCCCTCAATTGAATTTTGTTGTTGTTGCTGCTGCCTGATTACAAGTTCAACCTACCTAGCCGAGGTGTGTCCTAAGGGACAACCTTTGATCCAATTTATTGTGGAGGCCTGAAGGATGCTGGCCCTGACTGGTCCCCTGCTCTTCTGAGCTCATGTGCTTCGGGCATGTGTTTCTATGCTCAATGTTGAGATATATGTATATAAACTCTCTCTGTGTATCTACTCACATGCCTTGAGATATATATATATATATATATATATATATATATATATATATATACACATACATATATATATGTTTTAAATATATGTATTATGTAGAATAGATATATAAAAATATATCTTATCTATATATCATCAATATCATTTGATATTATGTATATGTATCAATTTATATATGTCAATATTTATGTATATATGTGTTTATATTTATGTGTATATATTTATATATTTATGTATGTATATATTTATGTATACATGTATATATTTATATTTATGTATATATGTGTATTTATATTTAAATATATATGTCAATATTTATGTTGTATACATATCAATACATGTAATGATCAGCCACATTGGGGTAATTGGCATATCAATAATCTTCAACATTTATCATGACTTTGTTTTGGGAACATTCAAAATCCTCACTACTAGCTATTTTTAGCAATATAAATAATTGATGTCAGCCATAGTTATCCTAATGTGCTACAGAGCATTAGAAGGCATTTCTCTTATTCAACTGTATCCCTATATCCGATAACAATTTTCTGTCTATCCTTCTTGCCCTACACCCTTCTTGGATTCTGGTAACCACTGTTCTGCTATCTACTTCCATGGGATCCACAGTTTAGCTTCTATGGATAAGTGAGACCATGTGGTTTACTGTGTTTTCTTCACCTTTTCCTTGGACATCATCTCACCTTGACAGTGGCTGCCTCTGTGGATTTCAAAGCAGAAGATGTGGATGAGAATCTCAGGTCTTTGTTTCTCTTCATCCTCCATAGCAATGGCTCAGGAGGCTAATGGAAAGGTTAGAGCTACACCTTGCTAGGTAGAGAGTTTCTTTCTCTGGCTACCATGATAGAGGCAGCTGGGATATGGCAGTACCTCCTCCAGTTTGTGGCTGCTAGAGAAATTGTGTACCAGTTGTTGTTGTTTTTGTTTATGTTGCACATTTGGTGAGGTTCTGGGAGATGTTCTAGGATTGGGCTTCACTCTCCCACTGTCTCTTGGAGGAAGTCACCCGGAGTCAAATTGAGACACATCTGTTTTCCAGCAGGCTGGAGGCTGGCTGGAGGGGTCCAACTGTTTATCGTCCTTCCTGGGGAAGAAGCTGGCAGCTTTATTTCTATTGCAGCCCGTCAGGCCCTGTCACATCACTGCCGAGTCCTACACACTTATCACAAATATTATGTGATCAGAACTTGGGGAGCGCAAATTCCACTCAATTTAACTATGTTATTTTGGAATAGGATTTCTCCTGACCTGGAGTGAAAGTGTATTCATGAATCTGTTGATTTGAATCTATCATAGGAACAATGTAATCCAAATATTTCACATGTTCATTCAAGACTGTCATGACTCACATTATTACTCCAGTGGTAAAGAATATGAGAAATTTATGTCAGGATGAACGAATGTTGTGGTTTTATTGTTAAGCTGGATCATGTAATTTTTATTATTGTTGTGGTAAGAATGTAGTATATGTGTTTATGCATCCATATACATACATATATATATATATATATATATATATATATATATATATCTCCACATATAGTCAGTCATCTCTTGTTATCTGCTAGAGACAGGTCCCAGGACCCCATTTGGATATCAAAATCCATGGATGCTTAGGTTCCTTATATAGAATGGTGTAGTATTTGAGCATACTTGTGTTTATTTTTCCACATATTTAAATAATATCTGATGACTTAGCTAAAAACAATGAAAATGCTAATTTTTATTATGCTGAATTGTTAAGAGAATAATGACAGTAGGGGCTCATTTAAAAAAAAATATTTTCTATCCATGGTTGAACCTGCAGATGTGGAAACTGTAAATACAAAGAGCTGACTCTATACATACATGTAGCAGTCATTATGCAAAGATGAAAAATTATATCTTATTTTATCTGGAATTCCCCATAGCAGTCATTATATATTATTTTCTATTACTGAAAAACAAAATATCCCAAAACTTAAGAACTTAAACTAATGACAATTATTTCTCATGATTTTGTGAGTTGACTAAGCAGTTCTTTGCATGATGTCACCAATGTCAGGAGATGGTTGAAAGGTGCTATAATGGTCTCATCAAGGTGGCTGGTAGGCAGTGCTGGCTGGGAGCTGCCCTATGGGTCGCTGACAGGGACCTCAGTTCTGCTCAGGCCTCTTCACATACAAATACAGCATAGTATTTGATAGGTAGTAAGATTTCTTGCATTGCAGCTAGCTTAGGAGAGGGCAAAAGCAGAGTCTTCAGGGATTTTTCAGGCCCTCAGTATGAGACATCACTTCAGATAGCATCACATCAGCCATATTTTATTGGTTAAACTAGGTCAGAGAGTCAGGAAAGGAAGGCATCAATACTGGGAGATAGGGTTGATTGGAGGTCACTGAAACAATGCACACACATATCTATATCCATATATGCATATGGATATCTCTCTATTATCTGTCTTCTCTATATCTGTGTCTTCATATGCTCCACATACTCAAATGTAGTCTTTACTTTGTAAGAAAAGCTTATTCAATATACTCGACATTTGATACTTGATCTTATCTGAGAATTAAAGTTTGAAGTAGCCACAGACCACAGTATTTCAGAGGAAGAAAAGAACTTAGAGATCATCTGGTTTAACTTTCTTCTTTTCAGATGAGCGAATGAACTCACTACTCAGTGCTATCTCCATTAGATCCGATGTCATTTATCCTGTTTTCATGACAATACTAAGCAACCATTTGCATTGATTCAGTTGTTCTGATATCATGGAAGTTGGCAGTCTGCAATGATAATGCCCCAATCAAGTGGTACATTCACAGTCTGATCATTTCTTGGGGGCTTTGCTAATGATCTTGCATCTAAACTGGAAATACTACAAAGGAAAACTCTCATTCTGGAGGCAAATAATCAGGATCAACTTGATGTCCATGAACATGTCCTGGGAGAATAGAATAGAAGGCAGCCTATGTGAAGAGACCTCAACTCTAACAAGGAAAGATAATTTTCTGTTGAGATACGTATTTGCTTTACTGAACAAGAAAAATAACATGTATTTAAAAATTCCCAATGGACTTTAATTCATTTAGAAATTTTGGTCTCACTAGGCTGGAAGTGAATGTAAATGGTAAGTTAATCTTTACTTAATTAATGTATATTAGTGCATTTTGAGCTATATTCTGTTCAGTGATGCCCAATGTACTAGTTTATGAAAAAAGGTATTTATGTCCAACAATAAGGGATTAGTTAGGTTAATTATTATATATCTACTCCATTTAACCTTATAACTGTTAAAACCATATTTTAGGAGAATATTTGATGCCAGAATGAAATGTTCAGAATAATGACATATAGAGGTACACAATATATCACAAAGTTTGGAAAAACAATCTTTGTGCATAGTAAAAAATCAAAATAAATATAAACAAAGTAGTAAAGAGAATTATATCTGCTTCTTAGTGTTGAAGCATTTTTTCCTGTATTTTTCAACGTTTTCATAATCAAAAGCTGTTATTTGTTATCAATATGAAGAGGAAATAAAAAAGTTACTTAAAACTACAAACACCTATCTATTTATCAATCTTTATTTGTCTATGTTTTGTCTGCCTAGGTATTTATTCATTATTTCCCAACTTTTCATCTTTCTATATTTGCAAATGTTCCTAAAAGTCAGAATAGTCACATAAAATGTAATTTCTAAAGAAATATATTATGAGCCATAAAATCCCAGCAAAATGCATTTCATTAAAATCTCCCCAGAAGACAGAAAAGCGGATGCATCTGAATCCATTGCTTGTCCATGGCAAGGTTATGGGTGCATACAGATCCTGATCCTGACCCCTGCCTATAGCATCATAGCATAATGCCATTTGATCCTGAGATATCTTTGATCAATGTTTAATGATCAGAGTTTATGTAGCAACCAAAGACATCATGAAACAGCAGATATTTATAGCTTATGGCCAACTGAGGCTCTGCAAAACAGCTTTTTCCACGGTGTGATACAGTTCAATTGATGCTATTGGCATTCCACAGCACACAGAAACATATCAAAGAAATTTGTTATGCTTTGAGCATGAAAGTGAAGTAAAACACAGATAATTTGAGGAACTAGAAAACTTATCAGGGATGGGATCCACGGGCTGCCTGTCAGTTGGCAGACACAGTGCCACTGAGTGCTTGGCAGGACAGTGCATGCATGCAAATGTGAGCCGTGCACAGCGACAGCAGGTTTTCCTCCAACTGGAGGATGTTGCTATTCAAGGGGGCTGATGAATGAAACCAGAATTGCATCAACCGTAGTGGAAGGCGGACAGGAGCAGGAGACAGCTGCGCGGGTGACCGCTTTACAAGTAGAAGCTATCAATCAGAAGGCGTGAAAGGCCCAAATCCAGGGAAACCAGGATCCCACCCCCTTGATACCAATCCTAATAGAGTGCCAGTCACTGATGCAAATATGGGGACGAGGAGCATGATGACAGTCCCTGCTTTTCCTGAAGAATTAACTCAGCAAAAAATTGCCCCTTGTTCTCATTTACAGGCAATGCCCACATCATGTCTCAGAATATTTTTCTATAACAAAGGTTGTGGCTGTTCTATCTTGCAGCTATTTAGGCCTGTTTGGGACATTTCTTCAGGTGCTAGAGAGCAGATGGGTCTGGATTTTTCCTATCAGTCACTGATCTCAGGGTATCTACCCATGGGGAGGCATTAAAACTTTGGAACTTGGAAACCTGTTTATAGGGGAAGAGAGAGCAGAGGAGTTAAGAAATTGGCATCAAGAGCCAGTATGCCTGAATTTAGATGTCCAACCTGTCACTTATATTTTTTTGTTAACTGGGTTTTCTCATCTGTAAAGTGGGTTGATAACTAGTATAAAGATTGAACTCTAGAGTGGGGTTGTCCAATAAAAACATTATGTCAGCTACATATGGTAATGTATTGTAGCTATATTTTAAAAATATAGGAAAAAGATATATGAAAATATTTAGCCCAATATGTCCAAAACATTGCTATTTAAACACATAACTAATAGTAAGACATCATTAATGAAATCTGTTGTTTTGTACTAAGCCTTGGAATTCAGGAGAGTATTTTATACTAGTCAATTCAGATTAGCTACATTTCAAGATCCATGTGAGGATAGTGACTATGCATATTGAATCTCAAAGCTCTAGACCAAAAGAAACAGAATGCTATTTATGAATAGCCTTGAATTTCTGGAAAATAAGCTATGCAATAATGTTCCAGAGACTTTGCTGATCACATCCCTGAAGGCTAAGGCTGAAAAGGTGATTTTCTTCTTCTAGAAAAAGGAACATTCTCTTACAATGAGAGAAAAACCTAACAAAGTTATTCTGATGCTTATATTTCCTAAAGTTCTATTCATCTCAATCAAAACTGCATGCATGAGTTACTAGGCTGATTATTTTGGAGCTTTTTAAAAATAATTTAGTAGGTAAGCAGACATGTGGATGTACAATTGGGATATCCAAAAAGGTGGCTTAGTCACAGACAAATTATTGATCAATAGGCTATGTTATAGTCTTGACACCATCAGTAAGAACCATCACCTCTTTGCCTCATGGTGACTCTTACATGAGTCAACATCAGTAACATTAATAACATTAAAAATAAATACATGCATCGTGCTACATTAATAATGGTAATCTTGTCATCTTTGAAAATTAGGAGCCCCAGTTACTTTGCACAGTGGGATGCATATATTTCAGAGAAAAATAATTAAAATATTAATTACATATTTGGTAGAGGATTGCTTATCATTATTATGTTGCCATTACTGTTGTTATGTTGCACAATATTGCTTTATGAAGATTTTGCTTTCCTAGAGACTTTATAAGAAATAAAATCTTGGTGATATTTCATATTTACTCTGTTAAGTAAGCTCTCTGAGACATTAATACACGATATATCAGATGGAGCAACTATCAGATTCAGCAACAAGGAAATACACTAACCTGGCTTTGCTGTGGGCCGAAACTCATTAATCTGAAATGTTGAACATGAACCAGATGTCCTTGAGTCAAACGGATGCCTGGATGGAAAAAAATGTGGAACATCCATTTTAGGAGTGCCCTCGGTTAAGTTAATCATTGATAAACATTTACCTAGAGGTAGAAAGTGCTGTAGACTTAAGTTTCACATGTTTCTCTGATACTAATTGGTAGGGTCTCACTTATTTCTGCCATCACAAATTTCTTTGTGTTGCCAGCTGCCATAACCAGAGGGGAAATAGTAGTTGATGATATTATGGAACATATTGGGGGGCGGGGTTCAATAAAGATTGTACCTGGATGCTTAGTTCCCCACTTCTCTAGCAAAAGGCAAAGCAGGCTGTTGTTTTGACTTAGATGTTTGAGAGATTGGAAGGAGCAGAGTGACAGTGGAAAAGAAAAGTTGAGTCCACTGCCATTGCCAACATCCCATATCCTGGGAGGAGTAAGGAACAATAGGCCTTTTCTTTTGTTTACTGAATATTCTTGGAGTCTTTAGATGATGCTTGTGATTTAGATAGATCCCCCAAAATTTCTCCAGAATGAATAAATATATGATGAATAAGACAATCTTTGAAGAAAGCATCACACTTCTATAAGTGAAAATGCTTGGGCATGGGCTGAAAGATGACTAAATCTGACATTTTCAATGTCTAATAGTGCTATTATGTTCATGTTACTTTTCTTTGAAATTGTTTTTTATCTGTAAAATGAGAATCTTACATAATTGGAAGCATCTTTCAAATTTTTACTATTTGTAGATAACAATTTCACCTAGGAAGTCAACCCTTTTAATTATACCAATTTATATCATACAACTGGTTAGGTTAAGAAGCTGTATGAGAATCAAGTGATAATATAGTCCAGATCTTCTCAAACTTTAGTTTTAATTCCCAGGCATTATACTGGAAGAGATTCATTTTGTTTATATTATTTTTATGTTTTCTAAATTGTACTTAATATATGTCAATCAATTAAGTATTCATTGCAATTAATGAAACCCAGAAATATCTTTTCAAACAAAAAAAAAATGGGGAAAAAAGTCATGTGCCTAATGACTTTTCATGATCTTATTGACAACATTTGATCCTTGTAAAATGTTTTCTTCTATGTTAAGACATCATCTGTGTTTTCATTAATTTTCTGTTTCTATACCTCTAGTTTCCTTTTTTTATATTTGACTATTTTATAACTTTATAGAAATTTAAAAATATAAAAAAAGCCAGCTAGATTTGAAGTTCAAAGTAAATCTCACCCATTTTCAACTCAGATGTAATATTATAGAGCAGATGCATTTGGAAATAATTTGAGATAATTTTTGGCTTTAAAAAATTTGGGGGGTCTTCCTTTTTCTTCTTACATTTCAGGCAATTGAAAAATGTCAACCAATCTTGAAATAATCTTACCAGTTTCCAATGGTCTGGAGCATTCTCAAAACAACCCAATCAGTTTTTAACATTTTAGACAAGTTATCACTCCTTGGAAACATGGTCCCATGGAAATTAAATCTTTGACTTGATTGACCTGTCAAATGAGTCTCTTTCTATAGTGTCTGTTTCGCAAAGGGGAGATAAATTTGTGTAGAGTCAGGGCCATTTTCATTCAGTTTCAGCCTCAGTTAAGATGAGCAAAGGCAGTGACTTGAGTCTGTTTGTCTGAAACCTGAGTCTAAAGCCAGGGAGTTAGGAGAGCTGGTTCTGATTAACCTATATAGTGAGTCCAATGTAAATGCTATTAAAAACTCATTGAATGGTATAGGAACTGATTACTTACCCAGGGAGTTCTAAGTAAATGGAAGCAAATTGCCTGAGATTTAATTTAACAAACATTTACCAAGCATCTGCTTTGTTCACAGTCCTGTGCTTAGAGCTATGAGAAATATAAGGATGAAATAGATGCAGGCTGCCCTCCAGGAGCACCTGCTCTGCTTCTGTCTGATACAACCAAGACAAACATGTGTCATCAGTGTTTGAGAACAAAATTCCCATTGATCAAAATTTGGAACAAACTATGCAGAGTATGTGGTATGCAGCCAGAGGCCCATTCACCTGCTTAGACAACTGCATTGTAAAAAATGTCAGAATGTCTTAGGTGCTATAAGTAGCCTATGGAATAGAAAGAATCCCCCATTTCTGACCAGATCTATCAGGGGAAAGTTTTTTTGGGAGAAATAGCCCTTGTGTTAGTTTTTATCATTGTGACCAGAATAACTGATAAAAACAACTTACAAAAGCAAAAGTTTTTGGTTTACAGTTTTAGAGATTAAGTGTATGGTTGGCTGACTCCATTGCTCTGGGACAGAGATGAAGCAGAACATCATGGTGGAAGGGCATGGTAGGGGGGAGAGAGAGAGAGAGAGAGAGAGAGAGAGAGAGAGAGAGAGAGAGAGAGAGAGAGAGAGAGAGAGAAGCAGAGAACAGGTAGGAGCCCCAGTGATCTACCTCCTTCAATTACACTCGACCTGCTTATAGTTACCACCTAGGAGTCCACTCAAATTATTATTACATCAGGTAGATTAATTCACTGATGGGTTAAAACTCTTAGAATGGAATCATTTCACCTCTAACACTGCTACTTTGCCTACCACATGAGCTCTTTGAGGGGACATTTTTAGATCCAAACCATAATAGTCCCTCAAGAAACACTAGATCTTCAACAGGCTGAGGGTCAGAAAAAAAAATTCTAGGCCAGGGAAGAACATCTTGAGTAACAGAGCACTAAACACAGAACAAAACCAACACAAAACAAAGCCAATGATGATGCTGGTACTCTGGATTAGTATTGTTCTAAGCTCTTCACATGTACCAACCTGCTTCTTCTCCTACCAACCCTGGGATCAGGTGGGGATACTCATCTCCACATTGCAGATGAGGAAACTGAGTTACAGAGAAGTTAAGCAATTTTTCTTACGGTCTCCTACCTAGGAAGTAGGGAAGGGAGGATGCTAGTCTGGACTTTATCACATGGCTAGGTTGCCTCTCAAAACTCTGAGGTAGAAAAATTCAGAGTGTATTTAATTTCTGTGTATATACTGACAGGGTTAGGCAATAGCTTTATGGAGAGAGATGTGTGGATGTGGTTTAGAAAGTAGGGGAAAAAAACATGAAGATATTTTGTGAAAAATGGGAACCATGAGCCATTGCATAAGACAAAGTCTATGTTTTAGGAAGAAAACATTGTTGGTTGAATATGGATTGTAAGAAATAAGAAAGAGATTAACAGGAGAGCAGCCAATTATTTGTCTCTTTCAATAATCCAGGTGACAGATGGGGTGACGAGGGACTCAGATGTGTGACAGTGGGGATGGAAACAGGGGCCAAGAAGGAGACATTGTGAAGATCACATTAAACTTCCACAGAGATCTTGACTTGTCTCACAAAAAGTGTTCTTGTTTTCTGTCTATGTGGGGACAAATCTGAGCATTTCCAGACGTGTGTCACACCACCAGCTCCATGCTCTACATCCTGGACAAGTGCTTGGTGAAACCCTTAGCCCTTTGTAGAACATTAGCCCTTTCTAGAACATTTTTACAAGCAGCACTGCCATGGTACCTGCACACAGTTGGCTACTTCTTGAGAGTCTTGCCCTTTTGGGGTGTTTCTGTTACAGTCAGTGACTTATGGGGAAAGGAGAAAGAGACAGAGAGAGAGCCTTAGTAGTATAGTAGCTTAAATTTTTAGATATCATGGTCCCTAAGGGTCTTTGTAATCCTGACATTCCAAATTTTTTCAAATCTTGTGTTTATGTAGATATCCAAATACTTACAACGTTAGTCACATTTATCATTTATTAGAAATGTCTTTGCTTAAATGTAAGATAGATTGTCTAATGATAACACCTTCTGTTTCTGTGTCACTTTGTCTCTTAAAAATGTCAAATATCCTTAAAAAAAATCAAATGCAAAATGTACTTTAACTTTCATTCCATTGAAGGGAAGTATGAGGCCTTAAGTCATAGTTCTGCCACAGCTAGTTAAAATGGAAACTTATTTTGGATAAATGTAGAACAGTTACTATTCCAAGAAGATTTTAGAACAATATTTTTGAAGCAGTGGCTATTCGAAACCACTGCTGGAAGAGAAAAAGAAAGGCCATAGAAAGAAAACCTGCATTATGAATTCTAGAATCCTAAAGTTGCCCAAATGGTTGGTTTCCTAAGGGCCAAGCTGCTTTACAGATCCTGAATTATTCAGACCTGTGCTTGGGAGTAACCAGGCTTTAGTATGCTGAAGATGTTGTTTGAGGCTTCCGGGGTCACTGCAGTTATTAAAAATGGGTACCAAGGCTCTGGACTACTAATCAGACAATGGCAGACGGACTCAGATACACCCTGGAATTTGTAATAATTCAAATGGGTCTGGTCAATAGCAATGTTAAATATAGAAGCAAGAAACACATCACATCTAGTTGCAATACATTTGTACAAAAAAATTCTCTAACGTCCGTCTCAAGTTTCTGTAAGCACAAGGAAGCAGAGCTCTGGTGTGCAAGAAAAAGCTTCTAATGGCTAGCCCAGTGGTAAAGTAACCCCTACAGTGAAGTTATAATTACAATGTTGTCAAAAGAGTCGTGAGTCAAAGTTTCACAGGGGGGACAAAAACCCCTATTTATGGGAAAATATTATGCTTTTCATTTGATACGAAAGTAATTATTGCAAAGGTTCTCCTGGAAGATCTTGGAGACAGTCGCCCCCTCTTTAATAAGTCCTTGTGGCAGCTAAGTGGGGATCAGGAGTATTCTTTATCAGGTTTGCATTCAAGTAGCACTAAATCTATGCAGGTATGAATTAAATAGTATCTGAGTTTAATTAAAATTATAAAAAAGGAGAAGAATGGTTGGTAGACTGCTCGACTGCATTTTAACCAGTAACCTCAGACCCTAATTAGAAATGCTTTTCATATCTTCTCTGTGCAAGGGCTTAATCTGACGTGAGTCTGTGAGCCAGGGCTTGGGGACCGGTGTTAATTCTGCATTCGATCTCAGTTTGTATGGAGGCGGGCGGCGCTGATTGACCGCACCGAAGCACAGATCCCATGACCTTGTGGGGATTTTCATGTGAGGTGTTAATTGAGAGGGTGGGTTAATCTTTGAGCATCATTGTCCCCAAGCTCTGGGCAAAGTTTGTGCTTCGTTTCCTTACTCGACAGTACATTTGATCTCTACCTTGTCCCTCCATGACAGTTTCATAAGCCCACCACAAACTCTCTCTTGATAAATTTGTTGGGGGAAGATACGCTCTTGCCCTCTTGTTTGATTTCACGAGCTTGTTTGTGTGCCCAGCTCAAAAGGGAGAGGAGTGTCTCACCGAATTATATTCAAGTCTGACTTAGAGACAGATAAATGCACAAATAGTAAAGATCTTGGCTTCTCCTTCCTGCCCCTCTCTCTGCTCATACCCCTCCCCTTCCTTGCAGAGTTCAATCTCTCAGGGAAAAAAAAAATAAAATCATCCACTGGGAGATGAACAGCATCAACACTAGAAGGAAGCAGGAGGCAAATTTGAAGGAAAGATTTCAATGGTGTTCCATAGGAGAGCTGCAAAAAATATTATTTTTTATGCCTTCCGTGCACAAAGCCTAAAATAATGAGAAAAGCAAGTGGACACTGTGGGGGATAGTACTTCTGTAACAACACACAAACACACACACACACAAAATGTTCACATAGCACTTGTGTAATGTGCAAAAAGACCTCCCATTCCTTTTGCTTTTTAAAAATAAATAATGAATGACTTTTTTTCATGTGTTATTGTATAGGCCTGTCATTTCTATCATGAGGAGTAAATTTTTACTCCAGGCAGGATTAATGTATACTGGCTGACCTTAAAAATGACTCCCAAGTGAGCAGGATGGTAGTTAAAAGAAGCAGAAGTAATGGTGTTCACAGGGAACATAGGGAAGTGACAATGATTTTAAAAAAAAAGGATTATAAAAAAGCACAAACGTTAGCTGTCCTTGGCATGCAACGCATTTCTCTGATTTGTTTCATTACAGCAGCTGTAGATGAGTTTAATTACAAGGCTTCAAGACCCTTTTTAGCACCATTGCTGAAATGCTGGGAGAACTCCGTGGAACAGTGTAGAGGTGATGGGTGATGGGCAGTCACAGAGTCCCCGCCCGAGGGGACTGAGGGAAGAGGCGGGGGCTTGTCACACAATGGGTCACTGTGCCTTGCCTGTGGCAGGCTTCCTCTATTGCCTTCCCTGACTCCACAAGGCAGGGGTACAGAAAACGGTGGAGGGAGGCAGAGGCCGATGATCCAGAGACGTTGTCATTTTCCTGGCCATCACAGAATACGATGCAGCCACTGCCCCAGGAAGGATGAGTGGCATCCCCTAACCCCCAGCTCCTGCCTGCTCTGTGCTCCCTCTTCCAGTTTGGCTTTTAATTATTTTGAATGGTCTAGTTAATTAATATGAGACAAAAATTCTCTGTTATTCGAATTGAGTTCATTTCAAAGAATATTGATAAAGTAATATTCATCCTCATCCTCATATTAATAAGTTAATGGCTTTAACATTTAAAGACATTTCATGGTTCTGATAATAAAACTAACCTTTGGCCGTGATAGTTACAGTCTTTTTGCACACATTGACTGATTTAATACACAGAAATCTAATAATTTTTCCTTAACAAATTCCTGGATATTCAGTTTCCTCCAAATCACACCATTTTAGTGGTAAGAGAAAAAGAAACTCCTTCTAATTTGCCAAACATAACATTGTTTGTGTCCTTGTCTGGAATTATTAGTCCCCCTCCCCTTTTTTTCCCCCCTCTTTTAAACCTGTTGGTTCTTCAAATACATTATCCCTTCATGAGGCTGACTCCTTTGCAAACTAAGAATTTGAATTCAGTATGCAGAGATGTGTGTTTAAATCTAGCCAGGATGAAAATGCAGTATAGCATCTCAAGACACTTTTATTTCAGCCATTTGTCATGCATTTGCCTGAAAGAAACCCAAACCCTGTGGCTTCATTAGTGTTTCAATCAGCTTCCTCACCTCTAAGCCCAGGGTCTTTGCAAGTCAGGGCAATGCCACCAGGAAAATCAAAGCCTTCAAACCATCATTTCCATCACTGGCTCCAAGTCCAGGAAGGCAGCTTCAGCAACCCACCGTCCAATACCTCGTCGCTGCTTCCATTGCTTAATTCTGAGCCCAGATTTCAAATTATAGTTTTACTTTGGTTTCTCAAAAGAAAAGGTTCAGGAGCCCGGTAAACGGCCTCAGCCTGCACGGAGGGGATTAAGAGGTAGGACCAAGAGTGGAGGGAAATTGAGGATATGACAGAGGCCACCGTGAGTTCAAACAAAATTTGGCCTGCCGAATGCAGGAAAAATCCCCTGGTGACAGGTGCCATCTTGTGGGTCATTCTGCCACTCTGCCTCCTGCCACTTTTTATAACAAGAACAGATAAAGGAGGACTAGATTCTTAGAGGCTTAGAATTGGAAAAGTAATTCAAAGAGATGTGAGCAGAGTTGGCTCCAGGCTTTACATGACACCCTAAGCATCAATATTTTGCTTTCTAGCTTTGAGTGCTAGTGAGAAATTTAAGAGAGTATATAGGAGGAGAATTAGATGTGTAACTAAGACATTCCTATTTCGAGTATAATAAATAATAACTTCTAAACATCTTAAATATTTCCTTCTTGAGAGACATATAAATATTAGGTTCTTGCTTAGGCAAGACCCAGACTTCAAAACTCTTCAATTAAACCTGTCAATTCCAAGGATTGTGTTGCTAACATCTGTACACACATTTGGTTCAGGCACATATTCTGTTCTGTTCAGCAAGTTTTCTCTTTCTCTTTTTCTTTCTTTTCTTTTTTTTTAGATAATTGACTTATTGACTTTGATTGAACTGGTAAACTGGTTTCCATGCTATTCATAGGTTCACCAAAATAATATCTCATCTTTTCCTCTTGAATTGAGTTGTCTAATAATAAAGAAATACACTAAAGAGCTAAAAAGTTAGTATTAATGATAGAGGCTATACTTCATTTTAAAAAGTCGCAAAGGTGTCTTTTGGGTTTTTAATACTTTGACAGGCTATCACCCTCCATAAGCAGGAAGGAAAATACATATTGGAGGCTGGGAGTGGATACAATACTTTAGTGTGAGACCCAGGTCTATGATTTATAGCAAACTAATTTCCTTATAAAAATTACATAAAACAGGAACCCCAACCTCTATGTTGTATCAGTCATTCCAATTTTATTATATTTAACACAACTGTGTCTTTACACATTCATATGGAAAATATCTCATTATTTGGCAGACAATTGCGTTTGGACTGTAAATTTCATTGCCAAGTACTTAAGTATCCAGTGGGGTCTATGTTTCTTGTTTCTTGGGTTTCAAAGGACAATTAACTTAATAATGAGCTGCTGTGAGCCTTTATATTAGCTTAGTTCAGAGCCAAATTGCTAAGTATCTGTGAGGTTGGATTCATAGGTCTGGCCTTCCATTTGGTTAGTTCCAGGTCTTTATAGGATTCAGGGACACACTCAGA
This sequence comes from Marmota monax, assembly GCF_021218885.2. NCBI lineage: Eukaryota > Metazoa > Chordata > Mammalia > Rodentia > Sciuridae > Marmota > Marmota monax. Next base: position 18,634,430 of record NW_026692254.1, on the reverse strand, counting down.
CTTAAATGGCAACTCCTGACAATGGGATTATGCTGAATCATTGTATGGTCCTCTACAAAACATGGTGATATTTTTCAGAAGTCCTAAATTTTCTGCTGATGTGTCATTTTTGAAATCAAACACAAATATTGTTTTCAAATCCTTGATGGGAAATTTTGCCACTTTTAATGAGGGGCCACAAAACTTTATTAAAGGGTCATTAAAAACAGGCTACTACTGCTTCTTAATCTCTCTGGCTCCATCCTCTCACCCACAAGAGAAATATCTAACAGAGCAAAAGAGGCTGTGTGTTCCATTATGAACCAGCTCTGTGATCCCAGCCCAGGGTTTTACTCAGAGCACAAACCATCTGGATTTGCGTGGGGTGAGAGTGTCAGCTCTCCCCCAGAATTTCAGCATCAGACTGGGGCCTCTGCTCCAGAGCTCGCCTCTGCCCTTTGAACTTCCCACCTTCACACCAGTTCCCCCAAAACAACTCCTCGAAAGACAGGAGTCAGCCCCTGAAAAGCATACCAGGCATTTTAAAACACAACCCTGACATTTCCTCAGCATTTCCATAGCGAAGATTCTCCCTGTGTGCAACCTTCCCCCCTACCCCCCTTCAATCAAACACGGCACCCGCTCTCTCATGCTACTGCAAAGAAGGAAGGAAAAAAAAAAGTTGGCAATTTAATTCAAACAAAAGAAGCTTGAAATCTATAAGCACAGCAACTCTGAGGCTTCTGGCAAATAGAATTCTAATTAGTATGCTGCTATTTTTCTTTTAGACAGATGAGCGATGCCCCCTATTGACTCTAGCAGGCAGGCTGGTAAGGGGGAAAAAAAGAGGGGGGGCAGGTGGGGGCTAGCCAGCAAACACTGCAGATTGCAAATTATATTGCAAACCTTGCCAAGTCCCGGCTCTTGGCATCAGATTTTTAATGACACCCTGGAAAAAGGAAAAAGAAGCCCTCAGCTAAGGGATAAAAATGAAGGGTTTTATACTGTGATAAGTCTTCGCTTAAAACCCAAATGGCCAAGCGCACATTAGGGTTTTAAAATATTCATAGATAGAAGTGAAAATGAGGATATGAGGAAGTACATTTGTTGCTTGGTCAATTGACAACTCATTCTGCATATTAATACAAAGCGATGATCTAATTTTAAAGGGATAGCCTATTTTTTTTTTAATGTGACTTTTGATTACTCTGAGACTAGGGGAAAAATACCACAGCAAAGGCTAGGGATGACTCAGAATGCCAATTCCTTTTGATGTTAGACCTAGGACTAACTACTTCTTTGGTTAGAAATTCTGGGGGCTCTGAAATTCTGCTTCCCTTCTTGTGTCATCTCTGATGCATCCTGCCTGAACACTTTGATATATTTTTTTTCCCTTTCTTCCTCTCTTTTCCTTCTGCAGTGCATGAGGCCCTTCACAGTTGTGGAATTTTCTACACAAGTAGACAGATCATCATAATCAGGAAGTCCATTCCTTTTAATACTTAGTCCACCTTCTGTTCTGAGGAGCAAATTTTGGCATGCATACTCTGATGTTGAAGGTCTGAGCATCAAAAGAAAGCAAGAGGGGTTAAAGGAGAAAATATTAGCTCCTACCAAGGCAAAGAAAACATCATGGTCCAAATATGAGAGTTTTAGGAAATTGTGTTTAATGGGTAATCTTGGATATATAGTCTAAAACATTCATGTATGAACTAGATTGCAGCTGTTTGGGGTGGGTCGGGAAGTTATGAATTTATTCTACTTTGTACAAACTTTAATTGAATTTGTTTTTTTTTTAGAGCATCAGAGATATAGGAAAAACATTTTCAAAATTCTAAGAACTTCTTTAACTTTTCTAGTTAAATATCACACTTTTTACAACTTATTCACATGCTTTTGTCCTAAATAGGCAAAAGGATATGTGTCCATACTGTGAAGCAGGAATGGGAATCCTTAGAAAACAGTAGGAGATTAAAGATATAGTGCTGACCATGGCCAGTACAATACTCTGAGCAGTGAAATTTTGAAAGTAGAAGTTGTGCTTATGTTCATGGTCATAATATTCTACAAGTACAGCCTTGCTAAATTTGGAGGATAAAAGGTGCCAATTAACTGAGGAACTGAAGTAAAATTCAACTCCTCAAGAACAAATGATTTTTTGTTTTTTGGTACCTGGGATTGAACCCAGAGGTACTTGGCCACTGAGCCACATTCCCATCTCTATTTTGTATTTTATTTAGAGACAGGGTATCACTGCGTTGCTCAGCAACTCGCTTTTGCTGAGTCTGGCTTTAAACTCACGATGCTCTTGCCTCAGCCTCCCGAGCTGCTGGGATTACAGGTGTGCACCACTGTGCCTGGCAAATGGAATATTTTAGAGGATATTTTCCAAGAAGAAATAGTACCCAAAATTGCAGAAAAAGATTTGCTTCTGTAAGAAGAAGCCAATATATACTGGTCAGGCCCTTACTGATGTAGTAGAATTGAGGATTTCCTTGGAATGATGCAGAAAGAATGACACTGGTTTCCATATTATGATTCAAAATTTTTTTTTTAGGCCAAATAAAGTTTTTCAGTTGAAAAACTGGATTTTTGGTTACATGTAAACTTTTATTTGTTTACTTATTTATTGATGCTGGAGATTGAGCCCAGGGCCTTGCACATGCTAGGAAAATGCTCTGTGTGGGCGCACACACACGCACGCACACACATGCACAAACTTATTTAAAACATTATATTTAAAGCAACTTATTCGTACGTCACCTGGAAATGGTTCTGAAATATGCAGAAAAAAAGATCATTTTGTTATTTTTCATAGCTTACCCACAAGGAGGTTACTGTTGAAGTCCTGTCGTGTGTGATTGCACACAGGATGTTGAGAAGGACAGAGCCAGCCTTGTTGGTGGCTGAGAAGCAGAGGCCTGCTCAAGTTTTAGAGAATGACTTTTAAATGCTACCCTGCATAATGATTTACCTAATTTGATTCCTCAGTACTTTTAAGGACAGTATTTCATGTGTTTGAAAGGGGGAGATGAGACTAGTGAAGCCTGTGCCACAGAACACAAAACACAAAGTTTAGGAGCTTTCAATGACAATGGTGAACAGGAGAGTCAAGTGTTGCTTTTGAGAGCAATGCTGCCAGTGTCTTATCAATTATCAAAACTTGCAATTACTCCGGACAGAGCTGCTTTTCAGTAAAAAACTTTCTCTACTCCCCACCCCCTCCCCACCAACCTCACATGCTGGTTGAATTCTGTTCTCAGGTGAAGGGAGGTGACAAGCAATTTTAGCACCCAATGGCTTAAAGGAGTTCAAATGACCACTGAAGTCATATTAACTTGTCAAATTGACCAGTATTTTCTGTCATTGAAACATTAGAATGAATAGCTCCAGACAATAAAATTGTTTCAATTATACTGCATTAGGCCTGGGCACAAGTAAGTAAAAGATGCAGAAGGCAAAGGGGAACGTCGGTCCATGTGTTCCAGGGTACTGACAGTAGAATTCCACTGGCAACCATTTAAATGCATACCTGTTAGTGGGACACAAGGTAGTACTCATCAATGAATTTCCATTAAGGAAAGTGGGTGAAGCTATCTTACACCAGTCCAAAAAAAGAATGCAACTGTTTATTGTGGTAATATTGGCTATGGATATGAACTAGATTAAATGAAATTATCCCAAGTTATTAAAGTCACAGCAAATCGGTGCTAATTATACTAATTGAGTATTAATTGAGGTTTCTTTTATAAATAGCAAGGAGGCGAGGTAAAAAGGAGCAATTTTCATAGTCCAAAATGAACACAGTTCTGTTCACCCTTCTGTTTGCACCAGAAGAGGTATTGATCCTTTGCAATCCCCCCTACTTTGTTTCTCCAAAGACGGAAGCTGCCTAAAGCAGAGAGGGCTGGAGCTGGTATGGATTCCTGCACGGTTGCAGGCTGCTGCAGACCAGGGAAGCCAATTCAGAGTTTCCCAGTGGGATGGCACATTTGTGCACATGCATGTGTGTGGGTGTGGGTATGTGCACGTGTGTGTGAGTGTGTGGCATTGCCCAGAATTTGAGGCTTGATTGACAGACCGCTGGGCTACACTCACAATGTGCCAGGACTCTGACTCTCCCATTGGAGGGTGATGGGTGTTCTCAGGCCAAGAATCTTAGAGCCAGCAGGGGGATAACAGGATAACTGAACAGGGTGTGTGTGTGTGTGGCAGGGTGGCAGGTGCGGAGTGTCAATTGATGTCTTTTCTTTTTATAGTAAAGTCCCATAATGTAGTTGAGAGGTTTATATATCTTTATAATGACCCCTTTTTCCATCAAGGGAAGAATAGGGCCACTGACAAAAAATTATTATTGTAATACAATCTTATTATATACTTAGTTTCATTCCTCTTGAGTTGGCATGCTATGTAAATATGAATATATATATATATATATATATATATATATATATATATATAAATGCTATAATATATATGTATATTTTAACAACAAAGAGGCCATTCTTTGGCTTATTTCTGATGTGTCCAAAGTTTATAATCCTCAATATTTTTATTTAAAACCCATGATACTTTTCTATTACAAATCCATTTCTCATTGCCATTGACTGACAATATTTTTTGAACACATATTTATTTGTAGCAGAGAACAGGGAGTGGCAAGGGATAGAAAGGTGATGAAGAAGTAACCTTGGCACTTCCGGAGTTCATAGTCGAGTGTGTTGGTACACATTTGCATGTGTGTCTGGAGAGGTGCACAGGTAAAATACGATTTGCCATAGTTCCCTTTCCTTGTCTTTCTTGTACTCCTGTGTAACAACAGAGACATGGCTATCAAATAAAACACTTCCTTTTCCTACTTAAACCAAGCAGTTATGTTGGGTGCCAGTGGCAGATATTCCTCATGGTGGTTGTATCTCTATTTTGTGGTAATAGTCATCCAAGGTAAATGGCATTTAGGTATATGTTACAATTACCTGTTTAAAATCTCATTTATTTATTTTTTTTATTTCTATGACACTCAAAGTCATGGAAATGTCTTACAATGTATTGGTCTCTTTGAGACTCCATTCATTTCATAGTTCTTTCCTAAACAAATGTTGTATGTATACATTATGCACGATTAAAACACACCACACATATAATGATTTGCTGCATATTTATGCTACAATCAAATCCCAAGGTAATTCTGTAGTCAGGACAGAGTGCAGACTACTCTCCTGTAAGTACTGGCTTGATACAGTAAATTCAAAAGAGAGCATTGGGGGTTAGCAGTTCCAGCTGAAAGGAAAAATCAAGAAACAGCAGTTGCATCGCTTTTGTCTTCAGCCTGCTCTTCAAGATGTAAGAGTCTCCAGTGGGTGGGAGACCTACATTCCACCTCCCAATTCTGGTGATAACCCTGCTGGTTACACTTTACAATTACCTTTTTAAAATGCCAATTAACCCATTCAGTGCTGTTTGGCATCCTGTGAGCAGTCAATGACAGCCACATTGCACACCACAGCCTGAGAGTAAAGAAAACACACTTCCACATGCACATGTATGTGCATTTGCACACCCACATGCACATATGATTAGAACTGGAGGGAGGGAGGGACGACTGGTGAGGGGGATAGCAGCAGAGTTCTTGATTGCTGCAGAAGCCCTAGTGTGTATTATTGTGGCACTTGATGTTGCATAGGAATTTAATAATTTTTTTCCATTGATAAAAATCAGGAATATGCAGATGCAATGGAATTCCTGTGCCATTGAGCACTATGAAGAAGACCTGAATGTACAGATATTATTTACACAAAAGAAAGCAGTAAATGAGATTTGGCAAAATCCCCCATTTTTTAATTGTATCTCACCAGCTTGAAAAGCAACTGCAAGTTAATTTTAACTGTATCGCTTTGGATGTTATATTTGGTGTTTACTATGAAGAAAGTAGCATTGATTTAAACTCAACATTTTCTATTTCAAAGCAATTAATAAAATTACTGTTTACTTACATGGCATCTTCTGCCTCCAGCTTCAAAGCACTTCCCAGCACTTTCTTATTTCTTCTTAATATGGGGTACATTGGGCAGGAGATGAGTGTTTGTTGTATTTCTTCAGTAAAGAAATGGAGGCATATACAACTGCTTGCATGGCTCCTCAGGGTTCATGGCACAGAACATCCTCCAAGACCTTCTTCCCAGGGTGAAGTGTGTGTTATACTGGATTGGAGTTCATTGCTTGGTTATGTAGAATTTTGTTGTTTTGTTGGGACACTCAGTCAAAATGCACAGTAATTTTGACTGATTTGCTAAAGAGAAGTGGAGTAGAGAGGTAAATAAGGAGGATAATGTGTACTGGGGAGATACCAAATAAAGAATGGACCTCCTTAAAACATGTAATGTTACCTGCAAGAACTTTTGGCAATGTTTTCCTATAGAGAAATGGCTCACTTTTATAAGGAACATGGGCTTCTTCCATCCCCAGGAATGCCAAGGCATATTTCTGCCTCAATGAATTCATTGCATGGGGCATGTCCCAAATATTTCCCAAGATGATTTATACAAATAACATAAATGATATTCAAGCATAGATCCAGGTTTCTTGGCTATAAAATTGATCTGGAAGCCAAAATTGATTGGTATAACTGAATCTGTCAGTGGAAAGGAAGATAAGTATTTTCAGTCCTTTTATTAAATATGAAAATTCAGGAGCAAGGGGGTTTGTCAAATTCAAGCATTTTCTCCTGAAGTCCATTTTTAGGCTGGTTTGCATTTGAGTCATTTAAACTTAACTTTCCATTAAAATATCCACTTGAAGAATTACCAAGCTGAACATAAATATAGCTGCTTGTTTTCCACAGTTTATGTATGTGAATATTGTTTTATGAGCTGTTGTGGTTTTGCTCCAGTAACTGGCAATGTTTCTTTGCATTGAAAATGTTTGCAAGACTTCAGAAATAAATCCCCAGGAGGTGGACAATGACTTTTCTCAACCAGCAGTGAAAGTTCAGTTGCAGACACACTTTTCATACAGATAAACAAGCATGTAATTGGTCAGTGTTTCAAGTAGACTTTTTTTTAGCATGCATCAGAGCACAGTTTTTTCATATTTTACCTGTTTGTGCTGTAAAAAAATAAGAATTAAAATAGCCACTCCAATTTACCTTAATAGTAAAGAGATAACCAACCAAGAGTGGAATTAGACAGGCTGGGTGAGCAAGGGCTAACTAGCCATAGCTAGTCACAATGATTATTTAGCTTTCAAACTATGGCATTTATTTGTAAACTGAGGAAAATAATTTATAATTTCTCTCTAATAAGAAATGAAGAGTTTTAGAGGGGATAGAAGAATATGGACATTCCAAGTCTGTCCTTGAGCTACAACAAATAAAATAACTAAAATCTAATACAAACTTCCCCGCTGGGTCCCTATACTTCATAGTTAGAAAATGACACAAAGTAATACAATAAAGCCTTGGGCAATGTTAGTGGCTTCTGCAGTTTTAGAAATATATATATATGGTTCAGGTAGTTTTGAAAGCTCCATAATGTTTAATTTTAAAGTTCTCCCCAAGCCTCGGAGTTTGTATGCATGTGTGTATAGTAAACTGAATCAAGACAAAAGGTGTTATGTTTTGTGTATGTGTCGGATAACATAAATGTATTAATATATTTTATACATATATTTTTATACAAAATATACATACATATTTTGCTATATGTACACATACACACACAATATGCAGTTAACACTGATTAAAAAGAAATCCAAAAGGAGAAATAATTAACTACAGGAAGGACAAAGTGAAGGACAGTGTACACACACTATCTTGATGAAATAAATCAATTTGATCCAAAATGGATATTTACAATTCATATTGCCCTGAATTTGTAGTTCATCTTAACATTTCCCTATTAGACTAAGAATGGGTAAGAAAAAGTTCTTTTTTTTTTCTATCTTTCTTCTCTCATTCTCAAACTCCTTTCCTTATAGGGTAGATTGCCATTTTTTACAAATATTTCACTCTTTGTTAGTAATATTTACATAAAGCATAAAATGTATCATAAAAAAAACCACTACAGAAATTATGGTTTAATATTTGTGGTATTTTTACCCAAATATTACTCTCCATACAGACTACAAACAACCAGATTGGATAGGGAGGAATTATTTTTATATGCAATGGTTTGTTGCAGTCTGTATATCAACTGGGAAAAAAATTAGTGCTAACGTCTGGACTCTGAAGCACCTGGAGTTGTAACAGATGTTCTTTGGACAGTTAAAGGACAGGCAGTTGACATATTTGGCTGATGAGTCATAGTGGAAGAAGACAATATGGATTGGTGGCTCTTAGGTATAAGTAACATTAGTATGATAGTAGAGCTGGAAAGGTTGAAGGACATGGCAACATATTTTAAATATTTCTTGTTAGCTCTTCATAAAGGTTAAATAATTAAAAATGAAGGTTAACGGGTTCAGCTTGTTGCAAAGTGGTAAATTCAACTTTATTTCATCTGTATCTACAGATAAATCATATGTACCTATAAATCTATATCTATTTCTCTATTTACCTTTTTACTGTCTGCCTTTTTGATGACCTAGGAACACAGTACATCCTCTAAGTATTCTGGGAATGGGGTAAAAAAATTCACAGATGAACTCAGGGAATGGTTTTTTTATGTGAGTCAACACATATAATAGTAGCATATACTATGAAAATGTACTATAAAATAACTATGATGTACTGTATAAATATAGTATGAAATTGATTTTAGCACTGATGACATTCATGCCTTCTTTACAAAAGTTTTACTGCTTTTCATCCAAAAAAAAAAAAAAAAAAAAGCAGACAAGATTGGAATGTGTATGACACTCAGGGTAAGTAGCTAAACAAGTGAACATTGTTGAAAGAAACTAAAGAAAATAATAATTTATAAGATGCTGTCCATGATAGAGTGGAAGCATGCCTGATTTCTGATCATAAAGTAAAGAACAGTAATGCTGTTTTCTTCCTTTTATGGCAAAAGTTCTCGTGAGGGTTTTGAAAGACAGTTGCGTAGATGCACGCACACACAACATGCGTTAATGTGAATTTCTCTCTTCTCTGTCGGTTCGGCATACATTAGAAATCTATGTGTAGCACCGTAGGTGCAAACTACAATAGGTGGATGGATATTTACCCAAGGAAATTTGAGCCGCGGCCTTTCATTTTCAGAGAGCTGCTACCTAATCTCAGTGTAGCATCAGGACAAAGGACACCTCATTCCTCTTGCGCCTGCCCTGCGAACCAACCCTTTGTGAACCACCTAAGTGATTAGAATAATGGGCTGGGAAAAAAAAAAGATAAAATACAAATTTCACTCAGATCTGCTTTGGATTACTTCCTCGTGCCCCTGCCTTTATTGAGCGATTTGGAGTTTCATTAGAATTCAGAATTCCTGTGGAAAGAGAAACCACGGTGGCACGGACTTCTCTTTCAAGGGGATTGCAGGCTGACCCATCAAAATGAAAAGGCTCAATGTTGTGCTGACAGGTCCCCAAGCAGCCCTGAGTGACAGCTTCATTTCAGGAGTTCTCAGATGAGGTTTGAATTGAGGGGGGAGAGATAGTGCTGGAGATACTTTGTTCCCTAAAAGTGTCAGAGTCAACTCCACAGTTCACCGACCAGGGGCCGAGGTACAAAAGGGAGCCCCTCTCCAAATTCATTATTAATGTCTCACGAATATTCACTCCCTACAAGGTTTCATTTAGGGCTTAGAGTTCTTAGCCAGGGATTCCTTTTTATTACAGCTGTGGGGACAAAATCAAACAGAGATAAGAAAGAAAGCTCTGTAAAGAGACTACAGCCAAAAGTTACAACATTCTGCTGGGACAGTTTTTTTTTCCCCCCCAAAGGAATTGTGATTTAAGTAGGGCATTCTCCCAACAAATACTGCAGCAGAAATCTAATCAGATGATGAACTGAAGTCTGGTCTTGCAAAAGAAAAGTGTAAGCTCTTTCTCCATTGGAATGATCTGATGTGAACTGCAGTTATAATGGAAAATAATAATGCATAATGGTTCCTGATAATTGTGTACTCCTGGTCATGGAATAAATTTTGTACATCTTTTCTAGCAAGAGGATGTTGAATAAGATGAAGCGGGTACCTACTCTTCTATGGCAGGTTTTTATGTTTCCCAGGCAGTCAATATTCAGTGAGTCACTATGTTCACCTTCCAGAGCCCTGGCCACTAATGAAAGGCAGCTTAGAAGAAACAGACAATAGACAAAATTCGGCTGCCCCATAGAGCATTTTTCTCAGGATGCTATCCTTTTTTATTTTCACCTCAGGGCAGATATTCTCCTGAATAAGGAACAGTTTCAAAATTTATGCAGAGTTTCTTAAAATAATAGCCATAGTACTAAAAATATTTTTAAAAAATTATATGAAATGCAAACAGTGCACTCCCCTTTCCTCCAAAAACACCAAAATTTCGTTCCTTTAATGTCTTCTTATATTGCTTGCCTGCCTCTGAATTGCATCATAAAATGTGTATCTTGGTATTATTTTTAAAAGGAAGTAATAGAGCCCAAAGTGACATAAATATATTGAATTGCCTAAGTATAAATAAATTAGACATAATATTAGAAAATTTCACGAAGTATATTTTGCCTTTACTTAATTTTTTTATGTTTTGTTTTCTTTAATGAATGTACTTAGGCTATGCATTAATGTGTTTTCAAAAAAAAAGCACCCTTCATTTGTTTCTCTTTTTACAATGATTCATAATATTCATCATAACCTGAAAAATTAAGAGGGAGAGAAATTCATCTTTTCCATGGGAAAGGGAAGAGCTTAAAAACCATAAACATCAATCAGGGCATTTGTCCCCTTCCATTTTAAGAAATTTCACTTGCATATAATGTTTTAGCAAAATTCAGAATGTATTGTTCAAGCATTGATACCATTGAAATTTTATTCCATGTTTCCAATAAGAGTGAATTTCTGACTATTAACTTAATGAATTCTTAATTTTGAATGCTAAAGTTTTGTGGTCTCAGAGCTGGCAGTCACTAGCAAAAGTGAGATGGAGAATAAAGATATTATTGAACTAAATCTAGCAAACACAACCAAGCCCTTATAAAAGGTATTTGTTAGGATCATTTGAGTTTTTCTTTAAAAAAAAGTTCAGTAATTATATTCTGTGTTATCCAGAAAAATAGCTGAGCTTTCTTCCTCACTTTATCAGTAAGAGGTAACTCATAGTTCAATTCTTAAAGGTTGCCCATACCTCTGCTATGAATAGAATAACATATGCTGTGAAGTTCCCTACTTGACTTCAGTGCTTTCAGTTTTATCCCATAGAATCAAAACTATTTACTCAGCACTAACTACATCCTTGCTGGAAACCCAAGAGAAAGTGAGCTTTGTTACTCAGCAGGACAGAGGTAGAACCAAACCTTCACACAGCCTACTGCTCCTTGGACATGTCTATTTTCTTTTCATAAAGGAAAGCCCTCTCCTAAGAAAGGGGTTTAATTTGCTTTCCTTATTCCTTAATTGATATCAATAACTCTGGCAGGAAATAGCAATAACTTTGAGAGGAAAATGCCAAGTTTCTAGATCTTTATTGTACCATCTTTTCTTGATGATTCTTTAACATATTGATACATTCTGCTAAAAGGAGAGTGTTGCTGTTGTAGCTCTAACAGGTAAAGAGGTCATGGAGATCCAGAATTGGGACTTAGAGAGGGGCAGGGGTGCAAATAGTGGTTATAAAAGGGATTAAAAAGATGAAACCACAATATTGAGAAACTTTTACGCAGGTTTTCCTAAAAAATAAAAGTGCTACTTGTCAAAACGACTCATGAATGCACCCCCTGCCTAAAAGTGGAGCTTGTTGTGCATTAAAATAGCATATAGAAAGTTACTCCTCACAAGTTCTATCTACCTCATTGTAATGCTGTTCTTAAGTTGTAGCATATTATCAAATCTGTGGCCAAGTGCACATACATGATTACATATGTATGCCTTATATATACGTATCTATAAATATCTATTGACATGACCAGAATACTGTATTACATATTATTCCTTTTCTTTTAAGTATACATAATATGTACTTCTAGATAAATATATTCATAAGTATAGGTATATATGGGTAATTGATTGATAGATCAACAATCCATCAATTATCTCAATTTCTGTCAGTTTTTTTTCTGGCTGCATCATAGTTAACCATAGGAATAGAGTATAGATTATTTAACATACATTAAATGTGTTTCAAATATGTGTCTTACACACATTAAATGTGTTTAAATTTATTTCAAAATTTTGGTATTAACAAAATAGCAAATACTATGCCAAGACGTCCTTGAATACTTCTGTTCATTCTTCTCTGGTTATCATCTTAGTATAAATTTTGGGAGTGAAATTCTTGCATCAAGCAGCATGCTCATTTAAGATGTCATTGCATATTGCCCAGTTGTGTTCTAGAAAAGCAGGAACAGTAGACTGTATGCTTCTGTTAATTTATTTTTACCAACTTGTTATTATCACTGTTTTAATTTTGTACATTCTAATATGTGAAAATTTTAAATGTGTGTTTTATGAAACTTGCATTTCTTTCTTTACTGGTAAAGTTCAGCTTTTCCATAAATTTATTGACAATCAATTATTTTGGAGAATTGTGTCTGCCTTTATCCCCTTCATACAAATTTATTATACCACTCTTAACTTTATTTTTGCATTCTTTCACAACTTTCTGAAGGAGTTTGACTTTTTTGAACAGATAGCCAATGCTTTGGTTTAAATTTCATTGATTCAAATGTATGATATGTCAAGATCATTCTATTGTCATGAGCAATTAATTAAAAAAAATAAAAAATAAAGTGACTCCTGTTTTTCTTTATTTTTATAGTTTGTTGCTTTAGCAAATGCTTTATCTCAATTTAATTACATATGTTTGAATAAAAACTCAGTTATAAAACAATCTAGAAAAAATATTTTCAAGATGTTATTGTAATTACAGTCTCCTCTAAAGCATAGAAATAGACACATAGTTGTGTGATTTGTGATTAGTTATATCCATTTACAGATCATGGATCCAAATTGCCTATATAATCAATATTTGTTCAGTAAATGGTGAATAAAAATGGAGAGCTGACTGCCTTTTAAGAGATTCTTAGAGAAGGAAAGAGGTCACAATTCTAGTGTTCTGGATGATAGTTTTAAAGCTGGGACAATTTAGAGGAAATGAAGTTCAAATTTGATACTTATTCTATAAAGCGAAGGTCTCTAATGGCACAAACTCTAAGAAAAACCTGGAAAAACCCTACTGCCAAATTGGTTACTGAAAATGTTGCTTTAAAAACTCTGTTTAAAATTTTATCTTAGATACAGTGCAGAATGGAAGAACAAAATTAAAATACCTTAATAATTAGAATTAAAGTCATGAGAAAAAAAAATGATGACAGTACATCACCGAAATGATTCCCAACCATGTTTTGACCTTTTACATTAGACACTAATTTTTGAAGACCTTTTGAAAACCGAAACAGAGAATGATTTAAACCATCCACATTCCTCCTGACTTGAGCTTTCACAGACCTGAATGCTGATTGGAAAATCCTGTCATGGTTTCCCTGAAGAAAAAGGGTAATAATGACTATATTAATATGACATTTCAACATGCGACGCGATGCAAAACAAGGGTTTAAAAAAAAAAGAAGAGGAAGAAGAAAAAGAAATCTACCCCCAAACACCAACTGCTCTGCATGCAATTTTAGCCCAGTGTGGATTTTATTTGCACCCCATTACTCATAAACACCCAAATGTAACTCTTTTACTACAGCCCCTTTTGAGTTCAATGTGATAATGAATGTGAAGGGTCTATGTGGGGGGAGTGGGGAGGGGGGCACTCTGTGATTTTGCAGGTTCACACCAGATAGGCATTTTTTACAGCCTGAAAGGGGATGTTTTCCTTTGTTAATGGCTCACAATCAGATGAAAGGACTCATCACTCTATTTTAGTGCTCCACCACATGGCGCGTATCTTTTATAAATTACAGGCTGGCGTTGTGTGCACTTGGGGAGAGAAAGGTTGGTTTTTCTCGCTGTGAGCCATCCTGCCTAATTGTCGTATGCAAATAAAAGCAATTATAAGGCTTTTAGGGTGAAGGGATGACAGCTGAGTTTGGCAGTTGAGAAGGCCTCACCCACCTTGTTGGCATAGCAACAGGGAGGAAAAGGACAAAATGGTGTGTACACACAGGAAATATATATGTTTTGGTTCAAGAATTCTAAAATCTATACCAATGTTGAAATGAAAATGTCAATATGTGTAATGAATGCCTTTGTTTAAAATATTATTTAAATTAAACTCTATTTATTTCTCGGCCCCTTGAATGATCCTTGTCATCTAACTACCATTTATCTGCTGTCATTTGTGATTTTAGTTGCTACTTTTTAAAGTTCTGTGCAGATCATAACAACACATTCGATAATTAGGAGATTATAAGTTCTTGATTTTAACAACCTTTGGAAATACCACTGGGCGGAAGTTTTGTGAAAGGAAATCCCATGAAGGAGATGATGTAATGTGGGAAAATGGTGCAAAGTATGCAGCTATCAGTGCATAAAGTTCAATATTAAAAAAAAAAATGTTTGTGCTAAAGTGTTAAACAAGTAGAATAAATAGCATGCTAGTAGCATACAAAATTAAAATGAGTCACAAATGGATATCTTCTATGGCAATTTATTTCACAATTACTCTTGTGGAAGCTTTCATGAATTAAATATGAGTTCTGTCTTGAAATTAGGTGTTATAAGGCTAAATTACAAGAGGCAGGCAGTAATTGAGGTGGCAGCAACACGGGGTCTGGTGAACTAATCTCTTGCCATGTCACATGGCTCACCTTCAGCCAATGAAATGCAGCCCATCACAAAAACAGAGGCAGCTGAGAAAAATTGATTTCTCATCTGAGCCATATTTGATAGCTTTTGAAATCGAAAATTGAAATTAACTAACCTAAGCCCCATTGTAACAAAAGAGCAAATTAAATATGCAACATCGTTTCCTATTGGCAGTAAGAGGGCCTGCCAAGGTAAATTTGTAAATAGAGTTTAAGATGCAATTCTGCCCCCCCCCCTTTCAGTGTAAAAGTATAAGAGTATAGTGGCTTTATAAATTATTTATATAAAAAAATCATCAGCTGCAAATGGCCACTGTGGTTAAGCACTTCCATGGAGAAAATCATTGCATTAGGAGAGCTCATTGAAGGAATCAAAATTAAAAATCATCCTCAATGATTCCTGGACATTACTTAAAATGAAAAATAGGAATATTTTAAACTTCATTTTCTGAACTTTGTTTCTCTTCCTCAAAACTCAAAGAACAAATGTACCATGATTTACTGAAATAAAAAAGATAAAGAAAGAAAAGAAAAAAACTGTGGTATAAATATAATTATTCAACTATCTTAATTGTAAAGAATAATTTTGGCTCTCTAACGGCTGAAAGCAAACCCATGGCTTCATAGTGCTATATATGATAGTTTTGAGAGGGCACTTTAAAAATTAGTTTCCAAATGAATCAGAGACTCAGTAGATATAGGTTTTGATTTTGATTTTGTAATATTAACTAAATCAGATGAAGCAAATAGTTGTCTCACAAGCTATATTCTAGATAATCTAGGAATGACAGTTTTTAATTTATTATTTCACTCCTGTCTGTGTAATATGCTGCCCTCAATAATGTTTATATCACCACAGAGAACAATTTTGGGTCCTCACTTTTCATTGCCTGAATTTGTGAGTAGGAAAATTAATTTTATATATTTGAGAGATAAATGATTGAAGATAAAAATCATGAAATCATCGTACAATCGTATCTTCCTAGTTCCGATCTGAACCATATAGAATTCATTGACAACTGTAATGGAGGATATTATACTTAGCCCGCGCGTCAGTCCAAAGATCTCGTAAAATCATTTTCTGTTCTAATTTATTATTGTTAGTGTCAATCAGACTCTGAGGAGACGAGTAACATCATTAAGTACTGGGATCAACTACTCAGCACTTTTAAAATGCAGTTTAAGTAGCTGTCATTATCTGTACTAGAAGACATGGTGGAGGTTCAAAAAGTTGTTCTTTTATATAGAAGTATTTATTGTGAGACAAAAGCTTTAGAAGGATAAAATCTACAAGCACTCTTCTTGTTTTCCTTGTAAGAATCTCAATGAAGTACTAGCATGCCACACATCACTTCTAAACCCTACGTAACGTTCAGATTTTGTTTTCCTATCAAATTTCTGAACACAGCTCTTATCATATAGCTACAAACACCTATTTGAGTTGCTCTCATTTTTCTTTGCCCTGTTTCTTCTGTTAAAATTACTGTGGTAGAAAGATGCACCCAAGGTAAGAACCCCACAGGGAAGAATGAGAAACCAAAGATGAACCCAATCTAGGTGCCAGACATTTTCCCCACCAGCATTTCCTTTCAGCCTCATACTCAACTACCTTAGAAATGATGTTGTAAATAATATTTTTATTTGCAATAAATTCAACTCTGGAAAAGCATTTACTACAGAATAACAAATTGCCCCATTCAGTCTTAGCACATTTTCAGACCATTTTAACCAAGTGATCTGGATAATTTTAAAAAGCAACATTAACCAGGTAGTAATAAGTGGTCATGCTTCCATTTTCATATGTGATTAACAAAGAGAAGTCAAAGGAAATTTACAAAAATTATAAAAATTATATACCTTTATTGGTTTTATTATATGTGCTACAGTTGGCAATTCCGATTTCTAACTAAAGTTCAAGACACATGGATTTGAATCTCTTTAGTTCCTGAAATTAGAAATTGTAACTTTAAGAGGTTCAAGCTCACATTAAATTCTATGCACAGCTCTATCTATACCTACATCTCTATCTATCTCTATACATATACATCTCTTCTTTTATTCAACTGTTGTGAGAATGAACATATTTAATATTTGGGCACTGATCATTAAGGAGAGAAGTTAGTTATCTATAACTTAGCTGGCATGGCTAAGACTTTACACAGATTCAGTATCAGCTCTGGACTGAGCCACTGTTTATTAAGTATCTATTATATGTCAGCATCTATATTTTGTTGCAATCCCTGACTTTTATCATATTCTCTTTTTTTGTTTATGTCCTTAATTTTGTAGAAAGTTGTCCTGATATTTAGATGTACAATACATTTTGCATTTTCCCTGTCTTCCAAAATCATAGCCATGCCAAAAGATGAAGTTCTCACAAACCTTTCCTAGTGGTGGCGTTTGGATGCTTTTAGTGATTATAAAACATTTGCCTGAAGATTTGGTCTATTTGCTCCCATCTCACTGAGCCTTGTTTCTACCTCGGTAAATGGGGACATTAATACGGATGGCCTTTGGGGCCATCCTGCAGCATCTGTTCCCTGGCCAGCTCTCAAGAAATGGATGCCATTATTCTTTTAGAAATGCCAATTTCAGTTCAAAATGAGGATCAAATAGGAAGGACAAGAGGCACACTTTCTGGTGAATTTTTACTTAGCAAGGAGAGAACAGTGATGTGTGTTCTGAGCCCATTACATGCATTCATTAAGGGCATCTGACATTGATTTAATGTGTTATTTAATGGCCATGCTAACTTTGAGCCACAGGTGGTTTTCTCAGAATGCCCAGTTTTACAGATTGTTAGGCTAAACTGGATTGTAAACAACTAAGAAGCTCTCTCAACTGATAGATGCTGGATATTTTGGTACCGGAGCTACTGCTGACATGAGTAGGGGGATGGTCCCAGAAGGCACAGTGGAAGTACTTTACTTAGCTCCGGAGGTGGAGTGGGGTTTGGGTCAGAGGCTAGGTGACACTGGGTGCCATGGTGAGGGGCACTGGACGGGGAGCCTCCCATCTTGAGCAGAGGACAGGGAAGGATGGAATATGAAGCAGAATGAATGAAAGTGGCTTCAAAGCTAACATGAGAATTATTTTAAGCAGGCTCCTGGTGGAAGGCCATAGGAAGGAGGGACCCTCAGGGTTTGGAGGAATCTACTTGGCTTGGAGGGTTGCATTTCTGAGGAAATCCTAGTCCGTGGGTGAACAGAGATATTATTTGGAAGGAGTTGGTCAGCTGGACTCTGGACAGATTGGGGAAGCTCCAGGAGAGGCTCCTGGATGCTGTTCTGTATGCTCTTGGGCAAAATTGAAGGCCTAGTCTGGGCCTGAGGCCAAGGTATAACCAAATTCAGAATCTGCATGTTCACAGTAGTCATTACCTGCAATATCCCTGGGAAACCCAAGCAAGTTCATAGCATAAAATCTTCATAAACCCTCTGTCTTCCCCAACACACGCATGCATATTGAGCAAGTTAATAGGACAGTTTAGACTTTAAAAGCATTATCCAGAAATTTGTAATCAGATCCAGGAGATCCATTCCAGGAAACATAATGTTTGTTTTATTTTTAAAAACAGATATTTCTGTTTGTTCCTTCATCAATTTCCTATTTGGTGTATTTGTGGGAGAACATCATCATAATTGTCCTGAACTTAGACCATAGGAAGGGAATTGTCCAGCCCAGATAGATGGCCTTGCCCAGAAGGGATAGAACATTCTGCACATCAGCATTGTGCTTATAATTTTATAACATGGTCTGCTTTTTTATTCCTTTCCAAACCAAATCCTCTCTGAAGAATTCTTATAGCCAGCAATAGGGAAGTTTTCACTTCCTTCTGAGAGTTGCAGGAAAGGCGGGGCCACTCAAGACCTACGTTGATGACATCCCACTTTTGCACAGCCCTTTCTGCCTGACTTGAGGGCTGGGCAGGTGAGCCAGGCCCTGACTGATTCCTGGTTGGCTCTGGTGAGATTAAGCCCTTTAGGTCAACCTTAAGCACCATGAACTAGTTTGCTTTTTATAAAGACTGAAATGGGCTTTACCAGTGGAGTCTGCTTTTAGTTGAAGAGAGAGACAAAGTAAGTTGCTTTTGTAACTAAACCACCTCATGCAAATAAAATAAAATAAAAAATTAAAATAATGCATGCAGTTGTTCATAAACTCTACAAACTGGGGAACACTGGCATCCAGTGTTCAATTCAAGGAAACCACTGCATTGAGGGTAGCTTAAGAATCTCATGCACCTATATGCTTACCTAAGTTTCATGCTTTCATAGTCTCCATGCAAAAGGAGCAAATAATCAGAATGCCCATAATTCCAGGAGGTTTCAAAATTGCTCATGGCCAGGAAAATTAGAGTGAAGACAGATCTATACTGAAAAAAATTTTTAGAGCAAATTCTGCACACTATTCAGTCACTGGACAAGGTTGATAACTCTGAGAAACCTACTGAGGGATTTAATCTTAAAACTGCTGGTGCAAGAAGAAAGCTCCTTCTGTCCACGCTTAAGATCTTTGGGACAGGTTTTATTTATTTATTTATCTTTTCTTTCCTTTTTAATTATCACTATAGAGATTGTTTGCACTAAAAGAGAGTTTTAAAATAAGTTGGGGAAGTCCCTCCTAAATAAAAACTGTGACTTAATTATCTGAAACTTTGCTGTTTCCAAAAGACTACAGCACTAGGAAATTTCTTAGAAGAATACAAGTTTTGTTAAAGTGCATTTTGATGTGTGTGCTTTAAAAAAGTATATAGGTTTCTGTAGGATGAAGCTCTGAGATTGCAAATGCCACAGGAATCGACTCTCCTCCACATTTGTTCTTTAGACTATAAAACCAAATGTGAGAAGAATCACACACCTGCCCATTTCAATAGTTACCAACTACTTACTCCCCATGGAAAAGAATACAGGGAATTGCTCTCAGAAAAAGGGATTGATGAAATTATCAAGGGACATCTTTACAGAAGTGCTTTAAAAGATGTATTTTAAGAGTTTTAATGTGTCTTATTTCCACATCTGTGGCAGAGGAGTGATTTGATCATTTGCGAGTTTTTCCAATCTCCAATATTTTGCTCAAATAACTCTGGGTCTCTAACCTCCTCACAGCCCTCTCACAGGGCTGCATGCACCTCACGCCACCCCAACACCTACAGTGAACGTTACTGCAGGCTACAGTTAAATAATTCCACAGAAAAAGATTAAGAATTACATTATTGTAGTTGCTGGAAGGCTATATCACAGCTACTTTAGAAGAGAGATTTATAGCAGTGTTTAATCAATGCAACTAGTTTCATTATCAGTCAGACCCTGGCCCATGTTGTGCATATGGTAAGATTCAACTAAGCTATTATAATAGCATTAGAGCAGGTGAGTGTTTGGTGGTGGCACGTCTGGCTAAATTAAATCACATTAAATTGATGCCATGGTATATTTGATCCAGGTTGTTGGTCAAGTGTGCTCCCAAAATGCCTTATATTTTTAGGGCATTTTCCTTATGGAGAAACATGAAAGATGTAGGTATTGTTGGAATTATCAATCTCAGCCCACTTAAAAATAGCACAGGCTAAAACCCAGAAACCCTGTTTCTTCACAAAACTTACCTTTTCCACCTTCCTGCAATGTTTGTCCATTATTTTTCACTGGAAATTATTTTCCAGAGATAATTCTATCAAAGGTCTTTATATAGATCGTTTAGAATGCTGGAAAATTCAGAAAGTTAAGTCATCTTGTGAAAGAGCTGCTTGGAAAAAGTCAGTCTGGGACTCAAAAAAATTATTAGCAGATAACTGCAGGTTATTTTAATGTTTTTATTACAGGCTATATGGTAAGTAATAAATAATATGTGCATGTTATATTGATATATAGTACCCTGCATATATACAATACATACTATGTACATATATATGTACACACACACACATATATGTGTATCTAATTCTGAGGTGATCTTATCTTGTTATTGGTAACTGTCAACAATAAAATGTTCTTGGTTGTTATTTTCCTTTCCACCAACATTTTCCTAATTATTTGCATTGATCAAACTTAAAATAATCTAGGCTAAAGAGAAAAGACATGTCTGACACATTTTTCAATAAATATCTGGGAAGATAAGCAGAGAACTGTTAGTATTTGTGTTTTGGTAACTTGATTAAACACAGAATATTATAGCTATAAAAAATCAGGACTTTATTTAGATATTCTACAAAGGAAAAAAATACTCCCAGAAATTATATGGTAATGTATTTAAGTTTCAAATGTGAGTCTTTGCTACCACCAAGTCTGTATCTGACACTCCCAAGAGATATGGATTTGCAGAGCTGCTCCCTTAGACATCAGTTGAGATCTTTGCATTCTGGATTTCCTGGTTGATTCAGCATGCATGCTTAGACCACTCAGAAGAGTAGGTATAAGCACCAGTGCAAGTTAGAGGCTCTGAAGATAAGGTTCCTGACAGCATGGGATATTGGCAGAGGTCCTTAATGTCTATAAATTCCACTTCCCAAGTTCAAACCTCACCACCCTGATGTCCAAACAAGGTAGCATCTCATTATACAGTCCCACAATTTATTTTCCCATAGTTTCATAAGACTTGTAATTATAGATCCTTGAGGGGGTTTGATAAAAGTCTGTCTTCCCCACTCCCGTTGTTCACCTCAGTATCTTCAACACCTGCCATAGCACCTGCCACCTAGCAGGTGCTCAATAAATGTTTGTTGTCTGAATGAAAGGGTCTATTAAATAGTACAAGCGATTTCTTGTGTGCAGACATTCATGTGAACAGGTTATTCAAGATGAAGACTTTGTTTTAAAGGAAACTCACTTTCGACCCATGATGGGTGCACCTCAGTTCTGTGGAACATGTTTTCAAAGATTTTCATTCATTTCTTTTTGCTTATTGAGTTAAGTGTAAGAAGGAGGCTTCAAGAAATTCCCAAATGTCTTGGAGCAGGATTCATTTGTTAAAGTCAGTGAAATGTTTCCATCAAACATCAAATTCATAGTATATTTACTTATGTACAAAAGGGACTCAATCCATTTGATTTGAGATCCTTTCTGAGCTGGGTAGATAATATGGGTGAAGTGACAAGCAGAAGGCTCTTGTTTAAATAAAATCGCTTGTTATTAGTTCCTTATTAGATATTCCTATAAAAATTTAAGTAACAAAGCAGCATGTCTCGTTGTAAAAATTTGCAGGTAAATTGATTTGAAAAACACTCAACTCTATGGAATCCTTTTTTTCTTTTTCTCAAACATCAATAGAATTCTAATTTAAAACCTGCTTTTCTTATAAAACAAATGTTACATACCATTTAAAAACTGACTTCCTAACAGTACCTTGGAATTTTCCTGTGTTCTGAATATTTAAGTATTTACATATACATCACTAACCTCTATTAATTTTGCATGGTGATCAGTCAAGGCCTTAAATTTCATTTTTAGTTAGAGAACAGCACCTGCCTCAGGATCTATTTCAAGATAAAATTAATTTTAAAAAAGCATTCAAATTTTACCTTTTAGCTAATGTTTTATTAATTTTCCTCCTTTTTTCATGACATTGGACTTTTATTTCTTTCTATTTTATAAAATCATCTTTTAAGCCTTACATAAAACTCCACATACTTGTTTTGTCTATTGAAAAATTAATTAAAGAATTTGTGGAATTCATCTTAATTTTTATGACATAAGAACACCCTAATTCATTCAAAAATTTATCTAGACTTTTAGATCATATTTTCACAGGGTGGCCAGTTTCTTATTCATTGAAACAATCCTTTGTTTTCAAAAAGTATTGATTAGTAGCCTTGATAGTAAGTTTTGCTATCAACTTGCATATATATCGTACACATAAGAGATTGTATCCAGATATTGTGTTAAAGCTAAAATGAATTGTTAGTATTCTTCAAAGGTTTAAGACTTAAAGAGTCAGATGTAAATAACCTAACAATATTCTGCTTGGCCATTGTCGGAAGGGTATTCCATAGGGGATATTGTTAATGTGACTGACAAGTCAATTATATCCCATTCACAAATGTTTTGATGTCTGCAATATTAATAATACCGCATTGCCCATGAGAAGTGCTACCCTAACTACTGGCACAGAATAGTCACAATAAATGGCAGCAAATGTAATTCTAACCTCTGACTCTTTGACAAACAGCATGGGTACTCTCTGCCGATCTGCCTTTAATTTCAGTGGCATCAAAGGAAAACTCAAGCGCCTTGGAAAATAACTCTAGCCCCATGTCTCTGATAAAATAAAATGCTTACCCACAGACATAAATTACCATGGATATAAAAAGAGGACCAAAAAAATTACACAGTTTCCTAATGCTCTTAAATCAAAGTAGCAGAGGGAGCAGCGAGCTGTGAGCTGAGCGCGTGTATTATGCAGCCTCACTGCTTGGAGAACAATCTTTGATAGCTTTAATCCAACAGGTTTGCTCTGTTGATGATGGGGAGTGTGATTCATAATTTTCCAGAACAGAGTATTTTAATAGTTACTTCTGTGGATGCTGCATGGAAATATTTGCTGTGAAGACATCAATTAGAATGCAGTCAATATAAGCCATACTGTTAGCTTAACAGTCACAAAACTATTGACTCTCTGAGGTTCCCTGCAGCAAGCCAAATGACAGGCAGCCTCCCTTCCCACTTTATAAGCTGAGATTTGACATTTTCTGCCTATTCTCCCCTCAGTCTTTCCTGACTCCCTTCCTATCTTTCTTCTTAATAATACAAGAGAAATAATACTCATCAGTGTATGAAAGATGTAAAATCCTCTTGATATTCACTCCTTTCTCAGAAGTAACCAGTGTAAACTGTGTTTTGCATCTCTATGTGTCTTTTTCTTATGAGTGCAAACATATGCATTTACATATAAAAAATAACTTGGTGTGTCTTAAATCACAAATGTGATTAAACTCTCCCCACTGTTTGCAATTCTTGCACTTTAATATAACCTGAGGAACTTTACATGTATCATGGAGATATGCCTAATTCCATTAACATGCTGCGTAATATTCCGTGGCACAGGTATATCATAGCTCTTTTACAAATGCTCTTTTCTTGATTAGGATACATATTATTTCCAATGATTTTCTTTTGATGACAATGTGAATATCTGTGAGTGAAATTTGTGTATAAGCAAAAGTTTTATTAGGGTTTCAACAGGAGTGGGAGTGGTTTTTCTGAATATCCCCCAATTACCAATAAAGTTGAGCGCATGTTTTTTGTGTGTTGGCCTTGGTAAATATACAAACCCACTGAATTGTACACTTTAAAAGGATGAACTTTAAAGTCTGAGTTATATCTCTAAGAAGCTGCTGTTTGTTTAAAGAGCAATTGAAGAGAAAATTCTCAAGCTGTACCTTGTCCTCTCCCAAAATAAATCTCATACCCATTAACAGCCAGTCACTCTTATCCTTTCCTGACAACCTCTAATCTAGTTCTGTCTATGAATTTTCCCCTTCTGGACATCTCATATCAAGAAAATCATTCAGTATGTGGCATTTTGTGTGTGGTTTCTTTCACTTAATATAAAGTTTTCAAAGTTTCCTTCACATTGTAGCTTGTATCAGTACTTAATCCCCTCTACTTGCTGAGTAATATTCCATTGTATGGATACACCATATTTTGTGCTCACCAATATTTTGTGGACTTTACCCTTTTGTCTCTTATGAGCAGTGCTTCCTTGAGCATTCAAGGACAAGCTTTTGTGTGAACATGCTTTCCAATCTCTCCAATACAGACCTAAGAGATAGAATTGAAGGGTTTATGGCAACTGTGTTCAACCCTCTGAGGAATTCTTAGATTGCTTTACAAAGGACCCTTAAACATTCTAATCAAAAAGTATAAAGATTCTGAATTCTTCATATCATTGCTAACTCTTGTTATTATCTATGTAGTTATGGCCAATCCTGATGGGTGTGAAGTGGTATCACATTTTTTTTTTTGTATTTTATTTAGAGACAGGGTCTCACTGAGTTGCTAAACACCTTACTTTTGTTGAAGCTGGCTTTGAAGTCATGATCCTTCTGCCTCAACCTCCCAAGCTTCTAGAATTATATGTATGTGCCACCACATCTGGCAGGTCATATCACATTTTAATTTAAATTTTTTTTAGTTGTAGGTAGACACAATACCTTTATTTTGTGTATTTATTTTTATGTGGTGCTAAGGATTGAACCCAGAGAGCCTAGCACTCATCTAGAACACATGCTATATGAGCGCTCTACCACTGAGCCACAACCCTAGCCCCACATTTTAATTTTCCCTTGCATTTCCTTTTTGAATAGTAATGTTGAACGCCTTTACATGTGTATTATTAGCCATTTGTATGTCTTCATTGGAGAAATGTCTATTCAAATTCTTTGCATGGGTTGTCTTTTCCCTTTCTGTATGATGTCCTTTGAAGTACATAGTTTTAAACTCTGATGAAGTTCAATTTGTCTAATTTTTCTTTTGTTACTTTTGCTTAGTTGTTGTAGGTGACCACTGCCTAATCCAAGATCACAAAATTTTTCTCCTTTGTTTAATCTGAGTATTTATAGTTTTACATATTACATTTAGGTATTTATGCAATTTTGAATTAATTTTTCTATATGATGTAAGCTATGGTCAGTTTTAAGCTTCCCTATGTATATCCATTGTCTCAAAATCATTTACTAAAAGACACTTCTTTCTCTACTGACTTGTCTTGGAACCCTTGTCAAAAATAAATTTATCATAAATGAAAAGCATTTTTCCTAGTCTGAAATCTCCACTAAATTCCACAGCTTCATTCGCCTCTTTTTGCCAATGCCGCATTGTCTTGATTATTGTAGTTTTGTAGTATGTTTTGAAGTCTTGAAATATGAACCCTCCAAAATATTTTTTGTTTTCAAGATAGTTTTGGCTTTTCTGCACACCAAGTTTTCTACTGGGTAAATTTTATTCATCTTCTTGACCTAGATGTGTTCTTTTATATTCTAAATAATGTTATTTGCAAAAGCAAATGCATTCTCCCAGTCTAGCAATTGAATTTCAGTTCCATTTGTGCTATTTCCCAATTAAACTTATATACTTGGTGAATCCAAATATACAGAGATTTCCTTTATTGGCATTTAAATTTTGTATCATAAATTAAAAGAATTTTAAAGACCAAATAAATTCCTTCAAGAGTTTCTTTCAATAATTTGTTTTTAAAAATTTTTTTAAAAATGTATATGTAATTTATTTCAAATATTCAGCACAGTGACATAGTTTTTCTTAATTCAATAGTTTTATTTTTTGTATTTCACACACTATATCAAAATGATTTCATTGTCACATATTATGTTCCTATACAGTTTTATATATTTATATTTTTATTATTTATTTATGTGTATATTTGGTTTTGGGTTTTCTCTTCTCCCTGGTGATTTACTTATTTAAGGCAATAGCAAAATAAACTGTTAATTATTATGATTTTATAATTATTTTGCTACTAGTATGACAATTCCTATAAAAGCCATTGTTCTTTATCTTTTTCTCTGTTTTAACTTTTCTTGGCTATTCTTACATACTGTTTTTCTTCAAGACAAATACTAGAAATTATTTGTCAAGTTCCAAAAAAAGGCCTGTTGATATTTTGTTTGGGATTTTGTTAAGTTTATAAATCATCTCACAGGGTATTGTTATATTGCAGTTTTTGGTTCACCCTCTGTAGGAGGACAGGAGTTTTCCTTATTTATCTGGGTCTTCTATTATGTCCTTTATCAACTTTGTGAATTTCTTCATGTAGGTCCTTCCAATTTCTCAGTGCCACCAGTTTCAAATGCAAGTTTGACTGCTAGTTTTTGGCAAACTGGAACCTGATTTTTCCATAGACATGATGTAGTAATTTTGATGTCTGGTCCCACAGTCACTTGGGCTATGACTCATAAAAGAGGGAGGCAATGACCTTGGTGGTCAGGGCCTTTGGGTAAAAAGTTTGATAATCTGAGGGTTTGAGTCCCAAACCTACTTCCTCCTAGCTGTGTGATGGTGAGCACACTACCTCCCCTCTCTCTGCTCATTTTTTGCATGTAAAGTAGCATAATAACATGTTCCACATTGGGTTGTTCTGGAGAGTTCTGCTGGGCACACAGAAAATACTCAATAAATACTCACTATTATCAGTTTCTGTGAGAACACTCTTTGAGATCCAGTGTAAGGTTTGGGGTTCATGAACACATCTAGTAGTCATTTGTCCTTCAGCTTTGTGACCCAGGTGAGGCTATACGGGATGGATTTGGTCTGGTGGTATGTGGGATGAGGACCCTTCCAGGTGGACAGTTAAGGATATGAAAAGAAAAAAAACAAAATGGGGTTTAGCAACAGCCATTATACTCAAGAAGCAATATGGATACCACCTCACAGTACTGTTGTAGGTTGTGGTCTCCTTACCCCTAGCCCCCCACCCCCACTGCACAAGTGACCTCCCTAAAATGCAGATCTTGTCATTCTGCTGTGCCTTGAGCCTTATCTCATTCCACTATGCCCTCACAACAGATGGAGGTTTTAAAATCTGTCCCTTTATTCCTTCTCTAGTCTGGCCATCTCTTCTCTTTAATTATCTTATAATTTCTTTAAGTCCTTTGCTCCCCTTTCATGCTCTTTCCTCAAATTCTATAGGTAGGAATCAGGGACCATTTCCTTCTGAAGACCTCCTTTTCTCCACACTGGAGTAGTTGTGATTTTCTTGCTTAAGTTGTCTTCTAGACTCTCACCATTTTATAGTAGCTTCTCAGCATGTCTTCTTTGGCAATTGTTCACATTTTGCTTAATGAAGTGGACTTCAAAGGCAAATATACTGAGTTGATGAGAAGATATCTATTCCAAATTCCATGGCCCTTTGCTTAATCCTCAGAAGTGTGGTAGAGAGAAATACGGTAAAACGTCTATAAAATGTCTATTGATTTTCTTAAACAATTTTAGACCATGTGAGCTTACACCAAACACTGCATACAATTTTTTTTTTCCATCTGGGCACACATTTTTGGCCACCAAACCAAATGACTGCTTAAATATTGACCAAGAAGTCGGTGTTAATTGGGATTTTCCGTGAGATACAAATGCCCAAGATGAATTGTAAGAAAAATCAAATCTAACTTAATTATTATTTCTGTAAAAGTACAGTGATTCCGAGTGCTGCCAGGAGCCCTGGAGACTCCAGTTTTGGTATACATAGCCTTTGACCTTGCCAGAATCCAAAAGTTTTCAGAACTTGCTTTGATGCCCACCTGTGAAACAACTAGAGGTTTTCCCGATGTTCTTTTGTTCTTTAGTGTTTCATCTAACTCAAAAATATCATTTTGCACCTTTTTCCTGCTGGAGGGTTATATCTGTTGCAGTCAGAGTTTTTTTTTTTTTTTCCCCCTTTCTTTTGTTGTTGTTGTTCTATCCTTTGTGAAAGAGATTGGACACAAAAGAAACAAAATGTCTGACGCCTACCTTTGTGGAATTTGGAATATATCACAGAATTAAGTGATACATAAGCCATTTACTTTAATTTCATGTTTTGGTGTCTTGAGTTAGGTAATGAGCCTGTTTGCTCAAAATCCAATTATCCATTCTATTTTCTCACCCTCCACTACATACATGAATACATTCATTACTCACTTCCCAAAACCACTCCCCAATCCCACAAAACACATAAAGAGAGCTTTGTGAAGGAGGTGGGATTCTAAGCAATGGGAGGGGCCGACTTGAAAGGGAGGGCATTCTTCCAGGTCTCAGAACCAGCGTGGAGGAAGTGTAAAATGAGGAGTGGGAAAATCAAACACCAAGAAGTTTAGTTTGTGGAGAACAGAGGGAGCCTTGAGGGCCCAGGATCTTCAGAAGGGACAGAGTGAAGAGGGAGGAGTAGAGACATTTTCCAAACCAGTATTGACTGGTAGCTACAAAAGCAGAGAAACAAAGACTAGAATTAATCTTCAAAAAGAGCAAACTAAGGCACAACTTAATAAACCTATTAAAAGGACTCAAATGTTCCCCCTTGTTTTCATCAATTAGGGATAAAACTGGTCGAGGTCCAAATATCTACCTAGGAAGTGGCCCTGGAGTTAGATATTCAGTATTTGATCAATTATATCTGTACAGTTGTCGGCTGGGCATCTGTTCACTCATCAAAGCAATGTGACATTTAAGACAGAGTCAAACAGATGGCCGTATTTTGCTGAACTGGACTTTAATGAAAAAAAAGTCCAGATTCTTTTGTTGCAAAGGAACAGGATTATTGCCTTAGAGGGTGTTCATCAAGATGGGAAAGAGAATGCGACATCAAAGAATTAAAACAAGGAAGCAAACATTAAGATGATTTCACCTCTCATGAGAGATAGGGGGAAAAATGGAAACCCAGATAGTGTGGAATATTTCAAATTCATAAACGAGAAAGCTAAAGCCAGGGTATACTTACAATCTCAGGTACCCCCACTAAAATGGAAGAAAGTTCAGTTGACCTTGTTCAGTGTAAAAATATCAGAAATATGGATCGGGTATTCCTTCACTGAAGAAAAAGAAGAAAAAAGTGCAAAGTGATAAGATTAATATCAAATTATCACAGGGAAAATATCACAAAAAATTTTAAATTACTAAAAATGTCAGTTTCTCAAGTTGAAAAATCTCCAAATAACAATGGTATCCTCATTTTCTACAGATGCAGTGTCCTCCTCCTTATAAAGAATCTGTTAAGTACCCACGAATCTTAGATGTACTGTTTTGAGTTTGCCAAAGTAGAGCTATGTCATCAGCTAACCAGAATCCAAGACTGAGGTTTGGGAACATAACTGTCATAAAACAACTGTTTAGACTTAATGATTTCTTTAAAATGCAATTCAAATGGTTTCGAAACTCCCGATTTCAGAGTTTCTATTTCCTAAAGAATTCTCTTTAGAGCATTTTAAAAGGGAAAGAATAGAGAAGAGTGCTGGATAGTGTTCTTTTCCAAAGCTCATTAAGTGAATGCAAATAAATTGCAAACTCATTACAATTCAGGGGCCTTTAATTAAAAATGGGTACATGTGATATAATAAAAAGGACAAGAGAGTGAACTTTACTTCAAATTTGATAACCTTTTTATAAGTAATAGTTCTTAATCAGAAGCAGAAGGGGACACAGGAGCATTGATTATTGTTTGTAAATTCAGATTTTATTCATTTATTTATTTTTAGTTATTGTTTTTATAAGTAAAATCACATTAAGGAAGGCTGGCTTGCTGTGGCTTAGAATTTATTGACTGCATGTTGAAGTTAAGGGTCCAAGTAGAACATTTCAGCACAGTGCTACTCCAGATTCTAAGAATCAAGTCTTCAAATAGGTTTCCATTTGTTCACTCAGGACCATCCAAGTATTTCAGGACACAGGTTCTAATCAGGAGTTAAAGTGCATCTTTGAATAGCTGTAGGCAAAGGGATAATCAGTTTTCTTCCCTCTAACTCATAAAAATAGCCCTGATTGTCAGATGAATGTAAAAGAAAATGATCAGAAAACTTGACTTTGACAAATGCAAAAGGCTGTATGGTGAGAATGGCCATGTGGTACCTTGGATACATCCACTTCAATGGAATCTTTTCTCCACTTTCTATTTGTGTCCATTTTGTTATAAAACACACACAAAAAATCAATTCTCATTGCTCTTTTAGTAGCATAATAGAAAATCAGGAGAGTCCTTTAAAAAAACCTCTTTAATTACTTTAATTATTACAGATATTTCTACTATAATAGCTATCTCCTGGGTTCTTCTCTGCACAAATATCTTTTTTAGTAAAATGAGACCATACCGTACACAGTGTTTTGCAATCTGCTTTTCCCAGTGGATGAGCTGTGTGTTTTCATTTTAGTAAAGTTCATGGACTGATACTCAGGCTATGCTTGGATTACACAATTGACCCAAAAGTCCTTTAAAATGTACATTGCAGGACCACACATTGAACTTGACTTATGCCTGTGGATCTCTTTCAGTTCAGCACGTTCCATTTTCTGTGATCATGACTTGTTAAAGAGAATAGGCCAGTTTGTGGGCAGAAAGTCCCACCTTTTGGATTTGTCTGCTTGTTTCCAATTCTGTCCTTTTGATTCATTATAATATTCTTTTTTTACTTGGACAGTCTGTTTTGGACTTTTTATTTTTTGGTGAAGTCTTAATTGTTTAGAAAACAAATTGTATATTTAGATAGTAATTGCAATAGCTAATAAAATGATCTGAAAAAACAATTAAAGTTTTTGTAGTATTGATAAATCATTTGTTTTTGATATCACTTCCTGAGGAATCATAAACATTTCTCACTGGTACATGTGGATTTAAAAGCAGGCTTCTTTTAACATTTCCTTCCTCGTCTCTTGCTTTTAATATTGCATAAATGAATAAAAACTTTTGTTCACAATATCTGTTAATGAAAGAGAGCGAGCATGATTAAAATGTCAATTCTCAGTGATTTACTATATTTTCAAATAATGCTTCTGGTAAGGGTCAGCATAAATATATGCCTATATATTATAATAATTGAGAGTATTTCACTGTTCTCATTCCTGTAGAAAGTTAGGAGTTGCTCTCCTATATTACACCTCTGATAATCATTCCAAAATGATAATGCAAATAGGTTAGTAATCCAGATGTCAATCATTTGGGGCAGAATTTAATATGCCTTTTTACCAATATCCAGAATCTCTCTGATTTTCACATATTTGTTTATTCACACAACTATATTTTCATGTGAAAATTAAGGAGACATTTTGAGGAAGAATTTAATATGCCTTTTTTTTTACCAGTATTCAGTGCATGCCATATAATTATAATTAGATAAATTGTTTAATTTTTTTCAAAATTATGTAATCTTTTAAAAACCAACATTTTAATTAATGATATTAGTATTTTATAATTCATTTACTCTAACAAATGTGTTGCTACTTTCTGGGATTAGATATTCAGACTTAAAATAAAATAGTATCATTTAAATATATAATCTATTCATAGAGTGCTTACTGTGGGCCAGGTATTAGAATAAGAACCTGGATTAATGTTTTTTAACCTCACAAAAATACTTAAGGGCTAGAAATTATTATTGCATCAATTTCATATTAGGCACTAAAAAAATGGGAGAAGCTAGAAAGTTTGTGTGCGGACTATTAATTGTTGTTGTTGTCGTTTTGTTTTTGGCCCTGGGGATTGAAACTCAGCGACGCTTTACCATGGAGCTACATCCCCAGCCCTTTTTATTTTGAGACAGAACCTCTCCAAATTTCTGAGAGTCTCACTAAATTGCTGATGCTGGCTTTGAACTTGCAATCCTCCTGTGTCAGCCTCCCAAGTCGCTGGGATTGCAAGTGTGCCCTAGAAGATGCTTTCTGGGAGGAGAAATTTAAAATGTACATTT
Source organism: Marmota monax (assembly GCF_021218885.2). Lineage (NCBI taxonomy): Eukaryota > Metazoa > Chordata > Mammalia > Rodentia > Sciuridae > Marmota > Marmota monax. The sequence goes on along the minus strand of NW_026692254.1, from coordinate 18,602,202 downwards.
GTTAAACAAAAGTGGAAGCACACTTAGTGACCTATATTTTTCAGGTGTGTTGATTTAGAATAATCCTCTTTTGAGACATTGTCCACAGTATTTGACTGCCTCTGCCTGATGGAAAATACCTACCTATGGCAGTAACATTTCATTCCCAAACAGAAGCAGCAAGAAAATCAATACAATGTGAGCACTGTCAAGCTGTTAGCCCCAGTGAGCACAAGCATGGTGTTGTTCTACCTGTCATCGAGGATGATGTGTATGAAGCAGTGAAGGTTTGGGGGCTGTTTGGGTCTCTTCATAATAGATAGCAGTTCAAAAATCCCTTTCCCATAAAATCCTTACTTGTATTCATTCTATTGAGTATTTGGATTTATTTTGTGTATCCACTTATGCTAATGCTGAGGGGAAGAGTCCTATGATAGAACACCTGCTTTCTAAATCACAAAAGGGCATGGAAATAGCATGCCATTGAAGACTTTTGATTTGGTGTTTTATTTTATTTTAGGACAAAAAGTAATTACTTCTACATAAATGTCTTATAGGAAAATTTAGTCATCAGGTATCCAGAAATAATCTGACTAGAACAATACATCTTAACTATATAGTTTTAGCCATCACTGAAACACTTCCAACATTTTAAGATTTTATGAAATTTGCAATCAAAGTGTAAGAATATTTAAAAAGCAGAGGGTTCGGACAATTAATATTATATTTAATTATTAGAATAAAAGGTTCTTGGATTACACTAAATGCCATAATATATTATGACTCAGACAATTGTTTAGTTATATCCCTACATGAATTATAAGTATAATATAAAAAAAAAGAGTGTAATGCTGTTTCCAGAGCTTGGATTTGAGAATGTTTTAAAAAGATATCCAAAGGCAATTAGATAGAAGGAATTTGTTCTAGTGTTCTATAGTATGATAAGATAATTGTAGTTGAAATAATTCATGATATATACAAAAATAATTTAAAAAGAAGAGTCCAAAATTTCTTAACAAATAGAAATAAATGTTTGAGGAAATAGAAATGCTAACTGATCTTATTTGATTATTATACACTGAATACATGTATCCAATTATCATGTAGTATCCATAAATATGTGCAAATATTGTGCGTCAATATAAAATTTAAAACAGATGTGCAAAGAAAAGGCCAACAATTAAGACTCAGTTATCTAAAACTATTGAAAGTTATTTAGTAGTGATCATAAAGTAGTTACTATTAATTGTATGCTGAGTATTTCATCTGAACTAATTTATACTCACAATGACTAATTTTATTCCCTGTTTGCAGATGAGAAGACTGATGCTTAGTGAGATTAAACCCGTCCCTCCTAACCCAGATCTTATGATCAGAATTGGGTATTTCCCGGATTTCAAGGCAGAGGTGTCCTATAATTTCTAGTCTCTGACCCTTACGCTATGGTGCCTTCCATGCTTTTTTAAGTTCAGAATCATTTAGTTGAAAATATTTGACAAAATTTATTGATGTTAAATGTGGTCCTGAAGCATTTATTAAATGCCACTCAGTGTGATATAAAGGAATTTCAGAGGCCATACAGAATGCATTCTGTCCCCTCTGCAGGCTTCCAGACAAGTAGAGTGATAGGAAGATAAGGATAAAGATCAGCTAACTGTGTCCATTACAAAGGTGAATTTCTGATTTTTAGTTTCCTTTTTGAAAGGAGGGCGATGGTAGAAAGATGCCAAAGTTACTGTGAAAAGGTGCCAGATTCTTTTTATGGCCCAAACATGTCCCTGTTGTGTGCAGAGCAAAATTAACAAGCGTAAATCAGGACAAGACATTATGTAGTGTTCATTTCACATCGCTCTTGAGTTTCCATTGTGACTAAATTATTGGATTTCAATACCTGTTCACCTGCAACTTCCCTAGATTTTATTTTCATATTAAATTTCATTAAATGCAGTATGCTTTTTTGTACATTAAAATACACATTAACTGCTCCATCATGATGATATGTAATTGAACATTTATCAAAATCTAGAGAAAAGGGTATTAAAATGTTATAATCAACATTTGAGACATGAAAAATTATCATTAAACTTTATAGTGTAATGAAAAATCATGGGAAGCACTTAATATGTTCAGCACCTGAAATTATTGCTTGGGTAATATAGACATGCAGCTTTTTTCTACATTGCTCATCTCAATACTTCTCTTCATTTTATTTAAAAGTGTTGACCACTGTAACTTTTATCACGGTGATATTTTCTGTATAAATAAAAATCAATCTCTACACAATTTCCATTTCTATTAAAAAAATCCTCATTTCCTCCTAAGAAGAGTCCTTTTATAGAAGCCCAGGAAACTGAGTGATTTTTTTTTTTTTCGCCTGTAAGTCTAAAATGTGAACACTGGGGACTATCAAGATAGATATCATTATGGGAAACCACACTCTAGTTTCTCACTGGCCTCTGAGATTCCCCTAACAGAAATTTTGTGCCAATAAATGCTATGGACCCAAAGAGAGTTGACCAATAAATCCTGTCATCTAACATACAGTAAGTGTTCACTGAATATTTTTTAAACACCAAAGAATGAAGAATAAATATTAAAAATCCTGAATCCCACATTACATTTATTGTAAGTTACACATATTAATTTTTGGACTTTCTTACTTTGTGATATTTTATGTGTCAAAATAGCAAGAGGGCTGTGAAAACCAGGAAATGCTTTGCTTCAACCTCCATCCTGTTCTGGGTATTGTTCTAGGAAATGACAGTACATAGATGAAGAATCACAGAGCCTCACTCAAAGAATTTCTAGCCAACCTGTGCTCAATAGGACATTAAAATAAGCTTGACTTGGGATTTTTCACTGGCAATCAGTTAATAAGATAGTAGAATGTCCTGGTGTAGTTCTGTGTGGCTAAAAGTGATTTTTTCAGACACTTTTTAAAAATTTGTTGTATTTATTTATTTTATTAGTTATACATGACAGTGGAATGCATTTGGACACATAATACATAAATAGAGTATAACTTCTCATTCTTCTGGTTGTACATGAAGTAGAGTTGTACGGGTAATGTAATCATATATGCACATAGGGCAATATTGTCCAATTCATTCTACTATCATTTCTACCCCCATACCTCCTCCCTTCCCTTAACCCCTCTCTGACAGAAACCTTTTTAAATCAATGGTGTGAGCAGTAGTGATCTAGTAAATAGTGCTAAGGCAGCTCACAATGGTTTGCTGTAGGCTTCCTGTTAGAGCACTGAGGCTTCCTCAGATTCAAGGTGATTTTGAACTTGAGTTTCTATCTAACCAACCAAGAGGGAGTTCAAACAACATGTGAGAAGAAAGAACAAACCATGAGGAGATACCATGATCTGTACCTTCCTCATTTCTCAAAGATGCTGGTTCAAGGTTTTTGTTGTTGTTGTTGTTGTTTGTTTGTTTATTCAGCATACAGTGAGGAATCTTCCAGGTAGAAGCAAACAGTAAAGCAAGGATTCTTAGCCCTAGCAAGAGCAAGGGCCAGGGCTGGGTCTGTACTGAAGACTTCACCAACATCATACACAGAAATTCTTGGCTAAGACCTCACTCACTCTGTCCTCTTTCCTGTTCTTCTGCTGTCTTGTACCTAGACATGGCTTCTTCCCAGTTTCTAATACTATCATGAGTCTGTGGGCGACAAGACTAAGAGAAACTGCAAAGAGGATGTATTTAAAATAAAACAAAGAACTTTAACCAGAGGATGTTAGAGGATCAATTCAAACTTTCTATATGTGAAAAGTTTTATGTCTATAATATGGAGCTAAGAATACTTTGTTTCTCATAATACTATTGTAAGAGAAAGAGGACATGTTTATTAGTCAGTTTTCTGGCACTATAACAAACATCTGGAGCAATTAACTTATAAAAAAGTAAAGATTTATTTTGGTACACAATTTTGGCAGGTTTTAATGCATGCTTGGCCCAGGTGGAGAAAAAAAATGTGTGGTGGACAAAAATGCTCACCTTCCAATAGCACTACCCTAAAGACAGACATTTAACATACGGGCCAGTAGGAGACATTCAAGATCCAAACTACAGCAACATGTAAAGGGAGCCATTGGGCACAGGTAACCAGATAACATTTTCCCGTGATTATAATTAGTCATCCACAGGAATGTGCATTTTGCTTCTTTCTCCAACTGTTGACTGCACTGCAGTAGGATGGCTGGAATTGCATCTCAGCACTCATTCAGCATTACTAGTGGTAAATGCAGAATTCCACTCTTTGTCTGATAGCAGTTGCTCACTGTACCCTATGTTTTGTGCTATTCATTTTCTCTCCTTCATTATTGCATTCTTTTTTCCTCTTCTTTTTGTTTTTATTAAAATGAAGCATTATGTGCTCTAGAAGGCAGTTTCACATACCTTATTTCACCCTTTCAACAACCTCTGGTATCATTATTCTCATTTCTCAGATGAAAAACTGGCAATGAGTGACAATAGGAAAATCATCAAATGGTGCAGGACCCTTTGGTTTTCTACCACACCACCTTTTACTAGATCTCTATCTTCCACAAATTTTTGAATTTGATTGGTTTTGCATGAAAGCACAAATGAGCACAGAACAATCAACTTATAATGGGTACAACTGGAGTATGGAGAAAGCAGAATGTGAACAAATGGTTGCGTATTCTTTAGAATCGGAATCTCTAACCTCTAGAGCCTAAAGGACATATTTAGTCTTAAAATTCACAAGGGTGTAAGAACCCGTCCTTTTGAACCAATAATTTGTGACTTCAGAATTCATTTTTACAAATTTTCATCCTCTAAGGATGCATTTTAATCTTCTTAATGAAGAGAGCTTCTTTTGAATATCAGCCAGGGATCTGTGCACAGGAAGAATATGGGCCCTACATGGCCCATGAAAGGAAATAAACTCAAATGACTGCCCTTTTCTTTTGTTTACCTTCCAGTACCCAATCATAATGGATCAGAAGATATTTTTTGAAATTCTTCTGGCTGGCAAAAAAGCACTTGAAGGGTTAACACATAATGACCGATTCTTTCTTTGCAACACAAGAGTCGAAGGCCATTTTTCTGGTTTTTTTTTAAAGAAATTTTAAATATGTACTATATCTGAATCCACACCCATATTATAAAAGCACTGAAATCAAACAGCCATGGTTCATTCGTGGCCTTTGATTTTTATATCGATGCATGTTAAAAAAAAAAGAGAGAAGGAAAACCAAACATGTGTGCTGCCTTTTAATAAAGATCATATTAAAAATTCAATAAATAGCAATATCTCTGATCTCTTAACAAAAGCTTCTGGTGTACAGGAAATTAAATGAAAAAAAAACCTTGTTAATCCTTTTTGATTTCTGTACATTGTAGCTAGAAGCAGAATTCTTTAACTCACAGATTTCTCCTTTTTTTTCCCCCTTTTTTACATTTTTTTAATCTTTTCTTGCAAAAACGTTGTCTGGGCAACAATATAAATGCAGCTTGATTCTTAGAAACATTTTAAAATGAAGGGGGGGCGGTGGGATGGGGAGTGAATGTGTCATTGTCTCATCCCGGTGGCCTTGCAAGGAGGAATCCACCTCAAACCAGGTGATAACCTGATAGACTTTATCTTGTCTTCCCCCGGCCTCCCTGAAGCCTGCCAACACTTCCACTGGCTGTTAGGCATTTTAAATATCCCCCCTGAGCCCTAACCTCACCCCCTTTCTCTTCTTGTCAGCTGGAATGTCTCAGAGCTGTCAGAAGCTTGTTGCTTATTGATGTTTCCGTGTGTTTTATGTCTTTTCTGAGATATGACAGGCCCTGACACAGTGCTGATTTCAATCAGGCTGCTTCTGGAGAGGCCTAAGATTTTTAGTTGCACAATCCACGTCTTGAGCATACTTCAGAGGCCTCTGTCTAATGAAAATGTTTCAGGAGGCTGAAATAAAGGCCCTGTGCTCAACAAACAGCAGCTGAAGAATTCACAAGGTTTGAAAAAACACGTGTGCGTGTGTGCACGCACACACACACCCCCCTCACAAACCTCCCCCCGTTCTGCTTTTGTTATAAGAAAAGCAAGAACAGAAAGTGACCTCGTGAGCCAAAGGTTCTGACACTGAATCAAATCCCTTTAGACCTGAACTGACAGGCTGGGCCTGGCTTTAGATTATGTTATCACATCTTAGAACGAGGCTTGTATGTACCTCAGGATTCCCTACATGTGAAGAGCTGACGATTTTACCCTTGCTGCTTATTAAGTCAAGTTCTGATGTCTTGTCGAGAATGAAAGCCTATCACACACACAGGGCTGGAAGAAAGGGCAAAACACCAACCAGCAATGGAAATAAAATGTAGAGCTGGTGGTGAACTCATTCCTGTTATTTACAAGGCTGGCCACGAGGAGATTAAAAATATTAGAAAATTAATTTTGGTAAATCGTGTGATTTCCTGAAACTTAAACATTTAAGCTTATGTCATGCTGACCATATTTAAGCTAGGAAAACAAGGGGCTTTGGAGACCCAAGGCATTTTATCTAGACATATTAGCACAATTTTTGGAGGCTCCCATCAAATTTACTTCTAGAACCTGAGCAAGATTGTATAACACCTGAGTTTTGTGGAGAGTATGGCAAGTTGTACAAACCTGGTCTAGTCCAATTAACTTTGTTGTTGGGTTCACCAATTTGACACAGGAATGTTGAAGTCTTTTATTGCTTGGAAGGAGGGTATCTTCTCATTACTGATCTTTCAAACTTCAAAAGTTGAGCAATTGGCACGAGCTCCTTATGAAGACCAGACTTGAAAAATTCACAGAAACTGGTGTTCTTCTTTCCTATAGGACAAGGCATGGAGCTGCAAGTAATATTTGTGATTTTCTTGGGACTTCCAGGAAGAAAAACATATAATATGATAATATGCCTAGAGCATCTAGAATTAAAATATTGATTGAGGGGAAATATTCAAAGTATAACAGGCATTACCTCAAAATTCTTAAAAGTACAACAAAAAAATGTGTCTTGATTTCTTATGTAGGTAAGTATAGTATAGGAGAAGGAATAAAAGTTGACTCAGGTCCTGAAAGCCCACCCATAGGTGATATGTGGACTTCCATCTAATTCATTAGTGCTAACATTGATAAAGTGAGATTTCACATTAGAATGTAGGTTTTTGGCTTTGGAAAAATCAACCAGTCTGAAAGTGGTAATAATGAGCTATATCTGAGCCCTGACAGTTCTGATTAGATGGGCCCTGTACTCTCCATGGGCCATAATTGACCATCTCTTTTTGTCTCCATTATGCCATAGGCTGGGGCCTCTGTAACACCTGCTTGACTAAACCTGATGTGGAGGCAGACAACCTTGTATTTGGATTTCAGCTCTGCCATTTGATAACTGTGTTGCTTCACACAGTGAACTTAACTATTCTAGGATTCCTTAGTCCAGAAATGTAAAGAATAAATTGTACCTCAGATGTTATTTGGATGGTTAATCGGCATCACTAATGCAAAGTACTTGGCTCATTAAAAAACAAAAAACCTCAATAAATATTAGTTCCATCTCTCATTTCCTCCATATAGTAGACACAAATGTGATCAAAGCCTTTTTTTTTTTTTTTTTTTTTTGGTAAGTCAGGTTCTTTACTGTATTATAAAAGTTAGAGTTTTAGTGTTTTTGGTTGGAGAAAAAAATCCTCTGCCTCTAAGCCACATGGAGTGAAAATTACCTCTAAAAAAAGTGCTCCTCACCTTCACCTTTATTCCATTTTTAAAATGTTATGATATTTTTAACAATATTAATATAATAACAGTAGCATGTGTTTATTGGGTTAGCCTGTATTTTATGACTTGGTATCGAATTTATGGCTTGTTTCTACCAGTACTGTCACTATTAATTTTTGTTCCCATTTTTTTCATCAGCTGGAACATTGTCACAGAACTATTGCCTGCCCGTGATAAGCAGCCCCCGCTATTATTATTTCAGGTCTGCTTATCAACAGTCAACACATCTCCCCAAATTATGTATTTTTGGAGGAAAAAAATAACAACTATGTTATCAATTTAACCCCTTTGTCACCAAAGAGCCCCTTTTCTCCAGCCGCCCATAAGAATTCTGGCATGATGTGCTATGAAGTTAGAGAATTAGAAAAGCAGTCAGGAAGAGAACTGTCATTGAAAATACCTCAGGGGTAGAAAAATGCCTTCACAGTGTGACTTTAAAATAGAAATTTATATTGGTCCTGACTGGTGACCCAGCCCATGCAAACTGGGGCCCAGGAGTCTGGGTAGCTACTGACCCTTGGAAGGGCTGGTTGAGAAAGAATCGCCTGCTGGGAACTCCCAGAGATCAGGGGCCTGCCAGACTCTTGGAAAATGACTGCCAATTTGGCCTAGTCTCAGCTGACTGCATGCCCAGGAGGGAGGGTATGGCAGTAATAAAGCAGTTTAGTGGAGAAAGATATTGCTTCAAGCTCCCAAAGCTTCCAGTCTATTTTATGACAACATTATTCACTCACACTTCCACACAGACACACACACAGGCACGTGACACGTGGGCGCTCACTTGATATTGGGATATATATTTTACTTTGAGCAGAGAAAGATCATGCAAAAGCTGAAAATGCTATAGTTTAAAATTATGTTTCTAATTATTCCAGAAGTGATTAAATACTTTAGTAATTCCTTCTATAATTGAATAATAAGAAAATTCTGATGGTATAACACCCACAGGCTAGATGTGAACTTGAGGATTCTGAGGTTCTGTTGGCAGCCCCATGACGATATCTTGAACAGTTCTCCATTTGTTCTCTTACCCTTTAACTGGAGGAGACTTTGACTTTTAAACAATGCTTTAAGGGTTAGAATTCTAAGAATCCTTTGCAACTTTTCAAAGAACTATGCTACTCAAGGAGTGCAAGTCCATATTTACATATTCAATATCTTACAGTATAGAACACATCCAATACAACCATTATAGCAGGATGGTATCTTAAAATGGATTACAACTGCCCCAATTTGCAACTTGCAGATATTTATTTATTTATTTATTTTTTAAAGGCAAAGTACCACAATTCTGAAAATTTAAAGGAGAGACAGCAGGTAATAGGGAACATTTTTTTTTTTCATTGTGTATTATATCACCCCATTTAAGGAGCAAGAATCAAAGCCACATTTCAACACTACAGTGAGAAAGGTGCTATGCTTTACAATGAATATGGAGAACTGAATTTTGTTCTCTGCATTAAGGTAAACAAATATGAGTGTCAATTGTGTTTCTGCATCTCACTCTAACCAGGAGATGTGAAAAAAACATCATTATTTCTGTTTTACAGAAGAGGATACTGAAGTTAGAGAAGTTATACAGCATGCTCACAGCCAAGAAGCTAACACCTAAAGGGGCTGGCGTTTTCAGTCTCTCAGACGTTCCGCATCCAATTTTATTAAGCGTCAAAAACTCATTGCACAAACAAGCATTGTCAATGTTAAGGCCCTTCCTAGCAGGATTTTCTTACATAATCATCCTGAGAAAATTTGAATACCTTCTGTACATTTTTCCAGTAAGAGGACCACTTAAAAATAAAAATCATAATCCCAGTTTACAATATATAGAAAGCAATTACCCATTTTGTCATAAGGATGTTCCTATAGCATGCTTTGGGCATATGGTCTCAGAGATACAGGTAGAGAAAGTAAAATGATTTGCAATTCATTTTGTGAGCATGATTATTTCTCCTTGCACTTTTTATAAATTGAGATTCAAATGTAAAGATTGGACCTAAAAAAAGTGTTAAGGGAGATAATCCAGTCTTTTCTCTCTTGCAAAAGTAGCACCATCTACAATTGACTAATTACAGAGAGAACTGGGCATTCCATGAAGATTAAGGGCAAGCGGCTAATTACACCCACAAGTGGCTAACAGCAACTACAATTAGCTGTTTATAGGAGCAATTATTGGTGTAGCCAATTTTGTACCCCAAAATAATTACAGGTGCAAAATCTCACATGCCGTTAGACATGCTCTCTTTCAAAATGCTGGCCCAGTGTGTGCAGATTTCTCCCAGAAAGAGAAATAACTAGAGAGGTTCAAAAGTTGAGATGTGAAAATGTTACCAACTTTTAAGCTGCCTGTTTCATTAATTTATTTTTAAGGCTTGAAAAATGGTAATTAACTTAATTCATACACTCTAGTAACTCTTGAAGCATTCAAGAAGTAACAGTAGGGACCAGGGTTGTGGCTTAGTGGTAGAGTGCTTGCCTGGCATGCATGAGGCACTGGGTTTGATCCCTGGCACCACGTAAAAAGAAGCAAATAAAATAAAGGTTAAAAAAAAGAAATAACAGTAGAGATTCTGAACTACCTTCTGAAGATAATTCACTAGTTGTTTGGTAGCAAAATGTATTTTAAAACCTGTATTAAGGTGAAATCAAACCATGGCAGCTACTAATATTGTCAGTGTCAAGTTCTGAGTTAAATCCTTGGTCTTGAAGATGGCACGTTCACATACTCAACTTGTAGACATTTTTGGAATTCCTACTGTATTCCAGGCATTCTATCTGGATGTGCAGACTTGAAAGAAAAGACATCTGAGAGATTCTTAACTTGCTCAAGTTCTTGAAATGTATTCCCTGCTCTGGGCAGCCTGGAAATAGAGGTATGTTCAGAGTTTACTTTTTGGCTCAGAAATAAAACCAATGACATATTGTCTCAATATACTTCTCCAAAATAAGCAGATGTACACCTCCATCCCCAAACAGACAACAAACTCCAGGCTGACAACAAACAACCACCCTGGGATTCCAAAAGTTTCTATTTGGCTTCTAAATTGTGTAATAATATGAAATGAAAAAAAACCAGTTATATTTTCGTCTTTTCACTTATCAAGAGTTTCTCATTTTTTTAAAAAAGCCAGTTCTGTTTATCATGTATTCCATCATGGATCATTTCCATCGTTATTTTCTTGATGCCACAGGACAGGCATAAAACAATCTATTCTTAGTCAATCATGAGGCATTTAATTTAAAGCTATAATGTCATCTGATTTTGAAAAGCCAAACCTGGAAGGCAAGCATGAGACAACAAGATTGCAATCTATTCATAACAAGTATATTTCCAGAAAGGAATCAAATGCTCGAAAAAAATCCTAATCTTCTATTTATATTACCCAGAGACACTATTGCTTGGTCAGGAGGCAGTGTTATTCGTAAGTAGAGATGTGAGTTTAAGGTGGGAAAACAGAGCACTTGGTCTGGGTAGACCATGGTGCTATGAGTTTACCTCTGTCACTGCAGAGATTTCTATTCCTGATTATAATTCTAGGTGGTCTCTCTGAACTTCTGGAATGCAATTTCCATCCAGTGACATCACAGACTTTTCCTTGAGAGTAGCCACCCTGATCTATCTTATATACCTTTTATTTTTTTTACAGACCTGGGTTTGAATATAGGCTCCCACTTATTAGTTTGGTGACCTCATGTAAGTTTCTCAACCTCCTGGAAACTCAATTTCTTCATCCATAAAAACATGTAAGGTAGGTTGGATGCAGTGGCACATGCCTATAATTCCAGAGACTGGGAAGGCTGAGGCAGGAGGATCATAAACTCAAAGCCAACCTCCGCAACTTAGTGAGGCTCCCAGCAGCTTAGCAAGACTCTGCCTCAAAATAAAAAATAAAAAGTGCTGGGAATGTAGCTCAGTGATAAATGGTAAAGTGCTTCTGGGTTCAATCCTCAGTAATCAAAAAAAATCAAACCAAATCAAAACAACAAAATCGCAAACCTATAAGATAGGAATAACAATACCTTTATTTATGGGGTTGCTTTGGGATCAAAGTAATGTATGCTATCCAGTGGGGACCTCAGGCTATGCTGCCATTATCTGACAGAGAGAAACTGCATAATCTTTAACCTAAAAACAAACAAAGAAATAAACAAATAACACCCTGAAGTGCACAGGAACTCACCTTTCCTGTTTATAAAACATCATTCATTATAGTTAACACTACTTGGATCACAAAGAAGGACTACAAATTAATTCATTCATTCCTTGAACAAATGTTTATTTAGTAGAAAAATAATATGTAATGCTTAATAGTACTTGTTATGTGCTAGGGATAGCACTTGTTACGTGGTAGGGACTTATTTAAATTCTACATATATTGATCTTTATGACCACCCTTGTGCTATAGGTGCTGTGATCAGTCCCATTTTACAGATGTGGAAGCCAAATAAGAAAGGAGTTAAGTAACTTCGCCAAGGCCCCACAATTGAAAAGTAAAGAGCCAGAATCTGAACCCAGATCATCAAGTGCCTTCTTATTTCCTATGTCCAGTTTGCTCAGGGGTGGGTGTAAACACACAAATCTTACAAGAGGTGTCTCAGAATCTCTCTTATTTGTTGAAAGATGTCACAGCAGTTTTCTCAGTGGGATAGGTGATGTGTGAAGCATGACACTCCTTCAGGCATTGCACTGCCCTGTTGTAATATGGGCTTCTTGCTTGTCTTTGCAGGTAGGTTGTAATTCCTTTGCTGTGTGGACACTGCTGCCCGGTCCTTTCTTAAGTGATAAAAATGTTCCAAGATGAAAAGCATTGTATCCTGCTACAGAGGCCAGAGTGACCCAACTGCATCTGGGTTGCATTCTGTCCTCTAGTCCAGCAAAATCACCCAGCTGTTCTACAGACACATTTGAGATCCTCACGTGAATGAGGAGTTTATAAAACACAGCATATCTCCTTATTTGCTATAGAAATAAAGGGGCCAGATATTTTGCTCATTTAAAATATTGTTTGTTTCAAGGAGGAGCTCTGTACCTCTATGGTAAACAATGCTTCAGGAATGATGAAAAAGCTCACTAGATTCTTTTTCTATGGAAAAAGCATGAATGCAAATTGTAGCATCTGCTTCATATGCATATTAGAACAGTCAGTATATTAATACAGAGACTGGTTGCCCAGATGCCAGGGAACCTGGCAGGAGCCCTTTCTGAACTGACACAACCACAGAGGAATTCAGAGTGGCAACCGCCTCATTTGGCACAGGTTCCTTACCCTGACATCATCTTGCAATTCGGAACAAGGTTGGATTATGTTTGTCTGGCTTCCCCACGTTACATGAACCATGGAACGCTTCCAAAAGAGACTATTTATTTATTTATTTATTTATCTATACTAGGAATTGAACCCAAGAAGATCAGTTTTAAAATCTTTTCTTTGAATGTAAAGTTAAGTGACTTTCAGAATCAGATTTGGGATTCCCCTCAGAAAACACCAAACTGTAAGATCAGAAGGATTAAGACATCAAAACAGAATCTTGTTACTAGAAATCCAGCCTTCTGCTGTCTTTAAAATAGACAAATTTTTCTGTGAAGCAGGAAGTGCTTAAAGTCTAGGTTGGGTAACAATCCCCCCAATTATAAATATGACTGAAGGAGAGACCAAAAATGGCACTAAACGTTGTTCAACTGTGGAGATATTTTAGGTAGTCACTCAATTATTGCCTACTTGCAAACTGGTATGTTAAATTTCATCATAAAGTCCCTGGAGGACCATTAGAACTCTGAAAATACTTGTGACAAAACAATATTTCATATTCGTGGGTAACCATATTAGTATGAATATATCCATTAAAAAATAAATTTACCGTTGAGAAAAGAAACAGCCATCAGTTTGGGCTGAATTACCATCAGTGAATGGACATGCTGAAGATTTCTTCTCTTTCTGGCAAATGTATTTTTTTGAGAAATGTGACCTTGTGCTTGTTCCCCACCAAAGTGCAGGAAACTCAGTTTACATTTATCCCTTGTTCCCTGGTAGAGGCAATGTCCTAGCTCTCTTACACCACTTCTCTTTCAACTCTGTGAACTTAGAGTTGAGAAATGATGAACCACTATTTGGAACACTGAGACACTGTCTGGATGCTCTGCCTTACCCTGGGTAAAGACTAGTCCTCTTTTAGTGGCAAGATATGATTTTCACCTCTAAGGGTGATGCTCTTTATTTATAACCATGGACCCAGTTTCCAAAAAATCATGTGTGTCCATCCTACCTTTTATTCTCTTTTCAAAGGCATTCATGACCAAAGAATGGGAAGACCTGTTTTAAGAACTTGCCAAGAATAGGTATTTTATGCACCATCCAGAGTGAAAAAAATATTACAGTACTGATCTGAATGTGGACTCTAGGATTCTGGTAATTTGGGAGACACACTGGATCATTTCTTAAACGCAAATGTTTCATACAACAATGTTCCACTCCTAGTGATAGTCCCAATGTCACTCTTTCATCCTAGCTTCTTGTTAATTAGTAATTGAATTTCTACTGATTCTTACTCTGTGTTGGTATTTTTCTGTTGCCAGGTCAAGCTTCTGGTTCACCTTCCCTGCTGAGAGTGGCAGTGGGCATAGGGAAAGTCAGCAAGTGTCAGTGTTAGTCTAAACCAGATCCACCAGGAAAATTATCCTTGAAAATATATAGGTGAATCTCACTCCAGTTAGATTGGCAGCCATTATGAAGTCAAACAACAACAAGTGCTGGCGAGGATGTGGGGAAAAGGGTACACTTGTACATTGCTGGTGGGACTGCAAATTGGTGCAGCCAATTTGGAAAGCAGTATGGAGATTTCTTGGAAAGCTGGGAATGGAGCCACCATTTGACCCAGCTATTCCCCTTCTCGGTCTATTCCCTAAAGACCTAAAAAGAGCATGCTACAGGGACACTGCTACATCGATGTTCATAGCAGCACAATTCACAATAGCAAGACTGTGGAACCAACCTAGATGCCCTTCAATAGATGAATGGATAAAAAAAAATGTGGCATTTATACACAATGGAGTATTACTCTGCATTAAAAAATGACAAAATCATAGAATTTACAGGGAAATGGATGGCATTAGAGCAGATTATGCTAAGTGAAGCTAGCCAATCCCTAAAAAACAAATGCCAAATGTCTTCTTTGATATAAGGAGAGTAACTAAGAACAGAGTAGGGTCGAAGAGCATGAGAAGAAGATTAACATTAAACAGGGATGAGAGGTGGGAGGGAAAGGGAGAGAGAAGGGAAATTGCATGGAAATGGAAGGAGACCCTCAGAGTTATACAAAATTACATACAAGAGGAAGTGAGGGGAAAGGGAAAAATAATACAAGGGGGACAAATGAATGTCAGTAGAGGGGGCAGAGAGAGAAGAGGGGAGGGGAGGGGAGGGGAGGGGGGATAGTAGAGGATAGGAAAGGCAGCAGAACACAACAGACACTAGTATGGCAATGTGTAAATCAATGGATGTGTAACTGATGTGATTCTGCAATCTGTATATGGGGTAAAAATGGGAGCTCATAACCCACTTGAATCAAAGTGTGAAATATGATATATCAAGAACTATGTAATGTTTTGAACAGCCAACAATAAAAAATTAAAAAAAAATAAATGAAAAGATGATCAATTATCTTTGCATTTGTTTAAAGTAGACATGTAATATGTATACCTATAGTAAAATCAAATAAATATTTTGATTTTTTAAAGATTTTTTAAAAAAAGAAAAAGAAAATATATAGGTGAATATTTAAACTCCTAGCAAAATTAATTGTATAATTTTGAGGGCCTGTGTTTTAATGCTTCTCCTCTACTCTGGTAGCAAGGAATTCCCATCTGGGATGAGACACTTTCCAAATCTTCCTGCAGAAAATCAGAAATACTCCCTGGGCAGAAGGGACCTGTTCTAGGAGGCCACCCCGCTGCATTTGACTTAAGAGTTTTTCTGTGTGGGGTGGGATTCTTACTGAAGGAATTTGGCCAGAGTAGGGTTAAAGCTTCTTCTCCAAAGAGATAATCCAAAATTTAGACAATCCTGCAAAAAATACAATCTTGTCACCTTGGCCTGTGCTTAAATATTTCCATGGGTACTCACTGCCCACAAATTCTATAGCATGGAACACAAACCCATTCATAATATTTCCTCTACGTGTGATCCCCATTCTTTATCCCCAACCCCTTTCTCCTTGTTGCCACTAAAATACTTACTCAATACATAAATTGTATGTATGACATTTGCTGAATTTTCTCTCATTATATCGCCCCTTATGAATATACAAATTCTTGCCCCTCTAGATCTGCTTGGCAAATATCTGTGTACCCTTCCTGGTCCATTTGGAATGTCTCTCTCTTTCTGGATATTCTCTGACCTTGCCTTTATCCTTTACTCTCCTACTGACAAAAGTGATAGACCCATTTGTCCATTCTCATCATGCTGAATAGAACCCAAGTATAGGTCTCAGCTCCACCACGTGGTGGAGATGGCTACCTGTTCTCAAGGATAAACAAAGCCACATGCTAGTTGAAGTGGAAAGAATGGATTTTAACAAATAATAAAAAGTAACAACAATTAGAAAAGTGTTTCAGCATGAACTCAATTTTGAGTTGGTCAGAGGTAACTGGGAATTTTAAAGGGAGGATGAGGATATAGGAGGGAGATAAGTTGAAGTCATACCAGAGTCAAGAAAGGAAAGACAATTAAAAAGTATGAAGGAAGGGTTGGTTCATGGGAAACCCATCTGAGTTCTAACTGGCACTTATTGAAATTAGGTATCTGTCCTCCCATAGAGATTAGGAGATAGGAGCCCCATCTTCAGGTGTTGGCTGGAATAAACAGTAAGTTTTTGACAACCTTGGGTTTTCCCAAGCACTCACTTTAAGCAGAGGTAGAGTCATCCCATGGATGTTATCTCAAGCTGTTAGAAACCATGTCAGTGTTTGCTCAAGTCTTGATAGACTAATAGCTTAGTTGGGTACTCAGAGTCATTGGTCAAGGACAGAATTTTTGTCCTTATCCACCCAAATTCATGAACCCCCTCTGTAATAACACAGCTGTAGTCAGGCATGCAGAGCTACCTAAGGAAAGATGGTGACAGAGGAAGCCAGCGGCCACCATCTTGGAGAGCTGACGTCACCATCCCTGTTTTCGACTGATCGCAGCTCATTCAGCTATAGAACAGGTAATTTCAGGCTGCCATTCGCCTGCGTCTTGCAGACAAATTACTCAGGCTCAGTGCTAAAGAACCCGCGGAAACTGCTTCTTGGAGCCTGCTCCTATCAGAACATACACCCAGCCCGGAGCAGCCGAGTTCTGGCTCCCGGAACTGCTCTGGCCCAGGGCTAACGAACCCGCGGAAACTGCTTCTCGGTCCGGGTCCTGCTGAATACTGTGGAGGTAAATACCAACCGAGCCTTCATAGGCAGTGGCAACAGGATTGAGATGGGGCTTGTGAGGGCCGGTCAGGACTCACCCATTGCTTTGGTCACCCGGCAAAGGGAACGAAATGCTGCCATTCGCATGGGATACCAACATGGGAGAGATCTGATGTCATCAGAAAGCGGTGGAGGAGGTAACTTCATCGATACCAGCGGCGACAGAAACAGTTGGTCTCCTGGTAAAGAAAGTGAGTCACAAACACCAGAGTCTCTCTCACTTTGTCATCAAGCCAGAGGGGCAGAGCAGAGCCGCCGCCCGCGCTCAGAACAGGCCCAGCCACCAGCAGGCATGGTAGTAACGTCACCCCAATTGGAGTAGGGGCCGATCAGAGCTGCCGCCCGCATCCGGAATAGGCCCAACGAGCCCGCAAGGTAGGCAGACCTGCGACCGACCAGCGGAACAGGCCCAGCGGCCTGCTGGCGCGGCAGACATGTCACCCCAATTGGAGTAGGGGCAGAGCAGAGCCGCCTCCGCGCCCGGAACAGGCCCAGCGACCCGTTGGTGTGATAGACACATCAGCCCAATTGGAGTAAGGGCAGAGCAGAGCCGCCGCCCGCGCCTGCAAGGTAGGCAGACCTGCGACTGACTGGCAGAACAGGCCTAGGGGTCCGCGGGCGTGGTAGACACGTCACACCAATTGGAGGAGGGGCAGAGTAGAGCCACCACCCACCCCTGCAAGGTAGGCTGACCTGCGACCGACCGGCAGAACAGGCCCAGCGGCCCATCAGCGTGGTAGACAGATCACCCCAATTGGAGGAGGAGCACAGCCGCCACCCGCCCCTGTAAGGGAGACTTTTCAACTATACAAGAGCAATATAAATATATAGGGGGAAAATTACAAAATCACAACAGTTTCACCAAGCAAAAAGAAATGCGAGCAGTATGAAAAGACAAGGAAAGAAAGGACCACAAGCAATGCTGGTAAACTCAATTTTAGAAGAGGTAATAGCTGCAGCAGATGGAATGTCAGATAAAGAATTCAGGATATACATGCTTCAGATGATCTGGAGTCTCAAGGAAGACATTAGACAGCAAAATCAGACAATGAAAGATCACTTCGACAATGAATTACATAAACAAATCCAAGAAGCAAAACATCAACTATACAGGGAGATAGAGGTTATAAAAAACAAACAAACTGAAATCCTAGAAATGCAGGAAGCAATAAACCAACTTAAAAACTCAGTTGAGAATACTACCAGCAGAGTAGAACACTTAGAAGATAGAACATCAGACAATGAAGACAAAGTATTTCAACTTGAAAAGAACATAGACAGCTCAGCAAGACTGTTAAGAAACCATGAGCAGAACATCCAAGAAATATGGGATAACATCAAGAGACCAAACTTAAGAGTCATTGGGATACAGGAAGGTATAGAGGTCCAAACCAAAGGAATGAGCAATCTATTCAATGAAATAATACGAGAAAACTTCCCAGACTTGAAGAATGAGACAGAATCCCAAATCCTAGAAGACTACAGGATGCCGAATATGTAAAATCATAAGAGATCCACACCTAGACACATTATAATGAAGATGCCCAACATACAGAATAAGGAGAGAATTTTAAAAGCTACAAAAGAAAGGAAGCAGATTACATTTAGGGGTAAACCAATCAGGATAACAGCTGATCTTTCAACACAGACTCTGAAAGCTAGAAGATCCTGGAATAACATATTTCAAACACTGAAAGAAAATGGGTTCCAACCAAGAATCGTGTATCCAGCGAAATTAAGCTTCAGGATGGAAGATAAAATTAAAACCTTCCACGATAAACAAAAGTTAAAAGAATTTGCAGCTAGAAAACCATCTCTTCAAAACATCCTCGGCAAAACATTACAGGAAGAGGAAATGGAAAATAACAATGAAAACCAACAGTGGGAGGTAGGACAGTAAAGGGGGGAAAATAATCAAAGAGTAAAACAAACCATGTTTAGTAACATAAATAAACAAATATGGCTGGAAGAACAACCCATATCTCAATAATAACCCTAAATGTTAATGGCTTAAACTCACCAATTAAGAGACACAGGCTAGTAGAATGGATCACAAAACAAGACCCAACAATATGCTGCCTACAGGAGACACATTTGATAGGAAAAGACATACATAGACTGAAGGTGAAAGGTTGGGAAAAATCATATCACTCATATGGACTTCGGAAACAAGCAGGTGTGTCCATACTCATATCAAGTAAAATAGATTTCAAGCCAAAGTTAATCAAAAGGGATAAAGAGGGACACTACATACTGCTCAAGGGAACCATACACCAACAAGACATAACAATCATAAATATATATGCCCCAAACAATGGTGCAGCTATGTTCATCAAACAAACTCTTCTCAAGTTCAAGAGTCTAATAGACCACCATACAATAATCATGGGAGACTTCAACACACCTCTCTCACCACTGGACAGATCTTCCAAACAAAAGTTGAATAAGGAAACTATAGAGCTCAATAACACAATTAATAACCTAGACTTAATTGACATATATAAAATACACCACCCAACATCAAGCAGTTACACTTTTTTCTCAGCAGCACATGGATCCTTCTCAAAAATCATATATTATGTCACAGGGCAACTCTTAGACAATATGAAGGAGTGGAGATAATACCATGCATCTTATCTGATCATAATGGAATGAAACTGAAAATCAACGATAAAAGAAGGAAGGAAAAATCATGCATCACTTGGAGAATGAACAATAGGTTACTGAATGATCAGTGGGTTATAGAAGACATCAAGGAGGAAATTAAAAAATTCTTAGAGATAAATGAAAACACAGACACAACATATCGGAATCTATGGGACACATTGAAAGCAGTTCTAAGAGGAAAATTCATTGCTTGGAGTTCATTCATTAAAAAAAGAAAAAACCAACAAATAAATGATCTCATACTTCATCTCAAAATCCTAGAAAAAGAAGAGCAAAACAACAGCAAAAGAAGTAGAAGGCAAGAAATAATTAAAATCAGAGCTGAAATTAATGAAATCGAAACAAAAGAAACAATTGAAAAAATTGACAAAACTAAAAGTTGGTTCTTTGAAAAAATAAACAAAATCGACAGACCCTTAGCCATGCTAACGAAGAGAAGAAGAGAGAGAACTCAAATTACTAGCATACGGGATGAAAAAGGCAATATCACAACAGACACTTCAGAAATACAGAAGATAATCAGAAATTATTTTGAATCCTTATACTCCAATCAAATAGAAGATAGTGAAGGCATCGATAAATTTCTTAAGTCATATGATCTGCCCAGATTGAGTCAGGAGGATATAGACAACCTAAACAGACCAATAGCAATTGAGGAAATAGAAGAAACCATCAAAAGACTACCAACTAAGAAAAGCCCAGGACCGGATGGGTATACAGCAGAGTTTTACAAAACCTTTAAAGAGGAACTAATACCAATACTTTTCAAGCTATTTCAGGAAATAGAAAAAGAGGGAGAACTTCCAAATTCATTCTACGAGGCCAACATCACCCTGATTCCTAAACCAGACAAAGACACTTCGAAGAAAGAAAACTACAGACCAATATCTCTAATGAACCTAGATGCAAAAATCCTCAATAAAATTCTGGCAAATTGGATACAAAAACATATCAAAAAAATTGTGCACCATGATCAAGTAGGATTCATCCCTGGGATGCAAGGCTGGTTCAATATACAGAAATCAATAAATGTTATTTACCACATCAATAGACTTAAAAATAAGAACCATATGATCATCTCGATAGACGCAGAAAAAACATTCAACAAAGTACAGCATCCCTTTATGTTCAAAACTCTAGAAAAACTAGGGATAACAGGAACATACCTCAATATTGTAAAAGCAATCTATGCTAAGCCTCAGGCTAGCATCATTCTGAATGGAGAAAAATTGAAGGCATTCCCTCTAAAATCTGGAACAAGACAGGGATGCCCTCTCTCACCACTTCTGTTCAACATAGTTCTCGAAACACTGGCCAGAGCAATTAGACAGACGAAAGAAATTAAAGGCATCAAAATAGGAAAAGAAGAACTTAAATTATCAGTATTTGCAGTTGATATGATTCTATACCTAGCAGACACAAAAGGGTCTACAAAGAAACTATTAGAGCTAATAAATGAATTCAGCAAAGTGGCAGGATATAAAATCAACACGCATAAATCAAAGGCATTCCTTTATATCTGCGACAAATCCTCTGAAATGGAAATGAGGACAGCCACTCCATTCACAATATCCTCAAAAAAATAAAATACTTGGGAATCAACCTAACAAAAGAGGTGAAAGACTTATACAATGAAGAAAACTACAGAACCCTAAAGAGAGAAATAGAAGAAGATCTTAGATGATGGAAAAATATACCCTGTTCATGGATAGGCAGAACTAACATCATCAAAATGGCGATATTACCAAAAGTTCTCTATAGGTTTAATGCAATGCCAATCAAAATCCCAACGGCATTTCTTGTAGAAATAGAGAAAGCAATCATGAAATTCATATGGAAAAATAAAAGACCCAGAATAGCAAAAACAATGCTAAGCAGGAAGTGTGAATCAGGCAGTATAGCGATACCAGACTTCAAACTATACTACAGAGCAATAGTAACAAAAACAGCATGGTACTGGTACCAAAACAGGCGGGTGGACCAATGGTACAGAATAGAGGACACAGAAACCAATCCACAAAACTACAACTATCTTATATTTGATAAAGGGGCTAAAAGCATGCAATGGAGGAAGGATAGCAGCTTCAACAAATGGTGCTGGGAAAACTGGAAATCCATATGCAACAAAATGAAACTGAATCCCTTTCTCTCGCCATGCACAAAAGTTAATTCAAAATGGATCAAGGAGCTTGATATCAAATCAGAGACACGCCGTCTGATAGAAGAAATGTTGGCTACGATCTACATACTGTGTGGTCGGGCTCCAAATTCCTCAATAGGACACCCATAGCACAAAAGTTAATAACTAGAATCAACAAATGGGACTTACTCAAACTGAAAAGTTTTTTCTCAGCAAAAGAAACAATAAGAGAGGTAAATAGGGAGCCTACATCCTGGGAACAAATCTTTACTCCTCACACTTCAGATAGAGCCCTAATATCCAGAGTTTACAAAGAACTCAAAAAATTAGACAATAAGATAACAAATAACCCAATCAACAAATGGGCCAAGGACCTGAACAGACACTTCTCAGAGGAGGACATACAATCAATCAACAAGTACATGAAAAAATGCTCACCATCTCTAGCAGTCAGAGAAATGCAAATCAAAACCATCCTAAGATACCATCTCACTCCAGTAAGATTGGCAGCCATTATGAAGTCAAACAACAACAAGTGCTGGCGAGGATGTGGGGAAAAGGGTACACTTGTACATTGCTGGTGGGACTGCAAATTGGTGCAGCCAATTTGGAAAGCAGTATGGAGATTTCTTGGAAAGCTGGGAATGGAGCCACCATTTGACCCAGCTATTCCCCTTCTTGGTCTATTCCCTAAAGACCTAAAAAGAGCATGCTACAGGGATACTGCTACATCGATGTTCATAGCAGCACAATTCACAATATCAAGACTGTGGAACCAACCTAGATGTCCTTCAATAGACGAATGGATAAAAAAAATGTGGCATTTATATACAATGGAGTATTACTCTGCATTAAAAAATGACAAAATCATAGAATTTACAGGGAAATGGATGGCATTAGAGCAGATTATGCTAAGTGAAGCTAGCCAATCCCTAAAAAACAAATGCCAAATGTCTTCTTTGATATAAGGAGAGTAACTAAGAACAGAGTAGGGTCGAAGAGCATGAGAAGAAGATTAACATTAAACAGGGATGAGAGGTGGGAGGGAAAGGGAGAGAGAAGGGAAATTGCATGGAAATGGAAGGAGACCCTCAGGGTTATACAAAATTACATACAAGAGGAAGTGAGGGGAAAGGGAAAAATAATACAAGGGGGAGTAATGAATGACAGTAGAGGGGGTAGAGAGAGAAGAGGGGAGGGGAGGGGGGATAGTAGAGGATAGGAAAGGCAGCAGAATACAACAGACACTAGTAAGGCAATATGTAAATCAATGGATGTGTAACTGATGTGATTCTGCAATCTGTATACGGGGTAAAAATGGGAGTTCATAACCCACTTGAATCAAAGTGTGAAATATGATATATCAAGAACTATGTAATGTTTTGAACAACCAACAATAAAAATTAAAAAAAAAAAAGGTAAGATGGTACTTCTCAGGCCTCCTTGTGGTGAGGGTGCAGAATGACCACGTTCTGGCTAAGGGTATGCAAGAGGGAGTGGTACGCAAGAGGGAGTGCTGCGCCACCACATCTGGCAGGGACCTGAAACCTCTTACATGTGCTGGTTTTTCCCCTTCCTTTAATGAGTTTCAATGAGAACAGGGATTGTAGAGAGACCAGATGGATGGACCAGGAATCACAGTGATCATGTGAAGCAGCATCCTGCCTATATCCTGGAATATTGCTTTATTAGATTCTCTCTCTCTCTCTCTCTTCCTTCTATCTACTTGCTTAACCTTTTACCTATCTACAACCATTGATTGGCTTTGTGACCTTGGACAATTGCAGTTTCTAGATATGCAAAAGGAAATTATATAACTTTGCATGGTATCATGAGGATTGCTAGAATTGATTCATCTACAGGCCTTAGCTGGGTGCCTGCTCTGTAGTTGTTGCTCAAAGAAAGTGAACTGTGATGACAATGATGTTCATGATAATGATAGTGATTGATGATGGTGGTGATGGTTGATGCTCATTGTTATTGACAAATTTTATATAGCATGTCTTTCCATGAGTTGGTCTCCATGCCTCAGGCCTGGAAGTATCATATGATATTTACTTCCATTATCCTATGAAATTTAGTAGAGTCTTTTAAAAAATGAGTGTTGCCTCTGTGCTTGTGGAATGGCTCCCAGGGGTCTGAGTCGGTCCTCTCTTTCTTCTTTCTTTCCTCTGGATTCTGTGCAGACCTGTGCAGGCTCTGCATTCTCCAGTCTCTCTCACACCATCAGAGGGCCTCACCAGCTACCATCTGCTCCCAGTGATACCTACAGTTTCTCAGTGGTCATTGCTCACCTACCTTTGCTTATTACTTCATTCCTTCATTGAGTATTTATTGAGTATTTATTACACCTGACATTGTGCTGAGGACGGAGGATAAACACACCATCCCTTCTTCTAATAATTTGTGTCATTCTTTGGAGATAATACAAATGATCAATAAGTTAATCACACCAATAGAAAGAACGAGAGAAAAAGAAATAAAGAGAGAAAAGAAGGAGGGAAGGCAGGCAGGAAGGAAAGGAGGGAGAGAAAGAGAGAGATGGAGAGGAATACTGTGAAGGGAATAAAAGAAAGACTGGGAAAGGGTGATCTGGGAGATGATGTCTGGGCTGTGACCTGAACCCTGGGGAATGATGAGCTGTGAGAAGAATGTGATACACTTGTCATCCTGGGTCAACTCCTGGAGAAACTAAGTGCAGCCCCTCATGGAGGATTCTCACCCTCAGCAAAATAGCAAGCTGCTGCTCCTTGGCCGTCTGCACTTGACCAGAGCATCCATTGGCATGAATGGCTAATGTGCCCCACTCATCCAGACCTCTGAGGAAAGTAGGACCTACCTACCGAAAGAGTGAGCTTGGGTTTTGGAGAAGCACACAGAGAAACTCTCCATCATTTGTTTTCCTTTAATTTTCAAATATCTGGAGATTTTTCAGATCATTTGTAATAAATACACTCTGTTCATATTATGACAGTAAACACAATAAAAGATTCTGAGAACTTGCAAACAAAATTTGTTGTAATTTTACCTTGCGGGATAAAATAAAAAGAAGTACCCTTGTTATGACTGGAGTTTCATTCAGAACCAATGTAGGGTCTGACTTGGAGTTGAGCTTAAAGTGTGGATTTATTTATCTTTGCAATCTGAATTCTCTAGGATGCCCATAAATTTGCTGAGTCAGGTTTTTTTTTTTTTTTTTTAAGACAACATTTTTTGTGTTTTTAAGATTTTTCAACCCCTCTAAATTTTAACTACATGTAAGGGGGTAAAGGAGGATGTCGGTTAATATTCATTGAGCCCAGGTAATGCAAATCTGCCTGGTTGCTTTTGTTCCAATTTCTGTTGTGTTGGTCCTCTGTCCTTTGATGTTTATCCAATCTGATGTTTAGCAATTAATACAGACAACTGGCAGCAAACTCTGATATAGAAAACCTGTAAGGAGCACTTTTTAAATGACCATGCCATATATTATAAATAACCCATGCCGTTACTTGTTACTTGCTCCATTCTACTTTCCATGACAATGGCAGGCTTGCAGGGGCAGTGGGGAAGTCACTGTCAGAGAGATATGACATTTGTGGAACTTAACTGAGAGTTGGCTTAGGTTTTTCTTTTCTTTCTAAAGATTCATACTTAATCTATGGATCGTTATACTTCACAATGATCCCTAGAATGAACAATGCAGTACAAATATATAATAGAATGCTATTCAGCCATAAAGAAGAATAAATTCTTTCACATGCAGCAACGTGGGTAGAACTGGAGGGCATTATTTAAGTGACGTAAGTCAGGCACAGGAAGACAAATACTGCATGTCCTCATTTAAGTGTGGATGCTAACATTGGTTTCAAAGAAGTAGCATAGAATTGTGATTATCAGAGCCTGGGAAGGCTGTGGGGGAAGGAGGGATGGAGAGAAGATGATTAATGGCTACAGGGGTGTAGTTGGATAGGAGGAATAACTTCTAATGTTCTGTAGCACAAAAGAATAACTGGTTGACAGCAATTAATTGAATATTTCAAAATAAGCTAGCAGAGAGAATTTTAAATGCTCCCAATATAAAGAAATTATATATGTCCAAGGTGATAAATATACCAATTACTCTGATCCAATCATTACACATTGTAAGCTTGTGTTGGAAAACCAAACTGTCCATAAGTATGTACAATTATGGGTCAATTAAAATATATTAGAAAATAAAAATGCCATTGTTGCCCATATCTCAGAATTACCTTTGATCTGCTATTTGTCTACTCTTTTGTCAGTGGAAATTCTCTCTGACACTTTCATATGGCACAGAATTTGACAAAAAGTGTTGCTTTGTGTCCCATTCAGGTGTTCAGCCACTGAGATGCCCACCAGAAGAATATCATCTTAAGGTAGTCTTATGCACAAGGCAACCCACCAGTATGAGCTCTGCAACATGTAATTGTTGGTGGCTCACCTCCACAAATGTTGAAATGTGTCATTTAAACTCCACAAAAGTTTAAATGACTTCGGCATAGTGATTTTGATTTCATGGTCTGGGGTGGGACTAAACTTATTCACATTTTCAAATAACATTCTGGTTTTTTCCAACTCGCATTAAGTTAAGTTTCTCTGCATGATGACTTTTTAATAATCAGGAAGATTTAACGAGGCTTATTTCTCCTGTTCTCCAATTTCAGTATTTAAAATGGCATTTTTTTTATCAGTCACTGCAGATGAGGAACAGAAAGGCCTGTTATCTAATAAATTATTGCATCAAGCCCACTATATCTAAACTTTCAGAAGAGCGTGGTAAAAACAACATCTTCTAAACATAGTACGTTGCTAATCTCAGTTGCCTCAAATGCTTCTCTTTCCATAAATAAGCCAAATCTCTCATTTCAGCAAGACTTCTGGGCCTTTAAATCCATAACTTTTCAGACTTGCCACTGAGAAATGATCACTTGCAGTGCACATGCCAAAGGGTTCCTGCCAGAGGTAAACAATCAGTTTACCTAGCAGTGTTGAAGAGAACAGTGTATTTGACTGTCAGTACAAACAATCCCTGGAGACAGACGCCACACTCCTCTGCACTGACAGCTCAGCCCCTGGTAGGTGTGTCTGCAGTTGTTTATCTCAGGTAGCAAATGGAGGACAGTGTGTTTTCATCATTTATCTATGAAGGCTTGCGATTAAATCCAAATCCTTCTTAAATACTACATTGCTATTTTTATTTTAAGACCTGGCAAGTCTTTTTCAGTTCTTCAGAAAATGAATTTAGGTGTGTGAAAAGAGATAAGCAACAGTGTGTGAACTTCTCTGCTTGACCACTGAGCGGACATACTATGGATAATTGGGTATTGCAGGGCAGATTTTCCCAGTACTCTCTTTTATAATAATGTTCAAATTCCACTGAAGAGCAAACTGAAGGCATGGAATCCAATTGTTCTCGAAGTCCATCCTTCGTGTCTCAATTAACAGAAGACAACTAGCCGCATTCAAGTAAAACCCTTGTAACTCTTAGACAACTGCTTTGCATCATTTTTTTTCCTGTTGATTCAGAGTTTTCCCTGAGTAGTTTCTGAAATATACCATTTTCCATCTCTTAGGATATGTTCTTTACGTTTGGCCTTTGGTTTCCCTTATATAGGATGCTTTTCATTTACTTATTTAGTGGTAATGGAGATAGGACACAAGGACACTCCCACTGACCTAAAGCTCCAGCTCTTTTTATTTAGTTAGTTTATTATTTTGAGACAGAGTCTTACTAAGTTGCTGAGGCTAACCTGGAGCTTGTGAGCTTCCTGCCTCAGCCCTTGAGTTGCTGGGATTACAGACATGCACCACTACATCTAGTTGGAATATTTTAAAACTGCAGATGCTTGAAATGTATTGGTTCAATTTCTTGGGAATAGGTCCAAGGATCTGCATTTTTTGTATTCTCCTCAGATAAATATTAAGCAGGTTCAAGAGAGAGAAGCACTACTGTGACTGGTTCAGAGCCCACAGGGAGGTGGGAAGACAACTGCAGGGAATGTGGTAGGCACATCTCTTGTTTCCATGAGCCCCATATGACTGGAAAAATGATCCCTAGATGTATGATTATTTTTAGAGTCATGATTCTAATATGTATTCCCCTAACAGCTTCTTATGATTTGTCCTGAGACACCAGTGTATCGCTCCTGGGAACAATGTTGTGAATTATAAACAATTCTGAGTCACCATTTGGAAAACAGTCTGTCCATGCTCTGAGAAATGCCAAAAAAGAATAAGTGAGATAATGTTCAAATACAGAAGCTACAGCTTCCCCAGAGCCTCAGGTGAACTTCAATGCCTGTTTCTCCAGGGCTGTGCACTGGCTCAAGGTTCAATACATTTCAGTAATTATTCTTTCATCTCTGGCTTTAGTTTTCATATGTATAAGAACATTGTCTATCTTATTTAATTTTTACATTTGATTTTTCTTCTACTTGAAATTGTTTTGTCAAACTTGAACATCTACTTTATTTTCCAGCTCTGGCATCAAATTGCTTATGTCTCATTAAAAAAAAAAATCAGACCTTTCCTTTTATGTATGGTTTCCCACTCCAGATGATTTTCAGAAGTAGGTTTGGAACATGGGGAATTCCAAAATTTCCCAATTATATGACTAAATAATTTAGAGCAAAACAAAAATAAGTCACTAGAGTCTGAGTGAGTGGTTTATCTGAAGACAAAGACTTTTTTATTTATCACCATTTTCCCATCATTTCATTATTTTACAGATTGCAAACCACTATGGATTTTACATGGCAATTTGTGTGTTCTCCATGTGCCAGGATAGATATAGAGCCTAGCAACTGTTAATGTGCAAGGGATATAAAGATAATCACATATGGGTCACCCATTTAAGGACATTCTGCATACCCATCTATTCATCCATCCATCTAGTTGTCAATGAACATATTTCTTGAATGCCTACTATATGTCAGAGATTTTGATTTGTACTAAGTATACAAAAATGAACGAGAACGGCATGGCCTTTTCTGTCTTGGATTTGATTATCTACTATAGGAGAAACATGGTTAAAACAGACATTATGATAGAATATAATCAGAGTGTTTTCAGAGGAAGAAGGGGATATGGAAGGAACAGGGTACAAGGCCCTAGAGGGTCACAGATGTCGGGAGGGTTTCCTATCTATGGAGAGTGGTGTAAATTTAAAATTACATAGAAAAACACGACATTCAAATGTGATTCAAGGAGCAAGAGAAAAGTTATTGAACAGACAGATAAGAAAAACTGGAGAAGATAGGAAATGATCTCAGTTTTCAGTAGGTGCCCAGTGGTTTTCTACCTGAATGTCATCCAATTTTTAAAAAGTGAATAATCACTGTGATAGTTTTACCAGTGCTTTTCCCATTTTAATGGACCCAAGGATCTTGCTAAGATGTACTACTTAATTTAGTAGTTTTGGGAAGTATAATTTTATATCAAAGTTTTATAAGTGCTCAGGTGTGGCCAAATTATATTATATGCATGTGTAAGTATGTAGCAATAAATCCCATTATTATGTATAATTGTAATGCATGAATCAAAAAATTTAGTGCTTAGTTGTCAATGTTACTGACTTGAAAACCACCCTTTGAGGAACAAAGCTCTGGATTACTCCATACCAGTTTTTCAATTCAAGTTATGAAGCTAGCAGAAACTTAATTTCAAAACTTACTATGATAGTGCAGTTTTGCTTAAAATACGAATTAAAAATGTATTAACAAATTGAATTTGGCAGTGTATTATAAGAATAACTCACCATGACTAATAGAAATTCAAAAAAGATTCAACATTTGGATTTTTACCAACATAATTAATTATATCAACAAACATAATTCACTTAATCAATAGATGTCAAAAAGGCAATTTCTAAAATTCAGTAGCTGTTACTACTAAATTTTTAACACAAAATGTAATGAAATATGATACAAATATATATCACAAAGCTAACAGTAAACATCATATTAAGGTTTGGAATTCTAAAACCATTTTATGATATTTAGATATACTTCATAAGTTACCAATATCATTTAATATATTTAGAGGTTTTAGCTGATGCAATAAAGCAAGAAAATAATTGTTTAATTATTGAAAAAGAAGTGATAAAATTATTCTTATTGGTGTAAGATAAAAGAGAATGCTTAGTAAACTAGAGAAGTCCCTAAAATCTACAAACATTAATAAGATAAACTGAATTATCAGAATTAATAAGACGATTATGGGTCATCCTAGCTTCTCAATTATAAAATAATAAGTTGGAAGAGGAAAAGTTTTAAAAAAATACATTCACCACAATAGAAAGTAAAATTCCAAGTAAAAAATTCTAAAAAGAAAACTTACGTGTTAAGTTATCATAATTTCAAAAAATGAGGGTTAGAAATTAAGACACAAATTAGAAAGACTAGTGAGTAATATTTTTATTATACAATATTTTAGAATATTAAATGTTCTAGGTTTATAAACTTAATATAATACTATAATGGAAATGTTGCAGTGAAACCTAGTTGTCTGTACAATTAATATGAATTAATTAATATAATAAAATAGGCTTAATAAACATTTGAAGAATATTTGAATAACTATAAGATAAGAAAAGGAATTGTCAAGAGACTTGGGAAGCCCCAAAAATAGAAAGGAAAACTGATCTAGTTGGTCAAATCTAGTCATCACACATGAGATAAAATATTAGCTTAGAAAGTCCTGCCAACCTGTCAGAGACACAAACATCTCCAAAGAAAAATAAAAGTGGGTTCAGCATAGAGAAAGAGGAAATCCTGGCAGAGAATTGACTTAGTAGAAGAAGCTGAGCTTGTCTCAAAGTGAAAAAAAACAATCAGTGAAAATAAGGTATAGTGTTTTTGTTGTTCTTATTAGCAAAATGTAAACAGAAATAAAATTATCAAAAAGCTGTAATATATAACATTATCAAGAATATGGGCAAGTGGCCACTTTAATGTATTGTTGATGGGAATACATGTTACTAAAAACTTTTTGGAAAACAATAAGGAAATATCTGATAAATTTAAAAACATACATGTGCATTGGCTAACAAGTACAAAGTAACAGAAGGAATATCTGTCAAGCTCCTGAATTAAAATCTATAGTTTAAAAAGACCATCAAGTGACTTGTGGTCACCTTAAAGTTTAAAAATCACTGGTGTAAATGACACAATAATTAATTCACTTTTTAAAAGTTACATCAGCAGCAGCAGAAGTCATTTAGATATGGCACCTACTGAAAACTGGTATTTCATGGGATTGTGTAGCATAGCATGTGACACAATTGATGAGAATAGATGGTAACAAAATATTTGTTATATTTTGAATATGAGATGTCCTGGAGAAGATCCTGTTTTATTGCCAGAATGTTTGCAGGTAAAATTATTGGAGTGTGATAGCTGTAAACAAACCAGTCCATTCATCCTAGAATGGACTGGGTGGTAACTGTAGACAAGTGGGATGTGGCTCGGTCACTTGGGCATTACCTGGAAGGGTTCATCTTCCCTTCAGCCCTTTTCTATCTTTTTCTCTTCTTCCTCAATGCCATGAATGGACCATCATTCCTCCACCAAATGTTTTGTCTCATCTTGGGTTTTCCTCCATTAAGTTATTTCTGTAAAGTATTTTGGTCACAGCTTCAGAATGCTGACTGACATAATATTACAAAATAGCTAGAAGAGAAAATTTTGAATGTTCTCACCATTAAGAAATGATAAATGCTTGAGGTGATGGATATTCTGATTGTCCTGATTTGATCCTTATGCAATGTGCACATGTATCAAACAGCACATTTTTTCAACAAAATATAAAATAAATCTTTAAAAAAGTGCATGTATCTTTAGACCTGGTAGCTTCATACTGGGGAATTGATCCTTCTAAAGTAAAGATACAATATATAAGGACTTAGGAGACAAGAAAATTTATAGCAGCGTTGTTTTCAGTTGTGAAGAAAGAAACATCCCTAAATATAAAGTAATAGCAAAATAATTTAGTAAATAATGATATATGCAGTAAAGTAATATTTTGCAGTAGTGAGAAAGTGTTATCTATTTCTATCTTTTTATCTAGATAGTGTCTATGACATTGTAAAGTGATAAGAGATAGTTACAGAGTAACATGACTGATAGAAAAAACAGACTTTATACACCTGTGTAGATGAACATGAAGATATGCACATGGGTAAGGGAAGACAGATTCAGAAAAGGCTCTTGGAATTATCCTAAGGGAGTTAATACTGGAAGTTTTAGGGGGGGGGGAGGTGAGATGCTCAACATTTTCTTTAAAACAAACAAACAATCTTTATATCAAATCCCAGTGCAAACAGAAGAATGATTAGCTGTTAGCTAGGGATAGGAGAAGGAAGAGGAGAAGAAGGAAGAAAGTATGAGAGGAGGAGGAAGTTGGAAAATACTCCAGATAGGGGGATTGGCACAGGAAAAATCCCAGAGGCAAAGATTGGAGCAAATTCAGAATGGGTAGAATATAGAAGAGACTCAGATCTTGAACAGCCTTGTAAGGTAGGTCTGTGAGTTTGGCTTGGTACAGAAACCAATGCTAAGCATTTGACTACTTTGAGGGAGGTAGGACCTGATCATATCTGAATGTTAGAAATTACTCGAGTAGTGGAACAAATGGTAACTTGAAGATGATAGAGAATGAGAAAAAGAGACCCATGGGAAGACTGCTACAGTGGTTCACATAAAATGCTGAAGGCCTGGGCAGCACTGGGGATGAGGCAGCAAGAAAACTTAGGACCATTTTGGGGTGAAACCCATTGGCGGTCATGATTGGATGGATGTGGATGATGAGGATAAGAAAAAGGGGAAGCAGAGCCAGAGCGGCAGGATGGCTCAGTGTGAATGCACTGACTGAGGCAGGGAAAGATGGAGCAGGAAGGAAGAGTGAGGAAAGTGGGGACAATGATGACTTCTGTCTGGATGTGCTGAATTGGTCTTCCTGTGCTTTGTCTCATTTGATGTTCAGCTTCCTTTGCTTACGTGCTTCCACTTCTGAAGGTGGCACCGTGGAGGGGATGACAAATGTCATTCATTTGGATGTTCTGGTTCTGATATAGCAATTTTAAAAGTTACTTGCTTTCCTCCCACAGCTCACTGCGAAGGCTTGGAGAAAATGCCTGCAAAAGAGGTATAAGATGAGACTGCTGACTCTTCCTGGACGCAGACTGGCAGCATAGCCATTGTTGGATGCCTTTCGACCTTGGGGCAGTTTTTTAGCTACTGGAGCCATTTTAACTCTGCTAAGGCAGTCCCTTGCCCCAATTCCATTCCTTCCAGAAGGTGCCCCAGCTTCATCTTGCTTGTGCCACAGAGATCCAGCCAAACACTCCCCAGGACTCAGAGAGAAAACCTGGGTTATCAGTGTCTTCCTAGTAACTGAAAGGTGACATGCGAGGCCTTCGTTTCAACCCATTTCCTCTTGATGAGAGGAAGGGATTCTCCTGCGAGTTATTACCTGAAATAATACCATATGGTAAAATGTAAACAACATCTGCATATTCATGTAATAATTTCATCTGTTTAATTAGTTCCAGCAAAGCAGTTTACCCTCTGAGGCCCTTGCTGTCAGCTCGGCGCTCATACATCCAGGGCTGGCTGTCGGGTTTGACAGCCTTCTATTGTTCATTCTCTGCTTGCACCTCAGCAGTTACTGTAAGTGAATCTTCTCAGGGGTGGGGCATCTGTCCCCACCGATCCACATATTGAGGGGGTGGGTGGGGGAGAGCTGTCAGCTTGGTGTAGGGATACTAAAGACAGACTTGACAGATCAGGTGATGCTGGGGAAAAAAAGAGAGAGAGCGAGATGAGATTATTTATTTCTTGCACTTTCGTAATTTGGATGTGAGCTTAGATGAGCTCTCATGGTAAAGAGGTTTTCATTTTTTGCACCGTGACCCCAGTGGAACAATGTCTAAGTCAGACAGACAACAGAGCAGAACCAGGATCCTCAGACTATTTTGCTCAATCTCAGGCCATTTGACAGGACATTTGTTTAGCTAAATATGAAGCCATAGGGACTGAGACAAATGTGCCCTACAGGCTCAAGGAACAGCACAGCCATCCAAGTGGTAAAGGAGTGAGGAATTTGAAAGTGAATACACACACACACACACACACAACACAGAAGTGTTGGGTTGTTCTTTGAAACTTAAGAACTTTGTTTCTTCCCTCATAACAGTATTGAAAATGATCTTAAAGGTTTTGTAAACCAGTGCTTTCCTCCTGGAAATCTTGTTATTATGCAAATTCTGATCCAATAGGCCTGAATAAGAGTCCAAGATTCTGCATTTTTAACCAGCTCCAAGGCAATGTTGATGCTGCTGGGATATGGAGCACTCTATGAATAGTGAAGATTTAGACACCTGCTCATTTTGTAGCTGAGAACAAAGGCCATAGAATTCATGTGTTTTGTCCAAAGTTAGCCAGCTCATCATTGGTCAAGCCAAGACAAAAACATTCACTTTGATTGAAGCCTAGAACTCATTACATGCAGTCATTTTTGTTGCTGTTTATTTTTATCTCTTACATATGCATAAAATGTGCTGAGCTGATTTTCTCAAGAAATGTATAATTAATAAATATTGTAATATATTTCAGCCTCTAAGTGAGCAACAATTTTTTTTTAGCCTCTAAGGTAGTTTGTTCATCCAGGTAGTTTGTTCATCTCTAAAGAATTCCAAGTTACTGTCATACTTGAAGAAATACCATTTTTATGTCAAAGAATCTGAAGTCAACTAGAAGCCATGTGATCTTGAATCAATATTATGAAGAATCTTAGAGATCTGGTCTATTTCTTTCTTTCTTTCTTTCTTTTTTTTGTATGTGTGATATCTCAATCAAAGCATTGATCAGATTTGATTTGAGCATGTTTTGTAGTAGGGAAAAGAACTGAATTTTGTGATACAAGCTGAATTCTTGTATATCTCTTTCTTGCATTGACCCCAAATGGCAAAAACATTTGGGTATGATTTTATTCTTAGAAACCATCCATTTTGAAATTGGATGCAAAATTTGCTTACATCTTTTCTTACAGAAAATATGATCCCTGAGAAGATAAAACCATGGGGCTAGAATGGAGTGCTCTGTTTCCATATATTCATTTCTAAAATGATTTTTTTTTTGTGGTGTTGGGGATTGAACCTTGTGTATGTGAGGCAAGCCTTGTGTATGTGAGGCAAGCACTCTACCAGCTGAGCTATATCCCCAGCCCATAAAATGATGTTATTTTTAACAGTATTTCTATACTATAACAACTTTATCATGAATGTGGGTAATGTCATCTGAAAAATTCCTCATTCACTGTGGAGCCTAGCAAGACCTCCACCTTTACTTGTCAGTGATAAGGACTCGGCAAACCCACCTTCAAACCAGCTTAAGCATACTGCTACTCAAATTAAGTTGACTTAATAAGTTGAGACTCAGTTGTCACTTTGCTTTTCATTTTCAGTATTTTTCTCTATCATAGGAAGAAATCAGAGAACCAATACAAACATTTTTTTTTCCTTCAAAGTACAATCAAATCACTCTTTGAAGTTTCTCCTTCCATTAAGTGGCTCATATGTGGAGATTTTTATGCAGCCTTAAAGTGATGCCTAAATTAGCACTCACAAAAGTCAATTATACTTTTAAAGCTACTGTCTGTAATTGTTATGGTCTCCTACTGTATGTCTCCAAATTGTTTCTAATGGGCATTTCAGGGCATAGGGGTTAATGGTATCTTGGTGAAGCAAAAATTCTGGCCAAAGCAGGGTTAATTCATCAAAATAACTTTGCAGGGTGTTGTTTCAAAGCAATTTTAGTGTTTTTTTGAGTCTGTTTAACTAATATCTGGTTTTTTATAGTGTTTTTAAAATGGGGGCATACTGTTCTCTTTCTTTGTATTAATACAACTGTTTCAGGTAATTTGGTTTTGAATCTACCCAGGTTAAAGTTTACTTCTTTTGAAATGAAAAGAATCCTGTGAAAGATGAGAACATACCTAATTAAGCTCTTTTTGATATTTTATTTTGTCAATCTTTGCTACCTCTCCATATCTTGACAAGGGAAACATCCATGTCCTGATTTGCTGGTCCCTGACTAATCCAATGGTGTTCACCATGGCATTGGTCATGATCAATAACTAATTATTAAACCAGCATTTCTTTCCAGGGCTCCTTGTTAAAAAATTGCTTTTGGCTGAGAGAGAAGGAAAAAGGTCATCACTTTGACATGGTCTCAAGTCTTTCAAAATCCAGTGGGTCGTCCAATTGAATTACTGTCCTAAACTAATTGATATAAATTTGAACAGAAGAATGCTTGTTACTGCAGAATCTCATAATGATACACTTGGCAAGAAAACGTTGGGGAGGGGGGAAAAAAACCCAGCACCCATTACAAAGCATCCACACCACTCTAGCATTAGAAATTAGAATAACACTAAACTTGGTGGGGGTTGAGGCTGGACACAGAGATGATGCATTCTGACTTATCACTCATGCAATCTTATGAACACTGAAGCAGTTATCTTCTCCTATTTTTATAGTCATAAAAGACAGAGTCCTTTGATACATTATTTAATATGTCTACTCATTATAACTTGCAAAGCACTTGAATGACAGCTGTCATTTCATTGTTACCTAAGGCTCTTAATTTGAGCCAATGAGATAGGATGATGCTTTCTAAGTGACACAACTTTGAAAACTGGGATGATCCAAAGATCAGCACAAAATAGTGCAGGCATTGAGAAATAAACTGCTTCTTCCCGTTCCTATTCCTCATACCCTGGGCAAGTGGCCAATGACAAGTGAATAAAGTAGCTTCCACTATGAAATCTTGTTTGTTGCTTATTGATTTGAACGTAAGATTAGACTAAGCCATCTAACACATAATTTTGTTTTGATAAAAAGTTTGGATTCAGAGGAAGTGCTTCAATTGAGCTATAGAGTGAGAAATAGATCAAATTGTTGGGGAAAAATCTGTCATGCTGGTGTTTCTAATTGCATTTCAGAAGTGGACATGCCCTTTGGGAATCACACTTCTCTTACTGGCAGCTTTGTGGGACTGCTCTGTAAGGACAGTCCTGCCACTCTTCTGGCTTCAGTAATTTTCCATGCATTTAGCATATTCTACTATGAAATTCCTAGAAACTTCCTTTCCTCTCAAATGCTCTCTGCCTTGTCCTGATGGAATTTCCTAAAAACTCATGTATACTGGCTTTATTTCTCTTTCTTTTCTTCCTTTCTTGATTTCTTTCCCTTTTGCTTTTTTTTTTTTTTTTTTTTTGGCAATGCTGGGGATTGAACCCAGGGCTTTGCACATGCTAGGCAAGCACTCTACCACTAAGCCACATTCCCAGCCACACTCTCATTTTATTAAACTACTTTAAACTCACTGAAGTATTTCTTTCTTTTTAAGGTCTGGTTTTAGAAACAAATCTTCAACCAATAACCTTTATAGTGAACATAATCTCCCCCACTCAGTCATATTTTGCAATTTCTTAGTTGATTCTTTCTATTTGTTGTTCTCTGTTGTGTAATATAATGCTTCAAGGTTTGAAATATCTTTTTAACTGACGTAGTTTTAGTTGAAAAATTAAAATCCATGTTCACTTAGCTATCCCCTGTGTGAAGTTTTATTTAGATCCCAAAGTTCGTTGCTCACTGTAAAATACTTGAAGATCATTTAGTTCCAGTGACTCAGTCAACATAGAGTCAGGCATGATGTTTAGCTTCCAGATCCATTCATTTTACCTTATGAGGATAAAATGGGGCACACACTTTAAATTTATGGATGATGAAACTGAGACTTAGAGTTTTTAAGTAAGTGCCCAATGTCCCAGGATTCACAGATGGCAAGGTGTGGATTTGAAACTGAATTTGGGATGAATCCAGAGCTTGCAGTCCACAGTGACATCCTTGGGATCAGCAGCACAGGTGGTAAGATGGGGACTCTGAGGCTTCAGTTACTGGGAGAGGTCAGCAGCCAATGGACAAATGCTTCCTTGAGCTGAACCCTGGGATGGGACAGTAGCAGTAAATCTGCCCAAGTTTTCAATCTGCTTTAGAAACAGAAGAATAGGCCAGATGCCTAATAGACCGCATTTTAGGGAGTCACTGTCAAGAAAAGAAATGGGGGCTGGGATTCAGAATGATATTTTCTGAGGTCCTTCTGAAGAGTCTCAATCCTCAATATTATGGGTCAGTTTCCTCCTCTTTCTAGTGTAAAGAAGTTTTGACTGGGGCTGGGGATATAGCTCAGTTGATAGAGTGCTTACCTTGCATGCACAAGACCCTGGGTTTGATCCCCAGCACACACACACAAATAAAGAAAAGAACTTTTGATTGAATATCTTGTCCCATACAGCTTGAAATACTCCAGGTACTCAGCAACCTGATACAGAGGAAGGTGAAGTGGGTACTGGCATAATTGACCCATCAGTGAGAACTTAGTCTTTCAAGACCACTTCAGAGTAGTTTTGATTCAGAAGAGAGGAGAAAGGAGTGCATGGTCTGAAACAATGGGTAGCATATAGGAAAGGAAGTTTGGGGTCCAGGTGGTAGGAAAGGTACTGGCAGTCACGACCATCAGTTGGGATAGGTAGGAGGCAAAGCCCTGAGAAATAGCAAAAGGCCTCAGAGAAGCGTGGCTGGTGGCCGATGGCATGGTCACCCGATTCTGATTCCACACTGTCCTTTTTGTTCCTTGTCTGGAATTGGAACCCAAAATGAAAGAGTGGCCTGCAGTTTTATCCTGATAATATGCTGTGCTGTGTTTCAGTGTGTTATAAGGGCTATGTGAGCTCCATCTGGATTGTGATCTCTTATATAAAATGAGCCTTAGATTAGATTTAAAATGAAATTCAACTTTGGGCTATTTACAAGAGACACAATATGAAAATAGAAAAAAAATAATGGAAGAGACTGAAAGTACACCTACCAAATACAAAAGTAAGACCAATAGGCTTATAGTTTTAATATCAAAGTATAATTCTTAAAAGAGGGGTTGGGAAGAGGAAAAACAGAAAAATGATAATAAGCATAAAATAATATGAACCTTCTGCTTTAAGGCTGAAAAACATTTCTTTGAAGAAGAAAAAAAGTAGAAAGAAAGAAAAAGAAAACTTGTGTAACATTCAGGGAAAGAAAATAATTTTGCCAGGAGACTTTAACCCATCAAGTAGATAAAAATGAACCATTTTTAGTAAATGAGGATGATGAATAAAACTGTAAAAGGAGACTTTGAATACATACTTAAAGTCCCATATTCCCAAATAATGAATTTTTGAAGCACATGTTTGAGTTGAATAATTTGGTTTCACCTTTCCCTTAAATTAGAATTGTTTATCTATTTGCCTTACTAGATTTAGAAACTTAAAAGAGAGCCCATGTCATTTTTATTTCTTTCTCCTGACATCTAGCTTTCAACTTTGCATAGAAAAAAAGAAAGCAGGAAGTGCTTTTAAACTAAGAGAAACTTAAGCTGGTACAAACTCATTTGCCAGGAATGTCACACACCTTCCCATACCAGTTTGAGAATAAGGTCACATATTATTGCAGTGACTTAACTTGAGCCTTCATCACCCACACTTCTTGGTAGTCTCCTTCCTGCTTGCTTCAGTTCAGCCAAGTTCAGGGCTTTGGCTTGTGGAGATCTATCTAGTTCTTCTTGTTCCTTCTCTTTCAAAGCTGTTTCCCTTACATTCCTCTGCTATCAGTGTAGATATCTCCCTTTCTGGGGAGCAGTTCCTAGCTTTTCAACTAGTACTTGAGATTTGTTTTTATCACATATGGTACTGTATGCAGACACAAAAATGACTGTTATAGAGAAAGAAATTTATTTGTTTGTTTTTTTCCTATAATTACAGATCCCTAGAAACAGGAGGCCTAGCAGGCCATTCAAAGCCACAGGAGGAAACCTAAGGGTTGTTTAGGCGACAGAGAGAGGGAGGAAAAAACCAGGCAAAAAACTTTATTGTGTTTTCCTGAGAAAGGCAAGGTAAGCAGGCTTAGGTTTGGCTATTTTAAATAATTTTGGTGGGCTTTGGGGCATAAAGGCTGTCCCTAACTATCTAATATCTGGCCCCAGGGTTTTTAGGGCAAATGAACTATGTTGAGGTGTTAGAGTTGGATCAAGAATGTAGTTGGGGGACGTTGGTTTTGGATTGGATGTTTTGCATGTGACAGTAACCTTTGCAGGTGAGACTTTCACTATCTGGAGAAACTGGCTAGCGTTTCTCAAATGTCAAAATATTAGAAAATACAAAATATTTTAAAAAATCATGAACAATATACCTAGGAAATCCCATCTTATTATTGTTTTTTCTCCCCATCCTACCACGTTTCATGTGCTATATATTCATTTCTATGTGCTTGTACAAGATTTAGTGGTTTTAATTTTTTTCTTCCCAGCCGCTCATTAGGATCACCTGGGGAACTTGTACAAAATGCCATTTCTGGAGATCCATGTGAAGATACTCTTTTCTGATTTTTCTGAAATGGAGAATGGGTGTTTGTATTTTTGAATTTGGTGACTCTAATGTGCTGCCAGAGATGAGAATCACTGGCCAGTCAATGAATACAGAGCTTCTAATGATCTGGAGAAACCAGTAATGGTAATTTTTAAGTGTTGACATTAACTTAGAGATGGGCAAGAAGGTAGTGACTACATACATAAATGATATGAATTTAAATGCATTTATTTACTTAGTATTTTAAAATTAAACTTTGGTAGCATTAAAGAATGTCATCTATTTTGTATCTAATGCAGTGCATTACTATATTATGTGCATTTATGAGATTTAATTTTCTTAACTGAATAATTTTATGCATTGCAAGCGCTTATTAACTTAGAGTTTTAAAAGTTTTTTAAATGCCTAAATTATGTAAGAGAAACTGGAAAAGCCAGAGCTGAGTTGCTAATGAAATTTTAATATAGAGTTCAAACAGACTCTGAAATGGGAAATGAAATTCCTAGATGAAAATGGATGGAGACTATTGGGGGGGGGGAAAGAAAAGAAAAACAATTGGAAATGAGAAGAGGAGGAAAACACTGTTGGAATAATCAAGTGAAAGTACTGGATTCGAATAATGAACATAATGAAATCAATGTGGACAAGCAAGACAGAGGAAATATGAATTACAGCCAGGAGCATTGCAAGATATTGGGGGCAAGTGTTAAATCCTTCATATAATACACCAACTGCTGTTCTGATGGAGAGTTTTCACTCAACCCACCTTTGGGGTCTCTTCTTCCATTATTGGTGCTGTGCAGAGATGAATACAAGCTGAGAAATAAGAAACACGGGGAAGCATCACACCACCCATACATGGTGCCCACTTCAGTGCATCTGAGGCACAAAGACTGAATATCATAAGATCAGGAAGAAAAGAGGAAATTATATAGTTAACACACAGAATTATGAATGATCCCAGCTGAAATTTATAGGCAAGTCTTGTGGAGAAGGTGGCATCTGAAATCTGCCTGAGAGGTTTCCATCAATGGTAATTTAAGAGCCAGCATGCAATTTACGGCCCTGGCCTCAGTCACTGCCCCAGTATTCTCTAAAACCATATGCACAGTCCAGAGTAGGTGACCCATCTCCTCAACTCTACTTGAATCATCCCCTCTTAGTGTTCTCTGAATCCAGGCTACCTGGAAGACACCATTGCTGGCACCCTCTTAGGTGAAGGGTATTTATTTTATCTGCACTTCTCCTTGTGGATTCTAGTGTGACACTTCTACTTTTCTAATCTGGCTTCCAAAATTATTTTTTTTTAAATTTGTATATGACAGCAGAATGCATTACAATTCTTATGACACATATAGAGCACAATTTTTCATATCTCTGGTTGTATACATAGTGTATTCACACCAATTTGTGTCTATATACTTGTACTTTGGATAATAATGATCATCACATTCCACCATCATTAATAACCCCATGCCCCCTCCTCTCCCCTCCAACTCCTCTGCCCTGTCTAGAGTTTGTCTATTCCTCCCATGCTCCCGCTCCCTATCCCACTATGAATCAGCCTCCTTATATCAAAGGCAGCTATTATGCATACAAACAACAATAAGTGTTGGTGAGGATGTGGGGAAAAAGGTACACTCATACACTGCTGGTGGGACTGCAAATTGGTACAGCCAATATGGAAAGCAGTATGGAGATTTCTTGGAAAATTGGGAATGGAACCACCATTTGACCCAGCTATCCCTCTCATCGGTCTGTAATCAAAGGACTTAAAAACAGTATACTACAGGGACACAGCCACATCAATGTTTATAGCAGAACAACTTACAATAGCTAAACTGTGGAACCAACCTAGATGCCCTTCCATAGATGAGTGGGTAAAAAAAAATGTGGCATATATATACAATGGAATATTACTCAGCAATAAAAGAGAATAAAATCATGGCATTTGCAGGTAAATGGATGGAGTTAGAGAAAATAATGCTAAGTGAAGTTAGTCAATCCCCAAAAACCAAATGCCAAAATTATTTTTAAAAATGTCCCAGAGCTTGAAAATCCTGAGTTATTCAGAGGGTTAATTTTATATTTTGTACCTTTTCATGTCCCAGGCACAAGATCGTTTAGTATTTTCTCAGAAAACAGAAAGTGACTTTATTCTTTATGCATGTAAAGTTTATGTTTTACTATTCTGAGATGTATGTAGGTTTACCTCCTGTGCAACAGGTACAAAACAGGAAACACTAAGTACTGAGTAAGGAGGAAAATGGCACCTTCATTAGGAATCGTACCTGTTACCAAAGATTTTGAAAAACTCTTCTTGCTATATCTATGAACTCATCCATGGACACTGTATTATTTTCCTAATTGTGTGAGCCTTTCTTATTTCTTCCAAAAACTCTAGTTTCAGTTTCTTATAGAAATCAAAAGTAAAACAATCTAAGAAGCTCTAAGTACAAATAATAAAGGGAAGGTATTTGGAGCATGCTCAGTTTGGGCTCAGTGAAACATCATCTTTACACGGATGTTTTTGCATTTTTCCGGCAACCTAACTATAAAGGTATGGAAATCATATAGTTAATTAAACAACAACCAAGGCAACCAACACACCCCTCCCCTGCTCTGTCCCTGAAATTCTTCTCATTGTATCACTATACAGCAAAGGGAGAAAGGTAAAAGGAGAAAGAGCTTCTTTAGGATTTACAATATATATTGACTTTTCAAATTATAATTTGAAATTAAGAGGGCTCTACCTTGGCCCTCGCCAGGTTGTAATTCTTTGCAAGAGAACAAAAGCTGAAAGTGCAAACTAGTCCTCCACATCAAAACAGCATCACCCTATTGCCATTTCCACTTAAAGGGGAGCCTTGTTTTTGGTCTCCGCTGCTTGATTTTAGATCTGAAAGACAATTCTCCGCTTCTATTTGCCCTTTCTCAATCAATCAAAAAGAGCCATGGAAATAATTATTAGGCTGGATAATTATTTTACAAAATAGAAGGTGCTTTCCTTGTCCATTTACATTTCAGTGCCATTCATTACTTCCCTGAATACTAATCATGGTGTTAAGCCTGATCGTGTGTTTTAAGGCAGAGGGTCAACTGAGGAAGACCTAAGGAGATCTGTTAGCATTTGCAATGTAAAAGAAGCCTTTCAAAGGCATGTTAAATAACAAATGCAATTCTGGACTCAAGGTACCTTGCATTTGGAGAGAAAGCCAGGTAGTGGCCATCTATTCCTGGTGTTACCACATTAACAGCCAATCTTTCAGCATTTTTTTTCCAAAGTGTGATTTGTTCTCCAGTTGTGACATGCTGAGAGAGAGAGAACCTCGCTTTTTTCTCGGTTAAAAGCTTCACA
This sequence comes from Marmota monax, assembly GCF_021218885.2. Taxonomy (NCBI): domain Eukaryota; kingdom Metazoa; phylum Chordata; class Mammalia; order Rodentia; family Sciuridae; genus Marmota; species Marmota monax. The sequence goes on along the minus strand of NW_026692254.1, from coordinate 18,558,378 downwards.
GAATTTCTGGTGTTTTTTTTTTTTTTTTTTTTTTTTTTTTTCATTTTCATACTAGCTAAAATCAGTGGGCTTGCTGAAGCAAAAAATTTTTCCCCCTCATTTTTCAATATTATTAGCCTTCACCCAAAAGTAAGCTCTTTGGGCCACTTCATTTCTTCTTCTGTTCAATTTTGCTGGATTTTGGAGTTAGTTGAGATCTGCTTATAATGGTGACTCTTATTTTTGGAATCTCTTTTTTTGAATAGGCACATGATTCCGTCCGATAGCCAGCTTCTGAGGTGAATCTTGGCTTGACCTGAGAATAAGTAAGGTTCTCTTTATTTTTGGAAATTTGAAAGAAAAAAAGAAGGAGATGGTGTAGTTGCTACAAGAACCCAATATGAAATCCAAGATGATAGGCTGTATGAAGTCCAAGGTTTTCTACTTTTGGGCTTCAGTTTTCCTCTAAGTTCTGTTCAGCAACACAAAACATTAAAGATTGCAAAGCTAAAGTGATTTTGGACTTAACATTGCTTAAATATATGTCAAGTATTTTTCACATGGGCCTTCTGATTTTACCTACACACTCCTACTGTATAAGTCCAGTTTAGTTATGGAAAGAGGCCTATGGAGGTTCACTGTGCTCTGGTCACCAGCTTGCCTGAATTTAGTGAAACAGAACAATTGTGCACACAAGTTACAGGAGGCAGGTTTATTGCTTACACATAGGCAGAGAGGGACAACAGAAACCTAGGATTCATTAGGAGTTAGTATCCCAAGGCTCAGCAAAATTGCCTGGGGCAGATGGAGTCTCATCGACATGTCCCCACTTGCACCGTAACTGAGCAATCACAGAGAGCACCCCACCCTGTGTTTATAACCCAGGGAGCCACATGGAAGGCTGGGCTAAATCATTGCAGGGCATTCTATTTCTACTGGGGTTGGAACAGAGCCTGAGCTGTTCAGAACAAAATCTTTCTTTTATCAGGATGCAGCACACCCAGCACATTCTACAGTTATTCTTGAGAATTGCAGGAAAGAAAGGTGGGGAGAACTAGGTCAGTCCAAAACTATCGAGAGAACTGTCCTTCAAGGCCTCATGGCAATTTGATCTATGAATCCTTGGCCCCAAGTTCTGTATCTTTGCTCCGAATTACATAGATCTTCTCATTTTCTGCACAACAAACCCTAGAAATCACCATGGCCTTCTTCCCATTCTTGCACTAGTCAAGGGACCCTTTTATTAATTTTTCCATTTTAACACTATGGCATATATTCCTTCTTGTGTACTTATCCATCCCTTGAAAGATTTCTTGGGGTTGCAATGTACTCACTTGGAAAATGAATTTCTCAGGCTCCCTTGTGGCTCAGAAAACCTTCATCTATTTTGGTCAGGAACTAAGAGCTGGGATCTTTGGTGTTTCCAAGGAAATTTTTTCCAGATATAAAGGGCCTGATGTGGAGGGTCTTTTATCTCTGTTCTTTCCCCTTTATTTCTGCTTTAACTGAAATCAACCCATGTGAAATAGTAGCACTTCTGCAAATACAAAGATAAAAATAGCACATTAAGGATTGCTGAGTGGAACTATAGAAGATGCCTGGGGTCCAATGGTGTTATAGAGATCTATGCCATTCCTAGAACTTCCTACTTTTATAATCATTAATACAAAAGTAAATTTTTTGGTTGGTTATCTGTTAATATACCACCAGATGCAATTCTAAGTGTATCCACTAGTACATTATTGCTGAGGGACAGTAACAGAGAGGGCTGTTAAGTCTTAAGCAGTAGGACTCTTGAATCCTGTTGAAATTGGCTATAGCTTGGACACACCAGACATAAATTCCTTAAACAAGACATAACTTTAGTTGTTTTTCAGGATAAGTCTCCAGAATCCACTCAAGGACACTTTGCGACTGTCTTTTTAAGAATGAATATGTGTAGAAGATGTCACTTTGTCTAGTCAATGACGTCTTGATATCACAAGCTCAAAAATTCTCTTTGCAGAACATAACTCTTGAAAAAAAAAGAAAGAAAAGAAATATGTGACCTGAGATGAGGCATTATGACCCTACAGGCTTGTTAAAGGGAACCCTAAAATTCTCCCTGCTCTCTAGTCAACCAACAAGCATTTTCCCCACCTCCCCATCTCCCTTTCTTTCTACCAACCAACCAGGGAGGCAGTTTGTGCTATACTCTCCCATCCCTGCTCCCTTACCTGTGGACATCACAATAAAGCTCTTTCATTTTGCAAAAAAAAAAAATGTGCCATGATATTGACATCAATATGAGTTCAGCGGTGAGCCCTTGCTAGGTATTACTGTGAGGTGAGATTGGGAAGTCAAGTGTTCTAGTGATCAACCGCTATGTAAAAGAATCACCTGAAACTTCATGACATAAGAAAACAGTCTTTAATTACACTCATAGATTTTGTCAGTTAAGGGTTCATAAAGTGCACAAGGAAGTGGGGGACAATACACTGGTCTTAGCTTGGAAGACTCAAAGGCTGGAAGTGTTTTGAAGACCATGAGCTGCAGTCACAGGAGAGCCTGCTCGCTCTCAGGCTGGAGGTTGACACTGGCTGCCTGCTTGAGCCTCAGCTGGGGAAACAGCTGGAACACCTGCATGTGGCCTTGTCATGTGCATTTTCCACTTCTTCACAGTATGGTATCTGGTTTCCACGCTTTAAGAGTCCACAAGTTTGTACCATCTTTATAGGCCTAGCCTTGGAAGCCACAAAGCATCCCTTCCACCACAGTCACCAGCCTACCCACATGGTCAGATGGGGGAATACAGATCCCCTCCTCCTGATGGAGAGGTGTCAGTGTCACAGTGGAAGAGCATATGAGATGGGTGGCCTAATTGTGGCTATCTTAGAAAACACAAGCAGCTCATTCATTTCATAGAATTTACCAGACACCCCTAGGAATACTAAATTCTCTTTAGGTTGTTTTGGATAAGAATTGAAAGAGAGGATATAAAATATAGTAAATACAACCTTCATCTTTTTGAGTTTCTTTCAGTATTATAAGTTTGTGTAAAAGATTTTAAGACACTGATGAATAACAGCTTCCGTTTATTGCCATGCTCCTATGGGCCAGGCATGATATTAAGCTCTTTACATGCATTGCCACTTTTAATCTTCACAATACCTGTGAGGTAAGAATTACTATTCCCAGATTACAGAGGAGGATCAAAAAGGTGGAATAACTTTCCCGGTGTCTATAAGAGCTGCATTGTTATTCAACTCCAAGTCTGCTAGCCTTGGAGTTGAATGAATTTGGTATTACTTTTTATTCTTACAAGTTAGAAATCGCCTGTCCTATTCTTGCCCATGACTGACTTCCTCACTCCAAATTATTTGGTACCAACTCATGTACTCTTTACACTTGCAGCTGTGCTTCTGGTTTCTTACCAGCTCCAGTGACTGCCTGTGGACCCCTTCCTATTTGGACTTTGGGTATACTTTGGAATTTCCAGCTCTGAGCCCTGCTATTTAAGTTCCATACTTGCTTTATATGGGCGCTTCCTTCTCTAGTGCTTCCAGTCTGAAGATCACTATCCTATCATTTCGACTCCTCCCAGAATCGGTGAGGATTTAGAAACATGTACTAGACTGGCAAACACAATCTTTGTCTGAATATTGCTAACTTGTGGTTTCTTTTATCGATTATGAAGAAGATAAATATTTTCCATACAATATATGGTTTTAATATCAAGCACGGGCAATAGTCTTAAGAAGCAGCCGGATATGTTTGTTTAAACTGCCAGGAACATCATTTAGGGCAGTGTTTCTCAAAGTTTTATGTTTCACTTGGAAAATTTGTTAAAATGCAGACTCAGGTGCATTAGGTCTGGGTGATGCCTGAGATTCTGCATTTCTAACCTTATTACAAGGGAACCTAATGCTAGAGATCTTTGCTTCACATGGTGAACAGTGAGGTTTTAGGTGATGATTTTCAGCCTCAGTTACACATTGGAATCAAATAGAAGCCTTAAAGATATTGACACCTGGGTCACATTCCCAGAGATTCCCATCTAACTGATCTGACACCTGTCCTGAGTGTTAGGATTTTGAAAATCTCTTCAGATCATTCTAATGTGTGGCTGAGGCTGGGAACCACTGTACTCATTCATTTGATGAATGACTCATTGTGTACTTACTATATTCAGACTCAATAGTCAGGTGCCAGGGATAAAACAATACACAAATAAAACATGGATCCTAGAAGTGAAAACAAATAAAAAGAAAAATAAGCTCCCAGGCTGGTGTTGTAGCTCAGTGGTAGAGAGCTTGCCTAGCACACGTGAGGCATTGAGTTTGATCCTCAGCACCATAAAAAATAAATAGATGAAGGTATTGTGTCCATCTATAACTAAAACAAAATAACAAAGAGAAAAGTAAGCTCTCAATAAGATGTATTAATTCAATTTAAAGTAATGATGAGGTTATGTGAATAAAGTACTATCAGTTGAAACAATTAACTCTAAAAGTATTGAAGGTGGGTGCCTATATATTGTAAATTTTACTACTAATTAAGAATTATAAAACTTTCTACATCTTTGTATGGAATAGCCTTTTTTAATTTATTCATTTATTTGTTCTAATCAGTTATGCATGACAGTAGATGCTCTTTGATTTATTGTACACAAATGAAGCACAATTTTTCACTTCTCTGGTTGTACATAAAGTAGGGTCACACCATTCATGCAATCATACATATACCTAGGGCAATGATGTCCGTCTCATTCCACCATCTTTCCTATCCCAATGTCTCTTTCCTCCCCTGCCTCCCGCTTTGGCCCATCCAAAGTTTCTCTGCTCATTCCATACCCCCACCCCCACAATTATGGGTTAGCATCTACTTATCAGAGAAAACATGGAATAGCCTTTCTTAAGAATTTTTCCTGAGTAGAGAAGGATAATAGAAGAGGAAAGTTTTGTGCATTGACACATAATTGAAAACAACTTAATAGGGGAATAGAAAATCCAACATGACCCCAGAACTTATTGAAGTTTTGTGTACTTATCAGAGGTCAACTCCGTAAAGGCGAACCCACATCTGACTTTTTATCTGTCTCAGAGCTAAGGGCCTGGTGCATGCTAGGGTTTCCTGTATAAGTACCAAATGAATTAATTAAAAGCCATAATTCTACAGAGTATGAAGATATATGAACACACACACACATATAGACATACACAATGAGATTTGTTTAAAACTAGAATTATAACATTATATGTTCAATATGATTGCAACTATATGAGTATTAAATAATTTCTGGAACAAGCTGAGAGTATACATCTACAATATTTTTTAAAAAATGAAATTGGGACATCTCTAGAAAACATAAATAACTGTCAGAGAAATGAATTTACAGGTTATTTTTCTGGTATTCAGAATTTTCTTAACAGTTTTATATGTTTTTTTTTTTTTTATTTTATTTTTTATTGTTGGTTGTTCAAAACATTACATAGTTCTTGATATATCATCTTTCACACTTTGCTTCAAGTGAGTTATGAACTCCCATTTTTAGCCCATATACAGATTGCAGAATCACATCAATTACACATCCATTGATTTACATATTGCCATACTTGTGACTGTCATGTTCTGCTACCTTTCCTATCCTCTACTATCCCCCCTCCCCTCCCCTCCCCACCCTTCTTCTCTCTCTACCCCCCCATTGACCTTCATTTCTCCCCCTTGTATTATTTTTCCCTTTCCCCTCATTTCCTCTTGTATGTTCTTTTGTATAACCCTGAGGGTCTCCTTCCATTTCCATGCAATTTCCCTTTTCTCTCCCTTTCCCTCCCACCTCTCATCTCTGTTTAATGTTAATCTTCTTCTCATGCTCTTCGTCCCTACTCTGTTCTTAGTTACTCTCCTTATATCAAAGGAGACATTTGGCATTTGCTTTTTAGGGATTGGCTAGCTTCACTTAGCATAATCTGCTCTAGTGCCATCCATTTCCCTGCAAATTCTATGATTTTGTCATTTTTTAATGCAGAGTAATACTCCAATGTGTATAAATGCCACATTTTTTTAATCCATTCGTCTATTGAAGGGCATCTGGGTTGGTTCCAAAGTCTTGCTATTGTGAATTGAGCTGCTATGAACATCGATGTAGCAGTGTCCCTGTAGCATGCTCTTTTTAGGTCTTTAGGGAATAGACCAAGAAGGGGAATAGCTGGGTCAAATGGTGGCTCCATTCCCAGCTTTCCAAGAAATCTCCATACTGCTTTCCAAATTGGCTGCACCAATTTGCAGTCCCACCAGCAATGTACAAGTGTACCCTTTTCCCCACATCCTCGCCAGCACTTGTTGTTGTTTGACTTCATGATGGCTGCCAATCTTACTGGAGTGAGATGGTATCTTAGGGTGGTTTTGATTTGCATTTCTCTGACTGCTAGAGATGGTGAGCATTTTTTCATGTACTTGTTGATTGATTGTATGTCCTCCTCTGAGAAGTGTCTGTTCAGGTCCTTGGCCCATTTGTTGATTGGGTTGTTAGTTATCTTATTGTCTAATTTTTGGAGTTCTTTGTATACTCTGGATATTAGGGCTCTGTCTGAAGTGTGAGGAGTAAAGATTTGTTCCCAGGATGTAGGCTCCCTATTTACCTCTCTTATTGTTTCTTTTGCTGAGAAAAAACTTTTTAGTTTGAGTAAGTCCCATTTGTTGATTCTAGTTATTAACTTTTGTGCTATGGGTGTCCTATTGAGGAATTTGGAGCCCGACCCCACAGTATGTAGATCGTAGCCAACTTTTTCTTCTATCAGACGGCGTGTCTCTGATTTGATATCAAGCTCCTTGATCCATTTTGAATTAACTTTTGTGCATGGCGAGAGAAAGGGATTCAGTTTCATTTTGTTGCATATGGATTTCCAGTTTTCCCAGCACCATTTGTTGAAGATGCTATCCTTCCTCCATTGCATGCTTTTAGCCCCTTTATCAAATATAAGATAGTTGTAGTTTTGTGGATTGGTTTCTGTGTCCTCTATTCTGTACCATTGGTCCACCCGCCTGTTTTGGTACCAGTACCATGCTGTTTTTGTTACTATTGCTCTGTAGTATAGTTTGAAGTCTGGTATCGCTATACCGCCTGATTCACACTTCCTGCTTAGCATTGTTTTTGCTATTCTAGGTCTTTTATTTTTCCATATGAATTTCATGATTGCTTTCTCTATTTCTACAAGAAATGCCTTTGGGATTTTGATTGGCATTGCATTAAACCTATAGAGAACTTTTGGTAATATCGCCATTTTGATGATGTTAGTTCTGCCTATCCATGAACAGGGTATATTTTTCCATCCTCTAAGATCTTCTTCTATTTCTCTCTTTAGGGTTCTGTAGTTTTCATTGTATAAGTCTTTCACCTCTTTTGTTAGGTTGATTCCCAAGTATTTTATTTTTTTTGAAGATATTGTGAATGGAGTGGTTGTCCTCATTTCCATTTCAGAGGATTTGTCGCTGATATACAGGAATGCCTTTGATTTATGCGTGTTGATTTTATATCCTGCCACTTTGCTGAATTCATTTATTAGCTCTAATAGTTTCTTTGTAGAGCCTTTTGGGTCTGCTAGGTATAGAATCATATCATCTTCAAATAGTGATAATTTAAGTTCTTCTTTTCCTATTTTTATGCCTTTAATTTCTTTCGTCTGTCTAATTGCTCTGGCCAGTGTTTCGAGAACTATGTTGAACAGAAGTGGTGAGAGAGGGCATCCCTGTCTTGTTCCAGATTTTAGAGGGAATGCCTTCAATTTTTCTCCATTCAGAATGATGCTAGCCTGAGGCTTAGCATAGATTGCTTTTACAATATTGAGGTATGTTCCTGTTATCCCTAGTTTTTCTAGAGTTTTGAACATAAAGGGATGCTGTACTTTGTCGAATGCTTTTTCCGCATCTATCGAGATGATCATATGGTTCTTATTTTTAAGTCTATTGATGTGGTGAATAACATTTATTGATTTCCGTATATTGAACCAGCCTTGCATCCCAGGGATGAATCCTACTTGATCATGGTGCACAATTTTTTTGATATGTTTTTGTATCCAATTCGCCAGAATTTTATTGAGGATTTTTGCATCTAGGTTCATTAGAGATATTGGTCTGAAGTTTTCTTTCTTTGAAGTGTCTTTGTCTGGTTTAGGTATCAGGGTGATGTTGGCCTCGTAGAATGAATTTGGAAGTTCTCCCTCTTTTTCTATTTCCTGAAGTAGCTTGAAAAGTATTGGTATTAGTTCCTCTTTAAAGGTTTTGTAAAATTCTGCTGTATACCCATCCGGTCCTGGGCTTTTCTTAGTTGGTAGTCTTTTGATGGTTTCTTCTATTTCCTCAATTGATATTGGTCTGTTTAGGTTGTCTATATCCTCCTGACTCAATCTGGGCAGATCATATGACTTCAGAAATTTATCGATGCCTTCACTATCTTCTAATTTATTGGAGTATAAGGATTCAAAATAATTTTTGATTATCTTCTGTATTTCTGAAGTGTCTGTTGTGATATTGCCTTTTTCATCCCGTATGCTAGTAATTTGAGTTCTCTCTCTTCTTCTCTTCGCTAGCATCGCTAAGGGTCTGTCGATTTTGTTTATTTTTTCAAAGAACCAACTTTTAGTTTTGTCAATTTTTTCAATTGTTTCTTTTGTTTCGATTTCATTAATTTCAGCTCTGATTTTAATTATTTCTTGCCTTCTACTTCTTTTGCTGTTGTTTTGCTCTTCTTTTTCTAGGATTTTGAGATGAAGCATGAGATCATTTATTTGTTGGTTTTTTCTTTTTTTAAGGAATGAACTCCAAGCAATGAATTTTCCTCTTAGAACTGCTTTCAATGTGTCCCACAGATTCCGATATGTTGTGTCTGTGTTTTCATTAATCTCTAAGAATTTTTTAATTTCCTCCTTGATGTCTTCTATAACCCATTGATCATTCAGTAACCTATTGTTCATTCTCCAAGTGATGTATGCTTTTTCCTTCCTTCTTTTATCGTTGATTTTCAGTTTCATTCCATTATGGTCAGATAGGATGCATGGTATTATCTCTACTCCTTTATATTGTCTAAGCGTTGCCCTGTGACATAATATATGATCTATTTTTGAGAAGGATCCATGTGCTGCTGAGAAAAAAGTGTAACTGCTTGATGTTGGGTGGTATATTCTATATATGTCAATTAAGTCTAGGTTATTAATTGTGTTATTGAGTTCTATAGTTTCCTTATTCAACTTTTGTTTGGAAGATCTGTCCAGTGGCGAGAGAGGTGTGTTGAAGTCTCCCATGATTATTGTATGGTGGTCTATTAGACTCTTGAACTTGAGAAGAGTTTGTTTGATGAACATAGCTGCGCCATTGTTTGGGGCATATATATTTATGATTGTTATGTCTTGTTGGTGTATGGTTCCCTTAAGTAGTATGTAGTGTCCCTCTTTATCCCTTTTGATTAACTTTGGCTTGAAATCTATTTTATTTGATATGAGTATGGACACTCCTGCTTTTTTCCGAAGTCCATATGAGTGATATGATTTTTCCCAACCTTTCACCTTCAGCCTATGTATGTCTTTTCCTATCAAATGCGTCTCCTGTAGGCAGCATATTGTTGGGTCTTGTTTTGAGATCCATTCTACTAGCCTGTGTCTCTTAATTGGTGAGTTTAAGCCATTAACATTTAGGGTTATTATTGAGATATGGGTTGTTGTTCCAGCCATATTTGTTTATTTATGTTACTAAACATGGTTTGTTTTCCTCTTTGATTATTCCCCCCCCTTTACTGTCCTACCTCCCACTGTTGGTTTTCATTGTTATTTTCCATTTCCTCTTCCTGTAATGTTTTGCTGAGGATGTTTTGAAGAGATGGTTTTCTAGCTGCATATTCTTTTAACTTTTGTTTGTCGTGGAAGGTTTTAATTTCATCTTCCATCCTGAAGCTTAATTTCGCTGGATACACAATTCTTGGTTGGAACCCATTTTCTTTCAGTGTTTGAAATATGTTATTCCAGGATCTTCTAGCTTTCAGAGTCTGTGTTGAAAGATCAGCTGTTATCCTGATTGGCTTGCCCCTAAATGTAATCTGCTTCCTTTCTCTTGTAGCTTTTAAAATTCTCTCCTTATTCTGTATGTTGGGCATCTTCATTATAATGTGTCTAGGTGTGGATCTCTTATAATTTTGCACATTCGGCGTCCTGTAGGCTTCTAGAATTTGGGATTCTGTCTCATTCTTCAAGTCTGGGAAGTTTTCTCGTATTATTTCATTAAATAAATTGCTCATTCCTTTGGTATGGAGTTCTATACCTTCCTGTATCCCAATGACTCTTAAGTTTGGTCTCTTAATGTTATCCCATATTTCTTGGATGTTCTGCTCATGGTTTCTTAACAGTCTTGCTGAGCTGTCTATGTTCTTTTCCAGTTGAAATACTTTGTCTTCATTGTCTGATGTTCTATCTTCTAAGTGTTCTACTCTGTTGGTAGTACTCTCAATTGAGTTTTTAAGTTGGTTTATTGCTTCCTGCATTTCTAGGATTTCTGTTTGTTTGTTTTTTATAACCTCTATCTCCCTGTATAGTTGATCCTTTGCTTCCTGGATTTGTTTGTGTAATTCCTTGTCGAAGTGATCTTTCATTGTCTGATTTTGCTGTCTAATTTCTTCCTTGATACTCCAGATCATCTGAAGCATATATATCCTGAATTCTTTATCTGACATTCCATCTGCTGCAGCTGTTACCTCTTCTAAAGTTGAGCTGACCTGCATTGCTTGTAGTCCTTTCTTTCCTTGTCTTTTCATACTGCTTGCGTTTCTTTCTTCTTGGTGAAACTGTTGTGTTTTTGAAATTTTTCCCCCCCCTATATATTTATGTTGCTCTTGTATAGTTGAAAATTCTCCCTTGCAGGTGCGGGCAGGGGCTCTGCTCTGCCCCTCCTCCAATTGGTGTGAGGTGTCTACCACGCCCGCGGACCCCTGGGCCTGATCCGCTGTTCTGTCGCAGGTCTGCCTACCTTGCAGGTGGGGGCGAAGGCTCTGCCCTGCCCCTCCTACCACGCCCGGGGACCGCTAGGCCTGATCTGCAGGTTGGTCGCAGGTCTGCCCACCTTGTGGGCAAGGGTGTCAGTTCCGCTCCGCCCCCACTCCAATTGGGGTCACTTGACCACCACACAGGCGAGCCGCTGGGCCTGATCTGGGCGCGGGCTAAGGCTCTGCTCTGCCCCTACTCCAGTTGGGGTGAAGTGTGTACCACGCTGGCAGGCCGCTGGGCCTGATCCACAGGTCTGTCGCAGGTCTGCTTACCTTGCCAGCGCGGGCGGTGGCTCTGCCCTGCCCCTCTTACCATGCCTGCAGACCGCTGGGCCTGATCTGCAGGTTGGTCGCAGGTCTTCCTACCTTGCGGGCGTGGGCGGCGGCCCCTCTCCTCGCCTCTGGCTCGACGACAAAGCGAGAGAGACTCGGGTATCTGTGACTCACCCTCCCTACCAGGGGACCAACTGTTTCCGTCGCCGCTGGCACCGATGAAGTTTTCTCCTCGGCCGCTCTCCGATGACATCAGATCTCTGCCATGCTGGCATCCCCTGTTCTATGGCTGAATCCCATTTTCTTCTCTTCCAATAGGTGGAGCTGTGCCCTCTGAGCTGAGCTTCTGCCCTCTATGTGCTGACAGAAATCCCTGTACGGTGGCTCCTGGGAGTCTCTCAATCCTGTTAGTCCAGAGCCCTTTCACTTATCCGGCCCCTCCCCCTGTTCCTCCTCCCAGCCAGCCAGCCAGGTCCTGTTCACCAGAGGCGGTTCCCCAAGGATCTGATTACACTTGCAGCCCCACCGCGTGTCCTATATCCCGAACGATGAACACCCTCTCTGTCATTCAATTAAGCCCCAGTGCTGTGGTGGGGTGATCTGGGAACCAACAGTTAAATTTTTCATGACCCCTTTGGTGGGCACGCCCCCAGAAACTGGCGGCTAAGATCTTGGGTGTCGCCGCTGGTGTTAAGGGGAGGTGGGGATCTGGAGTCCCCTCTGCTTCCCTACAGACACGCCCCCGGTGGTTTCCTGGCTGCTTGTATCTGGAGGGGGTGGGAGTCACACACCTGCTAATGTGGATTCCGCTGGGAAGGAATTCTGTCGGCGGGACTCTGGTGATGTCACCACTCTGCTATGGCAGGCCCCAGGCTCCTTGCCAGAGTGTCCGAAGGGAGGGGTGGGACTGGTCTGTCTCTGGTTGGTTTCAGCTCCCGGTTTGCTATTTCATGAAGGCTTGGCGAGAGACCTCTTCCTAGAGTCCCTGCACCGCTCCTGCTGCGCTGCGCTGCGCCTCGGAGGCTATCCGCCCTGACGCGGGCCGCGTGCAGGCAGCCGACAGTCGCCGAGTCGCGCGGGCAGCGGCTGGCGGGTCTGGACCTCTGCGCTGCGTGGCGGGGAGGCTATCCGCCCTGTCGCAGGGGCGGCGTGCAGGCAGCCGACAGTCGCCGAGTCGCGCGGGCAGCGGCTGGCGGGTCTGGACCTCTGCGCTGCGTGGCGGAGATTCACTCGTCTAGCGCAGACTGTCACCTCCAAAAATCCTTCCAATTCCCGGCCGGTCTCTCTTTAGTGGAATTTTGCTAGGAGTTTCTCAGCAGGTCATATCTAAGCGTATCCATGCGTCTCTCTGACCCCTTTGTTGAGGAGGTACTGAAAGCGCTGCCTCCCCTCTCGCCGCCATGTTGGATCCCCCAGTTTTATATGTTTTTAAGTTTATAAAATGGGGATAGGATCTGTCTTGTTATACAGATAGGTTCTTTAAGTTTCCAGAATATCTCTATTCTTCTGTTATAATTCTCATAGCACATTTTACTTAATGGTTCTCATGATGTTTCTTGATTGCATATGCATAGCCCCTAAATTATCATGGTTCAATTTATGATTTTTGATTTTATAATAGATACAAGTGATAAACTTTCTGTAGAAAATCATACTTCAAATTTTGAATTTTACCTTTTCCCAGGATAGAGCTGTGTTGTAGGATACTTTGTTAAAATGCTGGTTAGCAAACTGCACTGCCCATTTGGTGATCAAGATGGGGAAATAGGGCTGGGGTTGTAGCTCAGTGGTGGAGCACTCGCCTGGCATGTGTGAGGCATGGGGTTCAATTCTCATAAAAATAAATAAATAAAGGTATTGTGTCCACTTACAACTAAAAATAATCTTAAAAAAAGATGGGGGAAACAACTGACATTCTACAGCAACCGTGTTTCTGAGCTATCATATTTGGTAGATTAAATGGGTTAAATGCATTTTGACTTGTGATTTCCACATTATGATGAGTTTAAAGGGATGTAACCCCATTGCAACTATGTAATTATTATTATTTTTTAAAATCTGCCTCTGGTTTTAAACCAAAATCTCATAGGGGCAAGTATCTTGTCTATTGTGTCCTGTGCTGTCCTGTCAAGATCTAACAGGAGGCAAAAGCACAATAAAAATTTTGAGATAAATGATTGATTAATAAGATTGATTAGAAATATCTCTAATTAAATTTTCTTGACCCAACATCTTCTTCCCTATAAATAATAGAGAACATTGGAATTCCAATTTGTATTGTTCACTATTGAGAGGCTTTTTAAAGAAAAAAAAAGGCCACTATTTATGTGAGAGAGAACTTGCTTGTGCTTGTGTAACAATCAGCCAGTATTATAAATTTTTACAACAAATTATCCTCACACTGCTAAGCATTATAGCAAAAATATGGAATCCTGTTTAATTAATAATTAAAATGTTCATCACATAAAAAAATCTCTATCATAAAATGATTACACTTCCAAAGTCACATGGACTCCCTTAATATTGATAATATCTCAGTGTTGGGGACCGCAAATCAAGTCAAGATGGTGCCTGGCAGTTTGCCAGGAGGAGTGGTTTGTGAGGCAAAGCCACCCAGCCATTAAGACGATGGGAATTCCTTATTGGCTGATTGCCGTATTTGGATGATGCTAATTGAGTCAAGCTGTGTGTAATCAGTTAGGTATATATACCACTGCTATTCGGCAATAAAGCAGCTCCTGCTACCTTGAGTTCCCGCTCTGTTCCCGCTGAGTTTCCCCCGCAATAAAGCAGTTCCCGCTTCAACCTTCAAGTTGCTTGTCACCTCCCGGTTATTTTGCCCAGCCGGACTGCGGCATCTCAGTGATCTAAGCTCTGTGTATAGAAGCTCTATATAGAAGAGCATCATAAAGTAGGGATTTGCAATGCCTAAACTCAAGTGGCCACAGACTGTTCCTCTCACTTTGCCCTGATCTGCTCTATATCTCAGATTGCAGAAATACAACATTAATGGCCTTTGAGAAGAGTTCTCTCTGGATTTAGCCAATTGGAGGCAGTGACTGAGACTGGAGGAGAAAAGGAGGAACAAGGGGTTCTCCATCTTCCCCTGCTTTGACTGACAGCTCCAGCATCAGCTGTAATTTTTCTGTGACTCCGACTTCTCTTGAGGGATTGTTTTCTCTTCCTACCCTTCTAGTCCCCAGGGAACAATGACTTCCTACATTTATAATACAAAGGCTGCTTCACCATTTGCAGTTGGATGTCTAGACTTTTCCGTAGCCTGTGATCCAACCTTATGTGTTAGTTCTGTTTCTTAAATTATCATATCATTTTTTTCCTAGTTGGACTCGTATTGATTCATGTGTTATCTCAGCTTATTTTGGAATGGTTTGATGACATTTAGAATTAATATTAAAATGATAGATATTTTAGAGAAGCAATCTAAAATTAGTTAACATTTTATTTATTTGGTTATATTGAGTTATGCATAAAATTAATATTCATTTTGACAAAATTATAAAAGCATGGAATATATGTTCTAATTCAGTCTCTAATACTTCCTCTTTATCGCCCCTCGTCCCTCTACCTGTTTCCTTCTTTCTACTCTTCTGATCTTACTATTTAGTTTTTTTTAACTAGTGTTTTGTTGATATGTAGAATGGTGAAATTCACTGTGTCATATTCATATATACACATTGGAAAATTAGGTCAGATTCTAAAATTCGTTAAAATTTTGTCTGCTGTCTATAAGTTTGTTAGTCTAAACTAGGCTTTATTCTTTATATCCCTGTCAACAAGCACAATGCAGAGTGTGGTAAGTATGCAAAAAACCAACTTTTAAAAGAGTAGCTGACGAAAAAGAAGGATTTACACAATTCCTTTCATCAGACATGGTAACTATTCAATGTAGGATACATTTATTGCTTTATTTTTATACTTCAGGGCTACAGGAATCTCTGAAGCTACATTCATATTCTATCAGAGTAATAAAATCACTTTAGGTGCTTGAGGCATATTTGTTTCCTTTAAATATTTTTGTTCTTTTCTAAAAATGTTCATTTTTTTTCTTTTTTCTTTTTTGTTTTATAAGGATGTTAGCCCTTTTTTCATTACTGTAACAAATAACCTGAGGTAAATCAGGTTTATTTTGGCTGACGGTTTCAAAGGTTTCTGTTTGGGATCAGTTGGCCTCATTGCTTTTGGGCCTGTGGCAATAGATAGCACATTATAAAGATAGTGTATGGCAGAGCAAACTGCTCACCCCATGGCCAAGACAGGAGAAAGAGAAAGGAAGAGCTCTGAGTTCCACAATACCTCCTTAATGTTCCACACCTCCCAATATTATCATGGGCTAGGGACCAAGCTTTGAATACATCAGCCTCTGGGGGACATTAAAGATCTAAACTACAACAATAAGCTTCCTTCCATCCTTCATAATCCCTTTATAAACGAGGATGTTGAAGAATCTGGAAAACCCCATGGTTGAGCACAAAGCCAGGAAAGGAGTTGAGTATTGGCAGGCACCCAGTTGTGTTATTATTTACCTGTCTTCTGTCTTGGTCTGCTCTATAGCATGTATTGATTTATAGAATGCCAACAAAATGATCCTATTCAGACATTTTTCTTCTTTTAGCTAAAGCCATATGTTACTTAAAATGTTGGCAGTTATTGTAGCCGAGAGAGAAGTTTGCAGCTTGTTCAAGGTTGCAATCAAAGAACATTCATTTCTAATCTAAAAGAGTATTTTCCATGTGCCCTGATCTCTGAAACAGGAGGATTTTTCACTGGGAAGTTCAGTAAAATCTGTCACTCTTGGATTCTATAAGAATAGAGTAGTTCAGATAAATATTAATGAGTACCTTTTGTTGAGAATCTGTTACATGCCTAAACTCTTTTCAAAGAGTTTTCATCCACCAATTCATTGAATCTTCAAGACAACTCTGCAAAGTAAATTTGGCTAGCATGCCCATTTTGTTGGTAAGGAAACTGAAACAGAGAAAGACTAAGTAACTGACACTACATTGTCCAATGGAAAAGCAGGTGTTAAACCAAGACAATTTGACTTTAGAGTTTTAGTCAGCTTTTTGCCACTGGACCAATATACTCCACAAGAAAAACTTACAGGGGGGAAATGTTTATTTTGGCTCATGGTATCAGAGCTCCATGGTTGACCAATTCCATTGCTCTGGACCTAAGGTGAGGCAGAACATCATGGCGGGAGGGTGTAGTGGAGGAAAGCAGCTCAGCTCATGGAAACCAGGAAGCAAAGAAAGGGGAAGAGGACACAGGGAAGAAACATCCTTTCAGGGCACACCCACAGTGACCCATATTCCCCAGCCACATCTCACCTGCCTAGTTACCTCCCAGTTCATTTAACTAGGATAGACTAATTATTTAACACTTCTCACAGTCCAATCATTTTGTCTCCAAACATACCTGCATTGACACAGAAGCTTTGGGGCACGCATCCTATCCAAAGCACAACAGAATTCATACTCTTAATCCCAGCAATGTATTCCAATTAGAACTCTTAGAAGGTTTGGATACAGTTGTCCTCATACAGATATAAATATCTTGCAAAGAGCAAGACTGACATGTATGACAGGATACCACAACTTAGAGTAATTATGAGATAAACCATTAAAAATAGAACCGTGAATATCAGGGAACTGAGGATCTGAGTCATTTAGGGACCTGCCTCAGCTCACATAGCTATTTAGCAGGAGACTCAAGCCCAAAGCCCTACAACCTAGCACTTGGCCTTAGCTCATTGGAGACACCTGTAAATTAAGAGCTATCATGCAAGAGACAAGTTAACTGTCTTGACTCTTAATCTTGAGTTTTTTCCTGCTACTCTCACACTTTCCTGTTTTGCATTCAAAGATTACCTGCCTAAGTTGATTGAATGTTTCTTCTGAAAAAAAGTGTAATTTATGCATGTGTGTATGTGCTTGAGAATATATATATAATATCATCTATATATTACCCACCCATATGCATTATATACATATATATCTCCTTTACAAAGAATTACATATCTGGTGTTAAGAGTTAAACATCAACAACCAAAAAAAGGCATGAGATTAAAAAAAATAAAAAGAATAAGAAAATCCCACCATCCATACAGGGCCTTCTCATTTGCTATAATGATATCAGTTGCAACAAGTCCAAGGCCCGACCTCATTACAAGGGTTTAATTGCATTGTTACACAGTCTCACTTCTCCTCTCTGGCCTCTTTCTCTTTATGACAGCTTTAGAAAGGAATTTCAGCTCGAGGTCAAAGGAAATTAATTACTGCTTTCTTAATCTGTGCTCATCTACATTTAGAAAACTTTAGGCTTTCTACCAGCATATTCTTTTCTCCTATTTGTATAGACCCAAACTTATAAAAGTAACACCTCAGACCTTTGTTTAAAAAAAGTGCACAAAAGCACTTGAACAGCACATATTTAATAAGTGTGGATCATGTCCCAAGAAGGCATCAGGTGCAGGAAAGAAATTTCTGCCATTTAGCTAAGATAGCAATGCTTTAAAAGTTGAGAATTATCTTACATAGAAAATTGCATTCAATAATTAGACTGAAAGCTATTAAACTGGAGTGTTAATAATGTTAATCCAGTCATGCCAGTAAAAAGAATGATCTCAGATAAAAAAAAGATCATGAGAGTGTATATTGATTAGCAATAGAATGACATAGTTATAGACTCAAACATGGCTTTCAGAATTTCATGTCCATTTGCAAGCAGTTGGTTTAAGTTTTAGGAGAAAACCTTCTTTTTTCATTATTGCAATAACCTTCTAAAATGTCATCTCCTTTCCTTTCTCATTTCTTCATTGGCCAGTGAAATACTAAATCAAGGGATATAGATTGAAGGTTTTGAAGCCTGTGTTACAATAATCCTGCAAGTTAACAATAAATATCATTATCAAAACAATGATCAATGACTCCAAAACCTTCTACTAGGTGTGTCTCTTGCTAATCAAGACACATTTTTTAAGTCCCAAGCAAGAGGCTCTACTGAGTATCAGGAGACCTGCATTTCAGTGGTAAATGTGGGGTCAGAGGCCATGAGGGTGTATGGAACATCAAACCACATGGAGAGTTCCACTTTCCCTTTTTACACAAAACTGCAGGGCTGAATGATCTCTAAATCACCTCTGAGCTTTATGATCCTTCATGCTCATTAGTTTCAGACAACAACAGCTCACATAGAATGGGATATGTGGTTTAGGAACTGAGCATGGCCTCTAGAGTGTGTCTACCTGGGTTCTCATCTTTGGTCCATCATTTACAGGATGAATGACTCTGGACAAGTTCTCAAACTC
This sequence comes from Marmota monax, assembly GCF_021218885.2. Classification (NCBI taxonomy): domain Eukaryota; kingdom Metazoa; phylum Chordata; class Mammalia; order Rodentia; family Sciuridae; genus Marmota; species Marmota monax. Next base: position 18,539,794 of record NW_026692254.1, on the reverse strand, counting down.
ATTTTATCTTATTTTCCTCCTTCATCCTTGTAAAACCCACAGTGAAACTGTGCCACAAGTTACTGGCTGACAATTTCTCACCATTGACTCAATATCTTGTTAGGGCTTTTTGGTTGTAAGCTATATAAATTTATTTTAAGAAACTCAGCAAAAAATAAAATTGAGAGGACAAGGGTTTATTATTGGAATCAATGTAAGACTGAAGATTCTAGTCTAAAAAGTGATATTCTCTAATTTTAATGTGCATAAAAAATGACCCAAGTGTCTTAGAAATGAAGATTCATTTTGAAGAGAAGTCTACAATTCTGCATTTCCACCAGGATTTTAGAGGAGGCAATCTTTAAATTTTGTTTTAAATTTTATTTTTAATTTGTTCTAATTAGTTATAGATGACAGTAGAATGCATTTTGACACATTGTACACAAATGGACACAATTTATCCTTCCTCTGGCTGAACATAGCTATAATCATTGTTGTGACTGCATCACTATAGTATGCTGATTTTAAGTCCTTTGGGTATAAAACCGGATTGGGATAACTGGGTCAAATGGTGATTGCATTCCAAGTTTTCTGAGTAATCTCCATACTGCTTTCCATAGTGGTTGTACCAATTTTCAGTACCACCAGCAATATATGAGTGTACATTTTTCATAGGGGAGGCAATATTACTGATTCGTGAACTGCACTTGGATTTATAACCCTGAAGGACAGAAACCTGTGAACAAGCAGAAAGGTTCTTTCTCTTCTTGTCCATAGCAACATTATCTGGCTAGATCTTTCTTGCATCACTGGGCTCAGTATTGACATTTCTGGGAGTATCTGATGGCCTCAGCTTGGGTCACTATGCTCCTAAGTACTCTATGTTAGTGAAGGACAGGTTATTTTATTAACAGTTCCTTTAAGGTGGCCTACAATAGGGGAGGACACTTTCCTTCAAGTACTGATTTTCAAAATGTTGTTCACAGACCATCAGCCTCACTAAGGAATTTGTTAGATGAAAATTCTCCAGACTCATCACAGATCTGCTGAATCAGAAACTCTGAAGGTGTGGCCTAGAACGCTGTGTTTCAATAAGCTCTTCAGGAGATTCCAATATGTGCTAAAATTTGAGAACTGCTACTCTAAAGGAAAGTTCAAGATACTCTTACTAGGAAACAGGAATGAATATTTCACCAAGGAAAGGATACTACCTATAGGCATTTACCATATGCCAACCCATGAGTTAAGCAGTTGTTCAGTAAGGAGGTGTCAAATTTCATACAGATGGTTTCATATCACCTCAACTTTTTAAAATTAAAGATAGTTTTTTTTTTTTACTTACTCCTGTGTCCTATATTTACTAAGTGCTTAAAAGAGCCAAATCTGTGGACTCCAAGGTAAGTAAGATGAAGATCTTGCCTTAAGGCTGCTTGGAGTCTGGTGAGAAAGATAGATGGATGATTAACTTACACAGTCTAATGCAAAAGTACCAAAATATAGCTATGCAGGGTTTGCATCAGTTCTGGGGTGTAAGGTTAACTAATTATTCTTTGGTAGATGAAATTGAACACGGTTTTTGCAGAAATATATACTGGAGGAAAGTTTCAGGCAGAAGTGGCAGCTGATAATTAGTCCTGAGAGGACAGAACAGGATGTTTATGTCCAGGTACAATGGGCACATCATTCAACAAGACTCCAGGGAGCTGTTTCCCCCTTTATGGAATGGTAGAGTTATGAATAAGAGGAGCAAGAATGAGAAGGCCTTTTCTGGTAATCTAAAGCTCAAGGAAGGGTCAGTGAAAAAGACTTCGATGGAAGCAGACTTTGATGGTTATATTGAATGGTGAGAGAAATTCACTACACGCTAAGATACACTGCCTTACGAGACCCGTTTTGCCCTTTGCTCCGTTCTACAATCTTACCCTTATTCTCTAAACACATCTTTCCTTTGAGTATATAAAATTACTCAGCTGCTGATTAATAAATGTTATTAGTTAACATGATTATAACACATGACGTACAGTATGCTAAAATTCAGATTTAAAAGTTAATATTTATAGCTATGAGCATAAACTTTGTGGTTCACTTTGAGTAAGGGTAGAGGATGCAACACTGAGATATTTTAAGAAGTTAAATGGGATGTTGAATATGGTTTATCATGTTGTCTCAGAATGATGGTTAAGGGCCAGATCTGATGTACGAAGATAGTATTTGTCCCTAATTCTAAGGCTGCAGTCCAACTGCCACCTGCTTCAGTCATATTGAGAAGCACTGTTCATAGGACAAGCCTTATCACCTATTAGGTGAGTAAAGTTCAAGATACCTTGAAGAGTGGGGATAAGTTGTAGCGCTGGTGTTTTAGTTCTCAGTTGGGCAGTCAATCAGCAGAAGATTTATTGATTTGGCTTCCACAGAATAAGAAACTAAAAGAGGCAATGGTGAATGAATGGCTTGCATACCTACTACATGACAACAAAGGATTAATTTGATATATGAATAAGACAGATGGAAGGTAGATGGCTTTTCTATCATGCTGGCATCCCAGTTAAGAAATCTTCCAAGCTATGAGTGACAGAGATGCAAGCCACCATGATGCCTCTTGGTTAAATGAATGAGCATTTGGGTTCCTGCTGTCCACTGGGTCAGTGGTGAGAGGCAGGATTGCAATTGTGAATAGTAAAACAAGGTGTATTTTCCTTTTTTTTTTTTTAATCTTGGCTTCCAGAGTAGCAGAAAGAAGCTGTGGCTGTCACATTGGATCACATTCCATCATTTTCATTTCTGAAACTATGCATTGACTTTAGTTATGGGTGAAGATGGGAGAAGAAAATATCATTGACTCAAATTTAGATTGAGTAGCTTTAAGTCTTAACACCTTTATCTAAAAAATTAAATGCTAAAGAATATGGAATTTAGTCCAAGTGCATTATTTTCTGTTGAGTAGCCTAAGGGGTGCCAAGATAAGAAATTATAATGAATTATCAATAAGTTTAAGTTTCATAGAAAAAGAATTATTAAGCCTATTTACACAAATAAATAGAAAATGAAGCAGAGAGACAAAGTTCAATAAAAGGAATTATAAGAATGTTAGGAATGAAGAGATCATATACTATTGTAGGGATCAGAATAAGCTGCATGGAAGAGGTGAAATTTGAGTTGAGTGAAGAAGTGTTTGTCAAAAATCTAACGCTTGAAACCTGGTATGGATGATATCATAGCAAAGAACAAGGCAAGGTCCAGAAGCAGTCAGGTATGTTTGTGATCCAGTAGGGAGATGTCTGGGTAGAACTCCACAAAGATGGGAGGAAGCTTAAAAAACATATTGAATCAGATGGTGGAGATGTTACTCTAGGCAGAATGAATTGTAATCTGGGCAATGAAAATCCTTTGGGCTTGTATATGATCCAAATTAGTCCTCAACTTCATCATGTCATAACATTGGTATTGACGACTATTTGTGTATGGTACAAAGGAGTAAAGTACAATGGAGTAAAGAATGAGGCAGATTTTGTCAGAGGCGGACACTCTGGGAGCTTCTAGTTTCTGACCTTCAGAGCCCAATGATTTGGGGAATGAATATCTCAATCTATCTGTAGCAACTCTGTAACTTATTGGTGCCTACTATGTGCCAGACACTGTTACAACGAAAGTGTACAAATCATAGAATTCCTTGTTCTATATCTTAAGTGGCAAGCAGATGATAAACAAAAGAATAAGTTCGAATGAGAATGCCAAGTAGTGATAAGTGCTAGGTATAAAAATAAAGCAAAACAAAGGAAAGAACGTGGTGGTAGATAGCATTCCTCTCTGGAAATGTGACTCTCTGATGGTCTAACAGTGTAGACCACAGTCAAAACAGCCGTGAACCAATTGAGATGGGGAACAGAGAGAGTAGGGGACAAGGCTCATTGTGGAAGCTGTTAAAGGTAACCAGATTGGAAGCTTCACCAAGTGCAAAAAAAAAAAAAAAAAAAAAAAGAAAGAAAAGAAAAAAAAAAGATGGAAACTCTCCATAAAGGGAGGATTGAATGCTTTGCCTGAGGTCAAAGAGGAAAGTTTCCTGTTTACTTTTAAACCACCTTGTGAAATATAAACTGATGCTGTCATGGGAAGGGAGTTAAGGCTATGTATGAAACGTTCGTATTGTGTTGATATGTCATTGCAGGTGGATTAGGATTTACTGTTAATTGATACTTGTCTCATGTTCATCCCATAAAAATACTTAAAATTGTCCATTCTGAAGGTAGAGGCTAAGTTCCTACATTCAAAAAGAATATTCAGTAGCTCAGTGGCTGTTTTTAAGATTTTAATAAGACTTGAAACTTTAAAGAAAACTCATTCTAGATTGGCTTCAGAGGACATTTCCAACATTTTAGAGGAGTGCTGGTAAAACTCAGATAAAATCACTCACTTTGTCATATCTTATACTTTCTGCTTTAGCACAAGGTTGCTTAATGAACAACCACACTGTAATCCATTGCATTCTATTCACCTGTTGAATTCCTGATGCCTACAATTTGGTTTAGTCCCTTGATGGCAGCTAAGTTTAATGACATTCCATCCTATTACTAACATTTCTCCAGTCAACATTGAAAGCTGGGGATACATTTTTGTATCATTAATGTGATTGTTTAAAGATGTGCCGTCAAATATGGTAACCCCTAGGCACGTGTGGCTATTTAAATTCAATTAAGTAAAGTCAAATAAAGTTTAAAATGCCAAACCTTAGTTGCACTACTTCAATTTCAGGTACTCACTAGCAACAAATTGGTAGTGTCAACTATTTTGGATAGAGCAGACATAGAATATTTTATCATCAGAAAGTTCTGTTGGATCACTGTGTTTTAAAGTTTCAGTGTTCTGCTTATCTACCTCACAGGTCCTCCATTTTGTAAATATATCAACTCTACTAGGGTTTGTTGTGTGTGTGTGTGTGTGTGTGTGTGGATCTAAATTCCCCTTTCTCCTCCCCAGACACACACTCTTGCCACAATATGACCAAAGTTAATGCCATTCTGAATAATCACTATAGGAGAAGAGCAGCCAATGGTGATAAGTCACAATGCACGGTGACTGAGATCACTGAGTGAAGGCAAAGTGACTCCTAGGTAGAACACTGTAGCTAAAGATGCATACAAAGGCAGAATGATAGTACAGCAAAATAAAAGTGGGCAGAAATAATGAGGTAAATATTACACTGGAAGAAATTGTAGTGTCAGATTTGAATCTTAATGAAATACCTTAATGGAGGCAGAGAAAATGTGGAATTGGCATAGAATGTGTCAAGGAGTCCTTTAAATCTTCAGAATTCAAGAATTGTTTAAAGCTGACCTTCCTGGAATAAAGAGTCGAATTCTGTAACAATACCACCCCTCCCACACCACATTCTTGGCCCTTCTAGATGTGAAAGCAGTCTTCACAAACATCCAATGCCAGGCCCTCCAAAAACTGCCCTTCTTCATACTCACAGTCATTTGCATAATGACATTAAGCTAGTGAAACAATCTGTGAGGTGAATAGAGAGCCTACATCTTGGGAGCAAATCTTTACCCCTCACACATCAGATAGAGCACTAATATCTAGGGTATATAAAGATCTCAAAAAGTTAAACAAACAAACAAAAAAACCCAAATAACCCAATCAATAAATGGACCATGGACCTGAACAGACACTTCTCAGATGATGATATACAATCAATTAATAGATATATGAAAAAAATGTTTATCATCACTAGCAATTAGAGAAAAGCAAACCAAAACTACTCTAAGATTTCATCTCACTCCAGTCAGAATGGCAGCTAGTATGAAGACAAACAACAATAAGTGTTGTCGAGAATGTGGGGAAAAATACTCACACACTACTGGTGGAACTACAAACTGGTGCAGCCAATATGGAAAGCAGTATGGGATTTCTTGGAAAATTGGGAATGGAACCTCCATTTGACCCAGCTATCCCTCTCCTTGGTCTATACCCAAAGGACTTAAAAACAGCATATTACAGGGACATAGCCACATCAATGTTTATAGCAGCACAATTCATAATAGCTAAACTGTGGAACCAACCTAGATGGTTTAATCCATTCTGTAGATGAATGGATTAAAACAATGTGGCACATATATACAATGGAATATTACTCAGCAATAAAAGAGAATAAAATAATGGCATTTGCAGGTAAATGGATGGAGTTAGAGAAGATAACTCCATAAATAAAGTTAGCCAATCCCAAATAACCAAATGCTGAATGTTTTCTTTGATATAAGGAGGCTGATTCATAGTGGGATAGGGAGAGGGAGCTTGGGAGGAATTGACAAACTCTAGCTATGGCAAAGGGATAGGAAAGGAAGGGAAGGGGTATGGGGTTATAAATGATGGTGGAACATGACAATCATTTATCCAAAGTACATGTGTGAAGACATGAATTGGCGTGAATATACTTTGTATACAACCAGAGATATGAAAAAATGTGCTCTTTATGTGTAATAAGAATAGTAATGCATTCCACTATCATATATAAATAAATTAAAATTAAATATAAATAAATAAATAATAAAATAAATTTTTAAAAAGTCAATTACAAACCACCAATTTAAACAGTATATTGCAATTCTCATCAATGGCAGTACCAAAATATGAATTGATTGATTTAGCGATTGATTTTTCTCAGTATCGAATAGAGAGTTCATGAAATAACATTTAAAAAATAATTCATAGTTTCTACAATAAATTAAGTATATCCTGAATGAGGAGGAAAGTTTATAACACAGTTTAAATTATAAATAATTTTTGGGGGGGGACAATTGTTTGGTTAGACTTATCCTATTACTTATGATAAGGTTATTGTTTATCTCAGCTATAACTATTATTGTTGTTTTAGCACTTATTAGTTTATTCTGTACCATCTGAGGAACCTAAAGCCAAGAGAAGTCACTCCCTCAAGGTCATTCTCCCCCAAAGAGACAGAGCTGGGAATTTGAAGAAGCATGTTCCATTATGGCAAGCACATTAGTAGGATCATGACAATGATTTGACATTAAATGGATGATTCAACATCGTCTGTCATCTTCACTTATTAGACTGATAATTCTCTCCATAGGTGGTTTTTTTTTTATTTTTTTACAATATGGGCAAAAATAGATCATCTGCCCCACCCAGTCACCATGAATATTTTCCACCCAATCAGTGTCTGATAGAGTCACAATTTTGCAGCTATGTCTTTGTATTGGGCACATACTCTGTAAGGAGCATGTCTCTTTGCATGGGTTAGCTAACAAACACTTGGCAAGGATATGAGAATTGCATCATACTGATAGATAACAAAATGTGATTTCATGGTGTCTTTTTGTCTCCTCTCATCTTCTCTTTCTCTATGAATGCAGCAAAAAATGAAAAACTATTCATCAAACAAGTGTATGGCTAGGTTAGACACTTCGGTCAAATAATATAATTCTACCTACCTGTCATGTAATTTATAGCAGAATTAATTCTATAGCATATAAAGCCATTGTACATAAAAGTAATTGTTATCCTAAAGAAAAAAAATTCCTTTTTGCTAACATATTCAATTAATGACTTTTAATAAGTAAGGTTTACCTAGAATTCACTTCTGATGATTGAAAAATAAATCTTGAACAGACTTAGTCATATTTTTCAACCACTGCCCAAATGTGAATATACTTAAAAAGAATAACACAGAGGAAACATATTTCCTTTGTTTAGAAGCCTTTTTGACTTGTGGAACATGAAATGGAATGTGAGTAATATGAAATTCATGGTTTCCTAATGGAAAACTACTAAGTTTTCCAAGATGTGCCTTTTATTTTGTTTCTTTCCTATATAAGAAATATAATTCTTTAGATAGTTACCAGTGTTTTTTGTACCCACTATTTCCCAGTTCACACAGGACATATTATAATTGTTTTCTGTTTGAGATAGTCTCTAGCTACCTTCCATTTTAAAGGTGTCTTAGATACTTTTGGTCAGCTTTCTACCTCCATCTTACAAATTTCTTAGTTTGGGAGCCATTTGTTTGCTTCTTAAGTTTTTATGCTCACCCATGCTCCTTGAGATGGGTTGGAGATAAGTATAAAGAAATAATTCTGAAGGCCAAGATCTACAATTCTGCAGTCTCCAGAACATTCCTGAGGCCTCTCTTCTGGTTCTTAATGTTGTTGGCTTCATAGCCATTTTAAAAGAATGTAGTATCTTTATATGCATTGATGAAGGAAGAGTCTTAAGATGTATTAAGTAAAAATAATAAAGTTGAAAAAACATATGTACAATGGATTTTATATAATTTTGAAAACAAACTTCTACATACTTTGAAGTAATATTATATCTTTTAAAATCCATATAAATAGTTTTGAAAGGAAAAGAATAAAGTTGACATGGAAAGAGGAATTTTTACATATAATGTCGAACTATTATATGTAATAGTTTGACATTTTTAAAATGATAGTATATTCTTATGTTACTTATATGAACATTGTTTTAAGGTATAAATGGACATCTGGTTGTCAAAAAAAGCCCCAAATAAATTGAAAGCCCACCATCCAATCATAATTCTTCTTACTTCCTTTCTTGTATTCTATGCCCGCTCTCTTGCCTTGAAGATATGTAAACAAATGTAGATAGGAAAACTATTTTAACAACCTTGAGATTTAACTACCTATATTATTTTGTAACCTTTAAGACAATCTATAGTAAATATTTCCATGTCATTAAATATTTTCCAACAATTACTGTGTTCAGTATCTGCTGATTATTTCAAAATATGGTTGTGACTTTAGTCATTAATTAACCTAACCATGGTTATACATTTGGGTGATTTTCAATATTTCCCTATTACAAATAATGCTGAGATTAATGTCTTTCTAGCTTAGCCTATGTACACTCCATGTTTATTGCCCAAAGATTATTTTATGTAAGGGAAATTGGATCAAACTGTATATAATCAAAATTTTAAGCTTTTTATACACATTGCAAAGAGCTCACAGTAATCATGACTGTAAAGAATAAAAGGAAGGAATGAAAGCAGTGGTATAATATCATATTTGCTCGATTTATATACTGATCCCCTTTCTTCACTACTGTATTTGCTTTATAGAAAGTGATAGTGAACTGGGTGTGGTGGTTCACATTTATAATTCCAGATAATGTGGAGGCTAAGGCAGGAGGATCATAAATTTTAGGCCAGCATAAGCAAGTTAGTGAGACCCTGTCTCAAAATAAAAAAAAAAAATAAAAAGTGTTTGGAATGGTGCTCAGTGATAGATCACCCTTGTTTTCAATCCCTAGTACCAAAAAGGAAAAAAAAATGGTGATGAAGATGATGATATTTATTTAGTAAGCCAGGAAAATTAATATCTAAGAGGAATAAGACACAACCTGGCCATTCTTTCTCCATAATGTCAATGTAAACAGTACTTAAAACAAAACTCTGTCAATGATTATTTTTACTAAAATTTTTACACTTAAGGTATATAGTATGATGGTTTTATATACATATCCATATTTAGATAATTACTATTGGTAAGTAATTTAACCACCATACTCCATGGTTATCTGTGTATATGTGAGTGTGTGGTAAGAGCATCTAAAATATATTTATTTTATCACATTTTTAATATACATATGATATTATTAACTATAGTCTTCTTGATGTGCATTGGTTTATAGACTTATTTATTCTACCCACATCTTTCTATTTCCTCTTCAAATGACTTTGACATATGTAAGAATTCTAAGGAGGGAACTCTTCTTGTGTTCTTGTGGTGTCCATGAGAAAGGCCTCCATGGTCCTAACAGACTCATGTACTAAGATCTGATATATAGCTCTTTATGAAAGCTGGATTAACTTTTAAATGCCAATGGAGTCTTTAGTTCACTAAAATACAACTTCATGAAAGAGTAGTCCTGCTCTCTAGAATGGTTTAGGAAACTAAAAGATGGGAGACTTCTGATTTTTAGATGTCTGAGATGAAACTGTTTTTGAAGAAGCATTAATAAACAAATGTATAACAAAGCAACAGACTCGTCTTAATCACTGGGTATATACAGCAGCCTGTATCACATTAGGAATGAGGAACGTAACTTGAAAGCCATTGACTCATTGACAATGTTTTGACAAACCTTAGCTCCAGGAACAGTTAAACACAGGGGCCTACGAGTCTTTTTAAGTAACATAGATAAGCTTAATGGACATTAATTTTTGTTAAAACCAATACTTTAATAGAGGATATCCTATTCATTTTCATCTGCAAAGATTCCTTTCTGAAATTTGAATATACATGAAAGATTTTTATTAAAGTCTCCAGAGAGTCCAGCAAATCCTAGGTATGAATAAAGGCCTAGTTTTTTTTTTCTTTTTAAATAAAAAAACTGCTAGCTAAAAATGACATTTGAAAAATTACTAATAAAACCAATTATTTGTATTTCACAAATAAAAACAATAATGCCAACAGAAATTTGCTATCTTACCTAACTTCACCAAACGAGTTAGTGCCAGTTTCAGAAACAGAATACAATCTTTATCTCACTCTCCAAACAGGGTCTCATCCATGAGCTAGTAACCCAACATTGTTCCTCTTCAGGATTGTCATATATCTTCTGGTAAAAATGAGAATTTCCCAGTTTCTGGCTAAAGCTCTAATACTTCTGTGATACCAAATCAACAGAAAGCTCAGCATTGCTTCCCAAAGGGAGGAAACCAGGGAATCCTCCTCTAATGAAACTTCTAACACTCGAGCACAGGCAAGGCAGGCTGCCAATTCTGCTCCATTTCTGGTTTAATCTACTCCATTACATGGTGCATTCACTTCAGAGATCATGCAGACCTTTGACCTAGGTGCAAACTCCAATGTACAAGTGGATTTTGGTACCAAAATATTGTACTTAAAAAAACATATGAAGCCCATAAGAAATATTTTCATATTAGAAAGGAGGGATTTGAATGACTGTATGAGTTGAAAAAAAATAAGTTACTAAGTTAAAATCATAGAACACACAGAATTGGAGAATGCTTTAGACATAATTTTGCAAACCAAAGACTGAGCCTGGTTAGGAGTAGACTTAAAATAGAACCCAATTATTTTGACTTGAGTTTTAGTGCATTTTCTACTCTCCTTACCTAATTTTAAAAGATTTATCTCATTTTTAAGCCATTTTTGGATAATTCCTTTTTATAAAATAACTAATTCTATTCGGAATCTTTTTGAAGCTCATAGAAAGTGAAATACAATATATTCTATTGAGGAAAAGCAATTAAACATAAATTAGAGTTTCTGTTAATCTACTGCAATAGATGATTTGAAACCGTACATTGCAATATATGATTTACCAATTTTGGGGCTTTCAACTTGAGTCAAACTTGACATTAGATATCTCAGAACTGGATCCAGTGAAGGGATGACCCTTATTTGCAAAGAGACTCACCTTCATCAATAAAGGTTTATGTTGATTGAGGTGCAGGAGGTTTAAAGTTCTGAAAGCCTGAATTCCAAGAGGTTATACTTTGTATTCTCCAGAATCATTTTAGAATTACAAACCTATTACTCTAAAAAGTTCTGATTTAATAATATAAAGATTTCTTTGGACCTAAGGAATTAGCACATGAAAACCTGTATGTATGATTGTGCGTGTGTATGATTTGCTACTGAAAGACTAAATTTTTAAGATGTACACACACAACATATACTACACAACTATAAAAATAAATAAGTAAAGGAAAGGATAAGAGAATGATAACTTCTTAGTAGTAGTTAGAACAAATTCTGAGAAAGATAAATATTAGGGAAGTTATGCAAAGTACCAAAATATGTAGTTACTAAACTTTTTTCCCAATTGCTAATTTTTAAATCCTTTCACTTCCAATTCAATACTACTGAGAAGATAGAAATGGAATTATTTTTAATCTTACATCTAAGCAATTTTAAGGATTTCAAGCAGAACATGTGAGTGGATCAGGAGAGCACTGAGCATCCTGTGTGGGAACTCTAGGCAGCAAAGTAAATCTTAGTAGGTCCAGATTGTGGTGGACTTTGAGAGACAAGAAGAGGTGTCTGGGTATAGGGGTCAAGACAACATGAATTTATGCATAGCTTTGTTGTCTTGAAGAACTTTTGGAAATTGAGTCTACTATATTCTACTATATTACTGAGCTATTAAAATAAGCTAGAAAGGGAGATGCTCATGAGTGAGAGTAGCAGCAAAGTGTTGCATTACTTTCAAGTATTTCCAAAAAAGAAAAAAATGTGGAAAAAAATCAATAATCCTTTGTGTCACATTGAATATCAGAATAAGGGGGGCGGTTGGGAGTGGTGCTGGGAGCTGATGCAGAGGGGGTTCTGGAACTGGAGATGTGCATCAAGGCCATTGGAGCATGTCACCAGAGGATGGGTGACAATTCAGAGAGGCTATCACAGAGACTTAGACAAAGCTGAGCAAGGAGTAAATATAGAGATTTGGAAATATTGGACTGGAGTGGAGGGAGAAGCAAGGCAAAACTGGACTTACTAACTGGTGGTGAAAATGGATGGAGTGGAACTGCTGGTATCCTCAGGAAGATCATATGGAAAGAGCTGAATACTTACAAACAAAGTGGTATATTGAACTGTGAAGAATAACAAAGAAAGAAAAAGAAGACAGGCTTTTCAACACTGAATCACTCATGCTATAAAGTATTACAAATATTAAGTCTGGAAACCCGGAAATCAATTGAGGGGGAAAAAAAAAGAATTGAAAGAAGCATCTATGGAATAATTTTTGAAGTTGTGTTTATTTCACTTTTCTCATTTTAACATCTTTAAAATCATGATGTATCTTACAGTTCGAAAATGAATTACCAGCATATTTTTTTGTCATAGTAGTAGATAAAACGATGGCTTTGCTTCTAATCAGTTGTCTCTAATTAGAATGTCACTGAAAGAGACATTTTTTTTTCTACATATGAAAGAATGAAAGCCAGTGTCAATGATAAAGTATGTATTTAGGAAAGAAAAAGAAACAGAGAAAAGAATATATAGAATTTTTGCTTAATAATTACATAATGTACATTGTTTTAAAAGAGCACTGGTGTATGTATCAACTGTCCATACTCTGGACTAGATAGTAAGTGTCAACAAATAGAAAATAATATCAAAAGATCTGATCAAAATGCTACAAAATTAAAGATGAGTAACAAAGATTGCAAAAGATCACTACATACATGTTTGGGTACATAAGGAAGAAAACACAGAAGAAATTAAAATCTATATTAGATGTTAGCACTAATTAAAATAGTAAAGGTTAAATTGTATGGATTGTAGGTAAGTCAGGACTTAGAGAAAAACACATTGCATAACTTACATCATAAGTAACAAATGCTGAAAAAGTATTTAGCTAAGCATTTAGCTTAAGAAGCTAGGAGGGTACAGTAAGGGAAGCAAATAGAAGGAAGGGTAGAATCAAAAGACAATAAGATTAGTTTGCTTTCCAGATTTAATTTGCTAACCAGAAAAATAGAAGAATAAAAAAATAATAAACCTTGGGTTGTATTGATTGAGAGAAATGAGTATATTTGTTATAATTAAAACATGATAGAATTAGTTCAAAGACAGGAAAAACCCCACTCCCAACAATACCATAGGAGATAGCCGAGCAATAGCCTTACACATAGTGAAAATGTTACATATAGCCAAGGTGACATTGCAGATGACTGGAGGAAAATGATAATTCAATAAAGGGTACTAGATCAATTGATGATCTTTACTAAATCAAATTAAACAAGATCCCTCCTTATGCACTGAAAAATTAATTCCTATGAAATTAGGTAACTAAATCTGAAGTGCAAAAATTTAAATGTCTGGAAAAAAATGTAAATAAAAATATCTTAAAATTGTTTAAGTAAAAATATCCTTCTTTAGGATAAAAAGCTCAAGGAAAATGCAGATTAAACTGAACACATTTTTAAAAACTTTGAACTTTCTATTAGATGGAAGAGCATTTAAAAAGTGTTACATACAGGGAAAATATATTTTAAACTTATGTTACCAAAGACTTAATAGCTAGAATAAGCAAGAAGACCTATAAATCAGTAAAAGATCAACAACTTAATAGAGAAATTAATTGAAAATATTTAGGAAAGCATGAATGGCTGATAAATGTATGAAAAGATGTGTAACTTTACCTATGGATCAAATGTTTTAGTCAGCTTTTGTGCTGCTGTGATTAAAAGACTTGACCAGAGCACTTTAAAGGAGGAAAAGTTTATTTTGGCTCATGGTTTTGAAGGTTCAGTCTATGGTGAGCTGATTTTGTAACTCTAGGCATGAGCCGAGGCAGAGGGCTCTGAGCTCATGACAGCTGGAAATTAGAAGGTGTGGCAGAGGAAAGCAGCTCAGGACATGGCAACCAGGCAGCAGAGAGAGAGAGTCCTACCCACTGGGGAGATTTATAAGACTGGCCTCAGCCACACCCTCCCTGCCTAAAGTTACCACTCAGTTAATCCCTATCAGTGGATTAATCCATAGGATCAGGTTACACCTCTCATAATTTAATCATTCCATTGCTGTGTATTCTTGCACTGTCCATAAACAAGTTTTGGGGCACACCTCCCTTCTAAACTTTAATATCAAGGAGAATGATTGAATTAACCAAGAGATCATTATTTTATTATCACCAGATGGGTAAAGCTTATTGTTGAGACAGGTTTTGATAAGGATATGTGTCAAAAAGAATAACTTCTTTGCAGAATAACTTTGCAAGACTTAGTAAAAGACCATCTATGCTTCCAGTACAAGAACTCCCTGCTCTGGACTTGTAATAATAGTCCTCAAACTTTAGCCTGAATTCTATTAAATCACCAGGAGGAAATGTCAAAAACTGGGGGTGTGTTTAGAATTTGTACTGCCCATTGGTTTCCAGGTATTGGCACTGCTGTTGGTCTAGAGACCATACCTTGAGAACCACTGTTAGAACTTGTCTTGCATGTGCTGGAGAGATATGCATAATATTCATTTATTTATTATAACAGCAAGCAATTGGAAGAAACCTAAATGTGCATCAAAGGAGAAGGAGAAGATAAGTAATTTGTGAGCCACACCAAATGACAGTTACAGTTAGTGAAAATGATCAAAACAAAATGTTGATTAAAAAACAGGAAATATACATATACATATACACACATATATAATATGATGCAATTTTAGTAAAGTTCAAATACATGCAAAATAATACTGCATATTGTTTGGGTATATATGCCTATATTTAAAGTACAAGTAAAATGATAAAAGTAGAATAAGAAAAGTATACAAATTGCATGGGAATAGGAGATACTGACTTCAAAACTGCGATTACCTCTGAGCAGGGAAAAGTCAGCAATGGAATCCTTGACAAGCCCACAGATGCTATCAGCTGTACTTGTGGTGTTTTATTTAGTTATTTTTGTTAAAGAAAAGATCGAATGTAAAAATGAAAAAAAAATCGTAAGATTTGGTGAGTACATGATGTTCATTCCTTTATTTTCTTAGAAAATTTTTTTGGACTGTTTGAAATATTTCATATTAATACTATTACAAACAGAGATTAAAGCAACTGATTGAATTCAGAAACCTGATAGGCCAAATGCAGTCCATATCATTAAATGGATGGACTTTTCATCTGACTTCATATCAAATTTCTTTAATCTTAACATGCCAAGTAAAAAAGAAAAATTAAAACCTAGGTGGGGACTGATCATGTAACCAGTTTTGAGTACACAGTGATAACAATACTCTTTTATGTAACATATTTAAAATCATTTGCCCCTCTCAATGACTATGAAAATTAAGCAGAAAGAAAGTTATCATTCCTATTTAACATATGAGGAAAATGAATCCCTGGGAGGTGAAGTTATCAAATAACTAAGTAAATGAGCTGCAGTTTCCCCCTGGGAGTTCCAACATGAGTCCTCCATTGCAGCTAGGCATCTGGCATTTCGAGTAGATGTCCTACCCAATCTTATTCCAACTTGAAGGTGAAACTTCTTCCTCAAAATTTTATTTTGTCTATGACTAATGGAAATCCAAGCAATTCCTTCTTTGTAGATTGTATTCAGCCAGTGAGTTGTTCCACTGACAAAAAGTGCTGAGGTTTTCTTATAGAAGCTCCTGGAGGCAGTGATATACTTGGAAACTCTAGGTAAAACTTGGAGTTTGAAATTTGTGCGGCCTGTATTGGAGTTTCCATTCAATGACTCACTACCTGTGCAAAGTGGACAATTAAATCAGCATTGAGGAGCCTCAGTTTTCTTATCTGTAAGGTAGGGCCACCTCATCAGTGAGGACTGCATGGGCTAATGTTCACATGAGATGTGACCAACTGTGTAATAAAAGATCAATAAGTGGGTGTTATTGATTCATAATTATTGGTTCTATTTGTTGAGATGCTGAAGAGTTATTAAATTTATACTGTCTCTCACTTTTGCCTTCATGAGATCTAACTATCAAATATATTATTTTATGATTTGGGTCTTCTTTAGTGTGTGTGTGTGTGTGTGTGTGTGTGAGAGAGAGAGAGAGAGAGAGAGAGAGAGAGAGAGAGAGAGAGAGAGAGAGAGAGAGAGAGAGAGAGAGACTGGATACTGAACCCAGGAACACTGAACCCAGGAGCACTATACCACTGAGACACATCTCCAGCCCTTTTTAATTTTTTTTTTTATTTGAAGACAGGGTCTCACAAAGTTTCCCAGGATGAACTCAAACTTGCTATCCTTCTGCCTCAGCCTCCCTAGTCTCTGTGATGATGGTTGTGTGCCACCACATCTGGTTATGGTTTGGATTTTAAGTAGCTCCCCAAACTCATATTTGGAAGGCTTTTTCTCCAGCCAATGATGCTATTAAGAGTGGTTAGAAAAGCTATAGCTACGTGGGAGGAAATTTTGTCACTGGGAGTGTGCCATTGAGGGAATTATTGGGACCCCAGTCCTTTCCTCCCTCCCTCTCTCTCTCTCTCTCTCTCTCTCTCTCTCTCTCTCTCTCTCTCTCTCTCCCCTTCCTGGACTCAATGGAATGTTTTGCTTTATTGTGTACTCCTCCTGCCCCCCATAATGTTCTCATTAGCACAGGGCGAATTGACCATGGACAGAAACCTTTGAGACCATGAACCAAAATAAAGTTTTCCTCCTTCAAGTTGATTTTCTCAGGCATTTTGTCACAGAGACAGAAATCTAACATAAATATTGCATGAACTGAAAGGCAAACATGCATTTATGTGTGTCTATTGTCACTTCTGTCAATTCAAATGGGAGGTGGGTGGGTGCAGCAGAGTAGGGAGGAGGAGAGACAAGAAAAAGAAAGAGGATGGAGAAAGAAGAGTGTCTTTTCTGAAATTTCTGAAAATCTTCAATTCAGCAAAATACTTGAACACCTACACAATAAAAGAAGCTGAACAATATGGATGAAAGCTGTTCACCAGTATATAGTGAAAAATATTCTACCTAGGTTGAAACTATTTCTTCAGAAATAACAGGGTAACACAAAGCCAACCTAGTCTTGTTGAGTAATTGTCACTGTGATTTTGGTGTAATAAATAGATTACTTGTAAATCTGTAACATGCCTCAAGCAGTAGGGTTACCTTGTTTCTTAAGTATTGGCATTTTGTTGAAAAAATATTGAATATGCAGAACATTTGAGAAGGGAGTTCCTAGAAAGTGTCAGCAAGCATAGTGCTCCTACCAATTCACTAAAGTTTCCATAAAGATTTTGAGCAAGTAAGGTCTTTTATAAAACCTGGAAATTATACATTTGGAAAGAGATGCTGCAATAAATAATGGCAGAGATTTAATTTGAAGCATCACAACCAAATAGTATTTAATAATGGACTTTAGGTAGCGAGGCCATGAACTAAAGTAGCCTGGGCACAAGACGTGCAGTGGAACAGTTAGTTCCCTCTTTAATCTCCATTAAGTTTGGCTTAGGTTCTGAGTATTGCTTTGCTGCCCAAATGAATGGGCCCATGCTTTTCTGCTGTTATGGATCCCTGAATCTTTGCCAACACTCTTTCCTCTGCCTAATATGTGCTCCAAATTTAATTCAGTATTTAAATGCAGGTATTTCTTGAGAAAACCCCAGTCCCCAACAGAAGGGTTCAGTATCTACTCTGTTCTAATAAATGAATGATACAGTGATAATAAAGTTTTATGATGTATTTTTTATATACCAAATACTGATTTTTAAAAATTTTTTTATTGTTGGTTGTTCAAAACATTACATAGTTCTTGATATATCATATTTCCACTTTGATTCAAGTGGGTTATGAACTCCCATTTTTACCCCGTATACAGATTGCAGAATCACATCAGTTACACATCCATTGATTTACATGTTGCCATACTAGTGTCTGTTGTATTCTGCTGCCTTTCCTATCCTCTACTATCCCCTCTCCCCTCCAAATACTGCTTTAAACACTTTATACAGCTTTATACATTTAGGCTTCTTGACAAGCCTAGTGGAAAATATTAGTACTCAAGGAATCAAATCTTGGCTTCAGAATGCCTGGCTATCACTCATCTACTATACTTATTCTCATAGATATCTCTTCAATGGAGGGTTCCCTTAACCTATCCAGTGGAATACCATGGTTTTTCAAGATGGTGGCAGTAAAATCTGTAAAATAAAATGGAATAAATAGTTTTGTTATAGTTGTTTTATTTTGTTTTGGAAAATAAACTCTTAGAAATTTACGATGCATAATTATGATTTCAAGGCTCTGAGAAGTTCTCTAATAAGAAAGCCTTATTGATTGATTTTGCTTCTCCCAGAATTTTCCAAAGAAATCCATGCCCCTATCCAGACTTTTTTCTCCCTCCCTCCCTCCCTCCCTCCCTCTCTTTCTTTCTTTCTTTCTTTCTTTCTTTCTTCCTCCCTCCCTCCCTCCTTCCTTCCCTCCCTCTCTCTCTCTCTCTTTCTTTCTTTCTTTGTCTTCCTTCCTCCCTTTCTTTCTTCCTTCCTTTTTTCTCTCTCTCTCCCTCCCTTCCTCCCTCCTTTCCTTCCTTCCTCACTTGCTCTTTCTTTTCTTCTCCTTCATCTCTCTTTCAACATATGTTCAAATACCTACATGTAATCTTGTTCTTGTTGGTATATAATGAAGTTCTGTATTTGTGTATTTCTTATATTAGACTATAAACTTCCATTTTTTGGGGGGGGGAGGATACTGGAGATTGAACTCAAGGGCACTTGGCTACTGAGCCACATCCCCAGTCCTATTTTGTATTTTATTTAGAGACAGGGTCTCACTGAGTTGCTTAGCACTTTGCTTTGGCTGAGACTGGCTTTGAACTTGCAATCTTCCTCCTCAGCCTGCTGAGCTATTGGGCTTACAGGCATTAGCCACCACGTCCATTGACTATAAACTTCTTTAGGGTGAAACTTATTTATTTGTTGTTGTTTTTAGCCCCATTCATTATGACATAGAAATTTGTGCAGATTTCTTGTTTGGCCATGTTCAGGGATACGACTGAGATGTTGTTTCATCTGAAGGGGAGATGTAACCATCAAGTTAACTGACATATTAGATTTAGGTGATTGAGTCAAAATATGACACATAGCTAGGTAGCTTTGCTCAACACCTGTATCTTGATAGTTACTTTGAGAGTTCTTCAGTAAGGACACACCTAATTTAATTTTATGAAGATCTTGAAAGAAGTTTCCCTGAATATAGGTCCCCCTCCCTGCCACCACACTTTCTAAAGGGAAAGACTTAAGCTCAGGGAATGCAAAGGTAGAAACTCCTTGGATATAATTCTCTTGGCCCATCATTTCATTGTACATATGAGATAGTTGAAGCCCAGAGCAGAAAGTAAGTGGTGAAATGTTACCTGTCAATGGCAGAGTTGGACTTCAACAACTTCTCTGGTGTTACAGTAAAAACAAAACTAAGAATCCATGAAATTCCGGACATAAAATAAATCTACGGGGCATGAATGCCTCTCTTTATGAAAGAGAACAGAAGCCAACACAGAAGACTGGGCGAACCATATGGCTCAGGAAGAAGTTTGGCTAACAAAGCCATTGATTGACTGGCCTCTGGATCACCCATTTGGCAATCAAAAGGTGCAAGGCCTTTTGGCAATTTACTAGCTTCTGATGTAGATCTGGACACAGTGGGAGTTGCCCAAGCAGTGACCCAGGAGGACTGGAAAGCTCTTGAGACTCAGAGCATCAGAAGCTTCCATGATGACATTTTCTGGAGGAAGTTCTTAAAAGAAAATCTTGTTTTATGAAATGATAGTAGAATAGACTGAACTGAATGGGGTTTGAGGAGAGCAAAGATGCTGAGAGATTTTTATGATCTATCACTTAAGGACTGCAAATAAAACTAGAAATGTCCATTGTAAATTAAAGTCACATATTTAGACTATTAAATAACCATTTAAACTTGGTGAAAAATTTTTATATTCTCAGTGCTCTGCTTATTCACTTGCTGAATCCACAGGAAAATTTTATGAAGTAGCTATGATTATTAATCCTATTTCACAGATGGGGAAACCAAGGCATACAGAATTAAGTAACCAGTCCCAAGTCATAGAGCTAGTCGCTGATGGACTAGCTCTATGACTTGGAACTGGTTACTGGTTTTGTTTCTATTGTCTATTTCATTTCTTTCTTATACTAACTGCAATAACTTTTTTTTTATGAGCAACATTTTAGCTGTTTAGGGCTGGGTTTATTTTAATAGTTTGAGATTGTCATACTGTTCTGCATAGAAATTTGAGCACTGAAATGGTGACATTTGTGAAGAGTGACTAGGAGATTTTCAGCCCTGGTGTAGTTGACATAAGTATTAGAAATGCAAATATGGATCTTAGAGAAATAACAAGAGGAAAAAATCCACACATCTTTTTGTACTTGTAAATCTTGTTCCCTATGGAATGGGGTTTGAACTTTCAGAAATCTTTTTAAAAGGAGGAAAAAACAGTGGAATGCAGTAGATGATGGAATCTCATCATCTCATTCAACAAGTTCTTCCCTGCTTTTGAGAGAGCACCCACATGGTGTATGCAAAGAGCTTGGAGAATGTGACCAACATCAGTTCATGTTCAGATGGTTGATATCAGTAGCTCATGCAGACAAATAAACAAAAGTAGTAAAACATAATAAAGGAATTCAGTAAAAGGAGATCTTACCTCCATTGTAAGGACTTTGGGAACTGTTCATGGAAGAATGAATCTTTTAGCTGGAATTTTAAGAGCAGAAACATTGATTTGCAGATTTGGGGCAAAAGATTTCAGTATGTACTAAGCAGTGTGAACCCAAGTCCAGAGATGAGAAAGCAATACAATATTTGGGGAATAAGAAGCTATTGTGCTCAGAGATGAAGACAGAGAACTTGTGGAGATTTGGGAAGTCTCCAAAGTATCTGATTGAACAAAGAATGTTGAAATTCTGAGCAAAAATCTTTTAGAAAGTTATTTAAAGCAATTTTTAACACCTCTGTAAAATAGGTTTCAAATGCCTGGCATATACTAGGGTTTCAATTAATATTTCTAGACTAAGTCAGTAAATTGCTTAATGCAAAAGGATAAAGTCACTTAACAGCATCTCAGATTTTCCCTCCAATCAATATACCTGAGTTCTTATAAGAAGAAAGAACATGTTAGTCCTCCATGCCTAGTCCAAATTCCAGACAATAAAATGCCGACCTTACTCTTTGGGAGTGTCCACTTGTAACATGTTCTCTTAGGTGTAGCTTATATCTACTGATGAGAACTACTTTCATTTGGGCTGTCCCTCTTTTTTTCTTGTTTAAAACAACTGTGAGGAGTACAGACTCCTGCACCACAGATTTATCCACATATCCACAATAGCTTAGCAAGCAAAGGTATTCCTTTATTCAGAAAAAATAGAGCACTTTTAAGGTATATATATATATATATATATATATATATATATATATATATATATATATATATATATATTTGGTTCTGAAATGGTCATTTTTTCCCCCCTGAGCTATGCCATTATAGTGATCAGCCAAGCTTCGGCAAGGTAAATACTTTTGGAAAATAAGTGGAAATTTGCTGCAAATCAGTCCCTTTTGTGCATGGCCGCAGGAGCATGTTGAAATGTTTGGACACTAATACCCATTCATTTTCTTGGCTCCATAAATAAAAGCCGCCAGCTCTGTGGCGGCCGTGAAATGGTATTCTTCAGGGCCCAGCAGGAACCCCCATCCTTATTACCACTGCAGGGGGCAGGACAGGCCCAAAATAGCAAGACAACTAAATCAAGACATTTTCAATGTCTAACAAAATGACTGTGTTTTAGAAAGAACCAAAAGGTTGGAAAAAATTGGACAGCTTTTGTACTTAGTGTAATACCTTTGTTAAAAGAGTTCAGATGGGAAAAAAAGAATCTTTTAAAAATGTATAAGCATATTTCTGAATATCATTTAAAATCTCCAAGGATCTTATGAAACTGTAAATCAGATGTATCGACGGAGTCATCAGAGGACTTCAAGCTGAAGAGGTATACCATTTGGGGACTTCAGAACATGGATTGTAATGGGGGTTCTCAGAAGAATTGTGCTAGTCTTATTATGCATATAGGTTTGATGGGAGAGCAACTTCAAAGGGAGGTCAGGGAAGCTTGAAAAGGAAACTGAGCAACTATTTTGGCCCTTCAAATCTTTCTCAAATTAAACATTTTTTTTTCCCTAATAGATGAGTAGATCTGTGCTGATTTTAGCTACTTCTGTTTCTTTATCCAAGCAGAGAATTAGCAGGACAACTTCCTCAAAGTCATAAAGGCATGGCATAACATGACAGGTGACAGGAAGGCAGCAAATTGGACAAAAGTATTCAGAAGAGATTTTTGGATTTTCTTCCTTTCACTACCACCTTGCCCAAGAGCTGAAGTACTGTTCACCCACTTTGAATAAACAAGAAATTCTTTCTGATGTCATAATAAATCCCATAAGTAAGTATCTGGTCCAATAACAATTAGTACTAATGTATTTTTTTTTTTGCATGGTGCAATGCTACATGTCTGACATTATTATAATTAAGCATGTAAATGTAACATAATTCTGACACAAACCAGTCATTTTATGGAGTGCAACTCAAAAGGTTTCCTCAAAATGTAAACACTCGAAGTGTCTTGCCAAATCTATCTGAGTTAACATGCCGCTCCAGTCTGAAACACAGGACTTTTGGGTTTCGGAAAGTTAATAAACAAAGAGAAAACTATTCTCTCCCCCCTCCTCACCAATCTCATCTTCAGCCTTTTATGACTCAGACTTTAATGAGAGCCATAAACATTACCTTGCCTAATAAAAATTCCAGTATTTCAGAGCTGGCTCAGAGAATGTGAACCACATCTGGTGACAACTGGAGCTAATTAATATCTTTATAGGTGTCTTCCATCCGCTAGAGTTTAAACAGAAATAGTCAGGGGTGCTTACATCAAAGCCTGAGGCAATCGAGGGCTGTTGCTTGCTTTCCAGTCTGAACTGATAACAAGTAGACCAATTTTTATAGGATTGTAAAAGCTGAGTGCTGAGATGGTTCACGCAGAGAAGCACTTTGCTCCACTGTTCTTGCCATTCCGTGCTCATGTCCCTAGTTTTGTCGGCTATAGGTTAGCCTGGCTAGTTAGTTAGACATATGGACAGGCAAAAGGAAAAAAAAAATACTAAAGAGAGAAGTCTGGGGGAGGCTAACAAATAGCTATGCTTAGATTTAGACAAAGCACACAGTGACCCGGACATACCAGATCTTCTTGCAACGATCTTTAAAAATCTGTTCTGTCAAGTATTTGCTTGTGGCACAGATAAGGTTTATCTAGCAGGAAAGACCAAGTGAAAATTAAAAAGCAAGATGAACTAGCGCAAGTGGTGCTAATATGTGTTTTGAAGCGTACCAATTGGCCCAGAGCAATGTCACAGCTCTAAGCTAAACATGCAGGTGGTCAGGGGGCTTCTTTTTCAAAGGTTACCCTACAAAGAGCATGCCAACCCTTCTCTGTCAATATGGGCTAGTACCCCAGGAGCTCCAGGACAATCAGAAAATAATGACATCAACCTGACCATGGTTAAGTACATAACATGCTGGAGGTTCACGGGCTTGTAGTCTGGAACAATAAAGAAAAAATAAAGACGCTGGCTTGGCGAGCCCCAGCTGCTATTAGCCATGCTGTGAGATCAAGGCAAGGTATGATATGGACTGCCATTTCAATTGGAGCCAGGTTAATCTCTCAATTGGAGGAGAAGAAAAACAACAGCAGAAAAGCAGTCTTCAGAATGAACAGAGGGGATGAATGACAATATCATTATTTGCATAATCTGCATTTAACCCTTTATCAATACAGCCCAGGTTTGCTTCAAAAAAAGCTTGATTTTCTTTAGAATGGTGGACAGAGAACTTAAAACTTCAAGTTCAGTCAATGAACACATGATCTAATATTCATTTAAGGTATATTGCTGAAATTATGGCTTAAAGGGGGAAAACTATAACCAAGGACATGAAAAGTGACAGGTCTCTCTTAAGGGGATATCATTGGAATTTATTGTGGCCCAGCCTCCATGGCTGACTTTGTGATCTTAATCACTTTGGTTTAGCATCCTCGTCTGGAGAATGGGTTAGAACGAAGTTAAGAGCGATGGGAATTAAGCATGCCTCACAACACCAATATGGTTTGAGAAGTTGTTTTAAAAACAAAAAGACCTGTCTGCCTGCTATTTAAGGAAATATTAAAATGCTAATTGTGCTGTTCAGTGTAGAAGTAAGTCTGTGTGAGTGTGCACCTGCTAGTGTACACTCTAGAAGCTGAGAGAGGGCATAGGGAACACCAGTAGCAAAGAACCATATGAACTAAAATCCTGTAAGAGTGGTTCTGTCTGTCAGCCTGTTTGCCTGTCCTTATATCCTATTTTTTGACTCTTCATCTCTTTCTACTCATACTTTTTACTTTCCAGATAAAATATAAGGACATGGAACTTTGTAAGTATGAAATGCAGCAATTCATATTATTCCCTAGAAAAGGAAGAGAACTAAAGAAGATATCCAAAAGTTGTTTCTAATTCCAAAAGGAAGCCTGTTGTTCAGTCCCAGGGTTACTACTGTTAATCTGATTCACTAATTCTCCTGTTATCCAGGACTATAAAGAGGTGATGGCTGAGGAGAGTGGCACTTATAAATTGCATTATTTTTATATTAACTATAGTCACATTTCCACACAAAAAAATTGTTTTGAACAATATTGTGAAGAATACTTTTCCGTGTTATTTACTTTTTTAAAATTATAAGAAATATGATAGAGGAGAAAGTATATGGAACAGACTCATTGTGCAGACTCAGTTAGCATCTCTATTGGAGTAATTATTTGTGGCATAGTTTATTCCTTTTTAATTATTTTTACATTTCTCTCCCTTAGAGAGTCAAGATAGTATATATAAACTCTTATACTTTTTTTTCTTCTTGGGAAATATTATAGAATGCTTCTAGAACTTTTATAAACAGTTTTTATTTGTCTACATGACACTCCATCTTCTGAGTTGAATGTTTGGATTATGTCAAATGTTTTGTTTAATATTTAATAACACTCCTGTAAAAGAAGATGCAATTAAATAATTCTGTTTAAGGCTTTCTCTTGTTCAAAATTATTTTCTTATGAAAATTCCTCCTAGAAGAGCAGAGCAAACTTTTGAAAAGCATAGAATTAAAGGACCTCTTTACTATAAACTCCATGTCAAAAGTAAATTGACCTGAATGTTTTTTGCTCTAGTTCCCAGAAGAAAAAAGACAATATGATAACACTTTAAAAACACATTTAAGCAACCTTCCGTGCCTCATGCTCAAGTGGGCTGTGTGTCACACACAGGTAGAAATAGGGGGTCAGAAGTCTTTGTCTTGTTGCAAACAATGTCACATGACCTATAGCCTGGCCCAGGCTCTGAACATTAAGTTCCCTGGCATAATTGACTGAATACTGAATGAAATGTGTAGTATGGGCCTCTTTTCTGCAACATGCACCCCTAGATATGTCACAGAAAACTTTTGGCATTGTGAGGGGCTTTCTACTTTATGATTCTAAGACACAGTATCATATATCTAGAGTATATTTGGTTTTGATCTCATGATATAGCTGAGAATATAATGGACAGGGCTTTCTGTTTCTGTCCTTTGGGCTTTGCTCTGGATTAACATCTATTGTCCTGCTAAGGTTTCAAGTCCAGAATGTTTCCGATGGATGAAACCTAACCCTGTGTTACAGAAAGAGCTCAGGCCATAGCAATTTAGATAACTAGTAGGAAACTGCAAACTTAAACCAAGTTTTTGTTGATAAGTGGATGATGTGGAAAGTGACATGTTTGTGAAAACTTGCACATGACGCTTTTGTGTATTCAATTTCCATATTGTCATTGTTTATGAATTTGTTTTTAACAAAACCAAATGCTTTTTGTTTGAGTTTTTCAATATTTCAAACGTCTGAGGTAGCTTCAATTCTTTAAAAACTCCATGTACCAAGGCCAGTGGGCTAGTAAAATTAAATTACACAGTCATTAAACATTGGACAAGTTTATTCCAGATGGAAGTTGATGGCAGGTCATCAGAGTTATGGATATTCCAAAGCAGAAAGAACCAAATCCCAGGAATCATAAGATTCAATATCATAGGAGAACAACCCGTAAAGAACACATTCTTCTGTGAACAAAAGAAACATGGCTCATCTCTTTGAATGGTTACTATGAAAGCACTTCTTTACTGATATCTGATAGTAGATCAAAATGTCACAGATTAGATGGGAGAAAACGGTGCAGAGAAAAACTAGGGAGTGCAGAATCAGAAGTACCATTGCATTTTTTAGAGACTGCAAACCCATAAAAATTATGGGTTTATTAAAATAATAAGTGGAAGCAGGAAAGATTAATTTATGGACAATTTGTCAAAAGATTTAAGAAAGAAACATCTATCATTAGTCAGACTCTGTTTCTTTAATTAAAGAATAGATGAGTAATCTTCTGCCCTTAGTGAAGATCTTAGGGAAAACAAACATTCCCTTTCCTGAAATAGTTGTTCTGTTTGAGGAAACAGTCACACAGATAACTATGGAAGCAGTTCCTTAGGGTGGAGCCAAAGAACAATCTTCAGCATAGTTTAGCTCTAATCAAGTCAATAAATTTATTCTGCTATGACTTGAGAGAAATCTCTGTCATTTTATTTGAAACTATTATTTTCTAGAACTTTACATTAAGTCTTTCTAATCAAAATGATGTCACCCTGATTTAGGAGATGCTTTGTTTTATGAAAACATAAAATAAATTACATAGGGGAAAATATCCTTCCTTAGCGTTCTCCTAGCTTATTCTTCCACAGTCTTCATTTGCCAATATGTTTTCTATTTAAATGGGAAATCAGATAAAGTTTAGAGTTGAGCCATCATTTTTGTTTACATGGCAAATAAATTAGTTTTGGAAATACATTAAATCCTATCTTTCTTCGTGAAAAACTTATAGAAAACCACATTTTGGTGTTGAGTGATAGAGAGACCTCATACCATCCAGGAATTCCAGTTAGTAACCAGAAATGAATCCAAAGCATTCTGGCCTGGAAACTTCACAAATAAGTTTCCTGAAAAAGCTTTCTTGTACTATATGTGTATATAAAATAAATGTTTAGTATAATTATATATGCAATTAAAACTGCAAGCTACTTTAAAGTCTGTATGGGAGGCAGAGGGGATTAATACTAAATAATATAGGTAACTCATTCTCATTGAAATCTTACTTTATTATTATTTTTCTGTATGTAATCTTAACACAGTGTCTGATATATATATATATATATATATATATATATATATATATATATATATATATATATATATATATTTTTTTTTTTTTGTCATTCATTTATTTTTTTCTTATTTACATAGGAGAGTACTTTTGGGAAGTCCTGCATTGGAAAGATAAAAGTACTTATACTATTATATTTTCTATTATTCAACAAGGATTTCTCTTCATAAACTAAATGAAAAGGTGAGTTTAGAGGTGAACGAAGCTAAGAACAGGATCAGAAGGGAAATTATTTAGTGAGCACACATTTTTAGATACTTTAAATGCATTGTCCTATAATTATCACAACAAAACTTGTGCATTTGCACTATCAAAACAAATGTTTAGAAAGTCATTTACCAGTGATCAGAGTGCCCAACTGAGTTGGGATTCACAAATGTCTACCTGACTTCAAAGTCCTGCCTACTATATATTACCCATCAAGAAAAGATCATGCTACCACTCAAATTTTAGGGAATAGTAAAGCAAAACACAATTTCTTCTGACTAGATTATCAAGGCCTGAGTTTATCTTTCTAATTGGGTTCACAGTGATCTTTGGCACAATGAATACTGATCGCCCTTCTATATAGCAATGGCTCTCCAAAACTGTCTTCCATTGCCAACATATTGAAGCAGGAAATCTGTATCCATATCTCCTCTCAATATAAATTATACCTGCCCTGAAAAGCCCTTCTAAATTTAATGTGCCTCAACATAGAGGCCCAGTAGAACTGAAAAACCAGATAATCTGTCCTCATACCAAATTTTGCAAAATTCTCTGGATGAGGGAGATTAATACAAATGATAAGAAAGGATTGAAACTCTTTTTTTTTCTCTTCTAACTTTTCATGTTGGTAGTCTTCTGTCTAAACACAACTTTCAGGATTTCTAAAGGAAAACACGAAGAAAAGCAAATTTGATGGATTTATTGATTTTCACATCATTCGTTGCAACAGAGTTTCTTTTGCTTTGAAAGGAAAAATTTTTGAGGTCTTCCTTGAGTTTGAAAGGATCTGCAAAACCAAATGGAAAGAGTCAAACCAGGAACACTAAGAATAGAACAATTTCTGCTGCTGTTGAAACTATAGCATCTGCAAGACTGCAGAGCTCTCTGGATGACTCTCACCGCCCCCCAACCCAGCCCCTGCAGGAAGCCACCTGTAGGAGCATAAGACCTTTAGCCCTGGGGGTGCTCTGCCCCCACCCTTTACAGTCAAGCATCCAGCTTGATTTGTGCTACGTTCAATCTGATGGTGGTTTTTCTGAAGTGCACACCTGTCCATTAGGAATGGCAACCAGACTCCCAACTCATTTTACATAGGCTACTGCACAGCAGTGGATGTTAATGACTTTGGAGTGTTTTGTCTTTGACAATAAGCCGGAATCTTGACTATGCAATTGACTGCAACTACATAAATTGCTATTTGGAATGAATCTTAATATATACACTTGTGTATATGAATACAGCTAGCTGCACTTTCCCCATACGATCATGGTTGTTAACATTCTACCCATTTTAAGTGAGCAAATTTGAATAAAATGGCTGCATAATACATTCTGTGTTAACATCAGCTATTTAAAAAGCCCAAGGATTAAAAGTTAATTCCATCCTTTTAATTCAAGGGACATATAAATGGCATTCTGGGTAGAGCCAACTCCTCTTTTATCCATCCTTTCATGCTGCCTCCTCACTAATTCTTGGTTGTTCAAATGCTACCTACACAATAAAAGCCTTGAGTTAATTTACTAAGATTTTACACCAGTGCAAATGAAAGAAAGGAAAGTGCTAAACAAGGCAATTAGCACTCTGTTTAGTGCACTCCCAAAATAAATGTAGGCAATTTACAATTTGGCAAATGGCACTCTATCCAGATCCAACTCATTTATGCCTAAGGGGGTGGGACAGTTCATTAGGGGGAAAAAGTGTTTATATATATTATGCTATTGAGGCCCAACCCATTTTGTACCACAGCAACAGATGTGACTCCTCCTGAGGTTTATTAGTGTTTCTTGCAGAAAAATGCCAAACTATTATGCTTTCAAATAAATGGTCCAAAAAGAACGCCTTTTACTATTGAGTATCAGTAGCTAGCTTTACAAGATGGGGGGCTGTCTAAGTATGTATAAGGAATGATGTGTGAAACTTAGAGTCATGGATTTAAGCCTCTTCCCTGGCTCAAAGCATGCATTTCCACTCTGATCCCAGTGGCTGAGATGTACTGAAAAAGTGGACTTGAAGTACTACCGACTGTTTCATAATTGACAGGAAGGTTGCTCCAAGCCTTTCATGTTTATTCTTGTAAGCCTCTTATTAGTGCAAAAATAATAGATGTTGTTAATGCAGAATCACAACCGACATTAATATTTAAGATGCTAGAATGATAAAGGTTAAACATGTGTTTATATTGCTTTTGAACAAAGAGCTTTACAAAATAGTTGGGAAACAGAATGATGGGTCACACTTGAAATCATTTTGCCCCAATTTGAGTCTCTCTCATTTGGGGGGTTTAACTCTTTTATTTTGGGAAGATGGTGTGCTTTTAAGTCACTTTCACATGTTACTCTCATCTGAGATTTGTATTACTGTTGGAAAGAAAATTCAAAAATTGACATCTGCAGAAGGAAAGTACGATAAAATCTACCAGACTCTTGTATTTTTGTTTATTTCTGAGTCTATATAGTTCCACTCAGTGATTTAAAAAAAAAAAAAAAGATAAGGCAAAGTAAAAGCATTCTTTTGTGCCCTCTAGCTGCTGGAAGCACAAATGGAAAATAAAACTCTCTGATGATTAAATTCACCTAATCTGGCTTGGAGGGGGAAATCCCACAATTCTTATGAGCTATAGTTCTTTTTTTTCTTTCTAAAAAGGTACCCAGATAAATAAAAGTTTACCTTCTTGGATTAACAGTACTTTCATTTTCACAAGATGAAGCAGAGTAATAATTCATGAGGGACTCTTAGAAAATTAAACTGGGAGATCATTTCTCTCAAGCAGCTAATGAATATGACACATATATTTTGAACTGTGCATTGCTTCGAATATCGATCAGTGATTTTAATTCTATTTCTAATGGAAGTTAAGTGGAGATTGTAGTCCAGAGTGATGTTCACTGGCTTGTTTTAGGACTATTGTAGTTGCTTTTGGAACTGATGACAGAGCTAGGATGTGTGTATAAGTTTGTGAAAATAAATGGAATGTGTGCACTTCATTTATGTGGAACCTTCTGCTTTAGGGTCACTCTGTGCATGAAAATTTTATCTAAATCAGTCCTTAATAGATGCTGAGCTTCTGCACACCATCTACATAGCAGTTTGAGTTATGGCCCTTTAAATCCAGGCTACATTGCAAATATAAAAATTGCCAACTTGTGTGACTTGCTTGTAGCCGAAGTGGAGAATGTTCTGTGAAGGTGGAATAAATGGCTTACTCGTGGGATGATTCCACAAAGGAAAGATCTGAATGCACAGTTTATTGCACAATTCCTTCATGAGGAGGAAAGGTCTTAACAGCTTGGTGCATGCTTGCTGCCCAGAATTATGAGAAAAGGAGAGAGAGAGTTTGAAATTTGCAGAATTTAAAAACAACAGCATCAATATCCCAAGAAAATGGTTCCAGAAAGTGCCCTACATTTTTCTGGTGTATCCTGGAGAATGTAAAGGGGTTTGGGGGAGGGGCAACGGGAGGAAAGGGAGTTGGACTGTTTAATGATTCAAGGAATATACGAAAGCACTTTTTTTTTCTTTCCCTGAAGTGAAGGCACAGTTCAGAGGACTCAGTTGAGGAGTCTCACAGCCATTCCCAGTAATTCCCGATACAGCAGAGAGTTCACCAGAAAGGGCTCAGTCTCAACAGATGTTCTAAGTGGCGCCTCCTGGGCTGCTCTTGTGTGGTGGAGAAATTCAGAAATCAAGCTAAATCAAATTAGGCAGCAGAGTAAGAAAATAAAGGTCAGGTCCACCAGCATCGGAGGAAACAGCCTATGCCAATATGGCCATCTTCAGTCAGGAACTAATTAAGGGCTGATTGTTCTGGGTGAAACCTCAAAAATGCCTGGTGGTGAATTATTAAAAACAACAACAATAAAAAACAATAGGAAAACCCCACACTCTGTAGTACGCCAGATGAAAAGATAGGGAACCATAATATCCAGCGGAATTGAGTCTCTTGGATAGAGATAGTCCCTAAATCCCCAGCTCTCTTTGTTTTGATTACAATTTTTCTTCTTTTAAGGGAGCAGAAATTGTGCTCTAAGCCTGTCTTGTGTTAGGCTCCTGCACCTTTGTCTGCCTATCTCAGCTGGTATTTAATTGGTCAGCAATAGGAGGGAAGTCTCCTTTGAGGTAATGAATATTGACTGTTTATGTTGAAATGTCACTGTGAAAAGAAAGCCCAGCACCAAAGAGGGAGAGCCCAGTGTGAGAGTCTCAGACACAAAGGAGACACCAGTGAAATGGAGGCATTGAAAAGCAAAGCAGCTGAGATTCAAAGGACAGATGAAACAGAAATGGCCTACATGTGTGGGAATTTTAAGCTAGCGGTTGACAGGTGAAAAAGTCATTATTTTACCTGTTATAACCAAATGTAATTGCATGTTTTGCCTAAAATGGCATGGAGGCCACAACTCCTGGAAATGTTTTAGTTGAGAAATTGTCCTCATCTTTTAATGAATAATTTTTATTTCATAAAGGTAACAGGGTAAACCTAACAGTTATTAATTGCATAGATTCCAAAAGGTAGAAAAGGAAAAAGAGAAAAAAGAGAGAGAGAGAGAGAGAGAGAGAGAGAGAGAGAGAGAGAGAGAGAGAGAGAGCTTCTACTTGGCTGGGAACCATAATCAAACTGGTTGGGTTTTGCATTTCAAATGAACCTGTTGGGTCTAAAAAGTTTTGGTGGTGGCAGTGAGAGATTTTAGGAAAGGAAAATGTTATCACAGGTCAAGTACAGTGTGCTAATTAATTTAGCTGGGTGGAAAACACTATGGTTTAATAATTTAGGAACTTAGTTTTGGTGTATCTTGGTCATTTGAGGTAGCTGGGAGCTGACATCTGAAATAATTTCTTTAACCCCCCCGTCAGCTCTGGCCAAGCTTTTGCACATATAAGTTTGGTTTTGTCAGGCAGCTTTGGCTTTATTCACTCACAATGGATTTTATGTCCCTGTTTGCTTTTAGATTTTCCATTCTATATTTCTCCCAAATGGTAACAAGCTGGATGAGTAATATCAGAAAAAAAGAAAAAGAAAAAAAAGAACCTCAAAGAATTCCTATATAATTTCAATGTCTAAGAGGTGCTAATATTCTTAAGTTTTTAAGTTTGGGATGCTCCACAGGCTCCCTATCCTTCTTTGGGCTTCATGACCATTTTGCAAGTTATGATAGCCACAATTTCTTGCCTATTTATTGTGGTAAAGAATGAGAATGAAACAAACGGATAACTATGTAACTATTGAGTCACACTCATGGGAAAAACAAAAAGACGGGAGAATTGAAATAAACAGAAAACTTGAGTTTCTGGTCCCCATGAATAGGCAGCTGTATTTGCAGTGTGGTTTTACTGTTCACATATTTAAAGTTCACATATTTGAACTTTATCATAATTGGGTCCCTATCATCACAAATTTCTGAGGCAAGAGCTCATTACCTTCCTCTCTGGATCCCCAATGCAGAAAGGGTTTTGTGTTTTTATTGCCCAACCATTCAATTATGTTTTTTAAAAGCCCAATAAATAAAAGATGACATCTGTGGTCACACCCTGCGTCATGCTTGAACCCTAACCTGTGACACTCACCTAACTCAAACTAACAAGCAGAATGCCCCACGAAGAGTGATACTTCTTCATTAGCAAGATCCATTTCACCTTTAAAAACCCTGGGCTCCCTGTTTGCATTAAGCAAGATTGAGATGTCCCGGGTCTCTCAATGACATTTAGGAATGCTCCAAGACAAAAAAAAAAAAGAAGTCATTACATCCCCAGTTCACCTGCAAAGAGGATGTCATTAAAAGAGGAAGCAAAATGAAACCCTGTCGACTTGTTAGGGCCCAAAAGGTAATTCTGCCATCAAATATGGAGTGGGGGAATGATACAGAATCCTATTATTACTGACATGAAAGAACCTGCTGGTGTCAAAGGTGTCCTCTGCCAGAAAAGTTCAGGTGTTGCTAAATTCATTAATGTGTCACTTTGAAAAGATGTGATGTCACTCCTGTTGTCTGTGGGGATGAAAACTGGAATCTGCTTGCTCCTGTCAACACACTAGCATCTTAATTTCGTTTGCTCTGCACCTTATTTGCCATCTGTAAGGGGTTAAGGGGCATGGACGATGGTTTCTTAAAAGGTTACTAATATTTGACATATTTGACATATATGATTTCAATCTGTCTTTTCATCGCCACCCCCCATCACCAATAAAGAATAAAGCTGTTAAATTAGTAGTACTTGCAAGAGTTTGCTTGCATAAATTTTTACTAATGAGTGTAGTAGAAGGGTGGCAAATCTCAATCTCTCTCTCTCTCTCTCTCTCTCTCTCTCTCTCTCTCTCTCGTTATTATTCAAGATAAAAGAGACATGTATTTACGCTTCTTTATGAGTTTATGTGCCCCCATATACTCAGGATAAGTTTTGATAGAAATTCAGCATTTTAAGTCTCTAGCCATTGGGAAAGTTCTCCCATTCTTCATTAATAAACTTTTCTTCAAATTTCATTTCAATGGGTACTTTGAAAATTTAAGGGACTTGTAAATTGTTCTTTGATAAAAAGGTTGTAGACAATGTTGTGGACTCGAAATGTTTGGCAACTCGAGGCTCAATGTGTACCAGAAAGTATTTAAAGTTTCACAAAATATCAATTTTGTTCATATTAAAGTAAATATCAAGGTTAAATCATTTTGTGAATAAAACAAGCCCCATTTGATATTAACATAACCCTTATTTTTCTAAAGATATGTGTTACAGATGATGGTCTTAAAAAGCAAAACATACAGTAAAATTAATTTTTTTTTAAAATTTGAACTGTGCTACCAGTATAATAAAAAATTTAATTATCTAATGGATCATCTTGCAAAAAAGTTGAATCACCAAATTTTTATACATAGATTCAAGGCAATATGTATTTGCTGAAGATTTTTTTCAAAGAATGAGGCAGCTAGTGATTTCTTTTTGATTTTCTTGTAGAAAATTTTAGTAGTCAAACAATAGTAAAGAAATGACTGATACCTTGTCTAACTAAGATTATAATCTGATTACTATTAAAATAGCTGCAGTGTTCTAGCAATTGGGTTTTAATTATGAGTGTTTATTTTATCTGTACAAATGTTGAACTTAGGAAATATGTCATATTATTACTCTTATAGCTTTGATATTAAAAATGACATAATATTATTTCATGGATGGAAAAATAATGTGGCCACTCTTTAAATAAGTTTGTAGGTCCATATTTCTTATCAAATTAGAGTCTGAATAATTTACTTCATATGTGTTTGAGAATATATCTGAATTTTCTGTTTACCTTTTCTACCCGTACTGGTACTCTTTCTTTTTTAAAAAATGGAAAAGTACTTACTTAGAATACAGAAAATGATGCATATGCTAGGAGACATATTGTTGATGCTCTTTAAACTTTGTTTTTTCCGTTTCCCTGTTTTAGAAAAAAAAATCAAAAAATTTCCTTTGACCTGTCAAGCCTGTGTAAGGACAACTTTTCTTAGTTCTAAGAAACAAAGCAGCAGAAACAACATCAACAACAACAATAAAGTCACCCTTCTGTTTTTAAGCAATCTCTATATGTGTTAAGTCAGTTTGAGTATTTAGAAAAAACCTTAAGTGGTATGTGTAAAGCATATGTGTGTGTATGATCACATTAATGATTTCCTAAGTAATTGAACCCTTTAATATTTTTACTGTAGTTCTAGGCCAAGATGTGATTTTTCTGGCTCCAGTTTTAAGATTCCATCCAGAAAGTGCATGTGTGTACTGATACGCTGTGTGTGGACTCCTACGCAGGGGACACAGAGTGTTGCAAAACTTCAGCTAGAGGTAACTACAGCGTGCAGCTGTTGTGGGAACCAGGGTCAGCAGGGCTTGCCTTCATTGATATATGGAGCACTTAACCCAGCGAGAAGCACAGAGGTGGTGGGAAGGCTCCCCCTGGACGAGTTTTTCAAGTTGATCTGGTGGTTGTATTGTTGGTCTCTCAGGGTAGTAGGCAGGGGGCACACATTCTGGACTTTCACTTGTAGGGAGAAAGAAAATCAATCTTCGTGCCCCAAAGATGGAACTGCTGATGCAGAAAGTCACTGAGGCATTGGAGTCTTGTAAGGAAGCCTCTGAGGAAATGGCTTTAGGCTTCCAGCAAGATCTTGGACTGCATCAGAGCTCTCGGGAGACACAGGGGAGTTCAAATATAAATAGAAAGGGTGTTTATTGGCCTTGGCCCTGAGTTGGTGTGCTTTTTGATCAAGAAAGAGGAAACCCCAGCTGAAATTGTGGATGTATCTGTGGATTGAAAAAATAAATAAAAATGAAATGCTTCATTCTTTACTGGAGTACAGTGTGTATTCCACTCTGGAAAAAAAAAATAGTACTTAGATCACCATCAATCATTTTCTGTAAGGGCCGTTGTGACTCTTTCCATAAGTGTCCAAGGTTTCAGTGTTATTATTTGATATTAACGATTGCTCCTTGTGATGTAATGCCCTTCAACTTGAAGATCGCTACAGCATTGTGCAAGTTAAAATCATTTTTAAAAAATGTCCTAGATTATACACCCTAATATAGTCAGTGACTGAATTCCTGTTACTACTTGGGAAGACAATGCATGTATTGAAAAGAGCCATTTTAATGAAGTGATCATTTTAAGACCAAGAATAAAGGGCGCAAGAGCTTTTCATGACAGCATTCAATGTAAACTGACACTGGACTTGTTGCTGAATTCTCCTGCCCTTTGAAAGCCTCACCATTGTTCCGAGAGCACCCATTTGTGACACAGAAAGATCTAGGATTGTAAGAGTTAGATGAGGGTACCTGTTTGTGCTGACATCTCCTCAAGTCTGATATTCAGACTTTTTGAGTTTAAATTTTTCGTTTCTGTAACACCATTCCCAATTATTATTCAATTTCACTAGCCCCACTTTTCCATGTAATAGAATGCAACCTTATTTGTGCAGATCATAATGAAAATGATGAGCTCTTTGATTTTTTTTTCACTATGCTTAGAATTTTCTAAAATTTCCCTTTTCAATGGTTTGCATTAAGAAGGGCAGGTTATGAAAAAAAAAACCCTCCTGT
This sequence comes from Marmota monax, assembly GCF_021218885.2. Classification (NCBI taxonomy): domain Eukaryota; kingdom Metazoa; phylum Chordata; class Mammalia; order Rodentia; family Sciuridae; genus Marmota; species Marmota monax. The sequence goes on along the minus strand of NW_026692254.1, from coordinate 18,502,746 downwards.
TTTCATGTGATTTTCAATCATTACAAAATGTTCCTACTGTCCTAACCAGGAAGATACAAATAAAATATTTTCTGATAGTGTAAGAAGAAAGTATTTTTTGGCTTTTTAAACAGAACTAGTGAATTAATTGTGGTGGCTTTCGAAGCCTCTTTCTTTCTCACTGCAACAATGATCCTGGCAAAGGGTTGTAGGTGCTGGGTTTTGTTCACAGTAGGGAAATCTGAGTTCTTGGGGGCATGAAAGGAGAGGAGCAGGTAATATTTGATATTGGCAAGATATTATCTGGCTCAACCTCTTCTGTCTTCTTTATTTTTTATTTTTCCCTTCCTGTCTTCTAAACCTCATCTTCACACAGATCCCCAGCAGACCACAGGCAGGAAGCAGATCTCCAGGAAGCTGTATGGTGTAACCCGAGCTGCCCAGCCCTCAGATTCCCTAGGAATCCTCCTTGCTATCCTAATATGGGTTCATAGGGTTTGAATACAAAGATTGTTACTCTGAATTCTTTGATTGAGATCCACCCTAATAGCTACACATCTGTTCTCATAAATGGGAAAGGATGACCAGCTTCTATTTATTTGTTCCTATAAAATGCAATCACTTGGCAGAAAGTGGCAGGTCAGTTGTGGGGTATTTTGGTAAAACAGTGGCAGAAACCCACAGTGTATCAAGCTGTCCTGATGCTGAAGGAAAGAAAAAATAGGGCATGTGCCTCAAGTACTCATTTATTGTCAGCACTAAGCTGTGCTTCTGACATTGGCTTTGAGGAGGAAATTATGACATTTAAAAGAATCTCCCAAGCTTTATAAAAAGCATGTGAATATCTATAAATATTGATCCAAAATGAGTGCAATGAATAATTTATAGTGAAATATACTTTCTTTGTCTTTCAGTTGTTAAAGCAGCTTGGGGTTTTTTTCTTTCTTTAAAAAATTATGGTTAGTCAAGCACATTTTTTCTCTATCATTTTAGAACCATTTTTTTATATTTAGAAAAAAAGTGTGTTATTTGCAAAGGATGTTTGAAGTTGGAGGGGGGAGAAAGCAACATAAATGCACACATTACCAAAATGGAAACATATTGTAAATGTTCTAGTTTCAGGGAAAAATATAATTTGAGATTTTTTAAAGTTACATAATTTGTTGTCATTTTTTTTTAATTTGGTGCATGTCCTCATTTTGCAGTATCGCTCAGATATTTCTGTTTACTTGAATAAAAACAGAGATTTCATTTGTTGGAACTAATGATTCCAACAGAAAATATACTCTTGTGTATAGTAAAATAAACAGGTGCACCCAGCATCATTCACAGTAAGCCTGAGAAAGGGGCAGCCTGCTTATGTACTAAATATTCTCAAACCTCCACAGGAGTTGAGCTTTAATTGATCATGGTTCTGGGTCATTTTTGGAATGTCTATCAATATTTTCACAGGGGGTCAAAGTGTTTTATATTTCATTCACTCTGTCCCCCTGAACACAGATTTGGAGATATTAAGGCCTCAGTTTTCTTGGATAATATATTGCTTAATTTCATTAGGCTTTTAATATGGCTCCAAATCTACTTAAGATACAAGGATTTTCTTTTCTGTTCTTTTTTGTTTGTGTTTCTTCCCTGTTGAGCATATCATCTTAGTTAGATGCATTGAATTTTGTTGTTATTTCAACATTTTGTTTATTTCTCATTTTGACTTATGTGATGGAATGAAGTCAAGAAAGAAGGAAGTCGCTCGTGAGTCTGGAAGTTGTTGTTTTTTGGAAGACTTTGACCTTTGTGTGTTTTCACACCACATCTCAGAACTTTCAGTTCATTTAGTTCTTGGGCTCACCAGAGGTGTTACATATACCAGCAACTTGTGAAATGTTGGTTAGAGGCACATTGAGTTCACATGTCTCCAGAAATCTAGAAATTGGGCATTATTATTTTCCTGAAATTTCCTTGTAGCCTTAAAGTGAGGTTTATTTTCTAAAAAGAAATCATTAATTTTTTTCATTAAATTTGATGGACTATGTCTTTTTTTTCTGAAATAACAAAATAGAAATTCTATTTAGACACCTCAAAATGTATGCAGGTATTAAGTCCTGGCTTTGTTACAGAGAGACAATGCATGTGCAGAAAGCAAGGACTTCCAATCAGCAGGATTTGGTTCAAGTTCTACACTGAATGGCTATGAACCTAGGCACGCAACTTAAACTTCTTAATACTGTTTCTTCATTTGTAAAAGAATTGCAGCAACAATGACCATGATGATAATGATGATGATGTCTGACTCATAAAGTTCTTTTGAAGACTAAGAACATACTTGACACACCTGTTACCAAAAAACTGCTAAATTAATGTTTTTATCTTCTCTCACTGAACTGTAACAGTTATCTCCTAAACGTTCTCTAATATTTCTCCCTAAAATAGATATATTGGGAAGCAATACAGTCAGCTTTCCACATCTGCAGTCCCAACCAACCAGATGAAAAACATTTTTTTAAACTCTTGCATCTGGACTGAACATGTATGTACTTGTACCTTGTCATTATTACCTAGAAATACAGTCTAACAACTATTTAAGTTGTATTTACATTGTATTAGGCATTATAAAAAATTTAGAGATAATTTAAAGCATTGGGAATATATGCATAAGCTATATATAATACTATTTCATTTTATATAAGGGACTTGAGCATTCACTGACTTTGGCAGGGATCCTAGAATCACTCCTCTGCGAGTTGCGAAGAGAGTATTGTATCTCTCTGAGGCAGACGCCTTACTGTCCAACTCCTAGTTTCTCATAGGACAGGTGTAAGATCTTTCATCACTCAAAGTGCCCCCAACATGGCCCAGTTTGCCTGTCCTGCTTGGCCTCACTTTTGCTCAGTGCTTTGCATTCTAGGCCAGTCAAAATGCTGTTCCTTTGGAACTCCACATTAATTTTATTGCTTCAGATCCTTTGTGAATTCCTATTATCAGGTTTATTTTTTCCTTTCTCTCTGTCCCCAGACCATTTTGCATCCAAAACATTCTGGCTTGGGTTAGAACCTGTCTCTCCTGTGCAGTATATAGTGAATTCCTTATCTCAGGGGCGGAATCCTTGCCCTCTTTGTATAGCGCCACCTAGTGCCGACCACAAAATGCTATCACTTTCACACAATGACATATTCAAATAGACCTTTAGATAAAATGACCTTATAATTTATCATCCAAACGGGAATATGTTCCCAGAATAATGCTAAACTTTATGAATACTGGGACCACAGGCAAACCAGGTGATCCATAATTTAGGGGTTGGAATTAGACTGAAAAAAAATTAGTGTTGCTACTCAGTATTCTAACCTGATTCAAAAACCAATGGATTTGTCACAGCACAAAACAGCCTACAAGATACGGGTTGGCTGTGAGAGAGTAACTTGTCTTAGTTTTAGCTCTGCTTCTTGTGAGGATGCTTCTTTCAGGAACAGGAAATGACTTCAGATCTGCAGACAGTGTAATTTTCCTTATTTATCTCAGACCCACAGCCATGCTTAGGGACACACGGAAGAAAATCTGCTTCCCACTGGTAAACTGGACTAAACTCTGTATTTAGGGAATAGAGTAGCTGATTTCATAATTTTCCAAGTTGAGTCAGGGTCAAAAGAATATTCACAGCTGATTTAAATCTAAGTTGGATATCTATAGTTAAGGGGTAGACTGAAAAGCTTCTGGTGACATATTTTTCATAAAATATTTGATTTTAGAAATTATCATAACTTACCCACAAGATACTAACTGGGGCTCATTGGTCTCAGAATGTTTTGAAAGCAATCACTGGATGAAATTTCAATATTCTCTATAACAATGTTCATGGCAATATGGTCAGTTGTCTTTATGTTATTTAAGTCTTGGTAATAAATTTGAAGTTGGCTACTTAATGGTGTGATTGGCATGTTAAGCCAATTTATGTTTGAGAAACAAGCACCAGACATTCTTAAAATGTATAGACTTCCTTACGTTAATCTTGTTCTTACTAAAGAAGAAATTTTCTAATGTCATATGCTAATCCCATTATCTTTTGTGGATTGATTGTTTCTAATTGTTGTGGATGAGGACAAAACTTACATAAGAATTTCTGTTACTGGGATACACTTGTGCCAGAATGAACAATGCTATTTGCACCATATTTATATAATGTCTATACCCCTGCGTAGATGTATTGTTTGCATGGAAAGTTTGAAGATCAAATAACATTAACATTTTTTCTTAGCTGTCTGCTCTAACAGAGGCAAGCCTAAAGCACATAAATGCCACATCCCTCAGACAATTGTGTGAATAATTCTCCCTGGGTACGTTCCTTCTGGGTTTTGGCCTTGGCTCCCCGTGTTCACAGCACTAAGAGGGTTAAAGGTTCTGGCATGGTGAATTTATTGTTGACATCTCACAGTCCTTAAAGGCAGGATCACTAATGGGTGACCTTGGGGTTCGACCGTTCCAGACCCGAGAAGATCAAGTCTCACCCCCCTCCTGCAAGTGCAGTGACCCCTCTATTCTCACTCTCCCTGGCCTAACCTTTAACTCACTGATCTTTGACCAAAGTATTAAGCAAACACCTGCTTGGGTCTGTGGTCAAAGACTGTGGACTTGAAGATCTCCCATAATTTCACGTGAATAAGCTGTGGTAATAACAATGAAATATAGAGCAGATCTGGGGCATGCTTACAGTAAGTAATTATATTATTACTGACCACATACAACATAGATTCTGTAACAACCCCTGTATAGCGTGAATCAATGCTAATCAAGTTGACCAGAGCATTAATGAATTGTCAGTGGATATACTAAGGCTTCTATTATTTGCATTAACACTGACAATGGTGCAGGAATATTTATTCCCTATTACTAAAAGAGACCAAGTCTAAAATTAAGTTTAGAATATCGTGGATTTACCATTGACACTAATGCAAAATGCATTAATGTTTAACAGAGGTACCAGGAATCATTTAAATGATTAGATGAAAAAATATTTGATAAAGTCAGCTGAGATGAATTTTGTGTTTTGGTGGAAAGAGGGAGAATTGGTATATAAAAAATGGCTCTGAATATTTAAAAAAAGAAAAAAAAAAGCAGAGTGCTATGTGATGCTTTGAATTGTGATTAGACGGCATGGTTAAAAGTGGTTTTCTGTTACTGGGGTGGTGGCTCAGTGGTAGAGCCCTTGCCTAGCATGTGTGAGGCACTGGGTTTGATCCTCAGCACCACATATAAATAAATAAAATAAAGGTCCATTGACAATTAAAAAAAATTAAAAAGTGGTTTTCTGATAAATTTTGAGAAAACTCTGGGAAAACTGTTTCAACTTGCTTATTTCATTTTATAAGCTCAACCTACAGGTCCTGAGTGGCAGATATAATGAAAAAAAATCTTGAAATTGATATGGAAGTTACTGAAGGCTCAAGCAAAGGAGAAAAGTGGGGGAGAAAATGTGATATCCCTGCATTTTTTGTTGTTGTTGTAGATTTTAGTTAAACCATTGTGTCTGTCTCATCATAGTGACTCATAAACCAATGGCTAAGAAAATCAGGAGCCTGAAGAATACTAAAAGTTTATGCGGAATCCAAAAAGCTCATGTGCTTTAAGTCTACCCTATTTGCCTCCATGAGAAAAATTTCATAAGCAAATTTCTGTACTAGGGTTACATAATGATTCCTCTTATTTATTAATGAAATAAGTCAAATTGCTTAAAAATATGTTGTGAATTCAATGAAGTTGCTGCTACTAATAGAGTGAGAGCCTGAAATATCTTCAGCTAGAACTCATCTTGCTTAGACGCAATTGTGATTTTTTTTTTCCCCAAGGAAAAGAATTTTAGGTATAAGGTTAAGTATGGGAGAAAGAATATAGGGAGTCATTGCTTATTACAAGTGGCTTTAGAAGCACAAAGGGTTCAGGATTTTCGAATTAGAAATTATTAAAAGAAACCCCAAATTGAAAGCTTTCTTAATGGCTACTTATTTACATACATATGTAGACAAGTATATGAAAATCTTTTGAAGGATGGTAGCATCGAGTTTTAAAAGGGAAATTCAAAGGTATATGAATGATGTGAAAAGAGCATTACTGAATGAAAAATGTGCATCAGTCAAAAGCATCAATAAATACATCTTTTTCATATGCAAATCAAAATTTCTAAAGTAAAGGAGCATTGTTTTATAAATAGTGAGATAATATTCTTGAAAAAGGTTACCAGTGATTACATAAGTTATCTCCTTCATAAAGAAATTTAGAGCTCACAGTTGCTCTTTTCATTAAAATGGGCTTCACATTCAGAGTCATGCTGAAAGCCCAACTCTGAATTTTAATTAGAGATAATAAATAATTATATCACTTAGGAAACTGAAATGATGAAAGAACACTGGTACCATACTACTATATTTAAAGAGTGGAGAATGATATACAAATTTCATTAAATACAATAAGCGGTAGGTAGGAAATTGGCAATAAATATGGATAGATTCTAAAGCTAACCAGATCAAAAAGGACACATGTATTGGACCAGAAAAAGATCTTAGGTCCATAAGGTCTCACTTTCTTCTTTTGAGGCAATTAGTACATTCTCTACTATTCAAGTAAGGTAACTGCTATTTAAACTTTTGATAGGGGGAGGAAAAAAAGGGAAGGATGAGCTCTCATTTATATTTCTTCCAATGAAAAGCATAAAATTTGTTTTTCCCCACTGTTTTCATTCCCTAACTCCCACCACCCCACCAAACCCTGCTTTTTTTTTTTTTTTTCATAAGGCGCATTGACATTTCAGGAGAAATTACTACCTCCAGAGTCAAGGGCAGAAAAAATGGAGAGACAAACTTCCCCAACCTACACAGCCCAGAGGGACCAGCTGATGCATAGAAAGCAGAGACTCAAGCCATTAGAGCCAGGATTGGGACTGACACTGACCTGTGCCACCACCCGGCATTGTCCCGCCATCTGCACAAATGTGAACTTTGCCTCCCAAACTTGGCTTCTCAATTAACATGTCCAGCTGGGGAAAGAATTCCGTCATTTCCCTAATATCCTTATTGCTACTGGCCTGACAAATTAATATTAAAAATATATGTGCACAGATCAAGGATTTTTCTTAAGCACTTCTGTTTTTATTGCAGATAATAGGCAGGAGGTGAAAGCCGACACAATATAATTTGAAAAGCATAACCCTGATTAGGCGCTGATTGGAATGCTGTTATACCTTACATTTAAAACCTTTTTATTATTAGAACTAGCTGTCAAAACCAGGCTCTGAATCTCCTATGAAATAGATGCAAGGGCATGCGATGCTTCGCTAGTTCTGTGCAAATAAATTTATAGTTCAAAGTGCCACTTTCTTTGAATATGTCCTTAAGTATCAGACAACTGTCATGTACATTGCTGAGGTGTTTGTAAAGACTTGTCATCTGGCTTTAATTTGTTCTGTTTTAATGGATGCTCATCATCATTCTCAGTTATTGTTCATTTTAATGTGTTATACATTGACATGGTCAGGAAACAAAAAACCATGGTACCCCTGTTTGATGATAAATGGACAATGTTTATGGAGCTGGGGAGGTGGAGAAGTTATTTTCTGTTATCTTAGGAAAACTCAAAGTGATCAGGAAGGAGGTTTTCCTGTAATCTCAAAGTTAGCAGAGGCTGTCTGAAGTCCCTTGGGTCAAGATTTAGCTTCCAAGGACTCACTACCTGGGTTCTAAATCAATTATCTGCCTCACCTTGAAGCAGATTACTTAATTCCTTTGTCAGTTTTCTCTTCCTTATAAAGGAGTATCTTCTGACTCAGGGCATCCTTGGGAAGATGAATTGAGACAATATGTAGAAAGATATCAGCAGAATATCTGGGAAGGAGTAACTGCTCAGTCATATTAGCTCTCATTTTGGTATTTAGTTGTGTCCCAACAATATCAACAAATGGCTTTCAAAGCCTCTGCTTAAAATGCATGTTGTGACAAGGAACTCACTAACTTTCTGAATGGTTTTATCTGTTACAAACCTCCGTGTGGTATTCTTATGTGTCTTTGTGTCTGTTTTACTTTGTTCTCTAGTATCAGAGAGAACCAAGTAAGGTTGTTTCTGCCCCCACCCTTCTGAAAGCACCCTTCTGAATGGTTACCCAACTGACTCATTTTTTTTAAAGATTTTATTTGTTCTTTATAGTTATAAGTGACAATAGAATGTATTTTGACATATCATACATACATGGAGTATAATTACCCATTTTGTGGTTGTACATGATGTGGAAATACACAGTTTGTGTATTCATATAGGAACATAGGAAAATTATATCTGATTCATTCTACTGTCTTTCCTTCCTTTCCTTCCCCTTTGTCTAATCTGGTAGACTTCTACTCCCCTCTCCTCATTGTGAGTTAGCATCTGCATATCAGATATAATATTTGGCCTTTGGTATTTTGGGATTGGTTTATTCCACTTAGAATGATAGCCTCCAGTTCCATCCATATACCAGCAAATGCCATAATTTCATTCTTCTTTATGGATGAGTAATATTCCATTGTGTATATGTACTACATTTTTTAATCCATTAATCTATTGAAGGACACCTAGGTTGGTTCCATAGCTGAGTTATTATGAACTGAGCTGCTATAAACATTGATATAGCCATGTCACTATTGTATGATGATTTTAAGTCCTTTGAGTATATGCCAAGGAGTGGGATAACTGGGTCAAATGGTGGTTTCATTCCAAGTTTTCTAAGGAATCTCTTTACTGTTTTCCAGAGTTTAAACTGCTCCTTTAAAACACTATTTTCAGTAGGTGAATTTCTCAGGGTCCTCAATTCCTCTTATCACCCAGATGAAAATTCTGTACCATTCAGATGACCCCAGTCCACCCTTGTTTCTCAGTGGCCCAGAATTTTTCCACAAACTAAACCACCCATAGCAGAACAGCATGAATGATATGGTGGTGGTGATGGTCTGGGCTTTGCAGCTACTTAGAGCTAGGTTGAAATCTGGTCAGTACCACTTTCCATTTGTGTGACTTAGGCATAGTCTAACTTTCTGATCTTCAGGTTTATCATGTGTAAAGTGGGCATGATGCTTCCATCCCCGCAAATTTGTCAGGAGAATGGGTGGCAGAATATTTGAGAAGAGCAGGAGATCATCTCATGAGAACTACGACTCTGAGTCACATACCTGTCATCATTTAGGGCTAGGATCTCTTTTCTATCACTTGGGAACAATGGCAGTTATCAACTTTGTGTCTCCATGAGAACAGGACACATATGGTGTAAATCAGCTAGGCTAGAAAGCAGATATTGACCTTCAAATGTAGCATAAGATGGAAAAATAAGACCAGGGAAAGCTCTAGTAGGATTTTTGTTCATAGCAAGATTGTGCACAAAATATTCTAGACCTGACCCATATACCTGTGAGGGGCCCCTTGGGAGTGCTGAGTAAGGCCATACAAGGACAGCTTCACAGAGAAAACAACAGCTAAGTAGGTAGTCCAGTTATATTGTTAGCCAGAGATCTACAAGTCTGGGTATGAGTGACTTAGAGTGAGAAGAACCTTGGATAAGCAGGGCTTACTGGGCAGGTGTAAGGCCAAGAGAAGACACATGGCCTAGAGAAAATGTTATAAGATTGGGAAAAGAGCTAAAGAGGTCATTTGTAGGGAACCCACATAGGAGGTGAAGAGAAAGTGCTAGGGCTGTGGCCAGGATGCTGTGTGATGGGATCTTGTGGGCCTGTTTGGCCTTCTATTTTTTCCTGTTGATTGACAGATCCTGTTGCCTCCACAGCAGGGGAAAATATCTTTGGTCAAGATATTTGGAGTAGCTTATGGACTTCTATTTGTTTTTTGTTTTTTCTTCTGGTACTGGGGATTGCACTCCGAGTACTTTACCACTGAGCTACGTCACCAATACTTTTTATTTTATTTTTTATTTTGAGACAGGGTCTTGCTAAATTGCTGAGACTGGTTTCAAACTTGTGATCTTCCTGTTTCAGCCTCCCAAGTAGCTGGGACTAGAGAGGTGCTCCAGCACAACTGGCTAGACTTCTGTTTTAATATGCAGGAAAATTAGCTATAATGATACTCTTTGGTTCAGAAAATAATCATAGACTATTACTCTGTATAACATATTTTTATCGACTTTGATTCAATGGAGTCATTAGATTAGTTATTATTATTGTGTAATTTTTCTTTTAACGGTGCTTATATGGTATTTATTTCATTGTCTTAAATAATTTGTGTTGTTTCTCCTAGTTTATATTAAAATGTTATAAAGATTATGTCTTAGTACTTAATTTTACCATTGTTATGTTGGTGATCAAGCACCATTTGCATATTGGTCCACATACACATTTATTTATACATGTAACTATTAAATTTTGCACACATGTGTATTTATATATTTTCTACCATCATCAGTTGTACAGAATTCTAGACTGTTAACTAAATTTCAGGAGTAGCTGTGGAAGAGAGAGATGAGATGGCCCTCCATGTTAGAACTAATCTGTACTACAGATGAAGGACTGGAAAGAGAGAGTACAAAACAAATATTGGTCAAGCACCTGCTGTGTGCCACGTAACATAGTAGATGATGTTTTTGTTTGTTTGTTTGTATTTTTATTTGAGTCCTTACCTTTACTTCATTGCTTATGTTGCCTGTTACAATGAACACAATAAACTCCTTTTTAGAAAAATGAGGCACACAAAAGCCTTCTGTGCAAGTTCTGTATTATTTTAAAATTTTATTTGTTTGTAAAAGCATTTCCACAACAGAACTGGAGAGATCTGAGAAAGCACATGATGCATTTTGGGGAGCAGAACACTTGAACCATTATTTCATTTCATCTCATGATAAAATTAGCAGGTCAACAAATCCAGGGTTCCTTATGATGATGTAGTGGCTGCTATAACTGCAAAAGCGCTTGTCAGTTTATCCACATATGTACAGTCAGGTTCCCAAGTGTTAACCACACAAGATCTATTGGGAGAACAGCATCTAACTATGTCTGGGTCCCATTTTGTCACAGGGAAGAAATTTGGCATTTTCAGTCTTTTTCATAAGGTATGCTGCTGTCCTCGAGGCCTGCATTATATGATGCTGAAGACCATGTAGAGACACTGCTCATAAGACACCTGAATCCAGCCATCCTGATCAATGTGGTAATGTCCAAATATGTTCGTTAACCTCTGCAAGACATTGTAGACCTGGATGAGAGTGCTTGCTTGAGCTCCTTCTTGTTGATCATCCCAGAGTTGTCCCTGTCATAGGTGAGGAAGACATTCTGCCTGTCTCTGATGAATTCCCACATGCTAGTGAACTCACTAAAGTTCCCGCCAGCCTTGTCCTCCTGGTCAAACATAGAAATGATTGACCTGACAGTCACTGGGTTAAGCCAGGCCCGCATGCTATGAGAGGATCTGGCTCCAACTCACCATTGGATAGCGCTTGCTGAAGCCCATTGTCCAATATCACCCCACTTCTGTCTTTATCAATTTATCGGAAGACATTCCACAGGTAGCTCTGGTCTGGCAGTGCAGCGCCTGCAGCTGGCCCTGGGCTGGAGATTGGGGCAGGGCTGTAGGAGTAGGCAACCATGGACCAAGGTACCTGCGACAACCAACAACTTTTTGTATCTGTGATTTCTATTTGTCCCTACAACAATCTGAAGATGCAGATATTAATATCACTGGAATAGTGATGAGGAAACAGGCTCTTGGAAATAAGTAAGTCATTAAAGATTATTCAGCTTCACCATGACAAGCTAAGCCAAAACCTCAGTCATTCACCAGATCTCACTGCTGGCTAAGAAAAGTAAACAAATGACCTGGGACATACAAAAGCTCAATAAATAACAATGAACCGTAACTTACATCTGTAGTAGGCAAAAAGAAGAATATAATACATATCTAATATATATTAACATAATGTGTCTAATATAACATATATTTACACACCTCTTTATAATCTCTAGTTTACATTGTCTTTATCAGGTTAAGTGACCTTGAACAAATTTCTGCCCTTTTTAATTCCACATTTCTCTATCTGCAAAGTGTGGGGCTCTCTTCATCTCTAATTCTTGATAGCTTTTACATTATATTCCATGGTTTCAGCCCTGGTATGTGTGCACCTTGTTCCCAGGAGCTCTCTGAATATGGTGTATGGGTTTGCTTCCACATGCTTGGAAGCATCCTAAGCAAATGTGATTGAGCTTTAGCAATACACACTAGAGCTTCTTTCCACAATGGTCACTAATGATCCCTAATGAAGACACAATTTGAAAGGTAAACAAACCAACAGCTCCTTTGTTTTTGTGAAGCGAGAACTAAGGGTTATTGATTATTCTTCTGACCCAGGACGGATCCATATAGATCTGGGGAAGATTGATGGCTCTTTTGATCTGGAGGATAAGCCAAGCCTGACAACACAGTGCTACTTTAGAAACTGTACTTTGTATATAGCACCTGGCAGGGCTTGGCCAGGCTCCTCTTACACTGCTTCTTTTTCTTACAAAAACTCTGGTCAATTATATTCACAACATTGCAAAATATGTCATAATGAAGAGTTCCTTCAAGGTGCTGAGTCTGGGCTCTGCTGATCATTAAGGACTGAGAAAAATAATAATGGTATTTTCAAACTGTATCATTCATATTCTCAAAGCCTCATGGGAACTCTAAATTTATTCATGCTTTTTGCTTAACTATGCTTGATTTGTTTAGATCTTATTAAAATAATAATCAGGCAGACTTGGGAATGGGGTTTATTCCCCATATTTCAGTGACTCTGTGTTTCATGCAAAGCATTGCCATTTTTTTGCAGCCCAACTGCTGGTAGAGCTGACAGTAGGTGTAACACAGTCTATAACTGCCATCAGGGAAAGAAAATCCTGGGTGGGTATGGTGGTCAGGTATTGATAAGATTCTGAGGGTATCTAGGGTATCTACAAAACCCACCTGTTGCCTTACTGGGCCTAGTTTAATAACTTCTTTAAAGTGCTTGTAGCTCCATTTTATCCAAGCAGTAGTTTCAGGATCATAAAAAAGTCTATATGGAAGATTCTCAGGGGTAAACAGAAGGGTGTTAAGAAAGCCTGCAAATTATTAAGTCCTCAGCATTTACCTGGAGTAATCTAAAGATATTGGAAGCTAAGTACATTGGCTCGTTTTCAAAAGGTGACTTATTGTGTTCAACTATTAAATATTTCAACAAATATTTATACATTAGTATTGGTAAGTCTCTTCCTTATTTTTTTGATAATGGCTGTTGGCATATTTATCCACGATTTTTCCTTAGTGAAATTGTGTATATCTCTAACAAGAAGTTTACCTACCCTGCAATGTTTAACTACCCAAAAGAATTGGCCACAGGTAGATCAACTTATGTAACCATGATTTGACACAAGTGGGAGGCATATATGAAGAGGGAAAGGAGGTGAGAGTCATCCTTTTGCTCAAGAAGTATTCTTCTACTGCTGATATTTTTAAAGGAGATCAAGGATTTTTAAATGATTTTTGAACCCATTATCATTGAGCCAACAACCATGTTATAGCAGAGGCCATGTTAAATATAGTTAAGCTGCAAATCCACTTTGTTTCTCTCTCAGGCTGCCATGCTGCCTCCAGGTCCTTGGGAAAACTTAGAAATTGGTAGCTTCATGTAAGGGATATTATTCAAATAGCTCAGCAATGGTTCCTGAGTTTCTGAAGTCTCAGTTTTACAGCAATATAAAGTCATATCAAAATGTAAGGTTCTCTGGTAAAGGTAAACATAGAGAAACATACTGAGCTGTACTACTGTAAGGTTGGTACATAAAATTTAAATGACTAAGAAAATACATAGTATACAAAATGAAGTGAGAAGGGGATCAAAGAATAGCACCTCAAAAATCTCATTGGCTGTTATCAGAAGATTCTCAGAGTTTATTTTAATGTTCCCAGAGGACAGCTAGCTGATTTCTCAGTCTACTTGTGGAATTCCTCACTGACACCTGTAGGAGCAGTTTCCCAGCAGAACCCAACCCTAATGGTCAGATTGCCCCGCAGGGGTCAGATGTCATCACTGAGCCGCTGTGAGGAGTGACAAGAACTGGGTCACTTAAAAACATATAATGTGATATACCTCCCATCAGGCGTCTGGACTGGCAGACTGTTTAGTCTGTGGAAACAATTGTTGGGAAATGTTTGCAACCTTGCAATATGGCCAAGCATACTAGTTCAAAACCTATATTGGTTGATGTGTTTTATAATCTGTCTGCATTTTAACAGGAAGCAAAAGCACCATTCTTCCTTCCAATCTGTCTCTTATGGACTTCTCATTGATCCATTTTTATTTTACAATTCTTCCCCAAAGGATCAGAGGTGAGTTCAGTGAACATAATAGAATAGCAATAAACCACTAACACCAAATTAAGGAAATCAAGACAAAAAGAAAAGGAGATGAGAATATGTTACCAAGGCTGAGGAGGTCTACAATCATAGTGCACAAAACTTTTCTATGAGTTTTCCAATAGCTAAGGGAAAAAGAAAATCTTGATTAGCTCTATTCAATGAAAGAAAGCCTTTTCTCCACAAATGAGAGAAACTTAGTTTCCTGGCTCTTTTCCATAAAAACATTGACAACAACAAAAACAAACAAACAACAACAACAAAAAAGAAGAGATAAGAGGCAAATTATGTAAGAGACATTGGACCATTGATGTTTTCAGTACAACCTAAATAATTGCCACTAGACACTGGTTGGATCCATTGGTATTCCAGTTATTCAGAGATTTCAGTGAGAAGGATCACCTCTCTGTGGTATAGATATATGTGGGTTGGTAAACCTTTCTGTTCTTCACCCCTCACATTATTTGATCAATCTAGAGAGTGTCAGCAATCTCTGGCCTGGAGATAAAACCCAGCCTATTTCCCCTTTGATATATAAAGTCTTATTGAAACACAGCTAGGTCTTGTCGTCACATATTATAGTTACTTTCTAACTCCAATGGCAGGATCAAGCAACAATGTACAGCCTAGAAAACACAAAATATGTATATTCTGGCCACTTACAGAAAAAGTTTACCTATTCCTTCTCTAGAGAAATACTTAAATATCTGTCATTAGAACTAACAAGTACTTGCTTAAATTCAGTTGCCTCAGTCTAGTTAACCCAATAAAATCAGTATCTGCCACTAACGGCATTATGTATGAGAATCTTCATCTAAGTAATTATATATACTAGCAAATAAACTGAATGGAGGAAAAGGGAACCAGGGCTAGTAAGTTTTGTTTAGAAGGAGAGTCAAGAGAACTAGAGGATGAGACATTTTCATGGAGGTGGTTGAGGTGCTACTATGGCGGGGGTGGATCTGGAAGTACAATAAACAAAATGAAGGCTATTGATGATTGGGGTGAAGGGAAAGGGTGAGGCTAGGCACTGCATGACAGGAAAAGCATGTGTGAATGTGGTAAGAGAAGTACATATTTCCTTTCTGGATTTTACTTAGGATCAGCACAGTGGAGGTGTTAATGCTGGAACTCCACCATATCCATTGGTTCTCCAAGCAATGCAAAGTGGCTCACTCACTGTTGATACACAGGAAGATGCCAAAAGCAGAAAATCTCCACTAACAAACTTTAGGATTGAGTCATGAATGTGAAGTTTTAGATTTCAACAGAGGTTCTTTGATCACATTGTGCTGATTTTGAAAACACGTGAAATATCTCAAAAGTCAGTAGAATTGAAAGCATGGTTTTATCTAATTTTGCTCCATGACAGGCTTTGCCCTCTTACCTGAGTTATATTTGTACAAAATTAAAGATACAAATAAAATTTAAAATATGAAATGTAATTAAAAGGAATTTTCTACTTACAATTTTATGTATCACATACTTTGAAAATTTTAAGTGTGATGTTTCCTGCTCCCCTGCCCAAAATAAGATATTATTATTATTTGTTTATTTTTTTGAATCTGGGATTGCAACTGAAACTGTCTTCTTGCTTTCTTTTTGGAATATTTTTGGCTTTCATACCTAGTTTATTTAAAATGTGTGAAATATGCAGGATCACTTCAATTAGGAAGGGAAAAAAGTTTCAATTCACCTATGTATATATTGAATATCATGGGCATGTTTTTGCCTAACAAAACTTCCTATTAAAATAGAATTTTTGTTTCTAATGTGAAAATATTTTCCCTTTAAACTGTTTATCTCTTTTGGAAAATACTTATTATCAAAAATCCTTTTGCAATTGCAATGAACTTGGAATTGAGTAATAACAAAAAGTGAAGATCCTGATAGAAGACTTAAAAGAAAATTAATATGCTTATTGTGCTTTCCCTGTGTGATCTACATCATTAGCTACTGGGGGAGATGGAAATTAGTTATTTTCTCAAAGTGGTTAAGGAAAACCAGGTCATGTGACTAAAGTTAGAAAGTCAGAGATTGCTAAATTGGGTAATTTTATGTAATTCAGTAGAAACCAAGAAGATGGAGGTAAATTTGGGATAAAGCAATTGGACAAAAATTATGGGGGACCCAAAATTAATAATGGTAAATAATGGAAATACATTAAAAAGAGATTAATATAATAATTCATATTATTGTAAGTGGATTAAACATTTTAGAATTGAGTTAAAAAATACATCTTGTATTTCTTGTTGGGCACAGTTGTGCACACCTATAATTCCAGTGGCTTGAGAGGCTGAGACAGGAGGATTGCAAGTTGAAAGCCAGCCTCAGAAACCCAGTGAGGCTCTAAGCAACTTAGCAAGACCCTGTTTCAAAATTTCAAAAAGATATAAAAGGTCTGGGAATGCGGTTCAGTGGTAAATCTCGTCTGAATCCAATACAAATAAATAAGTGTATTTATCAAAAACATTTTACTAAACCTCTTTAGTAAAGACATTTTTGAAGTATGATAAGAGAAAAAATGTTAAATGTTCATTTACATGTTTAGTTTTTAAACAAAAGTGATGATGTCAACTCTCACATATGTTCAAATGATGGTGACGCAAAGAATAAGGTCATTTCTTATACTATGCTAAGACAATGCTGTGGTAATACAATCAACATGATTGATCTTATACTATAACACTCTTAATTTTGCAGCTTGGGAGCAAAAATTTTGTAGTAGTTTGGTTTTGTTTATTTCTATAACCTCAGGTCCTGTCATAATCCCTGGCATGGAGTAAGACTGCAATAAATATTTATTGAATGGACCAAGGCAGAAAATAGTGCAGAAAGAAAGTTTTATAAAATATAAAGAGATGCAAAATGACAATGAAGGCAGATGAGACGTTCCTTTCCTTCAATGAAAACATTTGTCCTTGGTGGATACGTAAATTAGTCCAGCCATGATGAAGATCAGTATAGGAGATCCTCAAAAACCTAAAAATAGCACTACTATATGATGGATCTATACCACTCCTAGGGTATTTATATAAAAGAAATAAAGTCAGCACATTGTAGAAATACATGCATATCCATGTTTATAGCAGAGCTATAGTTATGGAACCAGCCTAAATATTCATCAACAGATGAATGGCTAAGAAAAAAAAATGTGGTATGTGTACACAATGGAGTTTTATTCATCCATAAAGAGAAATGGAATTATGTCATTTGCAGGAAAATGGTTGAATTTAGAGAGCATCATGTTAAGCAAAATAAGACTCAGAAAGTCAAGGGGTTTATGTTTTCTTTCATATGTGGAAGAGAGAAAAAAGGAAAAAAAAAGAGATCTCCTAAAAATAGAAGGAAGATCAGTAGAGGAGAAAGAAGGAGATTAGGAGCAGGAGTGGGGGCAAAGGCAGGTAATTTAGAATGAAACCTATCAAATTATGTGTATATATGAGAGTACCACAATGAATCTATTATGTAAGATTATGTACCAATTTAAAAAAAAGAAAAAAAAAAGAGTGAAAAGAATTATTTGGACTAAAATTTGAAATTGTTTACTTTTAAGAATATCTCCATTTACCAAAATATTAAGTAAATGCTTTTGGCCTTCACTTTGTTTTTTAATAAGCAAGCTGGGATATGTGGTTTGGAAGTAGTACAAATGATCCTATTTATATATAGGAAAATGATTAACCAAAGTGGAAAAGTACGTAATTGAAAAATAACTTTCACAGTGCTCAAGGTAGACAAGAGTTGCAAACTGAAGATGTGTTCAAGGCAAGAATCCAAGGTGCTCAGGGCTCCCCACCTACTTTCCCCCTGAGAACTGATGAGGCATGTTTCCTTCATCTTATGCCTACTAGGTATAAAGGAATGGGAGGCATTTTTACATAGGAACTACTACTGACTAGAGAAGAAAAGAATAGAAAAAAAATCTTAAATTCTTGTGTTTTACTTGTAGGATTTTGTGATTCAGTTTTTAAAATTACATTTCTTTATGTTAACACAAGCATTTTCTTTTGTGCACTTAATGTATTTGTTCCTCAGTGGAAGGAAAACAGTAAAAATAATCATAGGGAAAATATATTTTCCATAATCCATTTTATTTCCTAAAGATAACTCCATGCTTAAAAGTAACTGGGGAACTGAATAGTGAATAAGATATATTTAAAAAGTTGAAACTATTTTGTCATTTTCATCATTATTTCCAGTATTTAAGAATTTCAAAAGTTTACTTTTACAATATGATTTTTTAAAGAGGAAAACTTGCCCTATTGAACATTTATCTGGTTAAGAAACACACACTTTCTTTTATATAGAATGTTCTTTTTGGAAACCAATGGAGATTCTTGCAACAAGCTCCAGAATGTGCTGAGGTCAAAGACTTCTATTTCATGAAAAGTGAACATACTCATGACAATCGGGTGCAGTACAAGCTGTATCTTATGCCACAGACATTCCACTTACATATGTCAGTACAAAAGTCCTATTTTTTATTTGTCTATTCTGTTTTAAAGAAAGGAGATTCAAACATCCCATTCCATTAAATTACAAAAATAATACTTGTTCTGATTAACATCTTGCAAGTATCAAAAGCTTCCGTTTCTCTACTTTTCCTATAAAGTTTTCTTTTTCCCCCTCTTCTTAAATGAAGTGTTATGTGATCTAAACCAGAAAGCTCCTATGAACTTCGTCTACAAATATTAACCAGCTGAAATAGCTATCTAACCATTTTAGAAATATGCAGATAATGAAGATGTCACTTAAAATGTACATGCATTTGGGATTTGCAAAGAAAAGTAATATACAACAATAATATCTTTGATCATGGCAAGAACTCAGAAATACAGGAACTGTGTCGAGGATGGTTATCATCAGCCCATTTTCTATTCCCTGTGCACAAATCATTTCATGCATTCTACAACCCAAGTCTCGATGTTGGGCTTCAAAAGCAATTTCAGCAGCAAAATAAGGTGCTTTTCTTCAATTTTCAAGCCATTTGTACGAGGTTAGTGTTGTTTACCCACCTGGTACACTGATATTTACATACCCCTTTAAAGAAAATTGGTAGGTATGATTTATGGAGTACTGTAAGAGCACAATTTTCCATGTAGTGCACCTAATCTGAAAGGGCACTTGCAAAGGTCACTCTGGCCATACAAATACCAAGTCTTCTCTTTGGAATAAGTTAGGATATTCATTTTTCTTGGAAAATGTCAGCAGTACCCTACTCCAGGGGTTAGTTTATGCAGATAAATGTGTAAGCCTTTAATCTTAGAGCAAAAATACTCTACACAAATGTAAAAGCACTCCATCTATCACTGTTAAGACCTGTAATTTGTTTTTATTTAAATCTCAAGCCAGGGTGGAGTGGGCAACAGAACCGTTAACATGGTATCTCACACATAAGCAGAGATCGAGGCAAAAAAACATGCTTAGACTCTCAACCTAGGTGGCTGGCATGCAGTGGGGTTGGAGCAGCCCAGACTACTCTTTACGGCAGCTTCTGAATTGTTCCTTTCTCAGGAGAAACTTCCTGCCCATCCCAGTGCATGGGAAATGGCTAGGAAGTTTCCTCTCCCATCCAGCATTGTAAAAGCAGTAGTTAAAATTCAGGTGAATAAAACATCAATAATCGTTAGGAGAGAAACACCAACCTAAAATTCATAAAATCTTTTATGAATTTATTTATTTTCCCCAATAGAAGAGTTATGTTTAAAGAAAATATTTTTCCATGTGGAATCACTCCCATTTCTGAGATGATGATGATTATTTTTTTTACAGTTGACAAGAGAAATAGAGCACAGCCAATTGTTCATAGTGTGTGTAGGCTCATTGTACACATCTTATTTCTTCATGCTATATAAAATTTATTATTGAAACTAAAATTTCTTCCAAATAACGATTCTCCTAATAATGTGTGAATTTTAAACTGAGGAGATATGAATATAAGGTAAAATATGATTATGAAATATTTGCCTTTATTTCTCAAAATTTAGATAGAAAGAAAATACATGGAGAGGGACTATTTTTTATAGTCGGATGAGGTTTTACAAATGAATTTGGAGCTTATGAGATGTGACTGGACAGCAGAGTATGGTCCCTTGATTTTGGTCTAACATCTGACATTGGTTTTGCCATTTGAATATCGTAAAAGCAAAAGGAAAATATAACCATCCATATAACAGATTTCCTTTTGAAAATGTGGATATCAACATGAAGATGCATGTAATATGATAACAGTTGACACCATTGTATGCATTTTGTGGAGAGAAAATGCTACAATATATAAGCTGGATTTGATTTAGGCATCATTCTAGATATATTTTTTTCTCTTGATTTTAAAAATATAATGGGATTGGTGATTGGCTCAACATATGAAATATTGCTTGTGTTGAGTTCAGTAGTGTAAATAAAATTGAAACATCAATTATAAAAAGAAAAAGATCGCTACTGGGTTTAGTAACCTAAGAAAACTATGATATGTCAATAGCAAAGAATCTCTAGTTTCTAAGTGATAAGATTAACTGTAATTTCTCCAGCTCCTCATGTAAAACATTTTGGCAAAGGCACCATCCCTGAGTCAATAGCACACAAAATACTTTTGAACTTGTTTTATCTGCATCTACCTGTTGGGAATCTCTGCCTCAATGTCTGTCAAGCAACTCAAACTTTTCATATGCAGAAACAAACTCCATGGTTACCCACTTCCAAACCTGCTCCTGCTACCATCTTCCTCATCTCAAGTTTTGATGACTCTAACCTTCCCTTCTCTCAGGCCAAAAGTCTGGAAGTGTTCCTTGTTTCCTTCCTTAGCCTCACATAGTCAGTAAATCCATTGGTGTGAGTTTGGCCTGATCCCTTCTAATCACTGTCGTGGCTACCAACCTCGCAACACAGCTTCCTAAGTGGCTGCAGGGTTCCAATCTCTGCCTTCTACAATTTCTTCTTACCAAAGCTGTAGGATTTTTTTTTAACACTATATATTAATTTAGATCATTCCACTCCTTTGCTTAAAAAGCTGCAGTGGTTTCCTCGAAAAATTTTGCCTGGGCTCTGAGTCTCTGAATGCTCTGTTCATTTTTCACTTCTACCCCCACTCGCCCCTAGCCTCACCTTCCATCCATGGTCTCCTTACTCACTCCACTTCAGTCACCCCTCTCCTGGAAGTATCCCAGACATGATTCAGGACTTTGCATGGGTCATTCTCTCTGCCTGTATTCCATCTGTGGGTGGAGACACGGCTCTGTCCCTCATCTCCATCAAGTCTTTCCTTAGGCATTCTCTTCTCCATTCCTGTCTCACACTCTGGCCCCTATGCCATTTTGCTCTCCTTATCACTCTTCTCTGCTGATTTTATTCCCACAGCACTTACTGCCATCTGACACAGCATATGTTTTACTTACTGTATTGTTTACTGCCTGTCTCCCCCCGAGTAAGATAGAAATCCCTGAGAGCCGAGATTTCTGCCTATTTTGTTTACTGCTTCATCCTCAGTGCCTAGAAAAATGTTTAGCATAGGGTAGATCTTGAAATATAAATATTTGGCAGTTGAACTGACAAATGCCTTTAACTACTTGTGAGATGCCAATAATTTTATAGCAGTATTCTTTTACTCGAAGAGTTTGCCCCATAGTTGTATAAGCTTCAGCCTTACACAGTTATGCCTCCACATTAATATTTCTTTAATGAAATTGAAGTATGATGTGTCAAAGTAAGAGCTCAGAAACAGCCTTACATCAGGTCAGGCTAAGTTTGGTCAGTTAGGATTGATGGAACTAAGGTCTTGACCTTAAGTGAGAAAGATTACATGGAGGATGAGAACCCTTAGGAGAGAGGATTCAAATTCCACCACTACTACTTTCCAGTTGTGTGGTCTTATGTACACAAGTGGGCTCTGTGACCCTCAGCTTTCTTACCTGTGAAATGGAGCTGTGCAATAATGCCCTCTCACATATTTGAGGTGCAGCTGACACATGGTAATGTCAAATTCTGTCAGGGTTACTACTACAGTAATTGTAGACCACATGGTACCTTACATGCCTTCTATCTTTCAGAAGATGTTCACATTACATTGCACAATGACTGACTGCTGTGTCATAGGCAGCAGAGTCATACTGAGCAGAACTGCTGCACATATTTAAATCTCTCTTGGATCCCATGGCTAATAAGCATGGTTTCCATTCAAAGTCATCAGTATTTGGGATAATAAAATTTTGCCATTGTAGTTTTAAGTGCACAACCCCAAATAACAAATGCAGGTAAGAAAGGATTCTGCTAGCTTGTCTCAGCAAGAGGCAAATCAGCAAATTATGGCCCATGGGTCAAATCCCATCTATGACATTTTTGTGAATAACCTGCAAGCTATGAATCTTTTCTTTTTTTCTTATATTTTTAAGTGGTTGAAAAAAATCAAAAGATTAATAATATCTTGGACATATAAAAATTGTTTAGTTAGAAATTCTGGTGCTTCTTAATACACTTTTACCAAAATGCAGCCATATGGATTTGTATACATGTTATCTGGCTACTTTTGTGCTACAATGTTAGAACTGAGTAGTGAATTCCTGTCTCACTAAACCCAAAGAATTTTCCATCTAACTCTTTAAAAGTTTACTGAATCCTAGCCTATGAAACTTAGATCCTCACTTTTATTTTTGGTAAGCACGACTTTGTTTATATTACTTGTATAGCAAAAGCAGTGGATGTGGGCAGACCTCTGTACCTGGGTCCACTTCTCTGAATTGTTGCTATAGACGTTCCATATATGGGCAAAGTGATATCTCCCTGCCCTTCTTATTCCTCTCTTATTTTGTTCTAGCTTCCACATATGAGGGAAAACATTTGGCCCTTGACTTTCTGAATTTGGTTTATTTCCCTTAGCATGATTTTCTACAATTCCTTCCATTTACTAGTGAATACCATCATTTCAGTCTTCTTAATGGCTAAGTAAAACTCTATTGTGTACATATACTACATTTTCTTTATGCATTCATCTATTGACAGGCACCTGGGCTGTTTTTATAACTTGTAATTGTGAATTGTGGTGCTATAAACATTAGAGTGGCTGTATTGCCACAGTGTGCTAATTGTAATTTTTTGGATAAATACTGAGGAGTGGGATATCTGGGTCATATGGTGGTTCTATTCTTGGTCTTTTGTGGAATCTCCATATTGCTTTCCAGAGTGATTGTATTAATTTTGAGTCCTATCAACAACATAAGAGTGTGGCTTTTCCCCCACATTCTCACTAGCATTTATTATTATTTTTATCCTTGATAATTGCCATTGTGATAGAGTGAGATGAAATCTCAGTGTAATATGAAATCTCAGTGTAATTTGTATAGCTTTGATTTGTTCTCTCTCTCTCTCTCTCTCTCTCTGTATATATATATATATATATATATATATATATATATATATATATATATATATATAAAATGTTGTTGTTGTTGTTGGTTATGCTTTTGGTGCAGGGGATTGAATCCAGGGATGCTTAACCACTGAGCAATCTACCCAGCCCTTTTTATTTTTATTTTATTGAGATAAGATCTTGCTAAGTTACTTAGGGCCTAGTTAAATTGTTTGGATGAACTTGAACTTTTGATTCTCCTGCCTCAGACTTCTAAATGGCCAGGATTACAGGTGTTTACCACCATACCTGGCTCAACAGGATATTTTATATCTCACATTGAATTTAAATGTGGCCCTCTCTCCCATATGGAGAAAAATTTTGGCCTCACAACTTGCAATGCTTTCCCAGAATTATTTATTGGAATTAGTTGCCCTTCCCTCAGAATTGTGCACACTCTTCTGCCAGCATGTTCTCCCAGAGATTTCAATGTCTCTTACCTTTGGGAAAAGTTGGTTGCCTTACTGTAGCTTAACTTTTTCCCTTTAATTTGCCCTACTAATTTGAAGCCAGCATTTCCATGGCCTTCTCTATTTCAAGCTCATCAGTTGATAATTCATTAAAACAGAAGAGAACAATGTTTTTGTTTGTGCAAAGGGTGTGGGTGGGTGAAAGACAGTTTTAGGGAGAGCACTGGGGAGCTTCAGCATATGCACAGGACTGACTTCACAGCCCTTAATTGTTCTATATTCTTTGTCTTCTCCACAGGTGGGGAATTCCCATGCATAAGGCTGCTGGGCACTGGCCCAGGGTCTACTCCTTTTCTGCTACATGGCTCATGATTGGGTGACAGGGCAGTGTCTAAGGACCCATGATGCTTGCTACCGTCTATTATGAGCCCTGTGACAGCAAGGAAATACCAAACCTACTTTCCCAGCTCCCCCTTGAAAAGGGCCCTTGCAGCCGGAGGACTGGCATTTCACTGCATTTCTAGTTTAATTAATGTCTAGGAGATGAACTTCAATTCCCACCCACAGTAGCATAAATTAGATGGAATTAAATGCAGTTCTCCTTTTTACTTCTGCTATTTTTACTTGCTGGCCATCGTTTTCCCCCTCAAATCTTATGAACATGTAGCAGAACTGCACACTGCATCCTAGCATGAAACAAAACACCAAAGATTTTTATTTTATTTTTTAAAATTATTTATTTGCTTCCCATCCTCTGAAGTCTGGCAGGTCTCTGGTTCTTGGTCATCCCCATCACTGCCTGGATTGGGGACTGTGTGGTGACCTAGAGACCACTGGAGTCTGGGAGACAGGGATATATGGTGTTTTGGGCTGGACAGTTTTAGTAAGGAGAGCAAGAATATGGTCCTGGTTAGTGACTGCCAACCAGGGGTGTGCAAGGAAACTGGGAACACGGGTGTTAGATATAGTCTCCTGAGGACAGCAGAAAACACCTTCTTAGCTCACCCTAATACTTCTCATTTTCCACCATTGCCATTGTACAATAGAGGACAGTGTCAAGCTGGAGAGCCCCCTGAGGTCCGGTGCTACAACCATTGTGAGGCTTCCAGCATTCTTCTAATCCAGTAAGAAAACATACAACAGAGAAAAGAACTAGCCCAAGACCAATAAGTCCTTTTTCTACACCGTTTTAACTTGAGTTACTCACTGTTTATTGGCTCTGTGACTTTAGGGAGGGCACTAAATATCTATGTCTCAATTGAATCAACTACAAAAAAGGGATGATAATGGCCTCTATTTTATAGGCCCATGATGAAGACTAAATGAGATAACTCATGTAAAAGGACCACAGATAGCCATAGATTTTAGCTGTTGGGTAAGTGCCTAATAATGGTTAGTTAGAGTTGGTTTTTGCTGCCATGATGTTGACCAAGATATGCCATCACTTTGCTAGTCCCAAGGTGAAGTAGAGTTGCTATCCTTACTTCCAAGGACTTCTTAAGAATTAGGTTGTTTAACATCATTAAAACAATAAGAAAGCATATTATAACAGTACTGAATCAGTTAAGGGAGTAGGCCTGATTGTGAATTACTTAAGTGCCAACAGGGTTGTTATTGTTGGTGACTGTTCTAAACTGGTTACAGACTGTTTCCACAGAGCTGTGGCATTCAGGGTCTTGGAAGCAGTGATCCTACTAGGAGTATCCGGTTTATCCTGGGGAAGTTCTACATGCTTTAAAAGGGTATCGAGTAACTAGGCAATGACCAGGGAAAGTTAACCAGGAGGCAAACAGGCATTAGGGACCACCCTTCATGAGAAGGATGAATTAGGTGAATCTTCCCTGGAGCCAAGAAGACTAAGTGTCAAATGGTTGCTGTCTGAGGAAGGGGCATGTTTTTGTTTGTCTTTAGAACTACCAAGCACCAATCAGAAGAGATTTGCAATGTGAAATGAAAAGTTGTAAGCCTAAATTTATAATTAAGTTTTGAACCAATGAGCTTGCCTCATAGTGAAATTTCCCTTCCTGGGGACTGGCAGAATTCTGTTCATTGCAAAAACTGTCTTTCTGGGAGGTCTTTGAAGGGAATCCTCAAGATTGCATGGTTAGATTGGCAGGATCCTGAGACCCCTTCTAAATCTAAATACTTAAAAGGATTTTCTTTTCCCTTTTGGCAGAGAGAAGCTTATTTATATGGACTTTGTGCAGTAAACTTTTCTGTTTTCTATAGCGTCTAGATTTGCTCAATGGGTCTGAAATATAAATATATGTGCTATGCCTGTCAAAGAAGTAGCTTTCCACTGGGGGATGTTCTTTGGAGAATGGGAAGCATTAAAAATGCATATTCCCCCATCTAAGAAAAAAAATCCCTTATGTTCTTCAAAAGCAAAATAGGGGAAAGGATTCATATGGAAATCCCCGTCTTTGAAAGTGAAGTGTGACAGCCACTTCACATTGTTGCCACACAGCCACCCAAAGCAGTGCAAACTGGATGAGCTTCCAAACAGGCGGTTAGTTTGCCATTGAAGCATGACCAATGCCTCAGCTAAAACAAGCAAACAAGCGGCTGAACATGTTAACATAATTTTCTATCATTTCTATTTGATGTGGATCGGGTGGAAAATCTGGGATGCAAGCCATGATGTAGATTTTCAAAATTGATTAGCATTTTTTGGACACTGGCAGGCATTTCTGCTGCATTTCAACGTTGAGTTAAAATTGATTAGTGCTTTTGGAAAAATGTGAACCAAATTGCTGTGCAAATTGAGGTAGTTCCAAGCATAGGATGATGACAAGATAAAGGCATAGGAGAGAATATAAGATCCATTCCACGAAGGCCGCTCAAGTGAGACGAGGTCTTGGAGGAGAGGGTGTAAATGGTTCCATGCAGTTTTAGATTAGCTGTTGGTACTTGTCGAACACTTAGACTCTACTTGTGACAATGTGTAAAATGGGTTGCATGCTTGTAGGATAAAGGTTGTTTGGTTCCTTGTCACAACATTAATCAGAAATAAACTCATTTCAGTTGTTAATGTGAAATCGTTATGTAGTTTTTTGCAGAAATTTCATTGTAGATGTGTTGGTGTCTGCTCTCTTCAAAGTTTTGGTGGTGTTAAGAATTGCCATGGCAAATATTTAGCCATTTTCAAATGACTCCTGGTAGGGATGATTGTAGTTTTGCAATTTCATGATTCCCTTGAAGTTTGTCATCCACAAGCATGATTCTTCAAGTCACTGGGTCCCTTTTCTGTTATCAAACACAAACAGAAAGTTAAGAAGTGAGTCATGGCAGGGCACATCTCAGAAGAATGAGAGCCTTCAAAGGTCAGCTTTTCTTGCTTGTCAATAGTTGACATTTAAGCATTTATTTCAGATGTTGCTGATAATGTTTTTTGAGATAGTCAAGAAGAATTGCTGTGTTGGTATGCAATTATGTTCATAATGAGATGCAAAAATGCAAATATGGTGGTACATGCCAGTTCTTTGGTGTGCCTTGTCAGAATTGCAGGCATCATGAGACTTTGATAGATACCATGTCACTATGCAGAGTTGGGGAGCTGATGATTTTTAAAGAAGCATCCATAGCTAGATATCTCTAGATGCTAATTAACAGGAATCTTTAGCAATGATAAATGTACAGGTCATTTGTTTTTTTCTTGGTAAATTCTGACAACTTCATCAAACAATTGTATCAATAGAATTTGTGGGTAGTAGCAGCAAACCTCTTTATTCCTTATTTAATGTTCCATATAAAATACATTGCATATTCATAAATGCAGCTACTAGAAGGCTACCTTGCATGATTGAATTTTTAAGGATCATTTAAAATGTAAATAAGAATATAGCCCATTAATACTTAAACACTGTAATATATCTTTTTAATATATTATTTCTATATTTGCATTTTATGCTTTTGTACAAAAAATTAAAAAAATTTGAGGAGGCTATGTAGATGATGGTTTGAAAGTTATTGCATGTTATGGGCTATTCTATTTTTGTG
This sequence comes from Marmota monax, assembly GCF_021218885.2. Classification (NCBI taxonomy): domain Eukaryota; kingdom Metazoa; phylum Chordata; class Mammalia; order Rodentia; family Sciuridae; genus Marmota; species Marmota monax. The sequence continues at coordinate 18,474,570 of NW_026692254.1, read as the reverse complement.
AATCTGATTTGATTTTCAAGAATCACAATCTAATTATGGAAGTGGCATAATGAAGAGGATATAAAGCACACCCTTATTTCCAGAGCTTCCATCTCCATAAGCAAAGTGTTTATACTGAATTCCCACCACAACTATAGGAAGGGATAGCATGGAACAATAAAAGATCTAGGCCATTTAGAGACAGATGAGAGCTGAAGTATATATTCAATAAACATTCCTTGAATGTCTATGGGCCACTATGCTCTGGCTAGATATGGGTGGATATAACCCAGCCCCTTGACTCAAGGGCCTGCAATGAAACAAGAGAGTCAGAAAGGCAAATGCACAATTACTATACCAAATGATAAGAGCTACATAAAGATACCTGCAAGGGCATCAAAGTGCAGAGGAGAGAAGGTTTCACTTCCTAGGTGATCTGGCTTCCTTGATGAAAATCTTGCCTATGAATGGGACCCTCTTTTGTCAGCTTCTTTCTTCCTGCCTCATTCATTGCCTCAGAGAAGGGGAATGGTTCCCTACTTTGTGTCTGCCTTGTAGTAATCATAAAGTAGCTCCTGCTAGTGTTGCTTTCCTTCCACTTTGTACTAAGTTACCTGTGTAGAAGTGGCTAATCTGGAGTCAGGTTCAACTGCAAGAGATTCCACTGCAGCCTCAGCTCCATGCTCCCATGAAAATCATGCATTCTAAGAGGAATAGGTTAACTATTTGTAGTAATGAAGTGGAATCATCTCATCTCAGCTTGCATAGCACATTGTCTTGTCTCCCAAAGGGAATTCTGGACAATGTGTAAGGGGCAGAGGGAGACCTCACCAAGGGCACTGATGGTGGAGGGGATGGCGGGAAGAGGGCAGTGGAAAAGCTTCATTTGTCAGGAGAATGGGCAGAGTTATCTCTAGTTTCCTTCCACCTCCACAGGCCCCTCATGATGGCAGTAGCTTCCTCATTGTCAGGCTGACAGAATTTTTGGTTGAAGAACTTTTCTCTCCACTCTTTTATTACTCCCAGGACATGGAGATTACAACCACCAGGGAATTGGTCTGGGTCAGTGTGCTAACTAGAAATGAAAGCTCTGTAAAAACAGGCACTGTGCACAATCAGCTCTAACCCTAGTGTCAATCTGAGAAAGTTCCCTGCTGAAAGGTAGAATGAGGTAGAATAAGGTTTTTAAATACTTTATTTAAGTAAACAGTGATTCATGAATTGAGCAGCTCCAGATTAGACATAGTTTCAAGGCACCATCCAGTGAATACATAGGGGAGGCTATTCTGTAGAGTGAACCTGAAAGTGAAAATATATTTGATTTGTTGCAATTATGTTGTTGCCTCATTTGGTCTATCTTGCTGGGAAGTCCCTAACTATGTAACTTTTAAGTTAGTTGGAAGTTTCTGATTGGTTAGCCTTGTTTCCTAAATTTTAAAATAGGCATTTACAGCCAGGTGTAATCATGCCTGTAATCCCAGTGACTCAGGAGGCTGATGCAGGTTCAAGGCCAGTCTCAGCAATTTAGTGAGACCCGAAGCAACTTAGAAAGGTCTTGTCTCAAAATTTAAAAAAAAAAAAGTGGGGCTGGAGATGTGGCTTAGTGATTAAATGTCCCTGGGTTCAATCCCTGATATCAAAATAAATAAATAAAAATTAAAAATAAAAAGATAAAAGACATTTACAAAGAATAGCAAAAGAAAAGTTTTGCTTATGCTTGCAAATCAAGCAAGGATAAGGTCACTTCTGAGGACTTAATTGGCCCTGTTTCCTCAGGGACTCTTCCTGCTTGGTCTTCCTTTTAATTTATTTTCACAGCCTGCACAGAGTAGATGTTTAATAAATAGGGTTAAGTGAATGAATACATAAAATGTCATCAAATATTCTGATTTTATAAATAGTATGACTCAGAAACAAAAGGAAAGATATAAATAAATTATATTTTAGAAGTGGAAGTGAAATCAGAGGAAATCTAGTTTAAGATAATTTCCTAATTTATCAAATAAGCAATGGTTTGTCAAGTCTTATAGCTAGTTAATATTAGATCTGAGATAATAAGTTATATTTTGGGGGTGGGGTGAACTTATTCTGTCAAACAGAGGTCAAGGAGTCACACATATGCAAACAAGAGAAGGAACTGAAGTTATTTAATCAGGAACCTAACAGACATCGTAGGTCATAGGGGATACCTCTACTTAAAGAACTGTCATAGAGATGTTATATAGATGAGAATTTAGTTTTGTTTTGTATGTTCTCACAATTCAGATTTAAACCAATGCATATGAAATTAAAAGGGATAGACTTGGTAAGGGAAAGATATTTGTAAGAGTTACTTACTCATCATAGGAACAGAATGGATAATGCTTTGTTGACATGCTACGCAGGGAATGTCAGTAGTTAGTTGTTTGCAACCAACTACTGAACTGCAATGTTCTTATCTATTCATAGTAAGTGATACTAGTCTGTGGTTATGGACCTTGGTAATTTTAGTTCTGCTCTTAGAAGAGTAATACCTGATAGAAACCATTTCCAGGAAAGGGCAAATCAAGCAGATTACTCAAGAATGGAGTCACTGGAAATGGCATACTTTGGCCTACACTTCATAGACTAGTTAGCTGGAACCAGGGATGTGTTTTACGTAGTCATGTCCTTCTACCAGGTTTTTGCCATCAAAGAATCGGCTAAGGGCTCCTCCTCCTCCCACACCCTTCCAACTCCCTTCCTGCCCCTTGCATCATGCATTCCAAGTTCCAGTGTTGTTACTGCAGACACTGACACTAACTTTGAACATCTGCTTTCATCTTAGGGGACCAAGGATTGGTCTTAAGTGTCTATGTTGTTAGTCCTGAGCTCTTAGATTTGAAACTTACTGGGAGTCATGCTCCTTCCAGATGTTAGCTAGAGTGTAGTTCAGGCCAGGCTGCCTGTTTTGAATAGTGTGCCAACATGCTGGAGAATATTTAGGCAGCAAATGTGGAATGGAGAATAAATGTGTGCCCGGCATTCATTTTGTGGAAGTCTGCTTATTCTGGTATTTCATGATCAAAACCAAGATGGAAGAAAGGGTAAAAACTGGCATCAACAACATGAATGACTATGGGGATAAGTGGGAAATGGTAATCTTAAGAGAAAGAAATAGAATTTGGATCTGTCTTTCTTTAAAAAAATAAAACTGATCTGAGTTTCACTGTTAATTATGAGCTAGTTTTCACATTCCGGACACACATATTTCTGACTGGCTGTCAAGGATTCTATAGCAATAAATTGCACACTGAGGTCTCTACTTCGATATAAAATTTCCATTTCAGAAAAAAAAATGATACCTCAGACATTGTATTTCAGGGTGATAATTGTACTTCTCAGGTGGTTAAAAAAAGATGATCTACAAATAATAATTAAAAGTTGTGCCCTAAGGGAATGTGGATGTCAGATATAGAACTAAAACATATGAAATGTTAGACTTGGGGCTTGACCTCGTTCTACTGTATTCAGTATCACAAATTCTAAGCATTATTTATGCTTCAATATTTCGAGGTGACAGTTGGAGGGTATATTAGGTAGAGGAAAGGAAACATTCCCGCTGGTGTATTAAACTACCCCTTTGACAACATAGCTACTTCTCAACGTTTTGAAAGTGTCAGGTTATTAACACTCATAGTTAATCCACACCCTCTGCACTTTTAGAGGCATATGGTTAGGGAAGGGGAAGACTTAGTAATTCATGCTCTACCCTGAAAAATGGTCAGAAGAGGTTCAAAAAGCATGTGTTCTAATCTGGTGATTGCCTGACCGTATCTTACACATAGATGTATTATGTTTCTTCTACACATTGATCAAACGTTTTAAAATTTGTTTCTCACTTAACAAATCAGAACATTTCAATGTGCGGACTTCTGGAATCTCCCTGTAGAGGCTCAAAATGTCTGACAATACTGATCCCACAGCCCTAACTAGCTTGGTCTGTCAGGAGCTGTGCTGGATTCCCTCCATGGCAGCAGGTTAAGAGTGCCTCAGTCCACCAAAATCTCCACTGGGTATGAATTACTCATTTCCTTTCTGCTACTCACCTCAGCCCTGCTCTTACTTGAGGTTGTGGGTGACTTTGATTCTGAAGGAAGTCCTGGCCCTACCTGTGTTTTCCAGTTCTAAATCCCAACTTCACAATATCAGGATTGGTTAACTACTGTAGTGTATATTTCATAGGCTCTGCAAAGAAACAGGACAAAGATGACCAACGTGTGGCCCGTTCCTCTAGGGAGTTACACTAGCTTCAGAGTCACACATAGAGAGGAGAGAAGGAGTTATGTTCCAACAGAAGCATGGACAAATTGCTCTGGGACCAAAGGAGCAGTGACTCATGGGGCTCTAAGAGAAGGCAACAGCTAAGTGGGCCTTGAAGATCAGACAGATGCTTTCTCTGTAGAAGGAGGAAGAGGGGCATTCCAGGGGAAAGAGACATAGTGAGCAGAAACAGAAAGGGGCAGAAGAGCATGTCTGGGGATTGATAAATAGCTCCTTACAAAAAGAGGGTGGGGAGAAGATGGGAGATGATGCTTGTTCCAGGCCATAACATGGAGTCCAGTCTTCAAGTGTTGAAATTTAAGTTCCTCCAAATGCAAGCTGAACTAATGACATGAGGAGAATCTTGCCTCTGGTTTAGCCATAACGCATTGGCACAGTGTGCCTCATAAGTCTTGTGAGGCTTTGTGACACATAGCTGAGGTCTGTGTTGTTTTTCTGATAGTTATTGCATTTTGTATGCCATGATGCCCCCCGGATACAACTATCAGAGGGTATCAGATGACTGCCAACGATGGCAATCACAGCATCAGTGTGCAGGTACTGTCTTTGCCATCACCATATGCTGCCACTTGAACAATAGGAATAAACAGATTATGTGGAGTTCATGTACTGCTGCCAACAGAATCAGTTGGGTTCCAAAGAGTGCTGGGGAATATCATTACTGTGGCTAGAGCACTTTGAAATTCAATTTGAGGTGATTGTTTCAAATGGAAAAAATCACATGGGCGGTGGTGGCATCAAGACAGGTGGCTCTGTGTATATGCATGGTGATGCTGAGAAAAGACAGCCAGTCGGTGGAGCAAAAATTTGGCTGGATGAGTTGAAGGTGATGGGATAGACAATTTATGTGTGAAAAGAGTAGCAATCTGTTGATCAGTTGTGCTGTGGAGACAGACTTGACTGGGTGAAGCAAAGATGAATATGGAGTACATGTTGTCTCACTGTGTGCCAATCTGAGGGTGTGGGCAACCACCCTTTGGAAGGAGTCAGATGACAAACTGCACCTGGAAATGCCCCGAGCAGTACTGTGATGCTCAAAACAAAGTACCATATGTCCAGCTTTCTAAAATGATGTCGTATCTTGTCACCATGGATCAAATACCTTTCTTCGTTTATCAGTCTGAACTGATCCAGAAGTGACTCAGTTAAGCTAGTTCATCCTCTGATTGTGTGCTAACAACTACAAAAGAGAATGAGACCCTAGCCCTAGTTGCCATCCTGATGACCTGGGGGATACTTACATCCAGAATGTTTATCATGTTATTTTGTTGTTTCTTCATTTGCCATTTCTACCAGATTGTGGGGCTTGAGGAAGGCAGCCATCCTTTCCATCATTTTTCCAAGACCCATGCTTCTCAAACTGGGGTACACTGGGTCTGGAAGTGTTCAGTGCCAAGGTGTATGGCAAAGTGAGAGTACCATTTTATGCAGAGATTTCAGAAACCAAGAGTTTCTAAATTAGAATGGGTGGCTATATCACAGTCACCAATCATATTTCATAGCACGCTAAAGTGAAACAGACCCTTCTGAGCAATTTTTGCTCAGGTTGGGCTTTCTTTTTTTAAAGCCCTTAGTACTGGCTTGGGCAACTGAAGTCCCCATTCATACCCTCTATTATAGAGAGTTCTTCCATAATTCTAGAAGCAATTTCATTAGCTTAGTACTTGATTATGGAAGGGAAGAAGTGAGGAGGGAGAGTTTGGTTATATTTTTGTATGAACAAGCTACTCAGGCAAAGTCAATCATCAAGCAAATGTCTAGATGGTCCTGTTATACATGCATGTTTCAGTGCCAGAAGCTCTACCTGAATGCTGGCAAGCTAATTCCAAATATAGGTCAATGGGGCTGAGTAGGAAGCACGGGTGGAGAGACACCATCCCATCCCTGTAATGGGTAAATACATACAGAGGGAAGCTTGTGTTATCTCCCAAATGAAGGGTGTCAAATGTCACTTGGTGATTGCCTTAGGAATTGTGCATACTTCTTGTTAATTTCTTCCCTGCCCCCATACATACTTGGGCCCAGAAGTAGATAGATAATATTGGTGAGCTTTTATATATCAACTTATTCACCTAATAAAGATTTGCTAAGTACTATATACTCCCAAATAGATACCCAATTATAATCTTGAGAATACAGATAACTCAAATATAGTAGTCAAAAATGCTTAGCTAAAAATGATGAGTTCCTTGTTTAGTATATCTATTTTGCATTATTCTCTAGGGGACCCAGAAACTCCTGTTAAGCATGGGGTCCTTTCATTCATCTATTATTATATGTGAAATTGTCACAAGTTCTGAGCAGAGGACACAGAAATGAAGAAAAGGGAAACAAATTCATGTCCCCAATACTACTGATAATCCTAAGAGAGATTTCCTTCTGTTTTCTTCTTCTCTCTCTTTTCTTTCTTAGTTACCTCTTCCTCCTTTGAAGTCAGACTATAACTGCTTATAATAGTTATTTGCTGGTAAATATAAAAACAAGTCTTCCAGGGTTGCTGTGGGTTTAAATGAAATAGTGGGATGTGGGCAAACCTTCAGAACAAGACTTGCCCAGTCAATATGGACATCCCTTATTCAGAAGGAGCTGAAGGGCCCACTTTGCTGCCCTCTTTCTGTGTTTTCTCTTGACCATTTCTCCCCTGCTTCAGATATCAAACACCATACCTGTGCAGACAACTCATGGTCTAGGTCCCCTATCATGACCATTCTTTGGAGCTCAAACTCCTGATTTTGATCTATTATGAACCAGAGAAGCTGTCATTACAACTATTTGACAAAGGAACAGTCATCTTCTTTGCCAAACCTGCTCTTCATTCCTTTCAAGTCTTCCTTGATGATGACACCAATTCTCCTCCATGGTAGCCAGGCTCAAGGTCAGGAACCATCTACCACATCCATATCAGAGGATTGCCTGTCAATGGTAACCACCCTTCCTTATCTCCATCCCTACATTCCTAACGCTAGTACAGCCCTTTATTATTATCCAAATGATAATAATAAAGGCCTACTGGTCAAACTACTCCCAGTCTATTAATAATTTCTGGCAGGTTATTGTTCCTAAAGCATGACTGTTCTGCTAAACCCTCCCAAGTTCTAATAACGCCCACTGGTTAAGTCCAATATCTTTGATGTGGCAGTAAAGGCTCTTTATGGACTGACCCCAGTCTGCCTTCCTAATCATTTTTCTACAACGTGGTCTCCCAGAAAAGATGGCCCTTGTTCCTAGTGTCTTAGTCCAGTTTCTGCTGCTGTTATAGAATACCAGAGGCTATGTAAATCATATATAAGTTTTATTTGGTTCACATTCTTGGGGCAGGGAAGTCCAAGATCAAGGGGCCACAGCTGGTATGGGACTTATTGATGATGATAAGAGAGGTAGGGGAACAGGTTAAACTTGCCATTTTATATCTAACCTGAGGTTAGTTATAACCATTATTTCTTAATAATGCCCTCAATCCACTTTTGAGGGTGGTGTCCACATGACCTAACTAACCCTGAAAGGTTTTACATCTTAATACCATTAAATCTCAACATGAGTATTTTGGAGGGAATGGTCAAATGATATCACCTGGCCACCATGTTCTTTCCTTTTCTCTTCTCTTCTCCTCTCCTCTCCTCTCCTCTCCTCTCCTCTTCTCTTCTCTCTCTCTCTCTCTCTCTCTCTCTCTCTCTCTCTCTCTCTCTCTCTTTCTCATCAAACACAAAGCTTTATATATAACATTTAAGCTACATCCCTTTGCAAAGGAAAGCAAGCACATCTGAGTTCTTTCTAACCTTCCATATCCAATGAGCAGTTTCATCATCGCTACAGAATAGGAGCATGTTATACATTAAACCAATGGTTTCAACATTGTATTTGTTTCCGTAAAATCCTTTTTTTGTTGTTGTTAAATTATTTTTTTATCCTAATTTGTTTTACATGAAGACAGAATGCAATTCATTTCATATTACACATATAGGGCACAAGTTTTTAAGTCACTTTACACAAAGTATTTTCACACCATTCGTGTCTTCATACATATACTTAGGGTAATGATGTCTAACTCATTTCACCATCATTTCTACTCCCTCCTTTCCCCTCCTTCCCCTTTGCCCTATCTAAAGTTCCTCCATTCCTCCTGTGATCTCCTCCCACATCACCATTATCTTTTCACCATTTGTTCACCATAATTGCTTTTCTCCCCCATGAAATAAATGCCCAATAGGATCTATCTTCAACAGTTCCTGAGTTGCCACCTCCTCCACTGTTCCCACCTAATCCCCATACCAAGGCATACTCTGTTCCTCCTCTGAGTGCACTTCAGGGATGCTTAGTAAACACCAAGTAAATGAGTAAACAAGTGAATGAACAAATGACCAAGTGGAAGACCATCTCATTATACAGCACAGACTGCAAAGGTAATCAACATGTTATCATTCCGGATGTTTCTTTCTGGAAAACAGACAACCAAATACCAATCCAGGAGCAGTAGCAGGAAAAATCACTATTTAGTATCCATGGCAACAGCAATAACAAAAAAAAAAAAAAACATTGCCCTGATATTGGCCTCTTGGAACTGTCTTTAATGTTTGGAAATTCATTCATAAAATCATTTTATTTATTTAAAGTGGCAATTTTATTCTGTTTCATTGGTATTTATGTCTGGCCTTAACGCCAGTGTGAAACTGTCTTGATTAGTGGGGCTTCAGGATAAGTTTTAAGATCAGTAAGTGATTTGTCCTTTTTTCCCAAAATTATTTTAGCTCTCTAGCTGTTATATTTATTTTAACTTCTAGTACTCTAATAAATCACACTTTTGGAGGGTGGGAATTATGAGTTAGTAGACTCAGTTAACTATGAGATGAATGGCCCTAGAAAAAGCCTTTAAATTCATGGGTTTGTTGACACAAGCTTCTATTTTCACTAGGATGTATATATTGCATGCATGAATGCATGTACATATTATAGATAGGTATATGCTTTTAAAAAAGTGGAACTCTCCACTTCTCTGCAAATTGGTGGCAGTGCTCAGGATTGTGTGCAATGATTGTTTTGTCCCAACCCTGGGCTGCTCTCCATGTGCTGGCCCCCATCACTGCTGGTAGGTAACTATGTGATATATAACTTGCAAGCAGCCCTGCTGTTTGTTACTGGCAATTAATCTCTCTGGTGCCTTTCTTCCATTCAGACTAAGCCTTTATGTTCTAAATCCAGCTATTCTACTGCTCCCCACTTGTGCTGTGTAGAAAAGACTCAGACTGACAGATTATCGCAGGGCAGTTAAGCATGTAATTGCTCAAATGAGTTAAAATCCCTTCAAATATCTGTCTTTGTACCTCATCACACCACTTCACGGACTCAAATATTTGACAATTGATGAAGATAAACTAAAGGGGCCTTCATTAGCTACCAACCACCGTGACAAGCTTCTTTCAGCGAAAGGCTGGTGAATTTTGGAACTATTATCTACTTAAAAACTGCAGGAAAGCAGAAAAATACTTTAGTGAACTTTAGAATAGAGAAAGCCAGAAGCTTCACATGGAAGCTGGGGTCAGGATAAAAAAACATAGTTTGCTAATCTAAGGCTACACTTGTTAAAAATGCAGGGGAAGAGAGGCTGATACACTTATCCAATAAAGGAAGGGAAACATTACCACGTTCTCATAGGCACCATCATTAATGGCTGTGTGTTAAATTTAGAGGTAATTACAGAAATGGAGAGAGGGTGGCAGAAATCCAGCATTGTGCAGAGACTGATCTTAGTGTGGGGTTGCCTGGCTGCCAGGAGCCACAACCCCCTACACTAAGTCAGGTGCTGCTCTGAGCAAGTGTCTTGAGAGATGCACGGAACTTTGCTGTGGCATAAACCCCAGCAAATCCTCTGACTTTCAGGGAACTCGCAGCTCTCATATTAAGCGGTTTGGATCGGATGCCAAGGAAAACAGTGCTAATGTGACCCTCAGGCATCAGGATATAGGAGGGTAGATGCAGACTTGAAGCGTGACGGCTTGTGCTTATGAGGTGGTGGGCAGTCTATTGCTCTATCTCCTCATCTATGAAATGGATGACTAACTTGAATTGCATATTATTATTTTCTGTGATGACTGAGAAATGTACTTGGTGTAAATATTGGTAATTACTTCATAAAATGGTATATCTGGAATTTTCCTCTCTACACTTCATACTTACTATGAACCTTAAACTTGTTCCCTTATTGAATAAAAATAAGAACACTAAAACAAACAAAAAAGTGAAAAAAAAAATTAAAATTCCATTTTCCTCTCTTGGGATTTAAGTTCCATGAGATTAGTTTGGATGGGCTGTCCTGATAGTGGTGACAATGGGACTCAATTTCCAAACAGTGTCCATGGTGGAGAACCCCTCAAGCAGGCCCTGACCAGACATGTCTGTCCTCATTAGTTAAATAATGTGACTGGTCAAATAACAATGGAGAATGAACATCTTTGAGTGAGTCCTAACTTTACTGGGAATCCTAGCATCTTATTATTGAATGTGATGTTGGCTATTGTTTAAACATAATTGGTCAAATTAAACATTTAAATAAGATGTTCAAAGAAGAAAATGACCTTAAACCATGTTTATCTTTAAATATTATGCAGTTTTTCTTTTATCATGTTCATTTTGTAATACTCTGTCACACACACACACACTCCATGCACACATACACACATATGTATGTATGTATGTATGTGTATATATATGTATATTTTCTGACTGCTCAAAAGTTCAGCCCCAGTTCTGATGTTCCTATGATTTGGTTTTGCTTTGACATGGGCCCCTGGAAAGCTCAGTATCTGAATGACTACTTTTTGGTTTTAGTGTGTAATCAATAGCCGAATGATCATGTAGGTTACTATGATATTTCATAAGCACAGCAATGTTAGTAATACAAGCAATATTGCAATGTCATAATATTTTAGTTTTTGTAAATAAAAGTATGTGGTATGTAGTTTTGAACCAATCTTTTCTTAAATTTTATATGTAATATTCTCTTTGTCAAATATAAAATAGTAAGATACTTCCCAAGAGTTAACACAGTATAATTAACTAATAAAATTATGTATATTTAAGGTATATATATATTAAAAAGAGTGGGTTAGCTAAATAAATTGGAACCTTTTGGGTGTGGACATAAAATATTAAAAACTGTAAAATTTTAATAAACAAGCAACAGAAATATCAAGATAATGTTGTAATTCCAAGCATCATAGATTTATTTGGGGCTAACATTCATAACATTAATCAAAATAACCTTTAGGAGCTATACTTATCCTTAGCTATTTGAACCCATTTAAGATAAGAGTTTCCTAGTAAAGGCACACTGAGACAATTTGTCATATCTTGTGAAACTGAAAATAGTATCAATTTTGCCAGCTTAAAAATTGTAGGAGAGAAAGAGAGGGGGCAGGGGATTAGCAAGGATGGTAGAATGACAGGCATCTTTATCCAAAGTATGTGTATGTAGTCATGAATTGTTGTCAACATACTTTATATACAACCAGAGATATGAAAAAATGTGCTGTATATGTGTAATAAGAATTGTAATGCATTCTGCTATCATTTATTTTTTAAAAAATCAATAAAAAAGAAAACTCAAAATTATCAATAATAGCAGTGATGATGATCATTTTCATTCCAGGCTAAGAACATAAGAGTATAAGAGAAAGAAATAAAAATCAAGATACTGCCCCAAGTACTTCTAATGACCTCAGGTGTAAGAGCCTGTTGGGTGTTACAAATTCCTGTGAAAGAAAAAGTGCTCAAAATTTTTTCCTAATTCTAGAATATCCTTAGTTACAATTTTGCACGGCAGGGGGCCATAAGTGTGATATGGCTATTTACAATCTTGAACAATTACTTTTGCTACACCAGAAGGTCAGATTTAAAATTTAAATCTAATGGAATTAAAACATTTGAAATGAACATTCTAAAATAAATTTCCATAATCCTTCGGTAGCCTGCTAACTTGTTCTCGTTTGTGGCATCAACCTTCAGTTTTCAATTCAGCCATTCTATACATTTAAACAAACACACACGCTGCTGTGGAATATCCACCTGTTCCTCTTTTATCAAGATTTATTCATTTCCTTTAAAGAAAAGGCTGTAGCTTTAATTGCTTCTTTGAGTATTTATTTAGGGCTTCATGTAGCTTTTTTCCCCCCTTTAGTCTCTTAATATATTCCCCAGGTGTATACTTTGAACTTGAATAGTGGGAGTTATTCTTTTAAAAATCTATTTTTTAATTTGTATTATTTTAATAATTGTGAGATGGGTCCTTACATTGCTGTCCTGTGCTACTTTGTAATTTAAGCCAAGGCCATTCTAGAATTAGAAAAAGATTTTGAGTACTTTCCTTCCACAGTCTGGAAGAGTACAAACAGGGTTATTTTCAGGGAGGATTATTATGTTCCTTCAAAAAGTTATTCACAACTCTTGCTAACGCAGCCCTGAGCACTTTTGTCCCTCAAGGCCTTGTGCATTTTCATGTGCTACCTAAGTCCCCATTTTTTTCTGCCCCAGCTCCTGTTGGCCACTCTGCTCTCAACGTACTATTTTCTATTTCATGGAACCAATACATAAATGGAATCCACAGCCACGTTTTCAATGTTATTTCCTGTGTTTTGGAAGCCTTTTATTTTAGTGTCTACTAATTGCAATTTTAGTTACTCTTCAATATTCAATTCAAATATTCCCTACCCTATGCAAGTCTAATATCCAGAGTGTACCTAACAAACCAGGGAGAGAAAGGTGAATTAGATGCTCATGCAATGCACTCTACTTCTGGTGAGGCATGTTCTTGATGTCTCAAGTGACATCATAGCAGGAACTGTAGGGTGCATCAGGATTTTGCACAGTTGCTGTTTCTAAACCACAACACCAAAAGATGGAACCAAGTGTTTATCAACATAATAATCACACAAGAGCAAGATCAATGCTGTTACTATGCCTCAGGTTCCTTGCGATATTCTCTGAATGTGGAATAAAATAGCACTCAAAGCACTATTTGCTAGATAAAAGAATATAAGTAAAAATATTGAATGGGCATGGGTCTAAGTAGTCTATGAATGCACTGAAATCAAGAGATTAATCTTAAGAGTGTAGTAAATCAGCAAATGCTCACACACAAATACACTATTTTTTCAGGTTATATTAGCCATTTCTTTCCCCTGCTGCTATTCCTTTTATTATTTTTAAGCTGTGTATAACAGTATAAATTAGTTCCTTGGAAAATAGTGGAATATGGCTTCAAAGTATCTTTTGAATTAAATATTATGTTCATATTTTTAACACAATTTATAATTTATGCAATTAAAATTACTAAAAGTCCTCTAATTATAAAATGTAAAAAAAATATGGGTAAATATCTAATCTTGGGTCAGTAATAAATCTTCAAACTAATAGCAAAGGCTTTTCTCTCTCAGATTGGAGCAGCATAGAGAAAATAAAAACTGACTCATACTAAATATCCTAAACTGATTTTTGATGAAGTAATTCAAAGGAGGGAGGAAGTCTTTGCAATAAATGGTGCCAAAGCCAGTGGAGACCAATGACGTGAGCAAAAAGGAAAATTTAAAAAAATTAGAAAACTATCTTTCTATATCTAACACCTTCTACCAACTTAATTCATATTTGATCACAGACTTATATGTGAAAATATAAAATCTCTTTAGAAAAAGTCTTTGAAATTTAAGACTGGGCAAAGAGGTCTCTCCCAGAGAGCACAGCCCATGAAAGAAACAGGTTGATAAACTTGGCTTTATTAACATTGACAAATTTCTCTTCTGCCAAAGATCCTGTTAAGAGGTTCTAAAGACAAGCTACAAACTTAAAAGCACGTATCTTATAATAGACTTGTGTCAAGAACACATAAAGCACTCTGTAAACTTAATAGTTAACAAAAAGCCAATTAGACTATAGATTCAGATGATATGAAGAGGTATTTAACCAAAGGATACGTGTATAAGACAAATGAACACATGACAAAATGTCCAACATTATTAATGATTGGAAAAATATGAATTAAGACCACACAGTGAGATAATAAGTATACTTTGACTTGAATGACTAAGATGAAAAATAGTGATAGAGTAACAAATATTTGCAAAAATGTAGAAAAACTGGATCACTCACACATTTATTTGTAAGGATATAAAATGCTATAGACTCCCTGGAAAAACAGGTTTGAAACTTTCCCAAAAATCTAGACATGGAACCCCATGTCCCAGCAATTGTACTCTTAGATATTTATTACAGAAAAATATATCCACTAAAAAAATTATTTGTAATAGCCCAAAACTGAGCAATACAGATTTCTATCAAGCAGTAAAATTCTAATTTATTTAATATGTTATACGTGACAGCAGAATGCATTTCAATTCATAGTACACATATAGAGCACAATTTTTCATTTCTTGGGTTCTATTCAAAGTAGAGTCACACCATTTGTGTCTCCATACATGTACTTAGAATAATGATGTCCATCTCATTCCACCATCTTTCCTACCTCCATGTCCCCTCCCTTCATCTTCCTCCCCTTTGCCCTATCTAAAGTTCCTCCATTCCTCCCATGCTCCCCCCAACCCCCATTACTGATCAGCATCCACGTATCAGAGAAGACATTTGGCCTTTTGATTTTTTGGCTTACTTCACTAGTATGATATTCTCCAACTTCATCCATTTTTACCAAAATGGTGATACATGTATAAGAATACTAACTAGCAAGCAAAAGAATATCCATTGATATATGCAAGAAACTAGATGAATCTACAGAAACTTATGCTGAGAGAAGAAAGCCAATACAAGATAACATGCATGGTCTCATTTATTGAACACTGTTAAAATAAAAAAAATATAGCTACAGTAAACACATTTTTAGTTGCCAGGCTTTACAGAAGGATGTGGTTCAGTAAAGAAGAGAGTACAACTATATAAAGGTAACATGGGGCGTATGTGTAGTGGTGGAAGTTTATGTTTCTTGACCATATCAATATTGATATCCTCATTGAAATATTCTATGTTTTTGCAAGATGCTCCCAATAAAAGAAACTATAATGTGTATATATTATCTTTATTATTTATTACAACTTCATATAAATATACAATTATCTCTAATTAAATTCACTAAGTAAAATTTGAATGTCTAAACAAAAAGAACATTTTCCTGCTTATAAAATTAAAGGCATGACAAAAATAGCATGGAGAAAAGGAGAGAGGAATTGGGAGTATATTAGGGTATGATTTTTTTTTAGAGAGAGAGAATTTTTTAATAATTATTTTCCAGTTCTCGGTGGACACAACATCTTTATTTTATGTTTATGTGGTGCTGAGGATAGAACCAGTGCCTTGCGCATGCCAGGCGAGCGCGTTACCGCTTGAGCCATATCCCCAGCCCTGATTTTTTTTTTTTGTTTCATTTTGTTTTTGGTACTGGGGATTCAACTCACCTAACCACTGAACCACATTCCCAGCCTTATTTTGTATTTTGTTTAGAGACAAGGTCTCATTGAGTTGCTTAGTGCCTCGTTTTGGTGAGGTTGGCTTTGAACTCGTGAACCTACTACATCAGCCTCCCAAGCCACTGGGATCACAGATATGTGCTACCATGCCCTGAGGGGTATGATTCTTTTAAAGGAAGGTAATCTGTTATAAGTTGAAGACATACTGTGAATCATAGGTCACCCAATAAAGAAAAGACACTAATAGAATAAAAATACAAATCACTAAATTAACTCAAATGAAGGCAGAAAAAGGGAGGAAGAAGGAATGAATAAGAGATTAGTAAAACTATTAGGAAGATTAAAAGTCAATCATTTCAAAAATTATGTTAAATGTAAATGGTTTAATCATACCAATTAAAAAGACAGGTTATCACATTTTGCAAAACAACAGGATGCAACCCTGTGTTATCTACAGAAAATCATTAAGAAGGGTTAAAAAATCAAATCCTGACTAAATATAGCATAAAAATGCTAATCAGAAGAAAGTTGAAGGGCTATTGTAATATCAGGGAAAGGAGACTTCACATAAGGAAATATTGTCAACAGATGAAGGAGAAATTTGTGTAATCATAAATGTATTGACTCCAAAAAGACAAACAGTTCTAGCCATTGGCATTCAAAATGCATGATAAAACTAAAAGGAAAACTATGTCATATTCTGGGAAATGGAACAGATTTTTAAAAATTTAAGATAATTAAAGTCATTCAAAGTAATTTTCATGAGCATAACTTAGAAATCAACAATAGAAAGGGGTCTGGAAAAATCTCTGAAAATTTAAAAATAAAGTAATATTCTCATAATTAACCCATGGGTGAAAGAGGAAGTTACCAGGAAAAACAGATAATATTTTGGGTGAAATTGAAAGAAAATGTCCAATTAAAGATACAAAAAATCTGAACAGACATATCATCAAAAAAGAAATACACCTGGCAAATTAGCCTAATATACTCAAAATTATATGTTATTAAGGAACTACAAATTGAGGAAGTGAGAGACAGAGAGAGAGAGAGAGAGAGAGAGAGAGAGAGAGAAACAACTATAAACCTGTAAGAAAGGTAACATCATCAAATGTTGACAGGATTGTGGAGCAATAGGAACTTTCAATTATTGCTGGTGGGAATAAAAAAATGGCACAGTCATTTTGAAAAACAGTTTGGCAGCATGTTGCAAAATCAAACACACCCTGATCTCCTTATGGTAGCAACCATGCTTATTGGTATTTACTTAAATGAATTGAGCTGGGTACAGTGCACATATTTGTAATCCCAGTGGCTTGGGAGACAGAGGCAGGAGGATGGTGAGTTCAAAGCCAGCCCCAGCAATTTAGTGAGGCTCTGTCTCTAAACAAAGTATTAAAAAAAAGGCTGGGGATGTGGCTCAAAGATTAAGTGCCCCTGGGTTCAATCTCTAGTACAAAAAATAAAAAATTGAAAAACTATGCTGTGCTCATACCTACCCTACAACAAAAATGTAGCAGCTTTCTTCATAATTACCAAACCTGAAAGCCACTAAAATGTCTTTTAACAGGTGAATGGATAAACAGTCTGTGGAACACATACAATGGAATAATAGTGATGAAAAAGCAAGAAGTTCTCAAGTTAGGAAAAGACATGGGCAATCTTAAAATACATACTGCCATCAAAAGGAGTCAATCTGGAAAGGTTCTTGCTGTATGTTCTAATGATATGACATTCTGGAGAAGACAAAACTATGACACAGTAAAAAGGATATGAGGATGCCAAAAGTTCAAAGTAGGGAGTTGGATAAATAGGGGACATACAGGGGAGTTTCAGGGCAGTAAGAAAATTTTGTATGATAATGGTGGATGCATTACACATTTTTCAAACTCTGTAGAATATGTAAAACAAAGAGTGAACTCTAAGATAAATTATGGACATGAGTGAGCCTTAGCTAATAGTCATGTATTATTACTGACTCATCAATTGTAACAAATGAACCTCACTAATAGAAGATTTCAAAAATAGAAAAAAACTGGGGTAGGGGATGAGAGAGTATAAAGGGAGTCTCCCTATATTATTCACTCAATTGTTTTGTAAACAAAAGTTGCTCAAAAAATAAAATCTATTACAAAAACTGTGATATGTAATTGAAACAGCATTTATATAAAAATGTGTAGAATGGAAGACTATATTAGAAAAAAGGAATATAAAGTTTTAATTTAGGAGATTAAAAAGAGAGAGAAAATTATACAATTATCAACAAACTGAATACAGTATCATGTAAAAGGTACAATGTGTCACAACCAAGCAGTGTTTATGCCAGCAATGAACAGCTGATTCAAAATCAACCAATGCAATTAGTCATATTAATGGAGTACAAGAGAAGCATAAAATTATTTTGATACAAAAAGTCATGTGGAGAAGTTTAGCATTCTTTCATGAAAATAACACCTGATAAACTAAAGTTAGAAAGAAACTTCTTCAGTGTGAAAAAAGACATCAGTGAAAAACCAACAGCTGGCACCACACTTAGTCATGAGGGACTGAATGCTTTCCCCCTAAGATGGAGAAGGCATCAAGGTGTATATTCTTATCACTCTAATTCAATATTATTAGAGGCCCTTTCTAAATAATGCATTAAGGCAAGAGAAAGAATAATAAAAGCACACAGAATTTTAAAAAGAAGAAGAAATGATACTATCATCACTCATGATTGACATGATTGACATAGAAAACCCTAAGGAATCTGTAATTGAGTCACTGGAATTAATAATGACTTTAGCTGAGACTCAAGGTATAAGTCAATACATAAAAATCAATTGCACTTCTACATGTTAACAGCAAAGTAGAAATAAGAATTTTAAAACTAGGACCATTTATAATAAAATTTTAAATTAATTAAATTCTTAGGGCTACATACATTATAAACTTAGAATTTGTATGTTGAACAGTATAAAATATTGATAAGAAAAATCAAGGAAGACCAAAATAGGAAGACATACCATTTTCATCTATCACAATTCTCAATTTAAGATGTCAATTCTCTCTAAACTGATCTTTAGATTCAGTGCAATCAAAAATCAAAATCCCAGCAAGACTTTTGATGTTATTGTTGTCTTTGATAGAAATTGATGAATAGGTTTTACAAATTTATATGAAATAATAAAAGGCCTAGAGCATCAAAATATTTTGGAAAAAAAAGTATGAACTTAGGGGTTTCACGGGATATTATCTGCGCATACATGAACTTTGACTCATGCCATGCACTATATAAAAAAAAAATCAGCTCAAAATGCATCATATCCATAAATGTAAAACCTTAAACTATAAAATCCATGGTAAAAATATGGAAGAAAATCTTTGTAAGTCCCTAGGCAAAGAATCTCATTTGCAAAATGAAAAATATAAATCACACCAGAAAAAAAATGATAAGTTATACTTGATTACATTTTTAAACTTCTGCTCTTCAGAATATACTGTGATAAAAATGTAAAGCCAGACCACAGGATGGGAAAAACGTGTTTGCAAACACATATCTGATAAGAGACTTATATCCAGAATGTATAAAGAACTCTAAAAGCACAATATATAAAAAACAAAACTCCTAAAATAAAAAATGGGTGGAAGACTTGAAAAAATTGCATCACTGTTGCCTTTTCTTTAGAAAAGATGTGGCTAATGCATAAGATGTGAGAAGCTGCTCAACATCATATTCATTGCAAAAACAAGTTAAGGCTGCTAAGATATCACCACAATCTATCAGAATGAACTAAACTAGCAACAGCAAAAACCCCAACAATACTTAGTGTTGAAAAGCCGCTGACTGAATAATGGAATTTTCATAAATGTCTTGTTTATGTGATCATTGCAATGCAACTTTCTAAGGAATACCAATATTGGTGGAAAAGATGGTATCTTTAAAAGTTAAAAACAATTAGCCATCCTACTCTTAGGATTTATTATGAGGAAATGAATGTATACACTCAGACAACCACCTATATTTGAATGGTTATGGCAAATTTCATAATCACCAAATCTGGAAATAGCCCATCCATGTTATCAGTGAATACATGAATTACGTACACAGAGTAGAATACTATTTGGCAATAAAAAGGAATAAATGACTAAGACATTCCACATGAATCAATTTCAAAAAAACAGAGATAAGTGAAAAATCAGACCAAGAAGGTTAAGTGACCACCGGCAGACATCATATCTGTTTCAGGAAAATTTTCTGTGCAGTCACAACACATTCATGTGTGGACACTTTGGGTCAAACCTCACATTCATGCTTGAGAAATTCACATTTCTTGAGAAAAACACTTTACTTTGGAGTAAAGAAGACACAGTAAATGAATGTTTGTTATCCTGCATTTAGAAATGGAATAAAATATTTTGCAAAGAAAGTACTGTGACTCTCTCTCTACTCAGAATAACTTGAACTTTTACCCTCTTCCTGAAGTTAATCACACTTGATCTCTTGAGAAAAAATGTTTTCAATGTGAAACAATACTCCACTGAGATTTAACAAACTCTATTTTAATTGTAATTGATTTATACCAAAAGATAAAATGAGTTAATTAGAGCATGCTATTAGAGTTATTGGCAGGGGAATATATTTGATACAGCTAGCAAAGAGTGGGCATGAGATGGAATATTATTTTAAAGTCTAAAACAAAATAAAATTTAAATCCTAAGATTATTCATTTAAAAATCCACATAGGTCTTTATATTATCATTTTTTTTCTTTTTCAATATATTTTTCATATCCAGAACACATGAAGTTTTATTAAAATTACTACGCCACCTGTAGGGTCAATGACAACTGTTTTACAGAAAATTCTGTGTAAGCTATGTCTTTGAGCATATGGAAGCCTCCTTATTAACAGTTGTTACTCAACTACTGAGGTTGCAGGAAGGGTGCTTCTGCTTCTTTGTTGTCCTTATTTTGGGGGGTTTTCTCTCTTTCTTAATTATTTCCTATGCACTCATTTTCTTACCCAAGGACCATGAGCTGCAAGGAGGGGTAAAAGCCAGAACTACAGTTTTAGGAGTGGAGTAGGAAAGGCCTTCACAGAAGCAGAAAAATTCCCATTTGGCAATCTGAGCAATGCTGTGTCTTGCTTTCCTCCACAGGCATAATAGGCACCCTGAGATAAATATGTAGTCTTACTAGAAAATGACTCTTTAAAAAATAGAAATGTAGAAGGAGGAATATTGCGTACAAAACACTATGTAGAGATCACTGGCTGACTAATAAAATGGCCAAGTCAAAAACAAAAATGAGGGATCTGATGCATCAGAGATTATTTAATGGAATAAAGAAAATTTAAGAGAAATTCAGGAGAGAATTAAAAAGAGCAACACAAGAACAATGAGGAGGAACTACTTAAATACTTATAATTCAGGTAGAGATACAGATATCAGGTGAACATGCCCATATCTAGATATTTTGAGTGGATTTTGACTTTGAAGTGAAAGCCATAAAACCATTTGAAAGAAAAAGCAGAATATCTACAAAGGAAGTAAGGAAAGGTTGAAATCAGATATCACAACAGTTATCCTGAAGGTCAGAACATAACAGATTAAGATAAAAAAATAGAGACTCCAAATTTTAAATTTGTTTAAAAATTTTTTTTGTAGTTGTGGATGGACAGAGTGTCTTTATTTGTCTTTATTTTTATTTTATTTTATTTTTTTATGTTGTGCTGAGGATCAAACCCAGTGCCTCACATATGCTAGGCAAGCAATCTGCCACTCAGTTACAGCCCCAGACCTTAAATTCAGCTTTTATGTTCATTTCTAACATTTAAATATGAGAAATGAATATTTGAAGAAGTAAACCTATTTTAAGAGATGAAACATTTGATGAAGTTTGTCACACATCAGCTATCTTTAAGGGAACCCTTGGGGACATACTCCAACAAGATGAGAAATGAATTCAGGGAGAAGTAATGACAAGTGGATGAAAGATCTAAAAATGTAATAAATTATACTGTTGTCTAAGAAATAAGTGAAACATGTCATTAAAAACATGGTACTAAAAGTTAAGGAAATACCAATCTGTAAGATGGGGATTGAATGGTGGAGTAGGAGAATGATGAAAGTGGATAATATCTTTTTTCATTTAACTAGGAAGACATGGCTCTTGATAAGACTTCAAAAACTGAGGAGAAAGGTTGAAATCAGATATAATTTCAAATAAATCAGATATAATCATATATAAACCATCATAATAAATCATCAGAGTAAGTTCCAAAATACCAACGATAATAGATGAATTAAATGCAACTTAAATGTAGGCTCAGAAATTTCAGAAAATGGAAGAACTTACCTTATACATGCTGTTGCATGACAGAAAAATTGAAACATCTGTCCCATTCATTATTTTGGAGTTTGCATAAGCTAAAACTCCATCAAGTCAGCATCAGAAAAGAAAATCATAGGCCCCCTAGTCTGAATACTCTATGAAGAAATAGGATTTAACCAAGAAACTTGAGAATAGTTAGAACAAAAAAATAATTTAAAAACATCATTCATCATTCATGGCCCAAAGAAAAAATATACAATTAACTAAAAAATGAAAAAAAATATACTAAAAGGTCTATTTAAAAAAAAACCTAGAAAATCCTTATATTTAATAAACTTCAGAAATATTTTCTTGAAAGGCTGAAACAAGATAAACATTCTTACTATAACTACTGTATCTCACCTTGGTATTAGGAGTACTAGATATGAACACTGTTGGTAGGAATATAAATTAGTACACTCAACTATGAAAATTAGGTCAGAAAGTTTCCAGAAAGACTATGAATGTATCTGCCTTATACTGGAGCTATACTACATCTCAGTATTCATCCAAAAGAATTAATGTCAGCACACTATAGAGATACATGCATACCCCAGGTTTATAGCCATATAATTCACAAGAGCCAAATCCTGGAGTCCCGCCTAGGTGTCCACTTGCCAACAGATGAATGGACATAGAAACGTGGCATATATACACATGGTATATATACACAAGGGAGTTTTATTCAGCCATAAATAAGAATGAAATTATGTCATTGCAGGAAAATGAAACTGGAGAGCGTCATGTTATGCGGAATGAGCCAGACTCAGAAAGTAAAATGTTGTGAAGGATGAGAGGGCAAAAGGAAGTACTGAGAAATGAATTTGATCAAATTACATTACATGCATGTATGAATATGTCACAATGAAACCCTCCATTGTGTGTCATTATTAAGCTCCAATAAAAAAGAAAAAAATAAGAACATAAATGAAAGGAAGCTGTTTAAAGTAGGAAAAAGAAAATTATTTTTGCAATTATATTTATGTATAAAATTTAAAAGTATCAACTGATAAATTATTGGAGGTAATAAATGCTTGGTAATCTTGATTCAAGGTCTATATACAAAACTTAATATTTTAATTATGTTAGAAATAGATTAGAAAAAGTTATAGTAAACATGGTATTATGTAAAATGGCAGAAAAAAATCATGACTGACATAAGAATTAATTATACAAGTAATGTGTAAGATTTTTATGGGGAACAATATACAATTTTAGTAGAGGGCACAGAAAAAGCACCATATAAATGGAGATATATATCATTCTCTGGAAGAGATGGCAAGGTTGTAAGGGTGTTAATATTTTCAGATTAAATTATAAATTTAATGCAGTCTGAAAAGGAACTTTTAGGAAACTTTCAACATTTTTATTAGATTTACAGAAAATTATAAAACTTTAGGAAACTTTGAATTCAAAGAAGAGCAAGGATGTGGGGGCTGGTGTAAAAGGTAGAATTAACAGCCTGGTTATTGCACAGTTCAAACCACACAAGTGCTTTTCTTTCACATGAAAAGATATGAAAAGAATGCAGGTGTACAAAATTGAATCAGAATAGAGTTCAGAAATAAATCCACGTGCATGGGAATTTGGCAACTGAACTTTATCAGGTTTCAAAAATCAGTGAAATAAATGAAAAAAAATGGATCACTTTTTTCTGACTTTATACTATACATGCAAATGAATTCTAGGTGGATTAAGAAGCCTAAAAACTTGATATAAAGAAGTATAAGAAATTATTTCACTATCCCTTCTTTTAAATGAGATTCAAACAAATTGTAAACCATCAAACAAAAATTAATGGTCTTGGCTAAATCACAAATATTTTTATTCAACAGAGGCCACCACAGAGGTTAACAGATGTATACATGACTGGGAATA
Organism: Marmota monax; assembly: GCF_021218885.2. Classification (NCBI taxonomy): domain Eukaryota; kingdom Metazoa; phylum Chordata; class Mammalia; order Rodentia; family Sciuridae; genus Marmota; species Marmota monax. Next base: position 18,450,600 of record NW_026692254.1, on the reverse strand, counting down.
AAATTTGTTTTCAACATTTGTCAAATGATAAATTTAACTCTAACATGAAAATATCCTGATATTCATAAAGGGGAAATAGGTACAAAATAGTAATGGAAAATTTACAAAGATGAATCCAAAAGCTAACAAGCATGAGAAAGACGATACTTATATTCACTAGTAACAAAAGAAGTGAACTCAAAGCAACTTTGATATGACACGTGTACAGTGGGAAAGTTTGATATGCTCAAGTGTTGATGGAGTATGGCTATGACAATGCTGCTTGTGGGAATGCAAATCCTCATTTTAGATGGCAATTGGGAGTATATATTGAAATTGAATGTAACTATATGATTCAGGTGTCCTATTCTTGATTAAATACTCTTGAGAAACATCACATTTATGCACAAGATGATATGTACGGGAATGTTGTCCCAGCACTATTTCTTAAGGGAAAAAGAACAAACCTAAGTTTCCATCAATAAGAGAAGTGATAAATGCAAAGAATGTGGAATACGCGTGTGATGCAGAACTACACCACAGATAAGATGAAACTGACATGTAATAACATTCAGGGATCTCAAATACATAATTGTCTGAAAAAGTGGGAAATAGAATAAAGTATCTTTTGAAATAGCATGAATAAAATGTTACAAGCACAAACAATGCTTTTTATTCAAGAATACAATGTAAGAAAGGAGGTGCAGAAGGGGCTGTATCAAGTACATTAGAAAGCGTGCTTACAGGGGTATTTGGCTGGCATAGAGAATGCTTGGGAATTCACATGCCAAGGTTAATTCTTCAGGCACTAAGATCATGGGCTTTGGTGCTATGCCTGCTTTGCTCTGGACCCAAACCTCTGCCACATGACAACTCAAATGTCTTTGTCCCATTCTATGAGCAAAATTTACTTTTTTCCTTAGAGAAAAAAAAGTAGTTTTATTTATCTCAAGGAAACACAGTCATGAATAAATATTCTCAGCAAGTAACATGGCTGGGCTCATAGGCATGGACCACCTTGCCTGGCAACACTTGGTTTTAAAAACATTTTTCTCTTTTATTATTTATTGAGTGTCTAATGTATGCCAGATTCTTCATACATATTTTCTGATTCCATAAGGTGGTACTAATCATCTTCATTTTACTGGAAGCATGATGGAGGCTTCTCTAGTTTTTGTAGTTAAGTTCCATAGAAGGAGATTACATTTATTCAACAAATATTTTTGAATGCCTAGCACTAAAGATATGACTATTTTGTGCTTGTTTAATATTTATCTATAAATTATATACATTTTACTGCATATTAAAAGCATTTTATTCTGACATATGCATATGTTTGCTCCGTTTCAACTAATTTACTCAAGAAAACTAGGAGGACAGTTTTTTATTCTCAAATAATTGGCTCTTTGGTTGTTGTTTTTCTTAGGGCTCCTCTGTGTCCTTTCTTTCCCTATGTTCTTTACCATTATGGACCTCTCTCTGGGACATTCTCCAAGTTTCTTTGATTATTTTAGCACTGGCTCTCAGACTTCCCTCTCCGTCATGTCTCTCTTCATGATTATTCCACTTCAGACTCAAGAGCCCCGACTTCCTCAGTGCAATGATGCACATGTTAATGCCACTTCATATGAGCCTGATTTTGGTAAGTTCTAAAGAATCTTTCCCACTTCTGAATCTAGAGTCCAGCACATTCCATTTCTGATGACATATTTATCTGTTACTTTGCCTATAGACTTCTGTCGACTGAGCCCACAACTACTATTTAATTAATAAACTTCTTATTTGCCAGGGACTGGTCTAGGCTCTTTGCAATCTATCTTAGTGTATCTCCACAACAACCTGTCCCACCTGGTTCACAGGTGGAAAGAAATGGTATTTGACACAAGATTAATGTAACTCCAAATAGAAATTTATTATCTATGTTTTAGCACCTCTTGCCCTCCTTAGTTCATACTCCTGTTTTCTCCTTTATTTGTCTCTTCCCTGCCAGCAGGTGCTCCAAATGCATTACTGGATCTTCATAGCTCCTTCCTTCTTGGCTTCTCAGTGATAATGCTGACACTCCTTAGTTCTAAATAAACTACGTTTGCAGGTAGCCATTGCTGTAAAACATCTATTTTTAGATTGCATTCCAAACTTGGGTTCTAAAATGGATAGACTGGGTTGGAAGATGCCTTCACAAAATGATAATAGAACAGTGGCCTTATTATATGTAGCAGGGCTGATAGTTACTTTTGGAAGAATTTGTTATATACAACAATTTTTGTTACACATTTGGGGAACATTGTGCATAAATGAAGGATGGTAGAAGATGCACTCATGGGCTGAAACTATATTTAAAAGCAACCAGTGTAGAAAACTGCATGGCTGAGATTATGAGTTTCACAAACTGAAACATTTCACTTGAGCATTACATCTCTTCTTTGTAGAAATTTGACTAGCTTAATGTCCTAGCTCAACCTGATATTCTTTATTTCCTTTAAATCACATTTGATCCTCTCATACAAGCAGAAGGTAAACTTTTTCCTACCGTATTAAGAAGTTTTCATTACTATCCTCCTCTTATGTCATAATATTGGTATCTTCTTTCTTCCTGATAATGTGTGTTATTTTTCAGAGAATCACAGTTTCTTATTACTTACATAAGAAAATTCCTGCAAATGGGTTGATAATCCTGGTCCTCCGTGCTCAGCAATCCCATTCACAATACCTTCTCCTCAACTTCATCCTCACAATTTCTGTCTGCTGATATTCTTGCCTTTGCTTGGTGCAGCCTCTGTTTGGAATAAATGTGCTGCTCCTACATGGTGTCAATGTGACCCTATGACAGACACTTTGATCTCTTTCCTTCCTTTGTAAGTAATTTCTCTTCTATGTTCTTATGACCTAGAACCTGTGCTTTTGCTTTCTTCTAGCTCTCAAATAGCACATTCTTCTTGTCATAGAGATAAGTCACATACATTACTGTCACTTCACCACTACATAACATACACTTAGGTATACTCCAAGTCTTATTTCTCTTTGCATCCCCATAGTTCCTGTGAGAAAATGCAGTGTCTGCTTTAATACCCTTCTGGGCCCAAGGAACAGGCTGTTGTGATGACTATGGACTAGATGTGGCTCCTAGAAGGGCACAAACTTCAAAACACAGAGCATCCCAGCACATTGGGCATCTCTCTTCAACACAAGTGTTCCTCACAGAAGTTTCCATGCCTGTTCATCAGTTATTCTTTTTAAGCCTCTGAGTGACAAGAGTGAGGAAAGGTGACACCCCAAGCAGCTATAGAAGCTCCCATGGTTTGGGAGCTCAGTATTTTAAGTAGGAATCAATATGTCCTGGAACACTTTCTGGGTATGCTCTCCATGTCCCCGAAAGGTTCCCATAATAAGAATCACAACAGTGGGATACACCCAGGGCATTTGTACTTCCTTTTATTTGGATGCAATTCCTCACTGAAGGGTCTCTTTTACCATAAGTGATATCACTCACTACCAGCTGACATGCTAACTTTATCAGGTATCACAGAAGAATAGTCAGAAAGTTAATTCAATGCCAAATGTGCCTAAGATGGCAGAAGAATGGTTTTGTTACCTTTTAGTTATAGAAGAAAAAAATTAAAGTATATTGAGTATCCATTATAGTAGATGGTCTTCATAGATTGTCTCTTTATAGTTTTACAGTGATTCCAAAATATATTCTTCATACACATTTTACAAATGAGGAAATTATGGTCCAGAGAATTTTTAAATAACATCCAAGATCTCATATGAGAACCAGCAAGGTATACAGCCAGACTTTAAATTATTGTCTGTCTGGCTTTAAAGTTTGTACTCTTTTTCTGTCCCATGATGATTAATTGATAGACTGAAGATATGCAGTGAATATTTGTTATTGTATGAAATCTTCATTTTTGACTAGGTTAGTGCCCACATCTGCATTATTTTGAATTGGGTCTTCTCTATGCCAACATTCGGATGAGTTTGTTATGTGATGGGTCATCTCTGAAATCCAGGGTACTTGATAAGATATGATGCCTACTTTTGAAATGGTTGAAGAATAAGTGGTAGGAATATAAATTTCCATTAGTTCCTATCAGTCAGGGCAATTACTCTGTGCTCACTTTCTTTGGAAATTAAAAGGATGAGATTTAATGATCTGCAAGTCCTTTCCTACCTTTACTATCCTGTAAGAAGGAAGTCTGAAAACTTTGAATGAAGTTTTTGGAATGAAGTTCACCATTTGACCCAGCTATCCCACTCCTCAGTTTAAAGTTTAAAGAACTTAAAATCATCATACTACAGTGAAGCAGCCACATTAATGTTTATAGCAGCTCAATTCACAATAGCTAAACTATGGAACCAACCCAGATGCCCTTCAACAGATTGTGGTACATATACACAATGAAATACTACTCAGCCTTAAAGAATGAAATTATGGCATTTGCAGGAAGATGGATGGAACTAGAGAATATCATGCTAAGTGAAATAAGCCAATCTGAAAAAATCAAAAGTTGAGTGTTTTCTCAGATAAGTGAATGCTGATCCATAGTGGGGGATAGGGAAGAATGAAAGAACTTCGGTTGTGTACAAGGGAGTGAAGGGAGGAGCCTGGGATTGTGGGGGTAGGAAGGATGGTAAAATCATATACATGTATGATTAAACTTCTGGAGTGACTCTGAACCATGTACAGCCAGAGGAATGGAAGTTGTGCTCCATTTGTGTACTATGTGTATGCATTCTATTATAAAATAAATAATATAAATAAATATGAAGGAAGTCTAATTGTTCTGCAGTACTTGCCATGCCTAGGTGGCCAATCAAGAGGCAAAAAGGAAAGCAGCTGAATGACTCTTTCCTTCCTCTCTCTCTCTTTCTTCTTCTTCTTCTTCTTCTTCTTCTTCTTCTTCTTCTTCTTCTTCTTCTTCTTCTTCTTCTTCTTCCTTCCTTCCTTCCTTCCTTCCTTCCTTTCTTCCTTCTCCTCCTTCTCTTCTTATTCTCTGCCTCTTCCTCTTCCTCTTCCTCTCCTTCTCCTTTGTTTTTGATGAAGGGACCTGACCAGTAACCTCTTGCTTCTGGGACAAGACTCAGGTTTATACAGGACATTTAACAAAGATGATTTTCAAGGTTACATAGTTTTGTGTGTGTACATGTCTATGAGAAAAGAAAGCACAGCCACAAGTGGATCCACCATACAGTAACAGAAAAACTGACTCTGCAACACAACCCAAATCTCTAGGGAGTACTGCAGCATATGGTGCTTATTTTTTTTAAGTTTTGCATTTAAACTTATAATTTGTTTTAAGTTATTGCATAACATGTACGATTTGTGTCAGTGTTTTTCTTTTTTTTATTGGTTGCTCAAAACATTCCAATGATCTTGACATATCATATATCATACATTTGATTCAAATGGGGTATGAATTCTTATTTTTACCATGTGTACAGGTTGCAGGATCACATTGGTTACACAACCACGTTTATACATACTGCCATACTAGTGTCTGTTGTATTCTGCTGCCTTTCCTATCCCCTTCCTATCCCCTCTCCCCACCCCTCCCCTCCCATCATCTCTCTATCTACCCCATCTACTGTTAACTCATTTCTCTTTCTTTCCCCTTTCCCCTCACATCCTCTTATATGTAATTTTGTATAACAATGAGGGTCTCCTTCCATCTTCTGTGCAATTCTTATTTTAAGGTGTGTTACCTTTGCTATATAAAAGAGGGGGAGGTATATTCATAAGTGAGAAAATAAATTCACAGGCAGAGAGGACCACACAACTGAATGTTCTACAGTGAAACATCCAAAGATATTTCTGTTCCCATAAGGTCCCTTCTTAATTTTCAGAAAGTCATCTAATTATTTTCAATGGGTTGTAAAATAATTGTTCATCCAAATACCTGGTGTTGTAAAAGCCTCTCTTAAGTGCTCTGAAGCAGCAATATTAGTTTCAATTGAACATTAATCCAAAGAGTAATATTTCACTCTCTTAAACTTCAATGAAATGCACCAGTAGGAAATGCATCTTCAATATCCCATTCTACATCCTTATTCTAAAACTGTGTCCTGGACATGGATCTCTTTTCAAGTCCATTCTTAGTTAATTATTTAAGATTTTATGCTCATAAATAATTCAATTTTTTTAAAAGAATCACATTTGTTCTAATTGCCTCTGTAGAATAGATAGCACATCCTAAATTTGGGGGGTTTCCTCATACTAGGTTTAGATTTCATAAATATTTGCATTTTTATGGAATCCAATACACCAAGACGTTCATGATTCAAATTTGTAAGCAGCAAACTTTTGCTATTCCAGGCGTTTATATAGACATCTATGGTTGACTGAGGTCCTAATTGATCTGCCTCTACTATTGACATACTACTGTCAATGGGAGTGCCGAAAAAGATTATTGAATATGCAAATTAACAAGTCAATATCTGACATTATAGCAAGCTCAGATTTGACTATATGCTAATTCAGTACAAATTTACTTCAGTTCCTGCTGTGTGGCTGTACTGAATTCCAGTATGTGGTGCAAAAATGGCAGAGATGCCTAAGACATAGTGCTTACTCTCATGATATTCATTGTCAAACAAGGAAGATAAATGTGTGATAGGTAATTATGATTTTTAGAAAAATCTTCTAACAAAATTCTATGTTGTCCAATGTTTTGTGGAAACACAAAGTATATGGCTGAAAGCAGGCTTTTATCCTATTATCTATAGTTATTTTCATCCTGATACAACATAAATATCGCATGTTTATCCTGACATCAGGAAAGCAATCAACATTTCCCTCATTTCTTGTCTTCTAACCATTACAGTGTCAGTTCAGAAGAACAACAGTTCCAAAATCTGAATTCAGATGAGGCATTTCCTAAATGTCTTCTTGTATTTTTCTTCTTCTTAAGTTTGGGGTCCCAGTGAAACTTCCTGAGATTCCGCAGTTATGTGAGGAGAGTCTGAGCACAGTTCTGGAAGACCCTAGCCTAGGGAGCACAATCTCTCCTTCTCATGATGACATGTGGCAGTGTTGATTGGGACCTATAAAAACCCCTGGTGAGCAAAAGATTTTTAATTTTCTTCCACAACCCAGACCTATTTCCAAAAATCAAAGGTTTAAAAGATATAAAGATTGCTTTTTTTAAAAAAAGCCATGAGACTTTTTTTTTTTTACTTTAATAGTTGAAGTCATGCATAGCAGCTAGAATTAGATCCACATTCAGACCCCCTGAACTTGTCAAGAGAAGACTTTACTTCTCAGTATTCCCTCTGCTCCAGGCTCTTGCAAATGCTGGAGACAGATATCCATCAGACAGAATCTGCTCTTGACATTTCTTGCAACACATGAAGTATGTGTTGCAGGTGCCCTGGAAGACCTATCTCAGTGTTCACTGGGGACAGAAAAAAATATCCAATAGGCTATTGGAACTGGGAAACTGAGTCCCATGAAGCTCATATACCCTGCACTGCTTAAGACAACACTCCTTATTAATGGAAGAATAAAGTCATTTTCTTTGCCCTCCCATTAAGATTTATCATCTATGTGTTCCTAAGAGAATGTGAAGCAAAATCAAACCTGGCTTGAGGAGAGTTACAAAGCAGTTGGTAAATGAAAACAAGATCATTCTCTTAGAATTTTAGACTCTATTTGTTAAACTTTTAGAAGTCTGTTTAAATATTCACTTTGACTATGCTTAGTAATCAAAGTGTTTTTAAAAAAAATATTCACAAGATAGATATCTCAATTTTTAACCATTTGACTAAAATATCTTTTTTCAATATATTTTCTTAGGATTATGAAAAATATTTGGGGTTGGGGTGTGTGTAAATTATTTTTTAAGTTAATAAAACTTTGGAGAAGTGATTACTTCAAACAGTTTTAAGGGCAAAAAGATAACATGAAATATGTGAATGCTGGATTTTAATTCGGTTCTGTTTCGCCCTTCATCATTATGATATAAAAATCATTCATGCATTTTTATCAAATTTCATTTTACACTGTATTAACCATCTGTTAGATGTCTATTTTGATGCATAGCTTTTTCCAAATTCATCATTTAAGAACATCTCTAAATTGCAAATTTGCAATGACAATTAGAAAATGACTGACTGAAATGCACTGTGGAAATACGGAATTTTGGGTTTTGGCCACAGGATGATGAAAATGGAAGACTTGCACAATGTACTTCTGGTCTGTCCTCTGGATTTCTAGCAAGAACTACCACCCTGGGAAACACAATTAAACAGAACAGGACTAAATACTTCACCAAGAAAATGTGATTGTGTGTGGTGAAATGGAGCCTCACAACTGGCAAGTTTATAACTTTGAGAAGTCACTTCAATGTACATGAACAGAACACCTCTGGCCTATTTCCCCCTTGAATACCATCAAAAGATACTTCTTTAGGGCCTCATATACGCAGGGTGCCCACCCCTCAGTTTTATGCAGAGCTTATTGAAAGATTTGTTGGAGGGTTTTTTTTTTTTTTTTTTTTTACTACTGCCTTTGGGGACTGTGTTTCGTATTCAATGTGACAAATGTCTTACTGATAGCATGGCTGCTATGACCATAACTACTTTTGTTTCCTCCAAATGCTGCCAGTGAGCCATTTTGCTTGCTAGAAACTCATCCTTATTGCACCAATGCTTTAGTGAGATACTTATTTAGCAACTGCAATTTTTTTCCAGTTAATACTCTACCAACAGCATCTTTTAAATTCTGTATCAGGTCCTCCATCCAGATTTTCAGAGTATGTATGGTTTTGTTTTGATGTGCCATCCTGCCTACTCAGTCCTCCTGCACAGTCCTGCCTCAATTAACAGAAGACTGCAGAGATTCCCGAGCTGGAATAGCTGTGATTTGTGTTCAATCTCCCCAGCAGTGCTGATGAAACTTTTTCTTTTTTTTTCAAATTCAATTCTTAATACTCAAGTGCAATTATTCACTGAAGACATTACAAAGTGCAGTGGGTTTAACAGTTATAATTTTTCACTTCATAAAAATACGTAGGTTCTGGTGATGCAACACCATTTACTTTCTTCCTTTTTCTGTTCTTTTTTCTTTTAGTGTTTTAAAATGAAATCTGCCTTTAGTTTCCCATACATTTGGCTTACACAAAATTTATCATCATTTATTTATTTATTTACTGAATAAATAAATTGAACCCAGAGGTGCTCAACCACTGAGCCTCATACCTAGCTCTTTTTTTAAAAAAAATTTCATTTAGAGACAGGGTCTCACTGAGTTGTGAAGTGCCTCTCTAAGTTGCTGTGGCTGGCTTTGAACTTGCAATCCTCCTGCCTCAGCCTCCCGAGCTGCTGGGATTGCAGACATTCACCATGGTGCCCTGCTATCATGTCTTATTTAAAAGTTCCTTTTTCCTGTGCCCCTCATACAAATAAATGTCCCAGGAACTATTTTTACATATTTTGGTCTCTGTGTCACACAGTGAATACTTTATAGGCACTGTCACTGATGGTGACACAGAGATTAGGAGTCTGAACTAGGAGTCTGAAGCTTCCCTAAAGTATACTTTGAAGTCATTTCCTGGGGTTTGGCTATCTCCCCACTCCCAAAGTACCCTAGTGGCAAAAGGCTCATGGTAAGTCTTCTCAAGGTTGGGGTTGGCCACCCAAGTTTTTCTCTGCTTTCCTCCCTTTATTCCTGTTTCTCTCTTTTGTAGATAATCCACTCCATCACCCCTCCATCACCCCTCAGTGGACTTTTAAAAACTAAGTGTTGCCTCACATTCTGGAGCAGGGGTTCAGGAACTATGCTAAACCATTTCTGTCTTTTTTCCCCCTTACTTGCTCATTTTTGAACAGTTTTTGCCCCAAACATCTTCGCGCAAAATATGCCAGCTGCTCCTAGACCTGAGACTCAGAAGACTTCCCCTTCCACCCTCGTGTCACAACTTCTTGGTGTCTAAGTTACCTCAGTTTTATCTTTATTAGTCTTCAGAAGAAGAAGAAAAAAAGGCTTATTCTCTGCAGTCATTTTCTCTATTTTTAATGTCCTCCATCTTGTTTCTTCTCGCTTTGCTTATTCTTCAAAATAAATGACTTTCAAACTGAAATACAAGTGATTATTTTCCACAGTAACTGGAAGTATTGGAAGTAGATATCAGAGAGAAAAATGGGTTATGTATGTGGGCATGTCCATTTGTGGATTCAACAAACATTAACTGAGCATCTACAGTGTGCACAAAGTTGTCTCAGCCCTGGGAATAAAAAACAGTAATGAAGATAGAGCTCCTGCCCTCAAGGAATTTACAGTATTTTGGGAAAGACCAAGGACAAGGAAATAAGAAACCATGACACTGACTTCCAAGCCTTAGAAATAAGCAGAGGTACCAGTTGAGCCTTGGGGCAAGCTGCTCTCTGTACTTGGGGGGCACTTCCAGAAGAGTAAGAAGTAAATCAAGTCTAAGGTGTATTAGAATGACTTCCGTATGAGAGGAATGATGGGAAGTGTCTTCTAGCAGAGTCAACAATTTGTGGCAAGGTCAAGGGAAAAGGGGATATCATATCCCTTAGGAAAACCCAAGTGCTTCCCAAAGGAAAGCTCTGAGAGCCAACGTCAGGGGAAGGGGGTGAGAAAAGTCACTGCAGCCACTTTCAAGAACCAAGGGTCACACAACTCAGGAAAGCTGACTGCAAACCTACTTTATACCATCGTAGACCAGTTCCATACTTTTTTCCAACGAACTCTTAGGTAAAACAAGCCTCCAGTCAGTTTCAGTCATAAGGCAGATCTGTTTCAGTAATTAAAATGCCCTGTCCCTGGGTGTAAATGTCAAAATTGTTACTACTCTCTCAGTAGTAACCAGGGCTGGTAGCCCTGGCCTGAGAGGAGGGTGTGGTTTGCTTCCCTCTAACTCCAGCCCTAAGCTTTTCTTCTTCCTTCTCATCCCTGTTTGTTTTGCTTTTGACCTGACTCCAGCATTTAGGAATGGAAAATTGAATTGGTTTGCACTGGATTTGGTGACAGCACGCATGGGGCTTGGTACATGTTTAGGGTTGACATTTCTTGGAGGAGCTTTTGGGTTCCTTCTGGATGACCCAACTGAGCACAGCTAATTACTTCCCCCCCCCCCAACTGTGGGCAAAAGCAGGTGAGCAATTTCCTCTTCCATTTAAGTCCAATACTCTTCTTCTATTACCACTGCTTCCCTCCTAGAAACTCTGCTGGATATAATTTAAACATGGCTCCAGGACACTCTACTACTGCACCCACCACCCCCACTTTCCTGTGAGTGATGTGTCTAGTCAGCACCTCAGTGAACTATCCTGACTCCATTTCCTGGAGGTGTGGCCAGTGCCCAAGAAAGCTGAGCCTCTGCCCTGCTGCCTCAGCCTAAGCTTCCACCTCTTCACCTTGGGATCAAGATACCACCAGGTCGTTGGGCTTTACAACTTCCAAGGGACCCTCACCAGCGAAGTGCTTTGTGTTCCCTTCAGTTTAAGGTGATGGGGAACGTACCCTTCTACCCCCAAAGAAGAGGAGCAAAAAGATCACACCACTGCCAAGAAACTTCTCCAAAGTTCCTTTTTTTTTTCTGGGCCTGTGATGTTGTATGCTCTTCATGTGCATGATGAACTAAGGTTCAGAAAATTGACTATGAATGTTTTGTAAGCCTTATCTCCTTACATGCATGAACTGTTAGGAGACATTTTGCACCTCCTATTTTTTGGTGGTCTTTTACTACACCTCAGTGAATTCATCCTGTGTTGGAATCTTGTTATACATGTTATTTATATCATGAGTTTAGGCTTTATCTTGGTGAGGTGGACAGGGAGGCTTGAACTTGCTTACTGGTCCTGAAAGTGGTGACAAAGGCATAAAACTGAGTCAAGCAGGCATATCTTTGATACTCCCAATCACTCCCTATGACTGTCATGGATAGGAAAGGATGGGCTTCTGGTTGTCAGCTTCTCCAAATGCAGCCTGAGAATAAGGGGCAGTGAAAACTAAATCTAGGTAGACCAGGATGAGGAAGGCAGGGGAGTTTTCCATACAAAGGACCAAACACGCAGCTCTCCATTCTCCCTGATATGAACATCCTTTCCTCCCTTTATTACCTTCAGATAAAATGGGTGAAAAACATGACTTATTCGAATATGAAATGGGAATACAGGATTGGGCTGGGAGTAGGAAAGGTAGGGAGGGAAAAGGCATTCTTTGGAACCTCAGATTCTTCCACATTGTTGGCAGAGTTTCCCCAGCTACCCCAACATATCCACTGTTGTCCTTTTTCATAAAATCACCACTCTTCCCTTGTTTTAGGAGCAAGGGAATAAAGCTGCCCAGAGCACTTCCTCACGGGGAAGAGAGTGCCCTGGTGTGATTGGTGGCAGCCACCAGTGTGTCCCTTCCTCCTCCATCTATCTATGATTCTCTCTCCTTGTATGTAAAATAACGTTTCCATCACTACACTTTTTCCCACTCCATTTCTAGTTTTCTTCCTCTAAGTTGCTATCTCTTTGCCATTATCCACATTTGTCCTTCTAGACATTTTAAAGCATTTTTTACTTGTCTATAGCTCTGTGTTTTTTTTTTCCTACAAGTTTGCCAGAGTCAGGATTTGAGTGTTTGTCTCTTACTTTGATCACATATTTTCTATGTAATGGCCAAAGGGGCATCATTTTCTCCATCCAAGGGACACATGAATCACCCTGTCTCCTTGAAAACCATCTGAGTATCCTGCTCCCAAAATTAGCTGCCCCTGAATCCCTGCACCTCTGCACATTCTTGCATGACAAGAATGGCCTCTGAAGGGACCAGGAGCCTTGGCTCATCCTCACCACCAGCTGGCTCTTCATTCTCCAGCTGGTAATAACAACAACAAAAAATTGCCCACTGTCTTTTCCATGAACCCCAGAGTTATTAGTAAACTCCCCTATGAAGTCTCTTTAAAGGACACCCACACCTTGCCCACTTGACTCTAGAAGCACCCCCTCCCTCATTTTTTCTTCAGTCCTTCCTTCCCTTCTCAATAGTGATTTTCTCAATAGGAGAAAATAAAGCTCTCAATTGACTTTGAATTCCTACCACCATCAGAAGTTTGGCATGAAATAAAGCTCAATAAATGTTTGTTCGATAAAGTGGTTTTCATCGATGATGTCAGACCAAAAAGTTCTTAAGTGTTTTTATGTGTCTAGTAAATCAGAGAGGAAAATTTGACTAAAGCATGAAGGAAGGGTATAAGGAGTTGAATGTACAGGTAAGAAAAAAGCAGATGTATACTTGGCTCTTACTTTAAGGCATGAATTCTAAAGCCAGAGCAGTGTCTCAAAAGTTTCAGACACTGAGTCAGCTGTGAGTTCTCTACAACTCTGTGGTTCACTGTGAGGAGCCCCACAAAGGAACAGATCTCCTATAATGAACAAATCAAACCAACCTCAGCCCCCAGTCAACGGACAACTGTGCACAGGTTTTACATAAAGCGCCCCCCCCCCCCCGCCACGGTGGTGACCTGAATTGAGATAGGACCATTTTCAAGCAATGCAAGACCTTTTGTGGTTCCTCTGTCCCTGACCCATAGCTTGCCATGAGAAAAATCCAGATGGAAATGCCTTTGAGGTTCTCTACATTGGATTAAACAAGAAAAAGCAGACATTGCAGTGTGATTCACCAAGTGCTCAATGGATACTAATGGAAATGAGAAGAACACTGTATTCCAGAACAATCTTGAGAAACTCCCCCCCCCCATTGGTATTCACTGCATCATAGCAACAATATAGAGGAGAAACAGTCTCCAACACTTGGGTACTCTTCTTTTGAAGACCTGATCAACATCCACAAGTTTCTTCCAATGTCAACTCTCTCTCCTCCCCACTGTTGCCCTTGGGAGCCCATCAGATGGAGTGAGCACAGAGGCCTGGGCCTGCACGCCAGGCCAAAGGCCAGGGACTGTATGGGATGGTTCAATGATTCCTTCTTGTACTAAGTTGAGAACAGTTGCCTGACTTCAAGAGTATATGGATGATGTACTTTGCAGGGGTGGGATGGAGAGACTCTGATAGGGTCTTGGGTGGCACCTAAACACCCGGAAAAGCATCAGTAATGAGTCTGAGTCATTTCAAATTTGAGGTGGTAGAGTAACTGGGGAGGTTTTGGTGGTCCCAAGCTCTCTGACTCTCACCCAACCACATTCCTCCTCCTCCACCTACGCTTCCATGTGTATCAGGGGCCTAACAGGGAGTGAAGGTAGGGAGGTTGGGAGGATTATGTGTTGTATATCAGGTATCTCTTTTTCAGGTATCTTTCTGATCCCTCAAAGCTAAGCGCTCTCTCTCTCTCTCTCTCTCTCTCTCTCTCTCTCTTACTGATTTCTTCAAATGCTACTCTCATCTGTGTTTCCTTCCATTTCTGTCCTCCTGTTTCTTTCTTAGTGTATTCTTCTTCTACTTTGTCTTTGTACTAAAGGGAAAAGTGTGGGTAGGAGTCTGAAAATGAGTGGAGTACTGGCCACATTGGGACAGAATATTGTTGTCTGCTAGAGTTTTGATTCCGCCCTTTGGTCCTCTCCCAATCTTTCCAGTGCTCTGATACAGAAACCTTTGTTCCCAATTTCTGCTGATATTCTTTATGTGTTGCTCCCTCCAACCTTTGTTCTGTGCTTTACATTTTCTCCTGGGGCTAATTATTTTGTTGTTATTCTCTGTTGTATCTCTGCTATTTGTTTTTGTATCTTGTGTTTTTTTTTTCCCTCTGCATTTCTATGTGTATCTGTTTATAGTTGCCTCTCTGCACCTACCAGATTCATTCTTTTGGGGGGACATTCTAGTTTATCCCCTTGAATTTTCTCTTTCATAGGTTGGACAGGACACAGAAGTGGCTAAGGTGGGGGATGAAAATCAGGAATGCGATTGGACACTCCTTAACTGTTCCCACGGATGTTCCAGTGAAAGAGAACATAGGCAGGGGGAGGTTGGAGATCACTTGGTGTTCTGAACCTATGGTTCATTCTCATATTGCCTTTTTCCTGAGTGCTCTTCTTTCTGTTTCCCAATTCCTAACACTGAGTGAACAGACACAGTCATGAAACCCAACCTTCTGTTGTTTTTCACATTGGTTCCAGATAGCAACTGCAAAAATATGACTTCCCTTTCCATCCATGGATTCTACTGTTAAGACCACGTCCAGAAAGCGTGACTTAAAAATCCAGCGAGTATCTACTTTGTCAGCTGGTTTCCTCTCAGGAGCTCCACTGCCCATTGCCAGCCATGTATTCGCTACAGTCCTCAAGAGTTTCTTCCCTATACCATCTAAGAGATTCACTCCCTAACTTAATTTACAAACTCAACTTCACTTCTAACATCTTGAAGGTACTAAAAGTTATTTTTACACGACTTAAAAAAATGCTTAGAGAGGAAAATACACTGGTTTTCATTCATTGTTGTAACCCTGGACTTCCATTTGAGTACCTGACTCTTCCTTGAGTTTTCATGGATGTATTTTGAATGACACTAAAATATTCATGTCCAATTCCTAAACTATTTTATGCATTGAAGTGATAAAACAGCTATGCAGAAGTCCTGGGAGGCAGAAATAATGAAGAATACAGAGTATAAAATCCTGGATAAGGGTGGGGAGAAATCAGGAATATAAATTTGTGTGTTATAGAAGAGATTGGGTATTAGCTTGCCAGGTAAAGCAGAGCATTTGCAACTGAGGAATCCCACTAGATCCCAGGCGCCTAGAAGTCAGTGACTGAGGAATGGAGGAGTTCTCATATTGTGCTTTCCCAAGTAGGCATAACCAAAACTACAAAGCAAGAAAAACTTCTGAGCTCTTGGCTAAAAAAAGGTGTTTTACAGATTCAATAAATAGTCACGGCAACAAACAGGGCCCATAAATATTCCTTTCAAATTAGGCATGCTTATTTACCATATAAGGTCACATCAGCTAGAGATGCAGGATTTTCAGAGGAACATGGAGCAACTGGATGGTCCCCTGAGGCTCAATGGGAGGAAATACCTTCATAAGAGCCACCCAAAGGAGTCAACTGGGAATACATTGAAGATGACCAAATCAAGGACCTGGCTGAGAGGGACTGATCCTCTATAAAGAATGAGGTAACAGGAAAATTGCTGGTGAAGACTATTGGACAGAGCAACACATGCAGCAGCCTACTTTGGACTTTTCTTTCACGAAGGAGCTCAGCCTATGGACATTTGATCATTTCCTATAGCACAGGAATAGGGTTAGGTTAAAAAGTATGGCTGGAAAGCCATTCTTTGTCCCAGCCTGGAGCAGACATCTTCTGCTACTTCCTGGTTGCATATATGTCCTTTCAAGGTGTGAAGAGAAGTCATGCTTGACCATAATTTCTATGATTCTCCAGGGCAAGGGGGTCTCAGGCCCATGTCCATTCATTTTGGGAATGCTTGTTTTGAAGGGAGAATTTGTGGGTCTAGGTCAATTTAACTGCTCTTCAAAGCCCAATTTGGGATCTGGCTTGGCTGAGAACCAAATAAGGATGAAGATCTCAGGGAGCAACTCAGAGGGAGGAAGTCCAGTGGCTGACTCAAGGGACATGCAGTGCTGCTCAAATTCCCCCACCAAACCACAACTGCAACACAGTTCTCCCTCTGCCTCTGCCTTTCCCTTAACCCCCACATATTCCCAAGTGTGAGCTGGCCAGGGCCTAGTCAGGACCTAGTAAGGAGTCAGCCCTAGCCCTTCCCTTTGGAAAAATGCCCTGTTTCGATTCATCTTCTCTAGAGCAGCCTAACCATGCTTTATTCTATGTGTCTTTTCCTTCAGAAACTAGAATGGAGAAAATAGGCGATACAGACAGTGATCTGTTCACAAGTGCCTGACCATCACGGCCTTTCTCTTTCCAAAGCAAGACTGGAACATTGGACTTACTTTTGGGAGAGGAACCTTGGCTCCCTACAGCCCATCCCAGCTCTGCTTCCTCTGCCTGGGCCCTCCCTCACCCCATCCCATCTGGGCCTGTTCTTTCTCTAGGGCTCTGCTCTGCTTCTTGTCTCTGGGGATCTGTCTTCCTCCCCTTTTGCTGTTCTCTGTTGTTCCTTTCTGTACTTTACTTTGTTGCAGGATGCTGATTCTGTCTCTACTGGTCAGTGTTAAAAATAATTTTTAAAAAATCTACATGGTAACAAAATAGGGACATAAGATTTAAAAAAAAAAAAAAGCAATGGACATTCCAGGGAGGACAAAACATCCTCCTGCTCTGGCCTCTTGACTGAGGGGTGAGTTCATCAGCTGTGTGTTCTCCTTTCCCTGTTCCTTCCTTCTTGGATGCCTCAAGTCTCACTATACAGTATGGTAAAGAGAATCCTATAAGGAGTGGGCTCCTTATTCATCACCCTCCATTTTTTTTGTTGTTTCTTAGTTCTTCATTAGCAATAGCAAATAATTCCGAATTCAACTACTGCATTTAATCTTTAAAGTTAGGACCCTTGAAAATCCTCTACTCCTCCACAGGATGAAACCCTGTTTCATTGTTCCTGGGCTGGTTGGAGGACAGTCTGATTCTCTCCAAACAGCATTTCCATGAAAGGAGATACCAGCTATTTTAGTCTTTTCTTATGACTAACTCAGTGAGTCTGGGGTTCTAACTAGGTATCAGGGCATGGGGGATACCATATATTGCACTTAAAATCAGGTCACAGGATTCCTTGACTGTCTTGTACATCCTCCTCAGACTGTGAGCTCATTAAAGGCAGAAGTTCTTGTAAGGCACGACTTGCATTCTTTTCTTACAGCAAATTTATCAATGGGATGTAATGGATGTCCTAGGGAACCTGGATTCAAAGGTCACTAGTTAAGGAATAACCCAGGAAAATAAGGTTGAACAGCAAGCCTAGGCCCAAGACCCCAGGTCTGGGGATTTGTGATTTGGGCATTTCCTAAACAGTTCTCTGTGTCTCTGAACCCCCATTTGCAAGCTCAGCATTTTAGACTGTGCCTGGTCCCCTTTTAGAAGGCTTCCTTAATTCCTTGCTTTTTGTGGCTTCCTGAGCTTCTGGAGGCAGTGGAATGAGAAACATCCTGGATGGAGCTTTGGTGAAATCCTGTTAATCACCTGACTCCTTATGAATAACCACCAGCTTATTGAAAGATACATAGTCCTTGACTCCACCTTCTCCACTTTTGTTACAATGTCTGAGGCTAAGATTAAACTTTTTCCAGGGAAGAAACTCCTCTGAGTGCTGTCATCCTTCTGCTTCTAAGAAAGAAGGTACTAGAATTTGAAATATTGAAGTTAGGGGTTTGTGAATGGGAAGGAGGGAGCAAAGGTTTTCTTAGGGCTTTTTGGGAAGCAGAGCCTGTCAGCAGGAAGAAGGAATGAAGGTAGGAGGGGAAATACCCAAGTGGGCCTGGGTCTGGCCACTAGGTAGGTTTCAGGAAGAGGATGAATTTTATGAAAAAGCAGCTGGGAGTCTGGGGCCCAGGACTATGGGTCTTTGTGTCCAGTGGAGCAGCTCCTGAGAGCAATTGCTGGGCACTCTGTATGTGCTTCCATTTTCATCCCTCCTCCTTAAAGGATCTGTGCAGATTGGTACAAAAGAGTCAGCTAAGTGAGAATTTTGGCACATCACTTAGCTCAGAAGAGACTGTGGCCATTTCATGCCCAGCCAGGCCTCCACTCTTGAGTTTTTTTTCCTTCTCTTAGTCTTCAAACCTAATTCAGGGCCTACGCCTGGCTAGAGGTTGCAAGATAATTGGTAGTCAAGGCAATGAGCCACCATGTCGAAGTCAAGTACCAACCTACACTTCTCTGAATCATAACAGAATCCTGTGCCTCCCATCCCAGGTAAAATGTGCCAAGCCCTTTCCCCTTCTCCCCTGAAAATTTCTCATTTTTCATTTTCTGTCTCTTTCAGCCACAAAATTCAGAAGGATTTGATAAATTTTCTTGGCAAGCTGCCATCTGGGGACAGAGTGTGGCCAGCTGCTTCCCTTTTGGGTCCCTGTCCTCTCTTCTCCCTCATGTGATGGGCTCTCTGCTATTCTGGGGGCCTGTTGTACCCCTACCATTGTGACACTTGCCCCTGATCGTATCTCCCGCCACTGTTTTTATTTCTACTCTCAGTGTTGCTTTCTGTCCCTCTGTCTCTGGCTGCAGATAGAACCATAAGGTATTATTATTATTTTTTTTTTCTGACTCTCCAGTATCCTGGGTTATCTAGGCTTCTGAGTCAGATGGGATCAACCTCCTTTTGTGTTCCTCCTCAGTAAATAATGGGTTAGAGACTTGCCCCGATGGTGGCTTCCTTGAGTGCCATAGGCCCCAGCTGATTGCTATACACCCTCCAAGCTGAAGAAAGGATATCCTTTTTTCTTCCTCCTTGGAATCAATATTTTCTTTAAAAAAATATTGTACTAAAATACACACAGCATAAAAACTATCATTGAATCATTTCTCAGTTATTTCTGATGTCAAAGAAGCACCATCCTGGAATGGTGACATTCCAGCTTTACACCCCCCACTTCCTGCTCCTCCATGACAGTCTCATAGTGTCCTCACTGATCATCATCTAGGATGTCACCACTTTCTTGGGACCAAGCCCTTGGTCCTCTGCCCTTCAACTGGGGATACCAAGGAGGCAGTTTCCAGACACAGTCCCAGCCCCAGTAGGCACTGACACCCCCAAAGCTTCAACTTTGAGGTCTTCACTGCTCCATCCCAGATTCCCATGCTGGTCTCAGGAAGCATTTAGCTCTTGTCCCACATGACATCCTCAGAATTCTTTTACACCCTTAGGGTCGTTTGTATTTTGGGATACATTCCACATTGAACATGCAGTCCCAAAGATTTTTCTTGGTCCCTACATTACTGGAACAGTAAAAGAAGATACTCAAATTAGCAACTCCTCTAAGACTATGAGGTCTTAATAGGAAGAGGCCTTGCTCATTTCTTGCCTTCTCTCAAATATTTCCTAAGTGGATTTCTAGTAACATTTTGGCTATCTTTACTTTTGCAAGTGTTTGTAGTCCTCTGCGAGGTGCAATATGGGAGAAAGATATGAGTCTTGATATCTGAGGACTAACAAAGGCCCCAGTGAATATTTATGACCATCACCATTTCCCAAATTATTAAGACCATTACTTTCCCTGGGATAAGGTAAGAAATTTGTTATATCCCCAAAACCAAGTTCAAGTTAATGGCTATGGAGTGCTATAGAATGAGAAAAGGAAAAGAGATCAGATAAGTAACAAGGCTTTTTTTTTTTTGTGCCACATACTCAATTGTGACATTAGATGCAAGTTCTGGGCATCTTCTTTTGAGGTCAAAGCCAAGGGGCCTCTATTCCAAGGCAACAGAAACTAAAGAGCACAAGTGGCATGTCTCCCTCCTATGGGTCAAATAGTCAAAGCAGCTGATCCAGAGAAAACCACCTTGGGAACCTGGCTGAAGAGGAATTCTGGATCCCTGAACTAGGATGCTGTTCACTTGTTGAACTGGATTATGATTTGTCCTTTTCCAAGTGCTTAAATATCTTCTGTTAGTGCCTGTTCCCAGTCTCAACTCCCACAAGGGACCTTGGAAGCATCTTACAGCTTCAATTCTCACAGCTCTGTATTAAAACAAAAAGAGAGAGAGAGAGCTCTGAAGAGAGGAGCTGAGGAACTTCAGTAGAAGGGCCCCCTAGACCCTCCTCCCTGTGGAGTGTCGGGGGTAAGGTGAAGGGCAGGCAGGCTCACACAGTCTGGAACTGACCAGGATCTCAAGAGCAGCTTGGCAGGGACTCCTGGCCCTTCCTGTGCATACACCACCATGCTTATTCCATGTAGTAGCTAGGTAAAGAGGAAGTGTTACTTCCTTCTCAGACTGATTGTCCTGAGGTGAGACAGCATCCCTTTGAGCCTCATCAGAAATTATGTTATAGAGGTGGCTGAGGTTAAGAGGAGAAGAATGAGAATCTCACCAGAGAGTGAGAAGAATCTGAGAAATGGCCTTGTTCTCCCACTCCTCAGCCAGGAACAGTCCTTTGTCTTTGAAGTCTATTATCCACTGATGCTCCTATCAGTGGGGAAAAGGCTATGGTTAAAATGTGGATCTTTTCTGGTGAAAGAGAAATAAAGTCATCGTTTGCGGGCCCTCTTTCCTCATTTCTTGTCAGTGCCTCCTTGGGGCTGGGAAGCTGATGGGCCTCCTTTCACAAAAGGGAAGGAGAAGCTCAAACAACTTCACCAAAGGCCTCTGGTCTGCCTGGTTGGGGGGGGGGGGGGAGGGAGGTTCTGAAATAACTCCCTGATTCCCCCCATGTGGGCTCAGGACTGGTCTAGGACAGGGATCCCAGTAGGTCCCAGAGGTGCCTGAATGGGTTAATCTTTTTCTCAATCTCGAGAGGTCTGCAGCACCCCCCTGGGCCCTGGTTTTCTTGTTGAGGCCTCCCCATTTTTTCTTCATCTATATTGCCAAAGAGGCATGTCCTAAGAATAGAAGCAGTGGGGAAATACTAGGTCACAGCTCCGCATCCCAACCATTCCTGTGTTCCCATTCCCAGGAGGAAAACTTCTCTTGCCAGACCTGCCATGTGGTCAATTCTGCCACCCAGTCTCCCGCAGGCTGCTGCCTCCATCTGAGGCCTCTGATCCTTTCAAACTCTATAGTCTTTGGGTGTAGCCCAAGTACTCATTCTGCACTTTTCTCCTTGTCTTAACTACTCTGACTCTGGTCCCTCCCTGGATGCTCTTTTCTCTTTCTCCTCTCCCATCTCCTCTTGGGTACATGATGACATTTTTTTTTCATCACAATTTTTTGGTCTTGCAGTGTTCTCTGCCCTTCTCTCTCTTTCTGTAGGTATGATCTCAAAATTCTTTTTTTCTTCTCCAACTCTGTCACTCCAAAGTCTTCAGTCTGTGGATATTTGAGATTCATCAAATAACCCTCTGTTTGGACCTATTTCTCAGCCTAATGGGGATGAGCCAGTGCAGAACCAACAGAGAAGGGGCAGGTCCTTACCTTGCTGTTCTCCACTGAAGCACTTCCTCCCTCCTCCCCACACCATTGGATTGTGAGAAAGCACCGTCTTGGTGACATTCCAATTTCATACCCTACAATCCTGCTCCTCTGTAAGCTCCCCAAGAATCCCCACTGACCATCATTTGGGATGTTGCCATCTTCTTGGGACCAACCTCTGGCCTCTTTTCTTTGCCCTTTAACTGGGGATACCAAGGAGGCAGCTTCCAGACAAAGTTCCAGCCCCTGTGAGACTGACACCCCCAAAGCCTCAATATTGGAAGCTTTCCTGCTCCCCTCTCCCTGAGTCTTGTGCTGGTCTTTGGAATTCTATCCTTTGTCTCTGATAAGCTCACAGGCCATCCTCAGAACCCCTCACAAACCTAGGGATCCCAGCACTTGTGGACATTTCCAATGGCTATCTTGGAGTTCAGTCCCATGGACCCAAACAACCCGAGTAGTTTCCTTTTTCTCAATATCAGTTCTGCTCAAGGTGGTCAGGACCCTGATAATAGGAGTGTGCTCTTCTTCTAGACTATGAACACCTGGAGTGGACAAAGAATAAAGTTTCCAACTTCCTGTGAATTTTTCAGGGAAAATTCAGTATTTCCTGATTGCTATGACACTTATGGAGGATTTTTAATTGTTGAGATTCTCTCAGTAATTGTAGTTTTCTGTGAGCATGAGAACTATGGGGTATGTATATCTGAGCCATCAGCCTCGTAGTATTTCTGTTTTCATTCTCAGCATGTCAATCTGCCCTTTTACACTGTGGAGGAAGTTCCTTGAAGGCAGGAACTTTGTCTCCTTCATCTTTGTATCACCACTGCCCAGAAAAGCTCAACAAATATTTGATAAAGCAATGAGCTTATGGGGTGGGGGTGAATTCTGAACAAATATCAGAGGAGAGTGGCAACAGGGAAATCAAAAGGGAAGTGAGAGACACCCTGGCCAGGATGCCATGGCTGCCAAGATTTCTGACAGTTGGGCTTCTGAGAAGTTGTTTTGCTGGAATAGTCTTCTGAAGAGACTTCCCCACAAAATCCTTTCCTGCTGGTTCTCCACACATGTGAGCATGCTCCAGCAGCAATGCTGAATTAGATGTCCAAGATGTCCTGCCCAAAGAGAAGCCCTAGATCCAACTCCTTCTGCTTGGTTGGTGATCGCTGAGCAATGCTGGTACTCACGGATCATCTTCTGTCAGACTATAGCACTAGCCCCAGACATCTGATTTCAGTCTCTGTTCCTGGCCATGTCCCTGTCTCCACTCAGAGGATTTGGCATTGAAGCAGCAGTGCTGGCCAGGGGGAGCACCAGGGATTCTCTGGGCCCAGGAGACATAACCCCATGGAAGATCAAGGAAAGAAAGAGCGGTGGTTGTTCCCACTGGGGTTTCCCAAGCAGGTACTTTTGGGGAAGTGGAATGTGCTTTGTACCCCCATCTGCTGCCTATGCCCTGCTGTGTCTTAACCCACAATTCTGCAGGCAGCCTTCCTCTTCTCCCTTAGGAGTCACTTCTGAGCATGCACACCACCCCCCAATTCACGTCCAACCCCTGGGCTTCCTAGGAGGAAGGCTGAACTAGGCTAAAGTTTGGGGAGTTCAAGAAGGCCCCCAAACTGCCGACCCTCACCTGGCTCCATAATGGATGCTTGACTCTCCACCATTAGAGGAATGTTTCTTGGCCACTGAACTGATTGCTGTTAAGCTATAATTTGTTTTTGGAAAGTATGTCCAGTCCTCATCTTACCACTCTGTATTACCAGGGTCCCTTCCGTCCCTTGTTTCCAGGACTGGGGCTTCTGAGAGAGCTGAGGGAAGGAGGATGAGAATACAAAGAGAAAAAGGCATTCTGGGCTTTCTATCCTACTTCTTTCCTGCCTGTGCCGGCCTCTCATGTTCCCTGCCTCTGCCTTCTCTCCTCATCCATGACCTGGAATAGGGCCCATTGCCACCTGTCAGTCTAACCAGCTGCTACTTCTGATCTGACTTCCCCCAGATCTCTACCACTGCTCCCTTTTCCTCCCTCACTTGCCTCTCCTTCTATGCTCCCCATCATTTCCCCTCCCTTTTAGTCTCCTTTCCCCTGTCTTGCCACAGGTTGTATTCTGTCGGCCTTTCTATACTTTATCTTTGTAATTTTCTCTATTCTTTCCATTCCCTCAGGACACTTTGGCTTTGGGGGCTCTCCTTTCCTCATGTGTATTCATCTCAATTTTTCTTTCATTGAAAACTGAGGTACAAAAAGGTTGGAGATGGTCAGGATAGATGGTGGGGCATGATTTCATGGAAAAATCCCAGACATTCTTGCTGCTCTTGCTTCTGCCACATTCCCTCTGTCCTGTGGCCTCTTTTCAGCTTCCTCTGGTCTCGAGGTCAGAGATTTGGTGCCACCTTGGCAGGGCTTCAGAGTCTACTATTGCTATGTCCACTGCCACACCCATTCCTTTCTAGCAAATTTGCTTCTGATCAACCGCAGTCACCCTTTATATTGTACCTGTATAACTGTATAGATTTGTAGGTCTACACTATTTCTTTGTAGGGAAATGTATTGCTGCAAGCTTCCAAGCCCCCAAACTATTTGGTGTTCTTTTTGAACCCTTGTTCCTTCTAGTAGAGTTGAGGAACATAAGGATCCCCTCTTTCTCCAGGTCCCAGAGCTGCTGCCTCTCCCCAGGAGTACAGGATAGTGAGTAAGGGAGAGGACCCTTCTAGACTGCCTCCCCTCCCCCACCTCTCCCAGTGGCAGTTGCTTCCGTTGGGTAGCCAGGCAGGGTTCTCACTTTGTTCTGGCAGTTGGCCTGCAGAACATCCACTTCTCCTATGTCGTTCCTATGTGCAAGACTCTCCAGAAGAATGGACTTCTGAATGGCCAAGCCCAGGCCTGTTCAGATCATGCTGTCATTTTTGTGCCTTATTGGCATCCTAATTTCTTGTAGTACTCTGAACACCATGGAAGAAGGATCATTAAGGACTGATTTGGGTGGGGTTTCATGCACATGGGAAAGTTCCTCCTTTGCCTAGAAACTACCCCTCATCCCAGATGTTGTCCTTTCCCAGATGTCTGATGTCCTACCCTGAAAGATCCGCTCCTGGGATGAAAGTCTAGCTCCTGTTAACTGATCTTTTCTTTGTGGAAAGACATTCCTCAAGCTGCCAGCATTCTTGTGTCTCCTAATATAAGTTATCAGTGTCCTTTTTAGACCAGTCCATGGGGTCGAGTAGGAAGAGCACAAGAGTCATGCCTGGTATATATGTGTAGGCTGGAAGGGGTGGACAAAGGATCTGAAAACACTCTAAAACTTATCTAAATAGCTAGGAAGGATCCCAGACCTGAGGTGTCACCACTCCAAAGCTGAGGATGAACTTTTCAAAATCCCAGGTCTGTGAAGCTGGGCCACTGAACCTTGTTCCAGGAGGGCTCCTAATACTGAGGAGACATCTTGACACTCCTATAGAAACCATGACAGGCCCCTGCAAGTTGGAGACCTTCCCTGAACTCATCAATGCCTGGGAAGTGAAAAGGTTAAGAATGTAAGAATTAAGTTCTGTTTTCCTGGAACCTGAAACTCATGTAGAAGTTGAAAACAACTCCCGGAAATGCCCACTGATCATCTGGTTGCTCTATGAAAACAACCCCTCCCAGAAACCGTGCAATGATTGGCTATGCTGTATGTGAAGTCCCTGCCCTCTCCAAGGAAAGTATATAAGCTCTGTTTAAGCTGTTCCCAGGGCTCTCTCTCTCTGCTCTATTCAAGTGAGCTCTGAGCCCCAGCATGCTGGACCCCCAATAAACCCTTTGCTGTTGCATGAGACAGTCTCTTGGTGGTCTCTTCCTCCGATGCTCGCCCGACCTTTACATGAAGGAGGTAAGGTAGGTAGCAGGGATGAGTCAAATCTGAAAAGTCAACACTCAGTTTCTTCCCCATTCTATTTCCTAAACCTAGAGGACTGCTGTCTGGAGTGATGTGATGGACACAGGACATGAAGTACAAGGTGCCTTTGTTTCTCCTGTCCTCACTCCCAAGCACTGCTTCTGCACCCTTACTTATTCCCAACATTTCCTGTTAGGAACTATAAATCAGAAGAGACCCTTTGGGTGTGACTTTATAAGGCACAATTTTATGACTACTTCTGAGACTACTCCCTCTCTCTGGACTCTGCTTTCAGGAAGTTTACCTTGGCCTTGCTTGTCCAAGGTAGTCTCCCTGCCTTTTGTTCCTATTTTCTTCTGAACACAGCTTCTCCCTTGTTGTCTCAGCTGGTTGACACCATCTCTCCATAGCTTCCCAGTTGGTATAGGTTATAGGTGTATGAGCATGATGACACAGGCCCATCCCCAGAGCCTCAGAGGAAACCAAGAGGCACCAGTCTCCAATCCTTTCCCCCTACCACTGGCCCAGAATTGGAAATAGCAAGGAGATAGTTCCTCAGCAGACTCTATCACTTGGTTTCTGGAGTTTTAGTTCTACCATTGCCACAATCCCTTCTTCCACTTCTAAGCTACTCTCAAGACCATTTCTCACCAGCTTCTTGGTGTGTAATGCTAGTCCTGGAATATTACACTCAAAAGATTTACTCAAGATCACACCCTAATATTTACTTGTGTCTTAATTCCAGGCTAAGATTATGTCAAATTGGTCAACTCTGTATCTCTTTTGAGCTCCTGGAGGGCAAGGCCCTGTTTCTCATGCATTTGTGGATCCTTCCTGCCATACTTCAGAAATTGGCATAGAAATTGCCCAGCACAAGATGTTCTGAATAAAGTAATTACAAGAAGCCACACATTGATTAATTGACTTTATTTTCTGAAATTAGATATAAAAAAAATTGCAGAAAACTTGAGACAATTCTGGTGTGCTCAGGGAGAAAGAGGAGATAGTGGAACAGACATGCCCATGATCACCTCAAGTTTTAAGCCTCAAGTTATCTACCAGAGTAGAATAATTGGGACTCAGTAGACACAAGGCAGACTTTGAGGGAGCTTCATGGATTTTAGATTCAGAGACTCTTGTCAATTCTGAAACAAGTTATTATAAGTGATTTTTATTACAAAAACACTGGGAAAAAGATAAATTCCATCGCCTTTGATCAAAGATGAATTTCATTCTCTGCCTAGATAAGGCTTTAGGAATTGTTGTGGAAATAAAACTAGGATTTAATGTCTTTTTCAACCTACTATCTCACACAATTTATGCTATACTCTTCCATTTTAGTTTTGTGTAGAGATATATCTGGGCTTGGTTCCTAGATTTGGCTTCAAAAGCTAGAATCTTAAAAGCTATCTCTAGGTCTCCAACTGCTCAAGTTTTGGGGTAAGATTAAAATGTGAGGCAATTAGTTTGGCAGTGAATGATTGTGTGTGGGCTCACAGGTGTGTGTGTGTGTGTGTTCACAAGTGTAATGATTTGAGCTGTGATGTGCTTGCGCATGGAATCTAATGCTCTTTAAGATCATGGTCATAATGTCCTTACATCTATTGCCTTCCCCATTAGACATGAGCAGGGATTCTTTTCATATGTAGTGGCTAACCAGAGAATAGTGTTGAAAAAAATGTTAACATTGCGCCTAAGCAAAGAAGGAAAGAGCAATAAATGCACAGTGACTGACTTGGAGAGTCACTGTGATCTGTGAATTCTGCATCTCTTTTTCCTAAGGCAGTGCTCTTCTCTGTCCTCACCACTAGTGTTTGGGTTCAGACTACCACCAGTTCTCTAAGCCTTCCAAATCTATTACCATCACACAGTCTCCAAACTTGTCTCTCCAGAACTTGCACATCATCAAATTACTTAGGAGCTAAAGCTTCTGGGAGTTTCCATCACTCTGAGTCACAGGTGCACCTGTCTCTGCTTTCTCTCTGTCCATCTCCACCTTTCCTCCTTAGTTCTAGCTCCCTAAACTTCTCAAACTCTGCCTCATGCACACCATGTCCTTTCTTCTCCTCTATTTGATGAACTTCTAATCATCCTTCAAGGTGCAGGTCAAGTCTCCCCATTGTTGTGGGAGAGTTAGCATTATGCATCAACTTGGTTAAGCTCTATGACAAATCAGCAGGAAGCCAGGTAGGTGTTTCTGTGTGATTATTTTGCAGGTGTGTTTCACATCGATAAGTTAAATTTAGGTAAAGGAAATCTTTAATAATAAAGGTGAACCTCACATATAATCAGTTGAAGATTCTTAAAAGCAAAATTGAGGTCTTCTGGAAGAAGAAGAAACTCTGCCTTGTCTGCATTATGAACTCCAGCCTGAGAGATTCCAGCTGACAAGCTACTCTACAGATTTAAGATTTACCTAATAGACTCCATAATCATGTAATATGATTCTTTCCAATAAATCTTTATCCATCTGACTATTTCCTAAATCTGGTTCTCTGGAGAATTTTAAGTGATATATTGTCAATTACAAAACTGAGAAAGGAATCTTCAGATTTCATTGAGCACTTGGCACATGTAATTTTTAAATAGCATATATTTGTCAATAAACTATAAATAAAGAAATTCTGCCTTATTTGTCTTTGTGTCTCTTAAAGCTGTGGTATCATCCTGTCTAAATTATTTTGCAGAGATGGAGAATCAAGCATGGATATCATGGCTGTTTAGTTCCCAAAGCCAGAGGTGCCAGAAGTGTCACAATATTTTACTCCAGTCTGCCTCTGAGGACTTCTGCAGCTAGCATGCAGGAAATTTCAACTCAGTCATGCCTAGAGCTCTCTTCTGAGTCATGCAAGGATCCCTGGACCTCAAAAGAGCTTCAATGCATTGGTAATATCTGTTTGTTTCAAGACACTTATGTTTCTCCAATACCCATATCCTCATGAATGTGGTCTTTTGGTCCCTTGGATGCAGAAGTGCTACAGCTTTTGTGCTGTGCATGAAGTCTAGCCTCACTGGTAAACCACAAATCTTTTCCTTTCTGAGGGCTCTTCATCTCCACTTCCATGAAGGCTGGCTTTAGTCTCCATGTGACATCCATCAATATTTACCTCTTAACTGTCTTGGTGGAGCTTTCAGTCCTTTTGATCAGTTAAAATAATCCCTTTCCTTTTTTGGAACAGGAAATTATAATCTCTTATATTAGTTTAGGATTTTAGTAGCTTCCTACAAAAATACCTGGAGTCCAAGATCCAAAGGGTCCAAAAAATTGCTTAAAAAGTTATGCTCATGTGATGATGATCCATCCATGTGTCTAATGAAACAGCTGTAACTTTTTAGAATGATAATGATTAAAAAGTGGTTGTGAGTTCATGTGAATTTTCCTCTCCATTTATTTGCCTGTGTTTTCTAAATGTTTTGTAATAAACACATATTACTTTGTTAATGTGAGAAACTCTTCATTAAACAAGAGGAGAGTCAGATGGCCAAAAGCAATTTTCTGGAGTCCAAAGACCAAGATTAAATTTCAGATATGCTGTATGACTTCTAAACTTCAGTTTGTTCCTCTACTACATTGGGATGGTATCAAAGTTTTTTTTTTTTTTTTTTTTTTTTTTTTTTTGCTGAATCAAATTAACTAATGCACATAAAGACATTGGATACCCTAGCACAGATTTTGTTTTGTTTTTGTCTTTGTTTTAGTACATGGAAGCAGGTTTTATCCCAGCTAGACTGAATTTAAGGGCAGGATTGAATTTCTTTCCTCCTTTAGTTCCACCATCTAGGAAGAGATAGTTCATGGAAGACAATCACATTGTTGAATGAATGTTGGTCAGATGAAGAATTTATTTAATTCACATCCCAACTCCTAGACCTGCTATCCTGAAAATTAGATCATTATACTGAACATATTCATCCAGGGTTTTTTTAAGGTATATTTTAAAAACAGACTGGTTTTTATGTGAATGACAAAGTGTATGGAGAGCTTTAGAGACCCTGGAGGGATTGTTCTATGCAACTATCATAAGCCCAAACATATACGTGTCTGATTTTGTCTTTATTTGTATGAGTCTCTAATTATCTCACACATCATGTCTCTCTGGCTCCATGACAAAGTTACTCACATGCTCTCCATGAATATTTCTTCTTGAGATTTGCATTGATAGCAATAGAGAGACAATAATTGAAAGTTTAAAAAGTGACCAAAATTAAAAATGCAAGATGGCCCACATTTCATGTTCTCAGTGGCAATTTGTCCCAGGAGAGGTATATGCACTGTTCTGTGATTTTTGAAAACGTGACTGTGTTTTCTATTGTTACATATTGCAAGTGCCATGCACTTAGCAGCTTAAGAAGACACATGGCTAGGATCTCAGTTTCTGTGGGTAAGGGATCTAGCACAGTTTAGCTGGAGCCCCTGGTTCCTGTTCTTCAGATGTATAGTGAAGGTGTTGGCCAGGGTTCTGGTACATTTTGTGACTTGGATGTAAAAGGATCTACCTCCAAGCTCCATGGGCCATGGGCAGCATTCACCTCCCTTCTGAGGGCTGTTCCCTACCTTGAATTCCTTATCACACAAATCTCTACATAAAGAGGCTTATTCTATCAAAACCAGCAAGAGAGAAAGTCCACATAGTCTGTTAGCAAGATGGAAGTTAAAATCTTATGTAATAGTACTAGAGAATTCACATTTCATCTTCTCTGCCACATTTAATCAGTTAGAAACAAGTCCCAAGTCCTGTCTATACTCCAGGGGAGAAGATTATACAAAGACAAGAATGCAAGTGGGTGACAATATCCAGACCAGCCACTCAAAGACCCAACAACCACAGTGTTCAAAGGGATTGGTTTTAAATTCTCAAGATCAGCCATATATGATCCATTGCTGTCTTCTGCTATGAGAATGGTGCTGAAAATACTGCTCTTGACATTGCTCAGTGTTCCTACTGAGTTTCCATGGAGTGACCGCTTTGAAATTCATTGCTAGGAAAAATTTAGCTTCAAAAGTTTTGATTTTTATTTTGAAATTAGTAATCATCAGTCCCATTTCCACATTGATGTTCTGGGGTTTAACTAAAACAACTATTGCTCTTACATGTTGTGCTTCACATTTGTTCCTTAATCTTTTCTTTTCTTGCACATTTATTTTTATTTAAATTTTATAACTACTATGTCATTATGTATATTCTTATGGGAGGAAACATAAATAAGTGAAAGAAAACAGAGGTGTGGTAGGCTTCAATCTTAAGCATTGTCAATATGTAGCTGAAATGAGTTCCTGAATATTTGCCTGCCCACTGAATAAAGTATCAAAAATGTTTTGTATTTTACTTATTCTCTTAGCAAGTGAGAGGGCTAGAAGAAAGACAATTTAAAATTTATCATTGATTATATTTTGAAAGAAATCATTAGAATGAAGCCTAGGTTTAAACTGAGATCTTTGATTGAGTTAACTGAGACTGGGTTAGAGAGAGTTACCTGGTTTGGATGAGTGTCCCCCAATGCTTATGTGTTAAATGCTTGGTCTTCAGGGTGGTGCTATTGGGGGTGATGGAACGTTTCAGGTTTGTGGCCTTGCGAGAGGTATTTAAGTCATTGAAGGTGTGTGCTCAAAGGCATTTGTGAGACCCCAGTTCATTCCTCTTCCTCTTTGCTGCCTGGCTTGTGATGTAAGCAGTTTGCTTTACTGTGTGCTCCTGCCATATGATGTGCTGCCATCACCAAAGGCCCACATCAAATTGGCCACCAGATCTTGGACTAGATCTACTTCAAAACAATGAAGCCCAATAAACCTCTTCTTCTTTAAGCTTCAATACTTTGTTATACTGATGGAAAGCTAATATGTGTCTCTTTCTCTATTTCCCCATTGACTATAAAATGCATATTCTCATGTCCTTAAATGTCCCAACAACATCTTCCTTTGGTTTTTGCAACTTCTTCATATCTATGACTCAGTCCAACTGGACCTTTCTTAATGTGCCCTTTTATTACAAGTGATGTCCTTCAACAGCAGAGGCCCCAGACTCAAAATCACCGACTCATGTCTCACATTCTGGTCATCACGAATCCCTTCACATTTTTTCTCCCTGCTGCTCTCCTGCCTTTCCTAATTGCTTAAAATTTTCCATCCTGCCTCTGGAATTCACAGTCATCATTAGCAAAACTCCAGGTTTTCACTTTTTTCTTACTATATTTGCTTTGTTTTTAGACCCAGAATCCAAAGACCACATATTGATTATCTTCTATGTTTCTGTTAACAGAAACTTGAGTTCAGCAAGTAGTTCTTGAATAAATGCCCTTAGTTCTTTAAGCCTTAGTCCCACATTTTTTAAAAGGGGATTTAATGACAGTAACAACTGTCATAACAGGATTGTCAGCAAATAAAAGACAGGAAAAGTGCCTTAGAAATTGTGAAGTAAGTGCAATTGGTTATTCTTCTAATTTTTATTGATAGAGTTGAAGATAAGTTTCAAGTTTCATTTGTATTTTTATTTCTAGTACTTAGTATAGTGCCCGGTGTCTGGGCTGACTTCAGTGTTGGAGACTGGATGATTAGACTCAGGTGTGCATAAATATGATAACAAGATAATTTCCCAAATCAGAACTTTAAGTGGAACTCTCTTTCTTCAATGGTGCACATCATGCAACATTTACCTAGTAAAAAAATCAAAAATTTAATTTGGATATCTTAATTTCATTTAGAATTTTGAGGTTACTATTTTTCTAAGTTTTTACTTTTATTTTAGAATCAGAATTAAACGCAGAGAAACAATAAAACATGTTTTATTTTGGAAACTTTTGAAAGAACCAAATATATATCATATCATTGCTTAATGATTTAAATACATGGAATTTATTATTGCTTCTTCCCCCATTTCCATTCTTCTTTGTTAAAAAAAGTCTACCATTTCATAAAATGTCCAGATGTTTTATGACATCTGCTGTATCGAGGTTGTTGATTTAGGCCCTTATTTTATTCCAGTTTAGCCAGTTCTACCAATACATGGCATCTTGAAAATATATATCCACCATGTTTGATATTAGCATCCCAAAAGTCTAATATTTTGCTATGGGGGCAGTAGAGAAGGAAAGAAACCGACACTCATAAAACATTTCCAATATCACCTTCTGTACATACATTTCCACTGTCACTCATTGAAAAGAGCTAGTACATTCTGTATTATTGTACAGTTTACCAAGGGGGATAGTAAAGCTTGGAGCTTGAGATACTAACCTTATGCTGAGAAGGTGTACTATTTTCCACAGCTCAAACTTTTTCTACTCTGCTTCTAGAAAGTGACCAGAGGCATGGATTTCTCATTTTTTTGTAAGGGTGAGCAAATAGTGTTTTATCCACTCCCCAACCAAGACACTCCACACTAATTATATTTGCACATACTGCAGGAAGCTTTCACTCAGATTACATTTTCACCATAACCCGATAACATCCAGTGCAAGGGGTTTATCCTCACTTGCATCTCAGCTCATTTCACTGTATTGAATTATGACCCCAGAAAAATTAGTGGTCTCCAGAGAAAAGATTATTAAGCTAAAATTAACAGACATGAGAAACCTCTTAAATATTGTCAGCTTTTGCAATTTAAAATTGCCATGTTTATTTGATATTGGAAAAATGCAAAAAGCAGCCTTGGTTTAACATTTTAACTTTTGGTCCCATCTACACCAAAGAAACTGCATTGTGTGATGTAACTTTAATCTCAGACAATTAGCAGTATTCCATTTTGTAAAACCAAAAATGGCTCTTAAATCATCATTAATCATTTTATAAAAGAAAATAAGTAATGTTTCTCATGTTGCTGCCTACTAATTGATGGGATGCATCAAATTTTCATTTCTTTAGATTTACATGAGCTTAAAATACCTTTTTATCTACATAAGGTAGGATGTCAAAACCAGCTTTTGGATTATTTTAAAGCTTACTAAGATCACAAGGCTTCCCTGAAAATATGTCCTATCTTGACAATGCATTAAACCTTAAGAAAAGTTTAATTAACAAATGTCAGAATGTGTTTCTTCTAAAAAAGTGATATATTAACAATTTGTTCCTATCTCCTGAGTTTAACAACATCTTAACCCTTAAAGAAAAAAGAGATGTTTTGCATCTCAGTGTAGCTTATACTAACCAAAATTTGATGTTTTAGAATTAAAGTGTATATAGAATAATAGAATACAAAACAAAAGTTGAAGCATCCCATTGCTTAAGTCACTTTTAGATACACATTTTATCAATTCACAGACAGCTTATCTGGTTCATTTCATTAGATACTATTCCACTTGCAGATCTTTTTTACACAAAATGGTTGTGGGTGCAGAGCCAGGTTAGGATTGTCTAACACCTCTGAACCTCACTTTTATGTTCTGGAAATGGAGTTCACTTATCTACCCCATACATGTTTTGAGGCATGGTGGTGAGAAAAGAGACAAACAGACACTTGGGGAACTCTAAAGAGTCACGGTAAAGGTTTATTTTTATTTGTTTAGATGTTTGTTTCTTTAAATGATATACATATGGAAGAAAAAAACAAAGAAATATTAAACAAGGAAATATTTGCCACATTTATGTCTCCTATCTCTAATATTTAGATGTCTTTATTTCATCCAGTCTGTTTTTTTCTGCTCAAATACAAACACAACCATCAGAGTATTATAAAAACAAGGATTACAATAATGCTTTGTACCTCACTTTTCCATCAAGTAATCCCCCACATTATTTCCAATGATCTTTCAGTACTCCACATAGTGAATTTACTTAGTCAAATATCTATTGCATATTTAGCTCATTTCTATTATTGCACTGTTATAAAAAAAATAAATGACTTGATGATAAACTATGTAAATGTACATTTAGACACATCTCTGATTGTTTCCTTATGATGGTGTCCTAAAAGTGAAATCGCTGAGTGAAAGGGCATAGAAACTTTTTGGGATTTTGCAACAGATTTCCAAATTGCCCTAAAGAAAAGATTTTTTCCAATTTACACCATTACCCACGATGGATGAGAGCGTGGGCTCCCCTTACACCCTTGTCAACACCCTTGGTATTTGCATTATTTTCAATCTTAATACGATGTTATTGTTATTATTATGAATTTTTCAGCGTCTCTGGTATCATTCTCTCCCTTTTTTCTTTTTTTGTCCTTTCTCACCTACTTGGTGAGAAAATACAGGTTGTGAACGGGAAACTGTCACTCTTTGAACTAGAATTTCTTCCTCAGCTAGCTCAAAAAGCTATTTCATAAAGAAATGTTGTCCTTACTATAATTTTAAGCATCCCATTGCCAGTGGCCCCATGTAGGCCTGAGGCCTACAAGGATGTCTGTGCAGCCTACGGAGAGCACTAATGTATGCGACATTTTCTTTTTATTCCCTTTGGCGACCTGTGCCTTTGGGATGTCTTTGAGGTGTTTGATGCTTTTTTTGTAGCTAGAGTTATTGATCAGGGGAGCAAAGGGGGAGTGCTAGCAGTAGCCAGGGGAGAGTTTTTACCTGATCTTGCAGCCAGCATCGAAGGGGTCTGCTTGCACTTGGAACATGCTCAAGAATCTTGATGTTCATGACAAAACAGACCCCAAAGGGAAAATGCTTTATCATGGCTGGAAAATCAGGACAACCTGATATTTAGTGAACAAAAGAAAAGAATCAGGAGACACATTTACAGCCACAAAGGATATAACCTTTGTGTCCTCTAAGGCTACTGTGATGACCAGGAATACATCCAGCATGGTTCTCTCAGTACTTCTCCTTCTGGGAAAATAGTGTGGTTGATTGGGATGTTGGAGCTGGGTGTGACCCTGTGGCTAGTCCTGCACTATGAACTGTGGGAAGAGGTGACAAGAATCTCTTCAAAGAAAGAGTACTCAGCTTTGTTGGCCCTCTAGCTTTCTCCCTCTCAGACATGGAGACAATCAGCATTCCAAATCCCCAAGTGCAGAAACATGGAACAGAGCCTGCAAAGAGCCAACACTTTAGGACCTGAAGTAGGAAGGAGAAGTGAGGTAGTATAGTATTGCTTCAAGACAGTGAGACTTTGGTTTATTTGTTACTACAGCTAATCTTGACTGATGTAGACATTTTGAAGGTTTTTTTCCCCCTATTGAGCATTTAATAGCTATAAGACTTATACAAACCCTCATTGATTACATAGCAATAATTAAAATTCTGATGGCATACATTTAAACACATTTGACTGCAAACATATAAAGGATCTTTACAAGCTTAGTTAAACAATTTTCAGAACTCATTGTTATGATCACTTTTATGACAATCTACTCAAAACGAGATTTAGAATGCTTGACTAAAAAGAGAAGGACAAATTGTAATAACATCCTGATTGAGTACTTGCTATGTGCCAGATAGAGTGCTAGGTAATTTACATGTATATTTTATTCACTATATCCTAGCAACTGTGGAAGGTCACCTATATTTCTTTTTAAGCAAGAAGAACTGAGCTACACAAAGATGGAGAGACTGTGAACCCAGGTTGGTCTTGCTCTATTGCCTTTGCTGCTTTCCCTTCTCACAAGTGTTTCACTACTTTATTCATATTTTAATCCAAATATATGAGACCTTCCATTACATAACTGAGAAATATAACTATTTTCTGTTTTGGAGAAAAAAAAAAGAGAAACTTGTTCAATTTAGACCTGGAGTCCAAATACTCTGGGATTGCCTATACCATGAACTCTGCTGAAACTCAATTACAGTTGGAAAAAATAAGATGGTTCCAAGTTCTTCTCTTTAAATAAATAGCTATATTCCCCACAGACTCCAGGTGTTGTCATATCAGGTGTACCTTCCATCCCTTTTCCAGTTCAGGACTTCGCTAAAGGTCTCAGCCACCGATATTGTTTTCTCAGTAATTGAAAGAATATTTGCAAACAGAGATATCAGTTGGAGACTGCTACTTCCAGAAGCGCTCTCAGAGCATCTTCCTGCTTTGAAGAGTGACTTATCTTCCCCAATGCATTGTTGAGGATGAAGAAGTAGCAGGTAGGGAAGGAGAAGGAAAAGGAGAAAAGGGAATCATTCGTTATAGTTGACGTTGTCAAACTCTGTGTAGTACTACATGGAGTGCCTTAGGTTCTCCCTGCCTATCATTCCTGTCTTGCAGCTGCTCACCTTAACGCAGAAGTGTCACTCTCCTTTGTGGATGCACATCTGCTGTGAAAGTTGCGTGGACAC
Organism: Marmota monax; assembly: GCF_021218885.2. NCBI lineage: Eukaryota > Metazoa > Chordata > Mammalia > Rodentia > Sciuridae > Marmota > Marmota monax. The sequence goes on along the minus strand of NW_026692254.1, from coordinate 18,413,600 downwards.
AGCACATCAGGAATACTGAGCCTTGGTTCTAACCAGTCAGTTTCCTCCATGGCTTCTGAAGACACCTTGGTTATCCTTCTTCAATCTTTTCTTATTCTTTGGCCCAGAGTAGCAATATGAATAAACACATACCCCTGTGTGGTATTTCTTCAAATCACAAAGTCTGTGTTTTATCATCATAAGATAGTTTATTTTTGTCACTTAGTACAAACCCCAGAGAGTAGGGAAGTTGGGAACTTGCTTCTTCCCTGAAATGTCTGCCCATCAGCAAGACCCAGTTCAAGTCCAGATTCCTCTGATCAACTTTTTCCAGACTTTCCATCCAAGTTTGGCTCTTCTCCTTCCTGCCCATAGCAGCATGTGGTTAGCTCTTCACCTGCCCCCCTCCCCCCATGCAGGTGCTCTTAACATGGGACGCTGATGAGTTAGTGAAGAGAAAAACTCTTCATGGCCTGACTGAAGCTGGGTTTGAAGCCCAGCCCTGCCTATCAACCATGTGACTGTGGACAAATGGCCTTACCTTTCTGCACTGGGCTTTGTTTGTCAGTAAATGGAGATAACAGCAGCCACCATGTTTGATGGTTGTTCAAATGAGACACGATAATGCACATCAAGGGTTTTGCCAAAAGCCTGGCTTGAAAATGGCAGGTCTCTCTCTCCTTCTCCCCAGCCCCTTGGAGGCAGAACACTCATCCCATATTCCTTTCCCATGTCTCATGTTCCCACAGATTTCACAGAATGCTGAACACATAGGGGAGCAAACAATCAACATTCCCTGGATTGAATCGTAGAGAGGCAAGTCCTCAGAAACCGCCCTTGGAGCAAAACTCCTCTGTGCGGGGCAGTCAGCATACAGACCTTGTTGTTAATCAGGAGTGTCCTTTGAAGTCCACAGGCATCTTTGATATAGGGGACTGAGGACTCAGCCAATGCACACAGATGTGTCCATATCATACCAGTTCCCGGTAGTGTAGCGAAAAGTCCTAGAGGTGGCCTGAAAACTGAAGCCTCCTTTGTATTTTTTCCCCTCTATGTATGAAAGTCACAATGGGTAATTCTATCTGGGATTAAAGAAACATCCATCATGTAGATTGTATCATTTGGTTAGGAAAGGGCTGGTTGAAAGAATATTCACTTAAGAAACAAAATATGTTTTCCACTGCTGCCACGAGCTGTTGATTTTTTTCTTCTTGTTTTTGTGTTTTCTAATTTCCCTATTGATTTGTAATTAATTTTGCCCTAGATTCATGAGCTTTGTAAACTTGGAGATTTTTTTTTTTTTTTGTATTTAAGAAAATAAAAAAGAGCCTGCAAGTTTTCCCCAGATCACCAGGCTTTAATATGAAATTACTGTTTTCTGGCAGGATCATCTGCAAAACTCTGATTTTGTTTCTTCTGTTCCTATCCTGATAATTGTGGCTGAATTCCCTTGTCTTTAATATGCCATATATTCTCCACCTGGCAAAGGATTCAGACAGATACAGATAATAAATACCCCGTAGACATACAGACAGAGAAACTGCTGTAATTGCTTTCATAATGACTCTGAGACATCAAAGGAAGGCAAATAATGGTATTTAACACTGTTTCCATTCTTTAGCTGAAATGTAATTTTATAGAGTTATTGTCAGGCGGTACGGTGAACGTACAAGTACAACTGTCATATTCGGCTCATATTAATTAGCTGCCCACGAGAGGGCCAGGCGAGTAATGGCAAAGTTCTCCTCATTTCAGATGGTCTGATATTCAGACAGAACCGTAAGTACAATAGCTTGATTAACATAGTTGCTTAGATCAGGTTTTCCCTGGGAGTGTGTCAATTGGCATTTTGAAGAATCAATTAATTAGCACTCCAAATAATCCATTCTTGGGTTAATGAAAGTGTTTTGTACAGCTGCAAAAAATTACATGAAGAAAAACTAAACCTTTCCAAAGTGGCAATGAAAAAGATTTATCTCAGAAAACTGTACTGTCCATTTCAAATGCCACAGAGAATGTGTGTTTCCTTTCAAAGCCGTGGAATTGACGTGTACAATTTTAGCCACAATGTGCTCATTTTGGCTTGGAGGAAGGCAAGTGGTGGTGCTATGGTAGCAGGGAAATGAGAACTTTTATTTTCACTATTTTGTCTTGTAATCGTGTTACTTAATTAGGGTAAGTCACGGCCAACGTTTTGCATATCATTATCCACTATTTTAAACAATTACTCTTTGAAGGCGGTGTGCTTATTAACATTTTTAAAATGCCAGTATCACACAGATATTCCTGCTTTTTAGAGTTCAAGATTCAATTCTCAGACAAATGAGAATTACACATTAAAGAAGCAGGTTTATTTACAATTAAAGCTCTTTAACTTAGAGATTCATTTTTAAAACCAAGTTTAAGTTATCAAAAAGGCAAACTGTGAAAATGTCACACACCTTTGCCATCATTACAATGATACTTTTGGCACACTTTATTGATTATTATTTTTACAGAAAAAAATGTGCCAATGTGATCTCCCTCTTTCTGAATTTTTTCATGGGGTCCAAGTTTCAAAGAACCTACTTTTGTGGCATTACTTTCTTATCTCTGAAGTTATGTTAATCAAGCCTACAAATGAGCACATCGGTTTATTTGGTAATTTAGATCTCTCCAGTTTCTAAAATTTGGTGTGAAGTATTGGTAGTGTTTACATCATATTTTCTTCTTCAGAAACTTCCACATTTTTTAGCATCTCTGATACAAGTCATTTTCAAGTCATGTTCAAGCTCCTTGAAATGGAGGCTTTTTAATAAAGTGTGTTAAGTTAAATGAGTCATAGTGCCAACTAAAAATTATCTGGGAGTAAAACATGACTTTTTAAATTTGTACAGGTGGCTTTTTATTTGTTTTGTTGATAGTGTGAAAAATATGCTTTCTTGTTACTATAATTAGTTACTTCCCAATTTAGTTCCATTCATAGGATATGATTATTGATTAGAAAAAAATGAGCTTTAAAACAGACCAAGTGCTTTTTTTATTATCAGACACTGGGTTCCTTCTCTTCTGTTATTTTAATTAGCATGTAATAAGTCATTGGGATTTTGATGATGCTGAAATGCATTTTCCTGCCTATTTGTGGGTAAAGGTTGCATCTGTGTGTTAACCATGAATCTTCCAAAGGCAGATAAGTGTAACAGGTCAAAATCAGGAGTATCCAGGAAAAAAGATAAAAATACAGAGATTAATTAAAATAAAAGCAGGCCAGTCATCTCCTTCTGTTAAGATGAAAAAAAAATTTCCAAACTCAACTGTAATCTTTCAGGTTTAATAAGGCCAGCAATGCAGGTGAGGAAAGAGAGCTTTCATTTCCCAAGTCCTTCAGGGACATACCCATGCCATCCTGTTCCTCTAGTGACCAAGTGATGGGCAAGGACTTGTTTTCCAACACACTGGAGGGGATCCTTGTGAGATTCAGCACTGCCTGTCCACTGCTTATTCTTTTAGATTCTTGTAGAAACAAGAAATGACAAAGTTCTGTTGTTGCTGCTCGCTGTGGACTTCAGCCAGAAATGAGATCCATTGCTTATTTTGCTAATCAGCCCCTTCCATATCTGCATGCTCATTTTCTGATAGCTGATGAGGCGACAAGGTCATTGGACGTACAAGTACTTATTTAAAAACAGACATGAGAGTGAGATAGAGGTTAGTTGGGTCTATCAGAGCTGTCAATCAATTAATGAAAATTATTGAGCAAGGACACTGTGGGGGAAGTGAACAGAAGGAAGGAAAATGACCATGGAGACACAACATAGGGAAAACGACAGAACTGACTAAATGTGCTCACGTGAGTGCTAAAAACAGACACGCTCACATCCCAAGTGAGAGACAGCTCAGAGAAACAGTGACTGGAGTCTCTGTGACTCCAAAGGCTGGCAGTGCAGGGGCTTTTGCCCAAAGGTACACCCCCGAACAATGCCTTTCCTGTGATGTGGAGGAGAAAGGTGTAATGCCTGGTGAATATTTGATTAATGGGCTGAAGACCTGTGGCCAAGATTCAGAGACGCTATTGTCCAGACCCAAATTTGTGATCAATGTAGGCCAAATGAATACAAGCAGCCCCGTTATTCAGGGAGAAAAAAATATTGGATTCCTACCTGTAACTGCATGACAGACAAGGAGAGCCAAACAGAACAGTGCTAGGAGGGGGCTTGGAAAAGCTGTCCAAATGGCCGTTCTATCACCATTGTCCACTGTGTGCTGGCACCAGGCAAACACAGACTAGTTATCAGTGCAGAAAAGAAATAATTCATAATGTGGTCCTTGGGGGGAGAATGGAGGAATAAGAAAACCTATAAATGAGAGGAGAGAGAGAGAGGAGACCAAGAGAAAGAGAGAAAGGAGAGGGACTGAGGAACTAGGGGAGAAAAATTGCCAATATGCTTGTGTGAATGAAAGATAGGGAGGGAGAAAAATGAAAAGGCTGCAAAGTCAAAAACGGGGAGATACTGACACCAAATCTCTGCAAAGCGTTCAAAATTCTCCAGCTGCCACGCTTTTAATTTGCTACCATTCTAATTAAAATGCAAATTAAATTTATAATTAGCATCAGCGCTTTCTAAAGAAACCTCCTTGTGCGCTGCACAAACATATGGGACGATGCTGTAGTGTAAAGTTTGTAAAACAGAAGTAATGGCACAAAGTCGGGAGGGGGGGCAGGGGAGGAGGGCTTTTCTTTCTTTCTTTTTTTCTATTCCCTGGGAAACAAGTCGTATGCAGACACGGGTTGACTTCAGGGAATGGCTGGCAGCGTGGTGTTGCTTAAAGGAGGTTGGAAGTGGGCGAGTGTCCTGTTCCAACAAAAGGATTGCTGAATCTGGAGGATCGGCTGGGCTGTGACTTTGTGTTGAATCAGGTGTCAAGGGTTACCCCGCATGTCATCAGGATTGTATAGAAGATGCCAAAAGGCAAAAGGGGTCAAAGCTCCTAATCAAAAAGTCTATGGCCAAAATTAACCGCTGCTTGCTTCCAGATAATTAATTTAAAAATTGATGGGGAACAAAGTACCAGAATTACCTCATGATTCGCACACATATCATGTTTTCAAGGTAAACTGTCTCTCTCCAACTTGCTCTCCAAAGCTGAGGAGTGGGTGCAGATCCGAGAATCAGGTTAACCAAAGGTGGAATACACGTGTGCTTGATTAGAAGAAATGCTCACTTGAGCATCAGTTTTGCTATTTTGATCCTTGAAACAAAAATATACACATCTGGTATTTGTGGGTTATTTTCCTTCAGATATATAGTTGAGTTCAGTGAGGCTCATGGCCCAAAATCCATCAGCCTGCAGCAGTAATAGGCAGAGGAAGAGACGCACGACCCAGCCCCTCTTATATTTGCCATGTTTTGGTTGAAGGGAATCATTGTGAATTTTAAAAAGTAAATCTGCGATCCTCATGGTAATTGTGCTTTACTTTCCACTGGAGGGACCCCACCTGCACCTCAGTGTTTTTAATATTCCAAGGACTCTTCTTTATCTATTAACCAGGCTCTCCATCAGATATTTTAAAATTTGAATGTAACAGGAATGAATATTTCATAGATGTGTGTTAAGCTGTTATTAAACTATAATGTAAAGCAGGATTGTAGGAATATTTTTATATGTCAAAAAGTCAATTAAAATGATAAGCCTGTAATATCACTATTGTGGTGCTGTGCAAAAATTCATTTCAGATGCATGGAAGGTCCTCCGCTGCCTCGCATTTGGGTGTGAGGCAGGACTTTTACATATTCAGAGGCCTGTGTACTTCAATTTCATTAGTAACACTTAAGGTCCATTTTCAGCAGAGATTAAATGGAGAGCTGTGGGGGATAAATCTTACCTGACTTGATTTTTATTTAGTATTACAAAAACAGCATTAGGCATTCTTAAAGGTGGGTGCTTACCTAAGTACACCTTGGATTCATTTGGAAATAAATGTCAATCCCTAGGAAAGTAAGGTATCTTAATAAAAGCTGTAGTAAGGCCACCACTGCTCTCTTCAATAAAACTAACATGGTGTGTCAGTTGGAGAAAAATATCACATGATACTGAAGGTGGAGGAAGAAATTAAAACTATTGTGAGCCATAATAATATAGGAATTTACAAAAATACAGCTTTCTATTTGTAGCCTTTAAAATAAAAATAAACTTATACAGGGGAATATTTTTGTTTTTCTTCTTGTATACTTAAGAGGGAATATTGAGAGATAGAGTTGATGGAATTAAGATTGGGATGCCTTACCAAAAGTTAAATGCTTTCCCAAACTTTCTTGGACCATCAATTCTTTCCTGTGCAATGGCCATTGTCAAAAATGGGATGTGAAAAGATGATCCCCTTGACAGGTTTGACATAACTCAATTAATCAAGACCTCAGCAAAGAAAGAGAAGTAATTCTACCAATACGCTGATGAAAAGTGTCGTCTTCTGTTCACAGAGGAGAAGTTCCTTATTTTTTTCCTGATGTCTAAGGGGAGCTCAGGCCTCCTAAATAAGTCTTCTGTGTGACTGACAAAAGACTGAAAGCTATGGTATAAAAGCATTTCTTTGTTTAATTTCTAATTGTTGTCCTTCCCTTATTCAGAAAATGAAGTCACCTTTGTCGAGGTTTCATGAACCGCTGGGTAATCAAAATTATTATGCCGCCACCTGTTGTCTGTTAATTATTCTGAGAAGATACTCATAAATCATAACACCGGACAATAAATCAAACTGTCAGTTCCCAGGTCAAAGGTTACCCATGAAAAGTTATAGGTCAGCCACAGGGTGTGAAAGAGCAGGGTTTCAGAGTATCACTCATTGTCAAGCACTGTTGGGAGAAGTGCCATTGGAACAAAAGGAAAACTGGAGTCAGAAGAATTCCAGCCAGGGGGACAGGAGGCATCTAACCAACCTGGCACATCTCACAACCAGCAAGATTGTTCTGCTGGAGCCCAGCTCAGAGACTTGCTGTTCCTTTGGGATCTTGTTGGAAAAAAGTGTTCCTTTTGGAAAAGTCTGGAGAGGTATGGTTTTGGAACATTATCTTCTCCTTTTCTCATTTTCTGGGGAATGTGACTGGCAAGTTCCCCTTTTTTCTACATTATTCATGGAGACAATCAGAACACGACACATTGCAGTTGATTGGAGGACACTCTGGAATGTCTTACTTCCTAGATTAATTTGGTTTGGAATATGTTTTCCTTGTGGTGTGACAAGAACTTGAACTGCATTTACCATTTTCAACTCATTTATTTCCAGTCCCCTGTATTTAAAATAACATCATCATTTCCAAACAGTGTGGGTTGATGGATATCCTTGATTTAAAACCTGGCTAGGGGTAAATTATTTCTGATGTGGCAGAAGCAACTTTAGGATAAAGCTTAATAAAGACGTAATGATAAGGCAGCTGGGAAACAGAAGTAATGTTCCAGTTGGGAGATACATTGCCTGCTGTTTGAATTAAATTCTGTAAAATGGACGCTGTGCTTTCATTAAAATTTTTTTCTCTAAAATATTAATTTGGGGGCTTTGTATTAAGTTGTTATTTTCTGCTCAGATAACCATGGCTTTCCCTCTGAGGAATAGCAGCATGCATACTCAGAGTGTCAATTTGGGTCTTTTTTTTTTTTTTTGAAAGGACACAAAAGTTTCTGTTCAAATCATATCTCAGAATGAGCAATTATTTTTTTAAAAAGACTCCAATACATAATCTACCTCCCCTTATTCTTTCAAATTGGCAAATCTTTATTACCCCATTTTTGATTGAGGCAAGTCAGTCCCAGCACATCAATTATTTGTCAGGTAGCAGCAGAGGTCAAAACAGGTTCATTGATCCAGCCTTAACCATGCCATCAAATTTATTTACATGGAACACAGGGTTTAATTCTAAAGTCACAATAAAGTGCCTTGTGGATGCAGAGATGCATCATATAGTGAATTCAGTAGTTTACCACTAAGGATTCTATATACAGGCAATGTCATAAAACACAAATCACATTCTTTGGCAGTCATGTCATTGTAATGGAAAGAGTTGAAGCTTTTCTGATAACCTATAAAATTTCTACTGGATAAACATTCCAGCCTGTGATTCCAGGTTGCTGTAACAGGAATTATGGGTGTGGTGACTCTCCCAGTTTTCTCTCCCAGTAGAGTTGGGAGCTTTTATGCTGGAAGCCAGGTAGTATATTAGGTGTGGGATGGGGAGGGGCACAGAGCCAGGATAGCCAAAGCTCCTCCTGAAGCTTAGAGGCTTTTTAGCAGCTCTTCTAGCATCTCTCCTGGGTCCTGTCCTTTGGGAAAAACAGACCGACAAATTTTCCTTGGAAGGGGTTGGCTACCTTTATGCCTGGAATGTGGGAAATCAGGGGGTCTACTCATTCTCTATAATGAGAGTATATGCAATCATCAGAAAAGAACACCTGATCCCTACTCTAGAAAGTAGTATGATGAATCATTAAAGCTGAATTGTGTACCCCCGAAATACATGTTGAGATCTAGCCCCAGTGCCTCAAAATGTGATTTTATTTAGAGATAGTACCTTTACAGAGGTGATTAACTTAAAATTAAGTCAGATGGATGGACTTTAGTTCAATATAACCAGTGTCCTTATAAAAAGAGCAACAGACACCAGGGGTATATAAGCCTAGAGAAAAGACCATGTGAACACACAGTAAAGAGGTAACCATCTGCAAGCCTCCCAGAGAGGCTTCAGAAGAAACAAAGCTGCTGACACCTTGATTTTGGATGTGCAGACTCCAGATTTTGGATTTGTAGACTTCCCTATCTGTGGGCTTTGTTGGCGTAGCCCTAGCTGACTAGTTCAGCTTCTTCCAGAAGTGAGTGGAGATGTTCTGACAGATGAATACTCAGAAATGAAGAAAGTTCAGAGGGCAAGAATGGTATTCTGTGAGAATGCAGGTTGCCCTACTGTTTAGGGATACCACTGATGTGACCAGTGAGCCACCAGAAAGGGGAGAATCTGGAAGAGTGCAGCTGAGATGGGAACACTTCAACTTCTCGGTGTGGGTGCTGGGCGGAGAAGGTGTCCACTTTCTCTTGTGTGGCTCCCTCTCTCTTCCTGACTCATGCACACTCCTAAGAGAGGCTCTTCAAAAATTCTTTCCACTGCCCAAAAAGCTCTTTCTACAGAAGCATCCTCTCTCACTTCTTTCAGGCTCTTGCTCAAAAGGAGATAACTTCTCAGACCATCATGGCCAACAGATCTTTCCCATCACTCTCTGTCCCCTTGCCTTTCTTTATTTTTTTTCCTTAATAACACCTTAATGACTTACCTAATGACTCAATGACTACCTGAAATTACACACATATAGTTGTGCAAGAAAACAATGCAGAAGAATAGTGACATTGTCATTTTTGTTCCCTCCTGCATCCCAGTGTCTAGAAGAGGCTTTGGTCCTTGGATGAAGACCTTCCAGTGAGGTGGTGAACATTAAATAAGCTTGTGCAGGCGAAGTCTTACCATAGTAATTGATACCCAGAAAGAATCCAGGCACACAGCCAGACTCCAAAACCTGGCCAATATAGATTAAAGCTTTCTGCAAGTGGTCTCCATCCAGGAGATGATGGGTTTATCCATGACCCTGTCTAGGAGATTTGGACATAGTGAAGTTTTCTGTTAAAAAATCATTGAGGTTTTATTCATTTTATTTTAATAAAAGTTCAGTTTAATATTGTTTAACTAAAGTATGTAGAGACAAAAATAGAAAAATAGAATTCCAGGTGTCTTTGCTGATGCACACATCCAGAAGCCTGAGAAAGATATGTAGGGAACTATCATATTCAAGTGCCATTGACTCAGGTCCACACGAACATTTAGGCTCATGTGTACAGACTCATACATCCGCTGAAGAACAAGGTTTGTTCATGGTTAGTTCCTACCCTAATGTCACTCTAGCACTCTCCTCCAACAGAATGGAGAATTTCCACTGTAGCCAGAGGTTGTTGATAATAATAATGTTTTATCATTATCACTACCCCACTTTCCAATAAGGAGATTGAGACTTAGAGAGCTTTTCTGAAATCAATTCTATATCTTCTATGAGAACATCCCTCCAACAAAGAGTGGATTATTAGACAACTTGGCAAATGCATCACAATGGCTTTGTGTCTCATCTTTGTTATATTTTTAGTGTGGAAACTAGACTGTATCAGAGACCAACAGTGAAACCCAAACTTGCATCTTACCCAGTGTTTAGTTTAGCTAATAAATATTTATTAAATTATATTCACACTAGCTCATTTATGTACTGTCTATGGTTGTTTCTGTGTTATAATTGGAGTTGAGTGATTATGACAAAAATCTGTGGAACCTAAAATATTTATTATCTGATCTTTTCGGAAAAAAAATGTGGCCTCCTGGACTAGAGAGAAATTCTAAGTCCTCTCAACCATTTGAACATATGATTTGAAACCTTTTATAATATAATAAATTATATCTAAATTATTTGATAGAAAGTTACTGCTTGGTCTTTGTGCTGAATTTACTGGCTGAACTGAAAAACTGTTACACTAGAGCTTTGCAAAGCTCTAACTAGTGACAAGTTAGATTGCTCCTATGTTAGAGAATTTTCCCTGTCAATATTGCTATTCTAGACCAAATAGCTAATACTCCTGCTCATATTAGGTTAAAAGCATTGCAAGGCACTTAATTCCCCTCTATTTTTAAAGAATTGCTTTTATATCTATTTGGAACTATTATTTGAAACCTAGTTGTGACTTTTAAAATATTTTAAACAGTTTTTACTTGAAATGCAGTTAAGGAGGCAACACTGGACATTTGATCCATTTTGATATGGTTTTTCTCAAAGATAATTTTGTACATTTGAACATATGATTTGAAACCTTTTACTTCATTTTTTTACTTCTCCTAGCAATACATTTGGTAGTTACCACAGCCAAAAGACAATAATCTCTCATGGACAGAGAGAGAGCTTAATATTACAGTAGCCACACATACACTAATGCATGAAGACAATTGGGTTATATCATCCAAGTTGTTAAGGGAATTCTTGCTGGTAGGCCCTTATCACTTTTCCTGACAGAGTTGACTGTTCTACACTGGGTTAAAGTGATACACAATGCCCAGAGTGTGGGTTTCAGAGTGTGGTTCACTCCCTGTGACCTGGGAGTGGCATAAGCACAGGTTGCTTTTGGTCTGACTTCTGGAGGACACAATCAGCATAATATGATAGGACAGGGGAATGCCACTCTCATTTTTAAAAAATTAGCCTTTTACAGGTGTATTGAAATGGTTGGTTTTTGTCTCACAAAGTCCCTTAGCCAATCCCAGTAAGTCCAGTAGTTTATCCAGGGTCCTAATGAAAGTTGCTCTAAGGCTCTGGAATCACACAGGGAATGGTAAAAGTAATACAATCTATTTAATTCAAATAATTTAAAGATTTACATGGTAATAATCATTAAAAGAAGGAGTAGAATAATGTACAAGAAGATAGGAAGAAAAGGGGCAAATATAATAATAATAATAATATAATTATTATTATTATTATTATTATTATTATTATTATTATTATTATTTCCAAAGAAAGCAATAAAGGAGAGAGAAAGAAAAATAATTGAGTCAAATGGAATAAAGGTATTAAAATGATAGATATGAATTTGAATATAAAGTAGTTATAGTAAATAAAAATAGATTGCATACTCCCATTTAAAGGAATAAAAACTGAAGGCCATCTAGAAGCAAATAGTAAGAGAAACATGTTAAGTAGTAAAGACACACAAAGGTTGAAAGAAAAAAAATAGTAAAAGATAAGCCATATGTGCACTTACTCAAAGATAAATGCAGTTAGTTATATTAATGCCAGATAAGTAGGCTACAAGGCAGAAATTTTACTAGAAACATTTCAGCATTATTAATATTCCAAAGAGGACAATTTTTAATGAGGTTCAATTTACTATAAGTATACTAACCTTAAGAGTGTGTGAGTGTGTGTGTGTGTGTGTATACACAAAATAACAGTGCTTCAGAATATATAAGGCAAATTGACAGAATATGAGATAACCTCATAAATTATGAGATAAGCTAATAAATTAATGGTAGAGTTTAACATACTTTGGTATCTGATAGAAGAAGCAGATAAATAATTGGTAAGGCTATATAATATCTTAAGTAAGAAAACAAGATAAACCAATTTATACATTTATTATATATGTACAATATCTATTTTATATATAGTATGTAATATATATGTTTTACGTATTATACATAAGTATGTAATACATTGTTTCCCAAGGGTATATAGAATATTAAATCCAAAATCTTATACTTTCAACTATAATGGAACATTGTTCTAGCTTATGTTTCTTTTTTTGGTAATACAGACCTACCTCTCTTTATGTAGTAGATATTTTGCCCTTTGTGATCTTCTTCTTTATCTTCTTTTCCCTTGGTCACATCTAAAGTGAGTATGGAAAACTATTCCCTTCTTGCTGGAAGGGAAGCTTTCTGCAGTCGAATGCTCTAGCCCCAGGCTATACTCGTGCACCCTTGGAGAAGTTAAGTGAACTCCTGGCTGTGAAATATCAGAGGATCTGGGGTTACGTCTCCAGCAACAATGGTGAATCCAGATTCACAGGGTCTCAAGCAGCCCAAATAAAAACCTTAGTTCCTCTTGTTTATGTGATTAGTGGAAGCGTTCTCTATCCTGAACTATTAATTTGCCTTCTTCCTCTCATACTAATAGTGTAAAAAGGGAAGCTGGTTGGCCTAAGGAGGGATGAAAATTTTATCTCTCACATGACATAGAATTGCTAGCATAAGAAGATTAAAAGACAGGTTGATTCTTATAGATTTTATCACTGTTTTAAATTTTTCTATGAATCATTCACTTTATCATTGCCTGGACATGGTGATATACTCCCATTAAAGTGTCCCCCACCCTTTGTCCCCACTCCATGCGATAGATACAATTACCTTTGGCTTGGTATTAGCTGTGGGCTAGCCCCTTAAGGCTGCCAGGCTTCTGGGGAAAGTTTAATCTACTATGAGTTATGTTAGTTGACTGAGAGGTTTTGACAGTACATGTAAGGAAGTTGTTGTGTTTAAATTTTATTATATGTGCTTAAGTTGTACAGCATGATGTTTTGATACCACATATAGATAGTGAAACACTATAGTCAAGTTAACGTATCCATCATCCCATATAAATTTATTGTTATCTGTCTTTGTCCCTCACAATCTTTAAAAAAATTTCTCTCTTACTGTTTAATGTCTAAATGCAAAAACTTCAGCACTGAAAAAAGCCTAAACTTCTGGGATTTCTCCATTTATTGCTTGTAACACTGTCAGCTTCTTAAAGCTCACTTCTTTCTCCTAACATCTTACCAAATGTAACTGTTAACAACTAACAGGAATCACTACAGTGGGTCTTTCCATTTCTTTTCCTACAGCTACAAATTCTCAGGCAAACACTCAGCTTTATCGGTATTCACAGGTTCACCATATGTGTTGTTACCATCTAACATGGATAGTCCCTTCTCATTAGTTACTGCATTATCTTCACTTTTTAGCATCTGACATAATTTCTTTACTCTCTATTAGTCAAGTCGGGCTAGGTTGTGCTGTGGTGACAAACACTTTCAAATCCTCACTGTAAGCTTAACATGGAATTTATTTCTCATTCATGGCAGTCCAATAGATTAGAAAATGTCCATGTTGCAAATCTGAGACACTAGCTTCTTCAATTTTGGGGCTGTGCTCTTTTAATAAGGGGCTTCAATTTTTCTACAAAAGGAGACTTAAAAGTTTGCAAAGGGGGTTTCTCCTCCTTCCATGCAAGTGTGACATGTTCCCACATCATTTTCCACATAGGAAAACCAAAGTTTAGAAACTTTAAGACAATTTTCTCAAAACTCCAAATTAGTAACTGAGCCCTAAATCAAACAGATCTATCTGATATTTCACTCTGTCACATTTATTTGTTTCATCACTTTATATGTTATAAAATCAGATTATTGTCACATGAATATCACTAAAAAATTAAAAACCAATTTTTAAATGATTGTGTCAGACCATAGTGGCTAATATAGATATAAAACCATCTGCTTAGAATTTACATATTTTCAATGACTTTAAATTAGCAGCACATATCTAGGAAACACTTATTAATTATAGCATGTATCTTCTTTCAAGGAGAAGAAATTCTGAGCAGAATTTATTGTCAATGGGTTAATACATCCAGCACCATAATGGATTTGATGACCACTCAGGAAGCACTGGTCTTCTTTGTACCTTTGTGGTAGCAAAGAAAAGGCTTAGGAAGAACCAATAACTGGCGGGAGCGGGGGATGCAAAACTTAGTTGGTGAGAATAACTGTCATGAAACATCAAGCCAAGAGGGGAACAAACTAGGAATTACTGGATATGAAGTCAGGGAGATCCAGGGAGGTTAGTGGACAGAATAATGATTGTAAAGATAAAGGATGCTGTTTTAGTCAGCTTTTTCATAGCTGTGACTAAAAAAACCAACAAGAAGAATTTTAGAGAAGAAAGTTTATTGGGGGGATCATGGTTTCAAAGTCCTCAGTCCATGGATAGCCAGTTCTACTCCTTGGGGCTGGAGGTGAGGCAGAACATCATGGTGGAAGAGTGTGGCGGAGGGAGGTGGTTCACATAATGATCAGAAAGCATAGAGAGACTCCACTTCCCAGTGACAAAGCTATATACCCCAAAGGCATGCCCCCAATGTCCACCTTCCCCAGCAACACCCTACCCACTTTCAGTTACCAATCAATTAATCCTGTCAGGGGATTAATTCATTGATTAATTAAGGCTTTCATAACCCAATCACATCTCCTCTACATCTTCCTGCATTGTCTTATGTATCAGCTTTTGGGGAACACATCACATCCAAACCATAACAGATGCCAATTGATATTAAGATGCCAGAAAATAAAATGGAGTATGGGTGGACCACAGTGGGGAATATAATTCTAGAAAGAATTAAATCACAACAACTAATTACAGTATCTCATTTAACATCTAAATTCTGATTTTTATGTTTATGTGCCTGCTATAACTTCTGAGAAAGCAGTGGTTTACCTTTATCAATGTTTATTACTTTGAGGATACACAAAAAGGGCTCAAAGCATTGGATGTATGGATTTACTTTATTTCATATTTGGGTTTAAAAAATATGATTCTATGTCCCTGGAGCAAAAAGGCATGAAGCAAAAAAAAAAACCAAAAAAAAAAAAAAAAAACCAAAAAAAAAAAAAAACCTCAACATTTGCATTAATTATAACTTTTTCCTTTTGAAAAAGTTATTTCATTATTTTTTTACAAAACACCTCAAGTTCATTTTAAGTCATATTTCAGAGTACAAAATTTAAAAAGAAAAAGAAAATCACTTTTAGAAATTGCTATAATTAGAGTTGGTGAATATCATTTATATATATTTACATGTAGATATTTAGAAACAATAAGATAGACACAATTTTATAAAAATAATTTCACACTATATATGCAACCTTAAAGTAAAATTGCTAAACTTTATTTTTCTTGAATTCATTAGGAAGAAAAAGAAAATGAAGAAAAACCATAAAAGTATTGAAACTTTTTTTTACAACATTTCAGTTTTAGATGATCTCAATTGACACTCTTGTGAAAGAAGGAAAAACTGTGTTATAACACTGATTTCTTCTCCCTCATTTTTTGCTATTATTAGTTATAGAATTATTCTTCCATTATCATATAACATTTAGATTTAGTCCTATAACCATGGTATTCGTAGTTATTTAATCTTAATTCTATACATAAATGGTTTCAAGTCTTCCTTTTGATATGGATTTATATCAATCCATGATATCTTTAGTTATTCCTTACTGGGTTTTATCATCAAATAGTTGGTACTTAACATTGTTGATGTCTCAAAGGGGCTGCAATCTTTCTATTCTTACATAATTTATTTTTAGTTTTCGGTGGGCACAACATCTTTATTTTATTTTTATGTGGAGCTGAGGATCGAACCCAGCGCCCCACGCATGCCAGGCAAGCACGTTACTGCTTGAGCCACATCCCCAACCCCTGGATAGACTTCTTGAAGGTGATTTTCCTTCCATTGGGGCGGTTCTAGGCTTTGCTGAGTCTCCAGGCCAAGAACTACATCTAGCCTTATATTACAAAGTTCAGTGCTTCTGACTTGTCTGCTGGCTTTCAATGTCAAACAATATTTTACAGAAGAGTTAATGGTGGGATATTTCTGTGGCTAGTTCACCTGATTATTGCTTTTATATCTGAAATGACATGACATTTGTGTTTTACATTTAAAAGGAAAATTCTTTCTTGGGTATAAAATTCTTGGGCCAACTTTCTCAAGAACTTTGTAAGACATTGCTCCATTATCTGTTGGCACTGAAAACATCTCTGTCTATATTTATATCTCTCTCATCTGCTGAAGGAATTAAAATATGTCACTCTGGCATATAGACAATTATGAATTACAAGCACTTGAAAGATGGCAGGTGCAAGATCACTCTGAGCTTCCATCAGTTCCTTAAAAGTAGGAGATGAAGCACTAGTGGGAGAGATACTCTCCCAACACTAGAAGGAAAGTATCTTTCTCATTCTCAAGGCCAAGAACCTGAGGCCAAGGAAACTCTTTATAAATCAGCTTTGTTACACTAATAGTTATTCCTTTGGCTGCTTCTTCACCCAGTTTGCTACCCTAGCCCTAACCTCTTCATCTTGTCATATTGTCATAGTTTATTATTCTTTGTCTATTTCAGTGGATCAGAGTTCATTTCTAACTGTGTCTTCAGGTCTGCATTCCCTTACAGACTCCTGTGTCATGTAAAACTTATTTTAAATAAACTTATATGCTTTACTTCTGTTGATCTGTCTTTTTAATTCTCTGGCCCAGCCAGAAAACCTTGAAAAGGTTGATGTAAAACTTTGCCTTCCCTACAATTCTCATATGTACATTAAAGGAAAAACAAACTAGAATGTGCTCATGCATTTTATATACATTTTCCATAGACTAACTGGGACTAGGATCTTGGAGAAGACACACACACACACACACACACACACACACATACGTACGTATAAGGTGTACACAGACATTTACGTATATACATATGACTGTGTTTGCATGTATATAATATGCATGAGCATATTCTGCTTTGTTTTTCCTTTCATGAGTAATATGCTTTCTTTGCCTGAATGTTTGAATATTTCTTTCTTTGTCTTTGAAGTTCAATTCTCTACTGTGTTTTAAGTTAGTAATTTTGATTATGGGAGATATGTA
Organism: Marmota monax; assembly: GCF_021218885.2. Classification (NCBI taxonomy): domain Eukaryota; kingdom Metazoa; phylum Chordata; class Mammalia; order Rodentia; family Sciuridae; genus Marmota; species Marmota monax. The sequence goes on along the minus strand of NW_026692254.1, from coordinate 18,396,335 downwards.
TCCTTAAACTAGGCAATTAATTTTTCTTTAGACTCAAAGAGATCTTATTTGATGTCAAAGGTATTACCCTTCAAGGTTTCTAGCCCTGAGTGGATGACAGAACTAGATAAAATGGGCTGGGTTACTTTAAGTGGGAATAATGGTCCTGAAGGTAAACCCAATTCTGGAAGCTCAGTAGTAAACTCTTAGAAGAAAAAATATTAAAAAGAGAAAATTCACTGGACAAAGCAATCATCCCATTTAGTTATCCTTGACTTACAAATTTGTGTTTTTATTTGTGCATTTTTTCCCTATGTTAGGGACCATGATCATCCTGTGTTAGAGAAGAATTTTTTTCTTCCATAGTTACTATCCTCTTATTGCTAAATTATTCTGTCTTTATTTCAGTTCCCTCAATTTTTCTTTTATTCCATCCAGTCTTCATTATTCACTTTCTTCCTTGATTCCTAAAAATGATTCATTAATTTATTAAAAAATATACACCAATCGTCAAAATTAATGTTATAATTTTAATTTTCAGTTAATTTTACTTCATTGTAAACTCCCTTTTCAACCATGATGATATTTTCTTAAAATTTTGAGCTCTTTAGTTGAATTTATATAATTATTCATTTTTCTATTGCATTAAGCACAAATGGAGAATTGTCAACTGTGCCTATTTTCAAATCTTTTTTTAATTAAATGGATCTTGTATTTTTTGTTTAAAATAATTTGAGTATAATTGAGTATAATTTTCTATATTCAAAAATTGCTTGCATGCTTTCCATGTCATTTCTTTGCATCATGTTTGTAGGCTGGGCCTCTGCATGCTTACTTGCTCAGATACTATGCCGGTGATTTCCCCTTATCTAACTTCTGAATCATGTTAGTTTCTGTGAGCTACATTTTCCATAGTCTAACTGGGATGAGGATCTTGGGAGAAGAAGCCATACCCCTTAGCTTTTAAAGCTGAAGGATGACTTTACATTTAGAATTAAGTTCTGCACTCCCTTCTGAATTTTTGTGACTTTCCTGTACCAGGATGACTGAAACTAGGAAGGTGGTCTGGAAATACTCTAGAATAAAATCACTTCCCCAAGGTAGTGTGGAACCTGAGCTTGTGGATTTGTCAGAGCATTCATCCCAGTTGTTTACTTGCTCTATTTTCACTCCAAGTACCTCTTTTCTTCTTTTAGTTAAATTAATTGGATCGAGAAGGATATGTTCAAATTCCATAGTCACATTGACTTTAGCTAAGGGTCCAAACTATCAAAGTATAAAGTACTATATCTTGATAGTACTCTGGGAGATGAGTGGGTGACAGGCACCACCATATATTCCTCTTTCTCAAATTATACTGGACTCTTCTGCTTCTCTCCATCATTTCACATTCTAAGTTTTAAATATGAGTGCATGCTTCTCCCTTGGATTGATTTCTTTGGTAGATTTATTATTATTATTGTTTTAGGAGGAGAGGATGTCTGTTATCTTTCTTCTTGTTGCTATCCATTCTCAGAAATTTTGCCTCTGCCTTTACTCTTTGGAAAGGAACTTTTCTTTCAATGTATCTCAGAGTTGGAGAAAATGGAACCATTTGTGATTATTATTGAAATGGTTCCTGAATTGCAAATTTGTAGGTGTCACATAAATGGATAGACAAAAAAAGAAAAATGAGGTATAGAGTAGCTGAACAATTTGGGGGCAATTCATTGGCTTTTCTGGTCAGGCTATATGAATAGAATATGTCCTGGGGAAAGACTTATCACTCAGAAGATCACAGTGCTTCGTGTTAAGTGAGGGTTGGGATTGATGTGAGCTGGGACCATCTCTGCGTCTGAGTCATCAGCAAGGAGACCTGAACACCATGAAGGAGAAATACCTTAAGGGACAGGATGGGGATGCCTTCAGATACCCAAAGGCTCCAGGTTGTCATCTTCCATTGAAAGAACTTCCAGTTGGACATAACATGAATACGAGTTAGACTGGAGGACACAACTCTTAGGAAGACTGTTAGGTGCTAATGCTGTCCTACTGGGAAATGCAGAGTTAAGCTCAGAATTCTGGTGTGCCAGTTGGAACTGCAGATGTTTAATAAGCCTTGTTGTGGAGACGTATTCCCTTGTCGTTCTGATTTTCCAACTTTCTCGTATCCATCCTGCTCGTTGAAATGTTTGTGAATAGTCTCAGATCCTTATTGAAAGAGGTGAGCTATAAATTAAAAAGCATTAAAATGTCTTAATTGTCTTCTCACTTGTAAGGTATTCTTAAAAACCAAATCCTCTGAGTTGGGTGAATAACTAGATAATTTATTAATTTAGAGGATTCTGTGTACACTTCAAGGGAATTAATCTCATGGAACTTGAGTGTTATCTAGTGGACCAGACACCATCGCCACCACTTTCAATGGCTGATCATTCTAAACATCCGTGGGCATCCTTGTATTGCCTCTAGTGATTAATTTTAAAAGACGAAATTTAGGCTCAACTTTGAAAAAGTTGTTAGCAAAATGTCATTTAATCTTGGTAGTGGGGCAATGAGGCAGAACGTTTTGCGTGTTTTCAAAATACTCTTCATTTTGATGCATTTGGCTTTACTGATTATATTAATTAACTAACAGCAAGTGTGAAGATTATTTATGATGCATTAGAAATGATTGGACCTTAATTGCTTCCCTAGTAGAACAAGGGACTTGAATTTCAGGGTGAGGTCTGTAAAAAAAAATTCAGTTTGCTGGTATGCAAATTCAAATTTTAGAAATGGTTCTTTGAGAACAAATGAAGTCTCATGATGAAAAACAATTATGCATAATATTTACATGGAAAAGAATTCAAATGTTCTATCTAAACCAGACTCTTTTTAGTTTCTACTTATAAAATATTTCTATTTTTTTAAAGATATTCATTTGTTTTAAGGCATTCATTCATTTAATGTAGACAATTAAAACATGCTTTGGTATTTTGGTATTTGCCTACAATATCTAAGACCTAGGCATGATGGGAAATATAAAAACGAGTCACATGTTCTTATTGGTATCTAAGATTTCTTGTCTTAGGTAATCTTTAGCTAATGTTACTTTAAAAATTTAGTATTGTGTTGTGTTTTCAATTTAAATTCTATTCCAATGCCTTTGCAGACTTTCTCCAGCTCTTCCTTTACAGATGAGGTCTGAGCACTTTTCTGTAAAATATTTTTTTCTCTCTTTTTTCTTTTTCTGCTTGGCTATTCATGTACCATTGGTAGGAGTGAATTTCTGGAAGGAAGATTCTATAGATTCTTCAGGGGCATTAATCCCATGGAACTTACATTACCTGCTATCAATGGTAACTTTAGCACAAAGGGAAATCTAACAGTCTTCAATGAAGAATAAGCAAAGTATGAATAATATTGAATATGTCACATTAAAATCCAGCTTACAAGTAAATGCTAGATAAATCATTTTCATTAGTCTGTTTGATGTAATATATTTTGTTTTCTTCCATTCTGCAGATTTCACTTCTTTGGGTAGGAGACAGGTGTGTAGTAGATCAAAAGTTAGTGGGAACAGTAAAGTAATCTACATATCTTAAACAGCACAGCTTCTTCAGGCCATAATTATTACAAGTACATAGAACAGGTTCACACCTATGTTTTCTGGTCCTTATTGCATCTAAAATAGAGTCTGAGGCTGCATAGCTTCTATGAATGCATGTGTAATGTCTGTTTGATAAGTGTCTTCTCACACCCTGAGGACTTTTATAGGCAATTTGCATTTCACAATGAGAGAAATCAGCTGGAGAGGGTTTATTGTTTTGTATAATAGAGAGGAGTGTGAAAATATCCCACTTCTACAGATGGCACTTCTTGTTAGCCTTGAACATATACATGTGCAAGGATTGCTTTATCTTAACCAATGCAGGCACCGAAAAGGCTATTTTTAGAGGTGAATTCACAGTTTGGTAGGATTGTAATAATTAGTAGAACTTCTTTAAAGATAGATGAAGTACTTATTTGAACTCTTGGCTGTAAACTGACTTCATTATACTAAGAAGGAAATTTCTTTTTGTGTATCTCTCTTTTAAACAGTGAATTGTAATATGTCTATAATGTGATCAGTTTAAATTTTAAATAACTAAAAAGACAAACCAGGGACTCTAAAACCAGTGCTGTTGTGTGCAATTCTTGTTTCTGATGGTGATATACACATGGAAGTATAAGCATATGTGAACCAAGTAGCTGCAGTGATACAACAAAGGCCTTGGAAAAGGATTTGTGAAAGAACACCACATGCAAATTCAAGTGCATATCAATGAACAATAAAATCTTGTCAGGAAAATACATCATTCATAAACTTTGAGTCATATACTGTTCCATCTTCACATTGAGTGATAATTTCTACATGTGCAAGGGATAAAAGATAAATGATTCCCATTAATTGATATTCAGAATCCTTCTCCAATTTAAGTATCTATATTTACATTGTCATGGAAAAAAAAACACTCATCCCAGTAGCTCTCAAACTTTTGATTTCATGACCTCTTATCACTCTTAAAAATGAGGTTTTGAGAGAGCTTTTGTTTGGTAAGGTTATATTTATGACTATTAATCACAATAGAAAGTCAAAAATAATTAAAATGTTTAAGTAATTTAAAAATATCAGTAAGAAACCCACAATATGTTGAGATATATATATATATATATATATATATATATATATATATATATATATATATAATATGTATATTATATAGATATAAAACATTTCTAATGAAATCAACAAAAATAATAAAATGAAAGGTACTGAGTCTTAAGTTTTACAAATTTCTTTAATATCTGACTTAATAAGAGATGGCTGAGATTTCATATCTGTTCTTGAAATCAATCTGTTGGTGATATATTCCTGGTTGAAGTATGTGAAGAACATTTGAATTTATATAGGCATTTAGCTGGAAGGGGAAACATTTTAATAGTCCTTAAGATGATTGTGGACACTCTTCTTTGATATTACACCAAAACTTGACAAGTGGTATTTTTTTTAAAAGATTGCAAAGTAAAATCTTATATCCTATTAGTAAACATTGACAATATCAGTTACATCAAAATCATCTGATGTCTCTTGCCCTTTGAATAGATGCTTTTTCCATAAAATTTTTATATCCTCATGCATTGGACATTGTGATATACTAGTCACCAAGGTACGTTTGTATTACAAATATTGACACATTTTATCATAAAATATTTAAAATGTCACATTTATTGACATCACCACAGATACCAATGATCTGTTTAGGTTAGGGAAAGCTATCATGCTTATGAAGGTGAATATTAATTTTCCAAAATCCTTCTATTTGCTTGAAAGCTCTAGCTTTTATTGGCAACAAAAACTATCACTTTTCTTGAAGGGGTAAGCTCACAGAGTTACATTTTAAGAAATAATCTGCAGAATACCTAAAATGAAGTAACTACATTTTATCTGTCAGTGATTCTTTGAAAAATAATGCTCCATGGGTAAAAGTGACTAGTTAAGCTCACAATTCAAACAGTCCTTTTTCTAGTGACAACCATTGATACGCATAAAAGGTATCTTATGCATACTTCCTATTGTTTCAAAAATAAATACCTTCACCACTCATGGGACAAAGTGTAAAAAAATTAATCCTTCATTCTTTTTTTTCAAAGACCCTTTTAAGTAAAATTGACATTTTTTTTTTTCATCAGGGAGTTTGTAATGGTGAAAGCAGTAGAGTACAATCTGATACTATTGACTTTTATTAAGTTAACAGCATGAGTAGTTCTATGGTGCATTTCTTTTGCATCATCAGAACCAATGTTAACACTCTGAAAATAACAAATGATATCTTAATATTATTATGAAAGCAGATATAAACTCGCAAATCTCCTGAAAGTATCTCAGAAATCATCAGAAATTTGAAGATGACACATTGGAAACCACTGACATTTCCTAGCACATGCAATAAAATGCTCTATTTGTGTCTGACTAGTCTTTCCTATTGGAAGAAGAAAATTTTATTACTTTAAGTGCTCTAATGTTCATCGCCTATCCGATTTGGGTCTATAATTTTTTCCTGTAAACATGTACCATGAATGAAGTAATTCTTCCTAGAACAAGGAAGAACCATATAAAGTGCAATCTATAAATACATTTAGTACTTCTATAAATACTCTAAAACTTTCAAATAGTAACATGTTTTATTTGTTATTTAGGAGTCTGGGTCAGATCAACAAGAGAAAAACTACTGTAGACATTTCAACAGATATCATTTAATATATTAAAGTAGTCTTTTCTGGCCAAAAGAGCAAAAAGGTAACACCTTAGTGTACCAAAAATGATATCAGCGTCAAAGAGCTTGGGAAAGTGCCCCCAGAGAAGTGGAGCTCAAGACGGAAGAGTTTACAGCCCTCTCCTCCTACTGCCTCTAATGAGGTGTGATGAAGAAAGGAAGCTAGAGACTGGATCCAGTTGCTGCAATGGGGGTGCATGTGTGATTGCCATCAGCAGTTGGGATGATGACAGGAAACAGTCAAAAGAGAAAAATTAACAAAACGCGGAAGAAGAATAAGGAGGAAAGGAGAAGGAGAAGCAGGAGGAAATCTCTTAGCTCCCTCTTCATTGTCCCTTGCTTTCTGTTAGAGCTCTGATGTCAGAGCCTTAAAGTCAGTTTCAAAGAAGCCTGGCAAATGTAATTGCTCAGTGTCAACCCTCACAGCACATAGCCGAATACAGAAGAGTAGATTTGTAATTGAGTGACAATAGACAAATAACTAGCATGGTCATGTCACTGGCCATTCAGAATCTATACTCACCTTCCCACATCTGTAGGAACAGTCATGTACCAATAACAATTTTATACTTTGGTTTAATAGGAAAACATTCCCTTACAAAAGCAGATACTTTCATCTGTCCCCCAACAGAGATTCAAAGTCGCTATTGTCAATGGCACCCTGGAAAGAGTGACTGAATTCATATCTGGGAGATACTTATTTCTTTTTCAATGTTTTATCAACTTGCCACTGGAATAATTTGTAAACTGAATAAAAAGTTGGAGACAAAAGCTCTTAAAAGCAGTATGAGAAGAAGTAGTAGGTCCTTATGAATACATAATATGAATATACAGGAATGACCTGCCAAGCTTCTACAGTTAGTTTGTTGTAATTCATCACAAAGCTGCAGTAAGTCTTCATGAAATTATTATTCCTCTACCCATTTCATATTCTCCTTCCCCCAGGAAACAATGACTCTTCAGTGGTGACTGAATTTATTTGGTTGCTGAGTTTATAATTAACATTTACTACTTACTATAAAGAATACCAGAGAATTTCTTGGTTCCCTGACAATATTCTTCTGTCTTCAGGGACTCAATTTCTACTTGAAAGTCAGAGAAATCACATCAGCAAATAGATTTGCCTTCTTGGACTGTTGTCTCATTGGAATGAGGAAACCAAACTGGCCAGGTGTCAGTCTCAAATTCCAATTCAAGGAAACTACATCACCACTGGGAGCATACTTCTTTTGGGAATAAATATCTCTTAAGCCAGAAAAATTCAAAAGGAAGCAAAGTTTCTGTGTGTGGAATTATTTTATGAGTCCTAGAGAAAATTAGTTTCATATCTATCTCTTGATTCTGCAACATCTGCATCTTATATGGAATCGAAAATATAAACCTTAGTGGGTTACTCTACCATTTCATGAGGTTAGCTGCTTCTGAGTGAGAGGAAGTCTACTAATTCTATGTCCATGAATTCAATACAGCTATTCCTGGTGTTGTTGGCAAATATTTCTCTTGGTCAGAAGCAATATTAGGTGGAATACCACCAGAGTGAGTAAGGCATTCCCAGTGAAAAAAGGTTGACTTTCACCAACAGCATCTTCTGCAATGCATTCCAAATGGTGAACATTTACATGAGACAAAATTACTAAACTCTGTGTCTGTTCCAGGAGCTTCATCTACTAGTCTTTTCCTGAATCTCCTTGTTATCAGTATTTCCTTCTTAGACCCTTATCATTTAGTTACACTGATGTTCACAAATCATTATATACCTACACCTTGACCATTTTTCTATCCAGATAAATTATACTTTCAAGTGTACAGTTTAAGGTTTTCTTCATCAAGAGGACTTTATAGCTGTCCCTCAGAAAATTTCCTGTTTGAGCCTGTGATACTAAAGCCATTTCTGGTTGGTACAAACATATTATCCAGGACACAGCTGTAAGCCTGGTCTAAATTATTCTCTTCATCAGTATAATAAATTTCTCATGTGATCATAGGTATGGATTCAGTAAGATGAAGCAGTGAGACAGGTATGAATCTGAGCTATGGGCATGAGAATTCAAGATCTGTTCAGGCAGATATTTCCTACACAGTTTTCTGTTGATAGTAGAATTGCTGCTGTTGTGCCTTCAACTTTATGATTTTATGACCCACACAACACCAGTTTTGTGTGAGAAATCTCAAGCTGCATAGGCATTTGATATCTCAAGATTAGGCTTCCAGAGTCTATCAAAGCCTGAAAACTATGGAAGCTGTTTCTCAAAAGGATAATACTTATCTTTCAAAAAGGGCATGCTTTTTTTTTTTTCAACAGTGAGTCCCTATGAGTTTGTACTGTGTATCTTGTATAGGGTGCTCTGTACAAATGTGCCTTTTTGCCTCAGATATGAAGAATACTCAAGGATCTTCTGAGTTACAAGGATAATTGAACAAGCAATTCAGTTTGTGGACTGGATGAAGAAGTTCCTTCTTTTTCCTTGTGCCTCACTAAAAACTGCCACTTTATAGTTTGCGTAACAAATGGCATATATTAGCACGCTTAAATACATACTACACTGTCTCTGAGGTCCAAAAAGTTCTATCATGCCATGTGAATTTTAACAATTGTACATTTGCTTTTTCACTCTGATGGGGAAAGGAATTCCAAGGGATATTTTTGTTGTTGCCATTTTAAAAATAATAGCACAACTTCCCTGCTTGAACTGGTAGCTTAGAGCACAGGACTTTACTTTTCCTTCTGCATACTCTTTCGTGCATTTGACATCAGCCAACCCACCACATAATTATTGCAATCATATTACTATTGTAATGATAAAAAGTATCTGTTACTTGGTCTTCCAAACTATTTGCTTCAAAAGGCACTTCACTCCATGCAATCAAAGACAATAAAAAGTCATTGATGTCACTGCTTGACATAGAACACCGATATCAATTAACTAAGCACAATAATAACTTACCCATAAGGGATATGTTCCAAGACTGCAGGGAATGGCTGAAACAGTGAATAACATTGAATCCTATGTATACTCTGCTTTTTTCCTATGTAATTTTATCTATGATAAAATTTAGTATATAAATTTGGCACTGTAAGAGATCAATAATAATAAAATAAAACCATTATTAAAATGTGCAATATTTTATGTTAATTTTATGTGAATATTGTCTCTCAAAATATTTTATTATACTGTACTCATCCTTTTTGTGGTGATGTGAGATGATACAATGATTGTGTAATTAGATGAAGAATACTTATCCTACACTGTGGTTGAAACTTTCGCTATTTGAGCTACAACAGCAAAACCAACATAGATTTCTTTTTCCTTCATGATTAAAGGGACTGAATATTTTTTATTGTATATCTTAATAATGTCAGTATATAATTTTTTGTTTCCTTATTAAGTGAAGAACTTTCACCTTTTCACTTAAAGGAAGCACTTTATGACTTCTCTAAGGCATACCCAAATTTCTAGCACCACTACTCTTGCATTTTGGTGTTATTCATTAAGGTTACTTGAACCCACACACTTTAAAATCACCAGATGATGTGATAACTCATATGGCTGTTAAGTGATGGGTAGATGGTAGCATATACCCTGTGGATACACTGAACAAAGGTATGATTTATGTCCTGGATGAGGAAGAAAAGGATGGCATGGGATTTTACCATGATACTCAGAATGGCACACAATTTCAAATTTATAGTTTTTTTTTATTTTTGGATGTTTCCGTTTAACATTTTCAGACCTCAGTTGACAGTAGGTAACTGAAATTGCAGAAAGCAAAACCTTAGAAGAAATGCAAGTAGAGTGTACTGTGATCATGGCACAACTAAATCACAACTAGGACAACCAAATCAATTCCAGAATACCTCCTTTGAGAATCTCATGTATGGTAGCAAGCACTCTATTAGTCAAAATATGGTCAGACACAGAAAAACTATACAAGGTATTTTATTATAGATCATTTAAGTTGACTTTACAGATGTTGGAAAGAGGAGGCAAACAGACAGGAAGAAAATGAGAGGACACAGAAGCAACCAAGATAACTGATGAAAGCCACAGAGAAGATTCCAATTTTCTTTTAGTGTTTTCTATTGTCAGAATTCATCAGGAAGTCAGCTAGCAAAGGGATCTGGGAAATGTAGTTTAGAAATACCTTCATCTAAACTTTACCTAGCACAGTATAGAAGAAGCTTTGAGGTCATATATCTATCATGGGCATATATGGACATTCTTTGTTTTGTCCCATCAGTGGGCTGGCTCATTTGTGAAGCTAATAGTGGCCACTGTGCTGAGGGCTGTGTATAAAGTGTGAAAATCTTCTGCCCAGATGTATTTACATTTTTGTCCCTTGTTAAATGCAGGGTCTTAAGTTCTTCAGCCTAAAGTTGTTTCAGTTTCATCTTATATAAAATGAGGAAATTTTTACTCATAATCTTGTGTGCTGAGGATAATGATTAAATAATATAAGTGAGTTTAAAGTGTTTATTATTATGATTGGTAGATGGAAAAACCACTTACAGGGCTATTCATTGGGAAAAAAATAAAACCTCCCCACAATTTTCTTGTTATGGATACCTTTTCAGGTTGGTTAAAGTTATTCTATTTTCACTTATTAAATTATTTCAAAGCTATAGCAACTTATCCATAAAGCCCACGCAAAGCAAAGGAGTATACAATTCAGACTGAAATCACTTATTGGTTATTATAATATATTTCCCTGAAATTTTCAAGTTTTAAAAAATTGGTTGTATTTTTGCATAATAAAAATGTGTAGTGTTTTTTTTAGTTTTAATTATTTTTTAAAGTTTTCAATCATTTCTAACACATGTTCAAATAATGAGAAGCCATTTGTGAAAAAGTTTTGCTAGCTTTAAAGTGCTTATGAATATAATATTATTATTTCAGGAGAAACTAATCCACAAAAGCAAATGTTTTCCAAACCCCTACCTAAGCATTGCAGTTACTCTTATGAATTGGTTTGGGTAGAACTGCCTTTAAGGCATTTGCTTAAGTTCACCCATAATCATGAACTTCAATAAATTCTGTTCCTGAAAGTGCTGCAAGGGAACTGAGATGGAGGATATCCACATTATTCAATTCACTGTTGACACTGCATCATTCTTATCTTTTCTGAATTTACATGCTGAAAAACATTTTCTTCTTTCTCTTTCTAGAAGACCTAATCAATTAAGGACTGAAAGACTGAATCTGAAATCTGGGTTGCAGTTGCCAGTGTTTCAAAAACATGCACTGGTCATCCAATGTCCTCTCTGGGTTACCCTATCATTTGGTTAGGAAGCAAATTGAGATTCATTTAGTTTGAAAATCCAGGAATTGGTAAGTCAGTATAGTTGCTGGCAGAAAGGCTTGTTCTTGGGTGAAATAAATGGGTTTTTAAGAATTTTGAATTGTGTCTAAATCCAAAGTTTTGATTCAGGCACAAGAAAGTATCCAGTTTTCCTAGTGGAGGATCTGTTTGACACTTGAGTATGATTCGGAGCTAGTTATGTTGTAGGACTGCCCGGTGCTGTAACTCCAGGTGAAAGAAACTCCTTCATCGCTCTTACATTTCCTCAGGCTGCACATGACTGGAGGCACTGTAAAGATCTGAATTGTGATGGGCCAGAGAAGTGGCCATATTGTGCTAAAGTAATAATAAGTGGCCAGTTTCTAATCCAAGCATGGATTTTTATACCTGGATATATGTTTATTTAAACATATAATACTTAACAAGATATATTTCCATGTTATGTAGGCAAAGATCATGTTCAGCATGATACTCGTCCTTCTTCTGCAATAATAGACAAAATTAGATTTTTTTGGGGAAAAGATATTAGTAATTACTTAGAACATGGGTACAGAAATGTACATGATGTACATAATCAGATTCCATCAATCTTAAAACACTGCAGGGGATCTATATATATATATAACCCAATCTTGTGCCCCAAGGAAGGGAGCTGGCTGGCTATAAACTGAGACTTCTGAAAACAATAAACTTTTCCTTCTGTAATTGTTCTTGTCATGTCTTTTAGTCACAGTGACAAAAAAAAAAAAAAAAAGCTGACTGAAACATTAATTCTTGCATTGGAGAAAGTTCACTTTTGTCCTTTGTCCTTTGGACATGTTTCCTTTTTTTTTTTTTTTTGTAGAAGGATAGACTCCGGGGCCTTGTGTATGTTAGATAAGCACTCTAACACTGAACTACATCTTTCATCCTCAATTCTCCTTATCCTTTTAAGACTACTTCTCTGCAACCTTCCATCTTAAAATTAACCCTTTATGGTTGTTCAGACCTTCAATTTCCATCATGAAAATTTCACACATTTTAGGATGATACATCTTCTGCTTGCAACAGTCCTGGCTCTTTTTGTATCCGAGTGTTGTCTGCATGAAGGGCAGACTGTGGGCCCTTCATGATTATCATGAAAGGACTAAGGTATCTATCAAAGATAAGCATCCATAACCATGCTTGTGTTGAGAAACAACTGGGGTCCCACAGAGGACTATGACTCTTTCTTTTAACCTGACTACTTAAAGGGTAAAATCAGTCAACTACTATTCCTTAAACGCACCATACCCACTCTTGTAGCACAGCTTTTTGGGCTTGCTGTCCTCTATGCCCAGATGCTCAGCTGTTAATATCTAAACTGCAAACTAACCAAGGAATTTCCCCATCCCTCTTACTTTTATTTTTATATTTTTTTTATTTTTTAAATTTTTATTGTTGGTTGTTCAAAACAATATATAGTTCTTGATATATCATATTTCACACTTTGATTCAAGTGGGTTATGAACTCCCATTTTTGCCCCGTATACAGATTGCAGAATCACATTGATTACACATCCACTGATTTACATATTGCCATACTAGTGTCTGTTGTATTCTGCTGCCTTTCCTATCCTCTACTATCCCCCCTCCCCTCCCCTCCCCTCTTGTCTCTCTACCCCATCTACTGTAATTCATTTCTCCCCCTTGTTTTTTTTCCCTTACCCCTCACTTCCTCTTGTATGTAATTTTGTATAACCCTGATGGTGTCCTTCCGTTTCCATGCAATTTCCCTTCTCTCTCCCTTTCCCTCCCACCTCTCATCCCTGTTTAATGTTAATATTCTTCTCATGCTCTTCCTCCCTACTCTGTTCTTAGTTACTCTCCTTATATCAAAGAAGACATTTGGCATTTGTTTTTTAGGGATTGGCTAGCTTCACTTAGCATAATCTGTTCTAATGCCATCCATTTCCCTGCAAATTCTATGATTTTTACTTTTAATCAAGTATACTCTTCTAAAAAATTTTAAAATTTACTTATTTACTGGGTTGATTTTATGTCTCCCTGAGTTGAGTTAAAAATTCACTTGAGCTCCCTTTGTACCTCTTTTTGGTGGTTTTGTTTTCTGCTGTATCCCCAAGTACCCAGAGCAGTGTTGACAAGATGCAGCACTTCTCCATAAGGCACATGGAGGAGAAGATAGTTGATACAGTCCCTTCAGCCAGCATTCCTCTTCAGCTCTACCTTCACCATCTCAATTTGTGTTCCTCACATCTACCTCAGGTAGCAGAGAAAATTTTAGACATTCCCAGTTTATCACAGGTCCTGCGGGGAAGGTTGTGGTAGCTTTCTAGAACCACTTTCATAAAAAAATCAGTGATGCCCTGCATAAATGTCCATGGATTGCCTCTTTACAGAGCACTGTGTGGCCCTGAGGAGGATGAGCAGGTACCCACACCTGAACATCATCTTTTTCTTCCAAGGAGTCTAGAAACTGATAGTTGGGCACTGAAATGGATGAGTGACTAGATGTGGTCATTCTTTTTCCCTACCCTCATGAAAAACGATTAGTGAAAATAGAATATACAGGTCAAAAAGTTACTGAGCACATTCCACCTGGAGTTCTGGAATCATAAGTCATCAGAATGTTGAAAAATCTTAATGTCATCAATTAAAATCATTGTGAATAGATAACCTCTTAAAATTTTATTTATTTTTTGCCTTTTTTTAAAAAAAATCTTGAGTATAGTATTTTTCAAGACATTTTCAATATTTTTAAAATGTGCATTTTACCTCATTAGAAAATTTCTTTATGTCAAATGCTAGATTTCATGTCACAAAAGAAGAGACAGCAGTTAAAAGCAATATGCATTTTTGTATTTCACTAGTTTAAATTATATTATACTATAAAATATATCACTATGGGGGTGATGATAATTTTGGGCATTCTATATTTTTATAAGTGTGTTATTATATTTTCTAATCATAGGGATGGATTCACTGTTCTCTATTAAGCATTATGATTATTTCTGTATTAAATCCTGTAAAGTTAAGTTCTGATAATTCCTTTTGAATTGTGTATTTTCCATTTGCATTTACAGTTTACAGATTTGTAATAGAGTTCAGCAAAAATAAAGATTTAAATTTGCATTACTTTCAGGCATTCTTAGTTTAAAGCATGCATGATTTTCTGAACTATTTTTTCCTACCTCAGCTACTTTCCTGTCTTGACCAAATAGAGTAAATTATGTGGCCAGTCATGAAAATTGCATGACCTTCTCCTTTGGAAAACTGTCTGAGAAAATACGTGCACATATATTTTGGGCAAGTTATTAAACCTGACAGTAAAAACAAAATATTATTTCTAAACAAATACCTTAGTGCACTGCCATCTATATGCCACTCCAAGACACACCTATTTGTGAGACTTTCTATTTTCTATGCTTCAAATTACTCTAAAATTACAGTCTATACAACTGATTATCAGATGGAAACATTGAAACAGAGATAAAATACCTTTCAGACTCCTCCAAACCTGATGAACCAAGAGTTTTTC
Organism: Marmota monax; assembly: GCF_021218885.2. Classification (NCBI taxonomy): domain Eukaryota; kingdom Metazoa; phylum Chordata; class Mammalia; order Rodentia; family Sciuridae; genus Marmota; species Marmota monax. Next base: position 18,381,263 of record NW_026692254.1, on the reverse strand, counting down.
CTCTGCTCTTGAATCTGTCATTTCTCTCAGATTAAACAGCTAAATTGAGCCACCTGTGAGGGAAACAATGTGATTTACTTCCAGTAAAGGTAATTCCCGTTCTGACAACCCCAGTCTAAAAGCAGAAACCTCTTAGGGCACTTCCTTCAGCTAAATAATTTCTGAATGGCTCTTTATTTTCAGAACGGCACCTCACCTCTGAGCATTTGGGATTATTGGTGCATTTTAAGGGTCCACTTGGATGTTGTACAATTTCAGTTGCTGTTAAATTTCAATTAAACAGATATTGTCCTTGTCTGATGGAAATGTCCTATCATTGTTATGGTAGCTGCTAATGGGTAATTTCCGTGTTCCATCCATGGTGTGCTATAGAGGAAAACACTGACAGACGAACACACTCGAACACTGGGGAAGTTAAAAATGGAGGCTCTCCACACCATGAGTGAATAAAAGGGTTAAAATTTCTCTGAAGAATATCCTATTTTCAGATTCAGAAAATATCCTATTTCCAAATTCAGAGAGAGGATTGATAAAGGTAGTCTTATAAAATAAAATTATTTCAAGAAAATTAATGATTTAAATTAATGACAGTTTACTAAATGAATTATTTGAGTTGGGTCTTTAAAATAAACATTTCTAAATTAACTGATGCCTGTATTTATATTGGGAATACTCCTTTGAATGCACTTTGGTTGATTGCCATTTGGGTTTGTTCTTTCAAATTATTTATAACATGTTGCATATGTTCTGTATTTTGGTATACAGAGCGATTTAACAGTATTTAAATTAAAATATTGTCAGTATAGCTTTGTATAATCAGAAGCACATGCATGTACACCTACATATGTGCTTATAATTAGCATGATAATATCCTCACTGTACTATTTAAAGAGAGAGACATAAAAACATGTCTGTGGTAAAGAATGCATTCACCCAGGTAAGTGTCATGACAATTTAGGGTTGTTACATTGGCTAGAACGAATTTTGGCCTCCTGATTTCAGCCCTATTACTAAGTTTTCTCTTAATCTTTCATTGTTGAATCAAAGTTATGTTGTTTATTCTCAGATTTCAGGTTGTAGTAAAGTGCCTCTTATGTATTCTCATACATGTCTCATAATCCTCAAAACGATACAAACTGGGCATTAAGTATCTTCTTTTTACATGATTTAAGGAAATAACACAAAATATGAACACAGATCTTCCATTCAATCCTGAAACTAATCTAAATGTCCAATGATGGAAGAATGCTTAAGAAATTATGATAAATATGGACTTTCACAGGCACTAAAAATGTTTCTTCCAGAAAGCTTCCATCAGTATAAGACAATGCAGTTGTTTCATTCAAAACAGTAATATACCAAAATATTTGTTGAAAATTGTCTCCGTCATGCTAAAACATTTATATGGAAAACAATAGGATCTCACATAATTGTTCAGTGTGGTCATTTCTAGATTCTGATATTTTTCTGCCATTTGTATGTTTTCTGAAATTTCTTCATGATTGTCCATCATCTTTATTTTTAAGTGAAATCTGTAAAAATAGAATTTCCCTGTCTTGTAAATAGTTACTGAGTTCCTACAGATTTTGTACTGGGTTCAGTTACCTAGGGATGGTGATGAGGCATGAGACTGGGGGAGAGCTGTACAATCATTCTCACTTTCCAAGGACAACTCCCACCTGCTCCATGGTGTTCTCTCGCTGGCACTTCATCAGCATATGGATCCTATAGCTTTATTGACATTTCTAAGGCACTGTGAGGCAAGCTATAAGCTCATTCTATAAGCCATAAGTCCCTCTGCTCTTTAGTCCTTGGGCTTTGATTGAGCTATTGAATACTTCTTATTTGAGGCCAGGTCCTGTCAGTGCTCTCTATCCTCTGAAGAATTCAAATGTCCAGCAATCTACACTTTCTTAAACTTTTGCAAAACTATCTACTTCTGTGAAGATGTAAATTCTGCAGACATTAACAGTTCTGAAACTTGTCTTTCTCCTCACCCCATTCCTTGCTTCATGCTCTTTCCCCCTGCAAAAACGTTAATATCTGTTAATAAAGTGGACATCCTATGGGGTCCCAACCATGTGCAGATCCTAGACCCCCATCTGATGTTGAAAAACTGAGGAAGGCAGTCTTCCAAAATATGACCTGAGGATGTTACTCAAACATGATACCAGCAAAATGGAAACAGTTCCCTGGAAAATAGAGGAGAGGGTGACGAATCACTCTGAAGAAACTACACAGGATTAATGTGGGGTTGGTGAGGATTTAAAATTAGTCCTGAAGAAATTGTGCTCTATATGTGTAACAAGAATTATAATGCATTCTGCTATCGTTTATTTAAAAAAAAATCAACAAAAAAAGAAAAAAATAAGATTGAAATAAAACAAAAAGGAGAAAGGCATAATTAGCAAAGAAACCATACACAAGAGCAGTAGGTGACAGAGTATATAGAACATGAAGAAAGAAAAATGCCCCACTGGATATTTCAAGAAAAAAAATGATGCCTTATGAAGGAGCTGACTTCAATGTAATCAAGGAGGCTAGTCCTCAGAGCTGGAGGTCTTTGAATCTGCTCAGTGTAACACTTCTCAAAGGAAGGTATGCCAGTAATTCTAATAGCATCAATTCAATGGATAATGTAAAAGTGTTCCCACACATATACATGAGAACAACACTTATCATTAGGGAACTGAAAATCAAAGTTACGATGGATTGCCACCTCATATCCATTAGGGTGGCTACTAGAAAACTAAAATATATTTCATACATTTAATTCAAGCGGATTATGTCAAGAGCTTTGTAATGTTTTGAAGAACTAGTAATAAAAAAATTTTTAAAAAATTAAAGTAATGTACCTCGAAAAAAAACTAAAATAAAAAACAAAGTAGAAAATAACAAGTATTGTGAGAATGTGGAGAAATCTGACATATTCATGAAATTATGTAGCTGCCATAGAAAACATTATGAAAGTTACTCAAAAAATTACTAATATAATTGCCATATGATCCAGCAATTATACTTTTGGATAAATACTTGAAAGAAAGGAAAGTTGTGACTTGAGAGTATTTGTATACCCAGATTTTTGCAGCATTATTCACAATATTCTAAAGGGGGAAACAATTGTCATGGAAGGATGAATGGATAAACAAAATGGAATATTCTCCGTCCTTAAAAAAAGAGGAAGTTCTGACACATATTACACCATGGATAAATCTTAAGGACATCATGAGAAATGAAATTAGCCAGACACAAAAAAAGTAGTCAGACTTATAGAAACATAAAGTAATGGTGATTTCCAAGATCTGGGGAGAGGAAAGAATTTGGAGTTGCTTAATGAGTTCAGAGTTTAATTTTTGCAAGATTAAAATGGAGTCTTGGAGATGTATAATATTGATGATAGCCAAACAATGTGAATGTAATTAATACTACTAAATAGCACACTTTAAAATCGTTAAAATTGTAAATTCTATGCTATGTGTATTGTTATGGTTTAGATAGGAGGTGTCCCCCAAAAGCTCATATGTGAGAGAATGCAAGAACTTTCAGAGGTGAAGCGATTGGATTATGAGAACCTTAACCCAATCAATGACTTAATCTCCTGATGGGGATTAACTGAGTGGTAACTGAAGGGAGGTAGGGTGTGGCTAGAGGAGGTAAGCATTGGGGAGCTGGCATTTGGGGTATATACTTTGTATCTGGCCAGCTTAATCTCTCTCTGCTTCTTGATCATGTCCCGAGCCACTTTCCTCCACAATACTCTTCTCCCATGATTCCTCAAGCCCCAAGGAATGGAGCCAGCTGTCTCTGGACTAAGACTTTGAAACCATCAGTCACAAGATAAACTTTCTCTCCTTAAAATTGTTCTTGACAGGTCTTTTGATCACCACAGTGAAAAAATCAAAGTAAAACATGTGTTTGGCCACAAATAAAATTAATATAGTCTTCATATTTAAATAAATATAGACATTTTATAATACAATGCCTACTTTCCTGAATATTAGTGCAGAAATTGAAAATATGAAGAAATTCATACCAGCCATCTCTCTCTTTGTCCCCAAAACCTCTAGTAACACTCCTTAAATCCTATTCAATATCAGATTTCATTAGTGACAACTTTGAGAAATTCTATTAAGGGACATAGACTTTCTCCCTTGCCAGTTGGGCATTCATGATGGATTTTAAGCATGGAAATGACATAATCAGGATGGGATTTTAAATAACAAAGGAGGAGAATGATTAGGAGGAAGATACTGCTGGAAACCAGTTTGGAATGGAGCAAATAAACAACAATGGAAACATAATCCATGTTCTTCTGGGAGCATCAAGAAGGCCCTCGTAGTTGATGTGCAGAGTAAGTGAATGAGAAGCTGCAGAGGAAGTCAGGGACCAGCAAAAAGAGATAGTTGAAGGTTCATATTAAGATTTTTAGATTTTATTCTAAATGTGTAAGAAGGCACTTAGAGGTAGAGGACAGGGGAGAGCCTTTCTGCCTTACACCAGAGATTTGAGAATCAGTTTTTCTGTCTTCACTTTTTGTTCCCCCATACCCAATTATACTTCAAGTTGATGTGACTTACTAAATCTCTCTCACATTTGTGTATTTCAACAACCAGCATCTGTTGCCTTGAATATTGTCAGAGCATAATCATGATAATCTTCTAATTAATTATTCATTGTCCAGCAAAATGATATTGTATTCGAAATCTCAGAGATTCCCTATTGCTATTGGATCGAAATCTGCATCTTTTTCATAGCCTAAAAAAACTGTCTGCCTTGGTCCTGTCTCTTCAGTTTCTAAACTACTTTTTCCACGCTTCATCCACATTGAACTTATTTCTGTTCAAGAGTGATTACTTCTTGTCACAAGGACCTTTTTCCTTTACTTTCTCTTCCTCTAGTATTGCCCTAACACATCTTTCAAACCTCAGGATTGATGTCTCATCCTCAGGAAAATGTCTTGGATCCTCAAGACAGACCCAGACTCCTGCCTCACACATTCATAGCACTGTGCACCATTTGTGTGTGTGTGTGTGTGTGTATGGAATCTATTAGCATTGTAGTTAGTTGGATAATCATGTTTTTATCTGATTTTTAGTGCCTGTCTTCCCTGCTGCATTCCAAGCTTTGCAAGCAGAGCACAGGGACTAGGTTCATCACCACCATTGTATTCTCACTGCTGACAACAGAGCCCAGTACTTAGCTGTCCCTCGATGAATACTCAGAACATACCTATCCAGTGAATGAATCCCTCAGCAAATATGCCATTGCATCCTGATATCACTTCTGCTGCCAGCACATACTGCCACACTATTTTGTGTCTTATTTCATCAAAACTTCAGTTTATCAATGGAAAGGACTTCTAATCCCTATCATAACTAGCACCATGGTGATCATAGGACTTGATGGGCTATGGGAAGAATCAGATCACCTAGTTAGACCATTTTGACTGTCCACAGAATCTGAGTACTCTTTAAAACAGAATAAATGAATGAAAGCCAATGAATTTTTTAGAACTCATTTAGGCATATGACACCCAGTCTCTCAGTCTCAAAGCATTCCCTCCCTTCAGACATTCCTACCTAACTGCAGATTCTCCATCTACACTGTAGTTCTGCATCTTTAATACATCTTCAATATGGGCATCCCTCAGAGGTTTTTCCTTATACCTCTCTTCTCTCCTCCTCTCAGGATTTGGAACACTTGCTCTAAGTTGGTTGCCCTTAGAGTGAGTTGGTTGCCCTAAAATTGTCTGGTGATTCCTACTTGTTTTCTGAGGCCAAGAAAGTTTCTACTGGATGTCTTCTGTGATGTGAAATTCATCCTTTCTTTTTGGAGCTTCTCCTCACAGTACCATGTCCACAAATATAAAATAGAACACAGTAACAACTTAGGGGTCATTCATGATTTTTTTACCCCCCTCCCCTTTTTTGCCTATATTCCTTAACTTCTCTTCCGTCTCTCTTGCTAGGTCCCATGACACTCATTGAATTGTTTGGGTAAAGCTGTCTTCATACACATTTCAAGTTTAGCCGAAGGTTTCTCAGACCATAGTGAATTATAAGCTCACTTGATGGGAAAAACTGACTATGACCTATTCTTGTAACAAGTAGCTAAGTCTCAGCCAATCACAGGGGACCAACTGTTGAAAACCATGTTCAAATAAGATGGACAGAATCTCTACTTTTTTTTTTTGTATATCATTTCCTTTTCTCTGGCTTATAAGGATAAACTGGGTGGACTGGGCATTCTGAAGCATTCTTGTTGGGACTGCTGCCCAATTTTAGAATCACAAATAAAGCCAATTAAATATGTAAAACAAGATTTATTATAAATTTGTTTTTTAACACACCTAAAGGAAAGTCCTCTTTATGTGTCTCAGAGTCTCCAAAAGTAGGCTTCATACAGATTTTCCTAATCCTGTATCTCCCCTTGCCAAATGATGTTTAAAAGATCCTCTAGTTTGGGCTGGGGTTGTGGCTCAGTGGTAGAGTGCTTACCTAGCATGTCTGAGGCACTGGATTTGATTCTCAAGACCACATATAAATAAATGAATTAAATTAAAGTTCATCAACTACTAGTTTCTTCTAGTTTAAAATAACTAAAAAGCAGTTCTAGTAGTCAGAGGAGTATTGTTGGAAATAGCAATTCTTGGAAATTGCTATCATTATTGAATATTTAAATATTTGATACTATGCTAAGGTCTTTGCATGATTTCAGTCACTATTGCAACAATATCAGGAAGCAGGCATTGTTATTCCCTGCAATTAAAATGGGGAAAACTATGCACATTTAGTTCAAGTACTTTTCCAGAGTTGTGTAGTCTCTAAATTGTAGAGCTGGGTTCTAGCTTTAGAATCATGCTTTAGCTAATAAGAGCCTGCAGGAGATTATCTGTCCTTCATTTAAAGTCCTCCAATGGCTCCCTAATCCCCACCAAATTAAAATAGACACTTCAGGAATTTTTATACAATGTCTCCAACCCACTCTCATCTATCTGGTGTCTGTCCTCCTTCCTCTTTGAGTGAACACTGTACTCTAGATAAGCTGAACTACTTAGTGGACCCTAAAAATGCTTTACTGCCTCTGAGTAATGATTTTTATACCTTCTAAGTGCCCAACTACCAGGCATCTGTCTACCTATCAGAGTTCAATTCATCTTTCAAAGCCAAACAACTCAATATTACCTTTAAAGCTTTCATAGTTCTCCCTACTGTCCTTGGACTTAGTCAAGCCCTCAGAGCAAGTATTACTTTCTAAATTATTAAAACAAACACTTAGTCCATCTTGCATGATCTCCGTCAGTATATAATAATCTCCTGAAATCAAGCACTGCTGCTTTTGTTTTTGCAACCCCTGTGATCCTAAGCATGATGCATGACACTCAGAAGCATGTATGGAATTATCAGAATTCCCTAATTACATTCACATAGATGCAGTTGTGGGTCACGGAATTTCTCCCTTCAATGCACAGGGTCACTGCACTCTTCCCTCCCCTTCTCCCCAACTCCAATGCCAAAAATATTTTTATTTGGCCTCTGGGGATTCTGTTTTGAAGAAGTCTGTTTCACTGTCACAAATTTTAGGAGGCAAGTGGCTTATTAAATTGGTAAGCAGATGATTAATCGTGTCAAAAGTGATACCTGATTTTGAAACTTATATGCATTGAATGAAATATACCCCTTTCTAATGAACACGAAACTACCTTAAGGGTAAAAATAATCCTCCTCCTTCACCATCCAAATCATGACCTTACACAATAAAGCAATCACTGCTTAAAGGGGTGAATGAAATGTGAATGATCGGAACTTTTTAGAACTTGCATGGTCTTGCTTTATATATTAAGGCTTAAAGAGTTATGACGTGATGCAAGCAAAGAACCTGCTCGGTGAAGGGGTTCAAAATTCTGAAAAATGACTTGTTGCCTAGTAGAAAGGTCCTATAATTCATGAGCACATTTCAGCAGCTAATGCAGTTTGTGATACTTTATAATCCTTACACATTCCAGAGTCCCAGCTCTCTGAAGGTTAGACCTAAGGGATACACTTCAGAAAAGTTACATAAACAACTGTGAACCTTAGGCAGGGAAAATGTACACTTTGAACATGTTGAAACTCTCCATATTAAGTCAGTTTAGCACTTTGATTAAAGAGTTTAATCAATCACCATCCTAAGCTGTTTATTAATCACTTTATCAAGCAGTTGATGCATTGCCGGTTTTAATAGAATCCATTTATTTTGATTTCTACCTACTTCATCTTTCCAAAGGGCTTTTCGAATCAGCAGTGATAAAAAGAAGAGGGAGAGGGAAAAGGAGAGAAAAAAAAGAGTGGGAGAGGGTGGTTGCATCTAAAACCCGGCAAGAAATCTCTCACCGCACCTAAACGTACTTTATTATCAACGCCCTAGGATGACTTAGCCAATTTATTACAGGTAAAAAAAGCGCTCTGGAGAGTGGATGTTTGGGTGAACCACACGGTTTAGCTCAGATAAACACAGGCCATTCGTTTGCTTTCACACCTGACACCCTCATGATATACGATCCTAAGAAGATTAATCTCCGCCCACCCCCCCAGCCCCTCTTTGTTCCAACCTATTTGTGATCTTCCACTTTCCTTCATGGACATTTTCCCCACCTTGGGTTACAATTTGTGGTTAGAGTTAAAGCCCTCGTTTCCTCACTACAAGGAAAACAAGATTTGTGGGAAGAAAACATTTGTTATGTGGCTTAAATTTTACTCAGAGGCTTTTATGTTCTTATGCCTTTAGCATAAAAGGAAGTGAGACTTGGAAGAAATCCACACAGCCAAACACATCGGGTCTGAAAGCTGGATCATAAATACCATGTGAGCTTCAGTGTCCTGAACATCTCTCCTGTTCTCAGCCAGCTCTTCTCACCTGATGCTGGGACAGTAGACAGGATAGTGGTATCTGCCTTTCTAGTTATTCTTATGGAGTTATTTCATAGACATGACAAATACCACACAGGTAAACATTTTAGCTGTATATTTTATTTTTCTCTAATTTAAACAATGCTACAAAAATATTTGTCCCCTATATATTCTCAAAGAAAATATTGCTGTAGGGGACGTTGCCTTCTAGGGTTAATTTTGTTGGCTGGGAGTAATAATTGATAACATTTGATGCATCTGTTTATGACACTTCCCATGTTAGGTATCTCCTCCGTACTCTTCCCCATAATAGCCTGACATATTATGATCCCTGAGTTTTGGAGTTCTGTTTCCCAATATAGTAGCCACTAAAGATATGTGGCAACTGAACACTTGAAATGTAGCTGATTCAAATCAAGAAGTGATATTACAGATGATGAAGGACATTGATTGAATTTAAAACCCAACAAATGACTCCGCACTGAGGAGATTGTGTGAGCATCTTTACATCATCTTTTACCCTCATCAGAAACTATAAGAATCTTGCAAGTGTTGTATTCTCCTGATATTTAATGCTCAGACGTTATGCTGGGTGGCAAGGGTGCAAAGATAAACAGAGTGATGTCTGGTCTCATGGGGCTATGGTCCAGATGAGGGGAGAGACAAATACTTCAAGAGTGTTCTGTGGTACTTAAAAACCATAAAGCAATGCACAAGGACCAGAGAACAGAGAAACAAATTTGGGGGGATGGAGGATATGGAGGATCTGGGGTTTTATAGTAGACAGGATACTGAAGCAAAGGACTAAATAATCCATTGTAAGAATACCTGTATATTTATTACCTTGCAGACCAATGGAGACAGATGGGGGGGTGTTGGGGGGGTGGAGAAATTGGAAGGAGGAAGATGGCTTTTCCAGGGGGAGGCTCAACTTAGGCAAAGATGTTCAGGCAGGAAAGCATCATGGGATTTGAAGGGGATGACAGCAAACAGCTGAAGACGTAGAAAGGATTTCCTCATGTAACATTCTGAGTGTCACATGAAGGATTTAGCCCTTTTACCTGTAGCCTAGGAGAAACCATTGCCAAATCATAACTGGAGAATTGCAGTCAGATTCTCATTTAAGATCTGTCACTCTGGTGGGAATATATAAAGGATGAATTTGAGGTGGACAGATTGGAGGAGAGCCCATAAAAACTCTGGCGCCCATCCATGTGAGGAATGACGAGGTTTTAAAACAAGACTCCAGATTCAAGGCATGAGTGGCAAGTGATATCAGGAGGAATCCGCCACTCACCACAAATCGGGATCCATAAAAGTTTGCTGCGTTGGGTAGTTCACACTGGGATGGGAAAAGTGGAAGCTGGTATAGGAGAAAGGATAGTGATTGCAGTTTTTGCTATACTAACCTTGAAATCACTGTGGCCAGCCAGAAGCCTGGTAGAATCACTTGGTGGTTGGATATTTCAGTCTGCAGATGGAGGCCCAGTCTTGACTTGGAAAGAGGGGTGCATCATATATCAGCAGTTTATAAGGTTCTGAGAAGAATGGAAAATTTAACCACAGGAGGAAGAACCTTAGGTAGGGCTGATTAATAGTTTCCAGAGCAGCTGGGAAGCCTGGCCAGATGACAAGCAAGGTAGCTTTTTGGATTTGGCAAGATCTTTAAGTGTCAGAAGGCAGATTGTAGGGCATTGGTGAGTCATATAGGTGAGTAAGTAGAGAACATGAAAGAAATTCATTGAGAAGAAAAGGAGAGAACTTGATAGAAGGTGAAAAGGGACATAAATCCAAAGGAGATTTTTAAGTATATATTTATTTAGTCTGTAGTAAGCCAGAGGCTTAAGAAAGTATAGGACAAAGAATAAGAGACAGGAAGTAGTTTCTAATAGACCAAAATCCTGGAGGAAAGAAAAAGGGTGGAGGTCAAGGCAACCAGTTGGGTGTTTGGCTTTGAATGGGGCAGATCTCTCTGACTCTGAGATGGAGCAAGGGGACATAGGGGTGGAGGTAGCTATGTGCATTTGTAGACAGGGAAGAAAATCATTGACAAAGAGGTAAGATTGATCACTGTGAGTGAAGGAGCCTGATGGTATTAGGGAAGGTCCTGGTTGTGTCCTGATCAGTATGAAGAAGGGAGTGGTAACTGATCAAAACCAAGTTCAATAAGTGGTGGGCGGTGCTGGAACAGGCTGAGTGGTGGTTCTCAGAGCTCAAGAGTGTAGCTATGCGAGGAATGAGAACAAAATGTAGCATGGCCTCTGGTTGGCTTTTGGTGGGGTGGCTTAAGTTCAAGGTTGGGGCTATAGGAGGATAAAAGGCAATGGAGAAATAGTGATTTTGAGGGGGATCTCAGCTAGGATAGAAAGGATGAAAAGCCAAATAGTGCCTATTGGATGGAAGTGATTAATTGGAGGGATAGAGGAATGGGGGCTTCCAATAATTTTGAAGATCAAATAGTGTTTATTTTTTAGCTTTGAATCTCCATGATTGACTAGTCCTGTTCTAGTTTTATAAACAAAAACTGAAAATATAAAGAATTATGTATCATTAAGTTGTGGCAATCCTAAGTTTAGGGATCATGGCACTTGCATTTTGTATACCTAGTAAGACAAACAGGTGTTAAATAAACATGAGCATGGCAACATCTAGACCTGTGTCTTTAGCAGTCTAGTCTGAGAGTCCAAGCAGGTCATGCTCTTACAGATAGAAATGAGGAGAAATCTGCATATAAATATGAAAATGCTATGATAATTTTATTGCTCAAATGTCATTGGAATCAATTATTTTTCTACTAATACCTTAGATTTGACCTTTGCTATTTCTAGAACTTGGGAAAGGCACTTGACCTGAGACTCTCTAGGACCCTCACAAGTAAGGTGACAGTTTGTTCTTTGTGATCCTGAAGTATGGAAATGGCCACCACAGTTTCAATTGCTATGGGACGCTTATACATGGACAGCAGTGACTGTATCTGATTGATACTTGTACATCCACAGCTACTCTGTCACTTATGCATAGAAGATGCTCAACAAATGCTTGTCAAACAAATGAATGAAAGTGTAGGAAAAGAAAGAATTAAATTAGGTGATTTATGTAAACCCTTCTAGCTCAGATGTCATTGTTAGATTCTCTTGAAGTACTCAGATGGTTTTATGGCGGATCACAGAGATCACATACATTCTCTTCAATTAAACCATCCTACACTATCACTGGGAAATTATGAAAACTCTTAGGGATCATATGTTAATACCAGAAGACTCAATTTCTTTGTCTTCAATTTATCCTTCTTTGTGCTGTCTCTTTCTTCCTCTTCCTCCCTCCTTCTCTCTCTCTCTCTCTCTCTCTCTCTCTCTCTCTCTCTCTCTCTCTATATATATATATATATATATATATATATATATATTCATTCTTTGTTTTTTGTTTTTGTTTTTTTTGCTAAGCATTTATCCCATCTCCACATTTTTCTCCTCTGCCCTACACGGATCTCACTAAGCCTCACATTGAAAGAGAAAGCCCACAGTCTCAACCAGTTCTACTTCCTGCTCAAAGAATAAGAGGACCAAGATACACAGTCCCTTTCATTGGATCTGGAAATAGCCCCCATAGTCTCATGATATGAATTAAAAAGAAGAGTGACTTGTTCCCCTCCCCCACATACCTATCATGAGACTCCAGGCAAGGAAAGGACAACATAGCCTTCACTAGTCTACAGCATCCCTGAAATCCTACTGGGCATAATTTGGGAAAGGGCTTCCTTCTGGGCCTTCTTGATGAGGCTTGATTCTGATGTATAGAAGATGTTCCCTTTTCTTCTAATTTCTGTGGCCATTGCTCCAGTCTATGGGAACTTTGTCCTTGCCTTTTGCTCCTAAAGCTACATCCAAGTGTTGAAGAAGTTGGCCTTCTTGAAGGCTGCACAACTTCATAGCTCACTTTTAACCCAAATGTTGTTTTAAGCCTCTGTCAAAAAATTCCAATTATTTCAGGCCAGACTTCTGGTTTCTTTTGCAACAAAATTCTTCTGGAAATGTAGTGTAGGAGGCTGTTGATGTCTTTGCTTCTTATCAATTTTGTTCATCAATAGCCACACTCAAAGTTCTTTCTCAATTGTGTTTTATGTCAGTTTTATTTCTTTGTCTTAGCAGTTAAACGTCTCTCTTAATTCACCCATGGCTATCTCAAAGTGAAAGAACTCACCCTTCATAACATCTGTCCGTCAAGGCCAAGACACTATTCAAGTGGGAAATCCCACTGGATCTGTCCCTGCGAACCCTTCTTAATCCCTCATTTACTTTTCAGATTTGAGAAACAGTTGACTTTTCTACCCTTCAGGTCTCCATATACTTGGGCTCTGTTCCATTTCCTGACTGCTTATAATGCAGTCAGTGTTTTCCAGAGTTCATCTGTTTCATTAAGTACCTTGCCAAAGGCAGCCAGTAACAAACAACATGGTATTAATGTTTCTACTTTCCAACTTCTCTCCCCCAAGTCACAAGCTTAATAGTAAGGGTATGGCTTGCCTTCCAAGTTATAGCAGTGAGAAGTTTTACAAAATACATTGCTAACATGCATTTCCAGCCAGTTGTAGCCTTTCTCCACCAACTTATTCCTAAGCCATTGTGATAAAATTGAAGAGATTTGTTTGATGGCTGTCCAGTTCAAATGGACATATACCATACCAAGGAGGACTAAACAAAATCTGAAGTCTTCATAGATTACTGTGGTAAATGATGACGGCTTGCTTATATGACTGTCCTGTGTGGTTGGTGGCAAATGGTAATCTTCTCCATGTAGCTATTCAGAGACCAAAAGCTCCTCCCATTCTGTAATTTTTCTATTGCCAGCTCATAGCTTCCTAGGAAGAGGAAGTTCATTATGGAAGATATTCAATAGTCTGACATGAGGGCAGGAAGTGGGGAACATCACCTTTGCTCATATTTTATTGGTCAGAGCTCTGTCACATGGTCTCAACTTCACCTCATGGGAGTCTGGGAAATATAGTTTAAATTGTGTATCCATGAAGAAGAAACCAGTTTTCTAGTGAGTCTCTGGCACCCATAGGATTAATCAACTCCCAGCTTTGCTTTAAATGAGGATATCTGTCACCCAAAAACTTTTAAAGGTGAAACTTCCTCATTTTTTTACCTTCTATGAAGTATCACATTATTTGGTTCTCTCCTTAAACTCATTTAACTCAACCATAATTTGGCAATTCAAGGTTTCACTAAACTTTTCACTGTGACATTGTTGAGCCAAGAGCTAAAACTTTTTAAAAGATGACCACTTTTCTCATTGCACTGTCAAGCTATATATATTAATAGCTATGTCAGGACTACATAAATAAAAGTTAAAACACTAGTCTGTATTAAATATCTTATGATTATTAACTCATGTATTTACTTACTCATATAATAGATGTTTTCCCAGTCCTTGAAATGTGACAGGCTTTGTGGTCAATGTGTATAGAACGTTCTTCTTCTCATTATCAGATTTGAGTGATTTGGCTTGTAGATGTTTTTGAGCAGTAATGAGTGCTAGAGACCAAGAACCAAAGATAAATGTTAATTCTTATCTTAATAGAGCCCTGGTTTAGGTATGTGACTGCGAGATAACTAGGCTTTCATTTGGTGCTTCACTGCTATATCACTGCCATATTTTGGAGGCATGGCATAGGAAGGAGATGCGGAGATCCACATGTCTGAAGTTTGCGACAATCAAGCCTAGACTTAATAACCAGTGGGTTTTAACTGAAGAAAGAGAAGAAAAGAATTTTAGAGAGAGAGCAATGGGTTTGAAAGACCCTGGGGTGAAGCAGACACTGGTTAGAGAGTAGGAGAATAGGTGGTAGGGAAGTGAGATCCACAAAAAATGCCAAAAAGTAAAGTTACAGAAAATGAATAGTTGTATTAAAAAGATTGATAGGTGTCCAGTTAAAGAAGTCAGACTTTAACTTTCAATGGGGTTTTAAAATATGTTCAAGAATGCAAGTGGTCAGGTCAGAGTCAGAGGGAAATTTGGAAATGATTTTAATAGGAGTAAAATAGGAACAGATATCTAGTGAGAGTTCTTTCTGAGTCAGGTACTGTGGTAAGTGCTTTGCATAGAGTCAGTCATATGCTCTTTGCCATAGTTTTTGTAAGACGGTGGCTTTTTGTATTCATTTTACATTTGCAGGACTGAAGTTTAGAGTTTTCATAACTCATTAGAGCTTACACATTTACAAGCATTGGAAGTCACAGTAACAACCACCTAAGAATACCAACAACTGATTGACAGATACTGCTTCTCTTGCAAAGATTTGTATGCAAGTCTGTCTTTCTTCTTAGAAAACCAATGTTTGATGTGTTATTCTCACCTCTCCACAGAGTTCTTACAACCTCAGGTGATAAAGATTCAAACCCAGGCCCAGGTCCCTGCACAGCTCAGTCACATACATTCAACTCCTCCCCCGCTCTAAGCCTGCAGTAGTGAAAGAAAAGGAGACAGACTAGAAATTGAGAGACTCTCCTCCTTCCAATGTGTCTGGGCGACCACTCACTGACCTGAGCTCCAGCCCTTTCATTTCTCTGGTTCTTGTTCTGACCCTTTATAAGGCAAAAGTGTTAAACAATGTCTGTTGTAAAGTCTTTCTCACTGTGCACTATTCCAGGCTGAATTTGGAATCTCCAACTTGCCAGGGGAAAGGCTAGTACTTAGCATGTGCATGTGGACAGAGAGGAAAGGGGGAAGCTTAGCCAAAATGCCTGCAGTCATCTAACCTCACCCCCTCAACTGCCTTGGCCCATGACCCTCACAGTGAGGAGCTGAAGGCATGTCTATGTGCTACTCTCCTTTCTATGTTTTCCTTTCTCTATTATAGGTGGTAAAGGGTGATTGCCTCTGAGCTCTCTTGTCACCCAGGCCTGGTGTCTGCACAGCTGGGTCACCCATCGTCCAACAGTAAATCCTCTTCCAACTGGCTCCCCACTGGTGAAGCACAGTTACAGGGGCCTCTGAGCAGCAGTTCCAGAAATATTAATTATGGCTGAACAAGGCTGCTGAGCAGCTCGATTACAGGCTCCCTGGGCGAGGGATCTGTGGCCCAGCTGTGAAAGCCATTTCCAGGCGACTATCAATTGTAAGGAAATGGCCATCCAGCTGAATTGTGGTGGATCCAAAAATGCTAATTAAGCAGGGGACACTGCTGTAAAGCAGCAGCTTGTGGCCTCCCTAGGAACTAGCAGCAGAGGCCTCCAAGAGCTGCAATGTGCTTTTGTTGCAAGGGTTTTTGTTTTCATTTCATATCCTGCATTCAGGGTAAATAAAGCCCTCTGATTCCTGCCTGCCTGCCTTCTTCCTTCCTTTTCTTCTTCCTCCATTTCTCCCCTTCCCTCCTCCCGATTCCCTCCCTCCCTCCTTTCTTCTTTCCTTTCATGTTGTTTCAAGCCATCTGTGAAAGATGGCGCCCTGACAGCATTCGGGGAGCATCCGAAAGAAAGTCTCTGGGATTTCCTAGGAAAGCTCAGAGCTCCAAGGGAGCTTCTGTTGGAATCCATTAGAGGCAGTGTTCTGCAGAGCTGGGTGCAAATTCGTTTTCTAGCATTGTTCACTCCTGGGACTAGCATGGCCTTCAAAAATCAACTCAGTCGTGCTGGCTTACGTAGAGAGCAGTTGATGACAAATTCCCTTAAATAGTCTCTGAAATCTCTGAGAGACAGACTCTAATTCCTTTTCAACCTGACACAGACAGGACAGTGGAGCGCTGGCCCCTCTGTCCTCTCTTGGGAGGCTGCAGCCTCTCTTGGTCCTGAATTCCCTCAAGGACTGCTCCGGTCTCAGGCTTCCTTCATAATCTGGCTCCTTTGTTCCTCATTACAGTAGTTTGCATGGAGCTTTTGGAGGCTGGGTCTACTTTCCCATCACAGGCATTTCTTCTGTCCTAGATGGCTTAGTGGTTAAGAGCATAGACTCTGGTGGCAACTTGCCTGAGTTTTAATCTTTCTTCTGAAGCTTAACCTCTCTGTGACCATAGGCAAAGGAAGTTAACTTCTTTAAACCTCAGTTTGCTTACCTGTAAAATGGGGTTAATAATAATACCCAATTCCTAGAATTAAATTAATTGCTATAAATAACAGCACTTAGAAATGTCCCGCAAAGGTTCATGTTATTTGGCAATTGCTCACTTTTATCTAACTCTTGTCATCTCTGTGTCTTGTAGCTCCAGCTCTTGACTAAGAATATATGATTACCTCAAGCTGACCTAGGGATTGGCTTCTTCTGGGACAGTTGAACACAGGGACCATGAGGGAAAATGGGACATTTTATTTATATATCTGTTGTCCAAGAAGGCAGTGTGAGTTGGTGTGATGATTGATAGTGAACATCAATTATTATTGTTTTCCTTGTATTCTACCTGTTTGACTTCACTATCCCTTTACTAGTTTCCTTGATCCCTTTATTCATTTATTCACTCAATATATTCTGAAGAAGTGAAAGCAGACAAAGGAAACAAAAGAAAAGGGCTGTGTTGAATCCTTGGCAACCAATGCAGCTGCTCTGGTTGTAGAATATTGTATTTTGTTTGCTGGTGCAGTACACCTACTCCCCGGGCACAATAAATGATTTGTCTTTTTAAAAAATTATTTATAATCGATGCATAATAATTGTTCACAAATGTTTTATCTTGCTCCTACCCCTCTAGGACTTCCACCAAGACCACTGGAGCTTCCCCTTTCCTCGCTGTCCATATGCACATGCTAAGTACTAGCCTTTCCCCTGGCAAGTTGGAGGATCCAAATTCAGCCAGGGATAGTGCACAGTGAGAAAGACTTTACAACAGACATTGTTTAACACTTTTGAATTATAAAGGGTCAGAACAAGAACCAGAGAAGTGAAAGGGCTGGAGCTCAGGTCAGTGAGTGGTCGCCCAAACACACTGGAAGGAGGAGAGTCTCTCAATTTCTAGTTTCTCAATTTCATTTATTTAAAACTAAAGAAGTCATGTCTGACAGAGCAGGAGCCTCAAGATGCTGCCCCAATGATATGGCCAGCATCTCACATGGAAGCCAGATTTCTACTACCACTCTCATTCTCCTTCCTTCTTGTCCCTACTACTTACCCAATAGGTTTGTACTGCCTTTTTTCTTCCGGGATTTAGAAACTAGTTTGATGAAAAAGAGAAGAAATTGATGAGGCATTTTCAATGACTAGAAGCAGCATGTTGGATTGGCACAAGAACAATGATCTATGAAATTCTAATCCTCAATTTAGGCTCTGCATGCATCCTTATGTGTGCAAGTGTCTATTTTCCTACCTCCATAAAAACAATGAATATGATGCAACATTATCTATCTATCTATCTATCTATCTATCTATTATACTAGGGATTAACCCAGGGGCCCTTAACACCTGAGCCACATCCCCAGCCATTTTTTGCATTTTATTTAAAGACAAGGTCTTGCTGAGTTGCTTAGGGCCTCACTAAGTTGCTGAGCCTGGCTTTGAACTTACTATCCTCCTGCCTCAGCCTCTGGAACTACACAAGTGTAGGCCACTGCACCCAGAACCACTAACATTTTTGAGCCACCTGGTGGACAAAAAATGCTACTTCATAGTTTCAAGTTGCATTTTCTGATTATTAATGAGCTTAAATATTTTACACACACAGGACACACACACACAATTTTTTCTTATGTGTTTTTGTTAATATTTTGTAGTAATTTTCTATTAAGTTGTTGAAAAGAATTAAAGAATTTAATAAAGTAATTTGTTAACCTTCAGTTAATAGTGTGGGGGATGATGGTGTTTAGAAAACTATAGGAGGAAAAGGGAGACATGGAAGGAAAACTGTTGAGAAATAGAACAGAAAAGTAACCCAGGAGAAAATGCATTTTTGTTGGAAAATCAAGACTAATTTGATACAAATGTAGAATTAGATTAGCTAAAACAAACAGAAGGCAATTTGTCTTATAAGAAGATCAGAGTTTGATAACTGCCCTGGTGTTGATTCAACAGCTCAGTGATACCAAGCGTAACTATTGTTATTTGGGTCATTTTATCATGCTTAATGACTCACGAACACAAGGTTGTTGCTGCAAATCAGGACATCTCATCTTTAGTCCAGCAAAGAGAAAGACAAAAAAGAATGGAAGCACTTTCTTAGGAATCAAGACGTGGTGTCCTGTCACATGAGTATACCCCCACTGGAAAGTTTCTCGGGAGAGAGAGCAGTGAGTGGGTCTCTGAAACACAGGGAAAACAATGGAGACCTTCAAGACAAAGGAGATTTTTAGCATTAGAGATTGGGTGCATTTTGATGGTTAAGGAAACATTAGAGGAAAACTAGGTTAAGAGGTTCTGTGACACCTTGAGATTGATGTAATTCCAGGTCCTCCACATCTAAGGCAGCTGGCAATGTGAATCTGGGATTGAGAAAGAGGACGAGATAGAGGGAACGGACTATCACGGAAGGCACTGGGCTAGAGACCAAGTTGTAGTCAAGGCTGGTAGTGTGGCATAGGGGAAGGGAAGAAGGTCAATGACAAAAGAGGAAGGAAGTGTTGGAAACCCTTCTATGCCTTTTAAGCTTCTGGAATTAAGTCCTCAAAATTTGATACGAGATTTGAAACGGCATGACTGCATTTTCCAGCACCATGTACTTTATACAGCTTATTAATTCGCAAATAATAGACTCCAGGCACTTTTGCAGTGAGGAGAAAACTTTCAGAGCTCATAAAGCAGCTCTTAGATCAATAGAAGACTCCACTCTCTGGAACTATTTTTTTTTCCCTCTCTCTCTCTGTCTCTATCTCTACCTCTTCCCTGGTAACTATTCTGATTATGCATTTAAATAAAAGGACAGTAGAAAAGAATTCCCTGATCCATTTAGCTGCCTTGAGGGACAGGAATATGCAGCAGGAAGTGTGATATGTAAAGTATCTGGTCCTGGGAGGCCTCACGTGTGAAGGTATATGCGGCTGCCCTCTGCTGCGCCTTTGTACTGGCTTCAAAGCCATAATGCCGCTCAGAGGCCTGTGGGAGTGGTGGCATCTTCCTCCTTTTCACTGAGACTCCAGTGTGCAAGTTCTTTGATAGTTGAGTTGGTGTTTAAAAATGGGGGTTCTGGTCTGAGTGGGTTTTTTTTTTCCATCTCCTAGTCTCATATTCCGAATATAAATGGAAAGTTCTGTTTACATGAAAATTACGATGGGGAATTTGAGGCCGAGGAAATGTTGAAACTGTCAGCTGTGAGGAGACTGTGATAATATAAATAGCTAACAGGTATCCCGCATCCATTTTTGTGCTAAGTGCTTTCTATGAATTACCTCTTGCAACCCCTGTGAACACCGGATGTGGCTGACACTCTGATTATACTCATCCAGTACAAGAGGAGACTGGAGCTTAGATAAATAAATGCTCAGTGTGTTGTAACCACGGCAGTAAATATCAGACCACTTTGATCAGAGAGATAGGTGTCGGTAAGAGGCAAGGGAACTTCCCAGGACACTAAACCAAAGAAGCACAACAGCCCTGACAAGAAGGAGTAAGTGTTTAACTTGACACAGACACCAAGTCCAGGGGTCTGGGTGACAATGTCTCAGTTTAATTTCTGTGTAGAACATGGATGCTGGTTGCTCCACTCTCCTGTAAGGAAGCATGAAAGATTTTTGCGTTGAAAAATATAAGTGGAAAGAAATCGTTGCAAATTCAGAAAAATAAAATTTACATAATTTCTAACAATTCCGATTTTGTTACACAGCTACGGTGGGACCAAGTAATAATGATTTAAAAGCAACATAGTTCTGTGTATAGAACACAATTCAAAAACTGTTGCATAACGCTTGTGGAACTTCCTTGGCAAATCTACAGTAATTATATTTTAAGAAGTATTTGTAAACTCTAGTAATTACCTAAACAAAGACAAGCATAAGACACATGAGCTATATTATGATAGGAAAGCAGGTGTGCCATTGAAATAAGGAAAGTGTTTAGAAAGTGTCTTAACATTCTGAGAACAATTTTCTAAACAGAGCCTCCACCTCAACCCAGGGCAATATTTTCACTCTAGTGTTTTTGTACACCTCTCCTAAACAAATGGACTTTTCAAGAATGAATTTATAATTTTTGTTTTCCCCTAGGCAAGCTGGAGGGGACTAGGGTCTAGAGAAGAAAGTGGTACATAAGAATGAAGAAGAAAGAAAAAAAAGGAAAGCTTCATTTATTTTTTCTTTTTAATGTTTGCCTAAAATAATATATAGAATCAGGAAACAGCCATGAACAACCAAAGGCCTGGGTTTACATCTATATACGTTGGGGATTTGAACTTACATTTTTGGGTTGATTTAAAAAAAAATTCAGAATGCAAGAACCCAGGTCCCACCAGAGGTTCTAATTTTTCTGGTTCTCCCTTTGAGTTCAGCCATGCTTCACTGAGATTGCATTCCGTACCAGTGTTGTGCAAGATGCTAGGGATTGAAAAACAGAAGAAAAGTATGAGGAGGTAGATATGGACACATGGGGCTTCAGTGGACCTTAAAAAGAAAGGATTCATTCATTCTACGAGGAGCTGTGGTTATATAAAGATGGTTAAGGAACATCAGTAAGTATCAGAGAAAGGCAGCCTTTTGGACAAGTCCATGTTTCTGGGGATCATGCAAATTTCTGGAGACACGACTCTGTGGCCTTGTTCTAAAATGCTTCAGATAAGTTTTTTTTTTTTTTTTCTCTGTTTGCTCTCCCTGGAAAGTTCCCATCCTCTCCCAGAGCTCTTTGGCTACACAGTTTCAAGTGCTGGCTAATCAGGTTTCAAATCATGTCAAGCTGCCTTACATCTTATTTAAGATGAAGGTGTTCAGACTAATGGAGTGAGCTAGTGGAAGCTGACGGAAGCCAGTGCCTTTGTATTTGCATACTTTTCACAATTGTTCAGTAATCATCCATAAGTCACAAAGCCAACGTTCAGCATTTAGGATTTGTATTTTATTGCTACAGACAGATATTTTCTCTCCTGGGCAAAGACAATATAGCAAAGACTTCCCAAGGGAGCGTGGGAGGAGGTTGAATTCAGACATCAACTATCCATAGAACACCTACTTATATGCTAAATTGTCTGAGCATTGAGGACTTGCTGGTGACCAAAATAAGCTAGGCTTTTCTCTCATGAACATAGGGTTGTTTTTTTTGTTGTTGTTGTTGTTTGTTTGTTTTGTTTTTAAATTCCTTTTTTTTTAAATTGGTGCATTACAGTTGAACATAACAATGGAATTTGTTGTTATGTATTTGAACATGCACATGATATGATGATAAAATTGGCCATCATCACCCCCCAATAGTAGGTGTTTTTACTAATTTCTTCACTGGGATGGATTTGATTGAGGCAAACTTGATCTTCCCTGCCCTCCTCACAAGCACTTGTAATGCTTCCCAAGACTTAGGATCCATTCTTTGGAAAATAGTAGAGGAACCATGCACTCTTCATAGCCTGTTGACAACCAGAGACCACTAAGGAAACTTCTAGAAAAACTGTCACTTGCCTTGAATAGATTATGATCTTGTTACCCACCCCTCACACCCCCAAATAAGAAAAATAAAGAGGAAAAAAGAAAAGAAAATTCCTCATGATTTTCTCTTCGTCACACCTGCAGTGGAAGTGTTCAGGAAATTGGACTTTCCTACCTGAAGCCAGGTAGTTCCTTTGTACGAGCAAATGTATTAGTTCCCTAACTTATAAGACAGGAGAATTAAGGGGAAAAAACTATAAGTTCAATTTTACTTATAAAATTTACTTACTGTAATCACAGGTAAGATATTTTGGAGTTAATTTTCTTCACTTATAAAATGAAAGATTTGAATTAAATGATTTAAATGTTGGAGTCATGGATGTTTATAAGAATCTACTGAAAGTTATAGACTCAATGCTCAGAAAAAGGAAGATGGCAAACACAGACATACACACACACACACACACACACAATTTTGCATACAATTTCAGAGATTTCATAGAGTTCCTAAAGCCATTGTTAAGCAACGTGCTTAGAGTCTTTAAAATCTACATTTGCCTGGGATATTCAGTCATTTTATTTCATTTAAAATAATTTTCATGATTATTTCCTGGATTTCAAATTGATTCTCAAATAGTTCAAATATTGATTCTCTGACTGGTAGTAAAAATTATTTAGTATATTTAGAAATACTATCTAACAGAGGGGATCTACAATATTTTGACCAATAATAAAACATTAAAGTGATTTTTTTATAGTCTTTCCAAATAAAAAACATTGACTGAACTTGTTCATATGTTTTCCTTAAGAAATCATATCACTGTATAGTCACACAAAGAGAATAACTGCATTAAGAATTTAAAGAGTAACATGGAGTTATGTGCTTTGAATGGAGAAGGAATGGGAATCCCTCTGTAGAAGGAGGAGAAAGCCTAAACAAGGCAGATTCCATGTATTGAATGATACTAAAATAGAATTTCCAAAAGTATGTTTAATAAAACACTAGACCCTTGAGACAGTGAGGAAAAAGCATTTTGATGATGAAATAAGTTTGAAAAGTCTTGCAAAAATATTATATACTTGTAGAACACATTTCAGATAAGCATCTTAAAGGCTCTGGGAATTCATGAAAAGGGAGTCAAACTTAAGGCTGTTTAACTTCTATTTTCCAGATTTATTTGACAATGAAATACATTTTTATCCAGTGTCAGCTAATAACGTTAGTCTTGCTGAACACATTTTGGAAAGCATGCATTATGAGATCTCCTAGGGGAAATAAATAGTTAAGAACTAATTTCTAAACTAAAAGAAATGGTGAACTGAGAGTGCATCTATTTGGGAAAGAAACTGAAAAAAATTGATATGATATGTGTGGGAAAATTGATATTTTCCTATAGAGCAGAGAAAATTGAGAATGGGATGTAGAACATAAGGGGTCTTTCCACTAGGGTGTAAACAAAAGGCATATTAGAACTTAGATAAAGGTATATTGCTTGAAAATGACAATAATTATAATTATATAGTATCTACCTGCTGATGACCATGGAATGCAAACTTCTCATGGCTGAAAAGACCAAGAAGAGGCACAAAGACCTACCCACATTGTACCAGCAAAACTAATGTAGCCATCTGAGAAATCAGCATATTGCTAGTGGTGGATCCCAATCCATCAGCTTGAGAAAAGACTGGAGACAGCACTGGCTTTAGAAAGTGGCCTGAAGAGCCACACTGGGCTATGCAGAGTTGAGCTTTCTGTTAAATCAGGTTGTCAAAAAATTTTGTGCTGCCCAAATAGCACAGTTTGTGGGTCTTTAGTTCTGAGTTCCTGAAAACTCTCAGATAGAGGCTGCCAGAGGAATGTTTACCACTCAAAGTAGAAAGAGTCTTATTGATAGATCACATTACTCTTAGCATGTGTGACATGCTTCCTCATGTAGATTATCTGTTACCCCTTATTATTATTTTTTAATATATTTTTTTGTTGTAGATGTACACATATTTTTATGTGGTGCTGAGGATCGAACCCATTGCCTTACATGTGCTAGGCAGGTGATCTACCATTGAGCTACAATCCCAGGCTTATCTTTATTATTTTTTATGAGACAGATTTAATTGTCTCCATTTTATAGAGGAGGCAACTGAGGTTGAGTGAAAGTACTGGTCTAAGACCATACTGCATGCTTGTAATACAGTAATGATTTGAACCAAGTTTTCCGACTCTAGCTTTGGAATAAATTTGTGGGATTTTAAGAAAGTGTTGTGGTTTTTGCTCAGTTACTTTGTAGACCTCTTAATACAGAGAAGTGTAGTTTCAACCTCAGTATAGCATGCATTTTTATCTCCTTGAAAGAAAGAAAAGTTTATGCTAACTCCCTTGATACCAAGCTCACTTGTGGATAAAGCAATTGCTTATAGGGATGGGGGGAAAACGTGCTGGGCCTAGAGATCTTGTGTTGCACCTGGAGAAGCACTAAACCTGTGATGCCAAGAGGTTGCAAGGAGTATCTCAGCAATAGATTAGGGACATTTAAAATAGTAAGCCCTTAAGTGTTGCAGATTAAATGAAAGAAGGCTCATTCTGTATGTTCTCTACCTGGAAGGGAATATTAGAGTCAACTTTATTTGTGCTCATTTCCATTATGGAGTTGTAGAAAATGGGGCTGGAGATAATATGTCTTTTCCTAACTGGTAAGACATTGGACCCAATGTGTAGGTAGAAGCTAACAGATTTTTGGTTCCAAATGGGCCAGCTCTTGTTCAGGAGTTTGAATTATTGTGAGAGGTTTTATCTTCCTCCTTCTCTGACAGTGACCAGATCTGTGATGGACAATGTAGACACAAATGTGAAGATCATTCGACATGTTAGGAAGGCTATGCGGATGAAGGGATGATGTGTTACAAAATTGACTTGGATTTCCTATAGGTACACAGATAAAAAAATATTTTCTGCACAACTGTAAGGACACTATACATGACCTGCCCACTGTACAGGGAGACCCTGTTACTGACATAGTCACAACACCATTCTGGAATGGCATGGGACAACTTTCTCCTTCTGTGGCTTTCATCTGGTCACAACAATGCCAAGATAGCAGATGCCAAGCAACTTCCAGATTCTGCAGTATCTCACATTATTTTGATAGGCTGTTTGGGAGTATATGCTACTTTTTAATTGCTTACTATCTTTTTGCATTTTTTTATAATATGGCATAATCAAATGAGCCAAAAATTTACCCAAATATCATGGCATTTCATTAAACTGTATTTTAACAGTGTCCCCACTAGAAACCAAAAAGCTAAGGAAAAGAGCCTATCGTAGAGAATTCTGGTATTAAGAAAATGTGAATTCAGGAAAGAAATCAGAAAATTATAGAATTCCTGTCTGGATTGAAAGATAAGTTTTCTGTAGTATCTACTTTATCTGAGAAAGCTTTTGCTTAGAGCAAAACTAGAACTCTTTGAGAAACATTTAAAAGACAACTCGATTTGAGTCCCCTTCTGTCTCTTTTCCCAGATTGATACACGTGACCTCCTACATTTAAAATGAAAAGTCCTCAGACAATCCTAATCACATTGTCAGTCAGATAGTCATCTCCTGAAAGGAACTCCTTCACCTTTAAGGATGCATGTACAATAGTGATATGTAAGCAGCTCAAAGACTCAATACCCCTTTTTTCTGCAAAGCAAGGCTGGGTTAGGAAAAAATCAATATGTTGGAAGTAAAGGTCAGACGAGGAAAAGTGACATGAAACAGAACTAAGGGAACAATATCCTTCATGAAGACTGTTTGAAGTTTCCTTTACCCTTGTGCTGGCTTCAGTGCAAATATATTTTATCCTAGAATAGAAGGCTGTATTCTTGAGAAAAAGTCATATTTTAAATATTTATCTATTCGACAGCATCCTTATTGCATATTATCTTTGTCCTATTGACTAATACTCAAAAAAGAATAGCGTGTACTTGAAAGTGCACATTGCATGCGAATTGGAATCACCAGATTTTTTTTTCTTGTGAGCAATAGGATTCGAACACACATATGCATTTGCCTACCTTTTTGAACAGTTCTCAATTTACTTTCTCAAGTGGGCCAGATGTACTACTATAGCCCTTAAAAGGGTCAGGACCATCTCCTTATTTCCCCACTCTCTATCCTTATTGCTTGGGTATAGCTTTAAAGTAGCCCATGAACCCTTTTCACGCTTGCAACACATTTACCCACAATTAACAATCAAGCCGTCTTCCCTTCATTCAGGCGTCCATTCTCCTGGGCCTCATTTTCCCTGCCTCTCTGTTGATCTACCATTGTGCAGAGAGCTGTTTGTGCCATCTCAATCTGCCCCCCTCACCAGCCGCACAAGGATTGGGAGGGAAGAAAGCGCTGGGCATTCAGATGCTGAATAGCAAATTGCTCTTGAGTGTCCTTGCTTCCCCCAGCTCTCCCCCCTCCGCAGGAAGGACAAGGGGGGCGCTGAAAGCAACCATACATTTTGTTCAGGGCTCTTGAAAACAAGCGTTTCACACCTGAAGCCTTTCACAGCAGCCCAGAAGCACCCCTTCAAACCACTTAATTGCCAATTGCTTCAGAGCTCCTTGTACAAGTCCATTATGTCAGCCAGCTCCATGGCGGGGACAAAGTATGCGAAATGAAAGAGTCCTCCTTCTTCCAGGGCCAATGCGGCATTAAATATCCCCAGATCACTGATTTTCTTGTTGTTAACAGGACGTGATTGGCTCCTGTTGGAGGTATGCATGGAAACCTTCTAGTATTATTTGAAAATGAAAGATGCAATTTTCCATGTGTTCTATATCAAAATAGCACACAAATAAAGATATACCAGACATATCCAAGAAAGGGATCTTCAGGCACTCATTTGCAGGGCAGGAAGTTGGGGTGGGGGATGGGATGCCATGAGCAGTACCTGCAATAGGACACCTATCCAAACTGTGTCGCTGCTGCCTTTCTCCTCCTCCTCCTCTTCCTCCTCCTCTTCCTCCTCCTCTTCCTCCTCCTCTTCCTCCTCCTCCTCCTCCTTCTCCTTCTTCTCATTATGTTGATAAAAAATTGAAGTGTATGCAAATTCTCAAAGTAAAGAGGATTCATCCTTGAAGTCCATGGAAACTCACAATAAGATAATTTACGAGAAGAGCATGCTCACTCTGAATAAAATGAAATGAAATATTTATTCAGGAGAGAAATATTTCAAAGTTGCAGCTGTGGAGATTAATTTTAAAACAAACTGGCTTTATTGGAGTTGCCCCACCCCCAACTCCCTCTACACCCAATCTTTGAAATTAGAAACAACATGATTAATTTGATGAAGAGCCAGCACCTAGTAAGCATCTGAGTCATCAATGAAATGTTCGGCGAGTATTTGCTTCTAGTAGGCAGGGCTTCTCCTTAATTATTAAGAAAACGGGAGGTCCAGTTGATGGAGACATTTGAATCAAATGTAATCTCTTCTGAGGGCCTCCAAGTCTGATGATAGAGGAGGCATGGGGTTGATTTGTCAGGATACTTCAATTTAAGGTATGTTCCTTTTCAGTACACATTCTGGGTTATTGGACTCCACTGCTATTCTAGCATTTTGAAAACTTGAACCTGATATTGGAAGAGTTTGAATAATATGCAAGTTCATCTTCCAGCTTCTTTGTGCAGCTGTGTCCCTGTCTCAAAAGCATTGCCATTTTCTCTGAGATGTTAGAATTGAGGTTACTTGTTGAATTCAGTGCTTCGCTTCCTATAAATAGAAATTTGGCATGTGAGAGAAACAAGAGGAAACATGAGTGTCTTTTTTTTTTTTAATGAAATGTGTAAAACTTGGCTTCTATTTTGACCCCAAACCCTCCACACTCCTTTGACTGTGGTGAGGCAAAGTTTGTCTTCCTTATCTGTGTAAACTGCCTTTGCTGTTGAATAAACTTTCCCGGGACACTGATTCTGCCCTTTCCTTTATTGGTCTCTTCCTCTTTATTGGGGTCACTCTGTGACTCCCACCTGCAGATGCTTGTCAAACCATGGCTCTTGTGACTTCTTAGGCTACATAACCAGACTTTTTCCCCTTCCTCTCAAGATAAGCCTTTAGTTATGCCACCCCTGGCTTGCAATGTACAGTGACTGTGGCATGCATTCAATTTGCAAGTGGCTCAGAACTTAGAGCAACAAAAAATGCACTGTGACATAGGGAACTCTTTTTTCTTGATCTGAACATGGCAAGTGAGGCCATCTCAGATGTTCTACACCTGCCATTCCAAGAAAGAACCTCCAGCCATTGAATTCTATCAAGGGCCATATCTATGCTATCTATTTTGCAGTATTTGATTGATGGGAGGTAGGAATGGTTTTGAATTGTATTTCGCTGAAGTTACTGCTTTTCATTTCTTATTTTTCTTTTGGTGGTACTGGGGATTGAACCCACAAAGGCACTACCTCTGAACTACATCCTTAGCCTCTTTTATTTAATATTTTAGACTGTATCTCATTATGTTTTCCAGGCTGAGCTTGAATTTGTGATTTCCTGCCTCAGCTTCCAGAGTAGCTGAGAATGCAGTCATGGGCCATTGTGCCCAGCTACTCAAATTATTTCTTTCTGCTCGTCCCTTAGTTTTTTGTTTTTGTATGATTGCTTGCTTATATTGTTTCTTTTATCTATCACTTAGCAGGTTGCTTTGAGGAAAAGTTTCTAACAGATTAATTTATTCTGTTAGCCATCCAATATTATACTTATATCACAGAGTGTCTGGATTTGTTATTATTAGCTCTTGCGACAATTTTAATGCCTATATGTATTTCTTACACACTGAAGTAGTGAATGAGAGAAAAGTAACATCCTGCTCATTCTATCTATCCATTAAATCCATGAAATGGGAGAGTGTGGATAATGAATGCTGGATGGAAAACCAGTGGATACAGTGTTGTAGAAAGTTTGTCTTAGCATAGAGCACCTCAGGATGAACCATAAATATAGCAAGAGTACGATGTCCACGGGTCAAACCTGCTCTTCTATCCACCTATTTTTGTGGATAAAATACTACAGGAATAGAGCCAAATCTGTAAGTTGAGGTACTAGAGCTGCATTCATTGACAGTTGAGTAGTTGCAAGAAACACATGGTTTCAGAATTTTAAAATATACATTATCTGGCTTTTTAACAGAAAATGTTTGTATGTTTGTTAATGTTAACCCTTAAAATGTAGAGAAGAAACTGGCAAGTCCACCATACCTTATTTATTTATTTATTTATTTATTTATCTATCTATCTATCTATCTATCTAATTATTTATTTTAAGCACTGAGGACTGAACCCAGGGGTGCTTTAACATTAAGTTACATCCCCAGTCCTTTTTATTTATTTTTTTTTATTTTGAGACAAGGTCTGCTAAGTTGTTGAGACTAACCTCAAATGTGTGATCCTCTTGCCTCAGTTGCACGAGTTTCTGGGATTGCAGGCATGTGCCACCACACCCAGTCTGCAGTACTTTTTATATGGGAAAGCATGAAGTATTTGCAGAAAACTAAAGCAGATATACTTTTGTTGGGTGTCTGATCTTTTTATACTCAGATTAAAGCACACTGAGGACTACCAGATACGCCATATAAGCATGTGTATGTTAAGTTTATTATAATTAAACTATTAAATAAGGACTATTCTTTGTTAGGACTCATAAAGGCAAGGACATCATCATATTTGCAACCTGACTGTGGGCATATCTGTCCAACAGTTGCCACTCAAGTTGCATTTGCCAAATAGGTATCCTGAATATTCTTTGTGAACAAAAACCATTTCTAAATCTTCAGGCCCAGCTCTTTAGAAATGGAGATCATGAAGCCTTGCCACAAGGCTTTGTTACTTATTTCTGATGTAGGTTCATTGTATCACTCTACTTCTGGACATTGGAGAGGGATTTTGATTTCTTAGTGCACAGCCCATGCATTTCAAACACATTTTCTTCATTTTCTATCTTCCCTTTATTCCACTTAGTCTAACTTTCTGGCATTTTTAAAAAGAAGTTAATTTTTCTTCAGGAATAGGTTTTGTAAAATTGCTTTAACAACAATAATGCTTTTTATTATTCCAGGAACAATCCATTTCCCATGATAGAGCCCAGCTTCCTCTTCGTCGACACTTTCAATACAGCAGCTGCTTTCTCTGCTCTCCCTTGGCACAGGCATGCAAACGTCTTTGCCACTTACCTGGCAACATTTGTTGACACAAATAGTGGCTGATTTAATCAAAGTCTTGCCAATACCTCTCTGGTGCCAGATTTGTAATCTTGCATTATGTGGGTTTACTCTAACCATTTCCAAAGTGGGAGAATGAAGGAGCTTTCTTTCTTCTTAAAACAGCAACTCTCCATGAACCGAGAGAAGGCAATTGAAGTAGCTCCTACTTTCTGAATGGACTTTATACCTCTGGGAAATTCCAAACCAAGGAAGTTTAAAGCTGCCTAAAATTGATCTTCTTTCCACAGTCTGACGAAACTGGCTTAAATATATCTAGCTTACAGCATTCTTTCATGCAGTGTTGGTTTTGATGAACACTTGGAGATTTAGCTATTGGAATGAAGTGCTCCAATATTTAAGTATTCATTTGGAGTCCAACTCTGTACATATGTTATCTTATTTAGTAGTTGCCTATGCGTGCTATTTAATTTGCTAATCATGATTGCCCTAGGAGAAATGTTATTTTGCCCAAAAATTATTGATGAGGAAACTGAGGCACACAGAGGCCAGTTGTGTCAACAGAGCTAGAAGGAGGCCAGGCTTCTTCTGGTTCCCTCAGGCTGCTGCTTTCCCCATGACAAGCAGCCTTGGGGAATTGTGGGTGGTGGTACACGGTGTGCTGAGTGTGCAATTGCAGCAAGCTAACTTCTTCACATGAGTGAGACTTTAGTGAAGATCCATCCAAGTTCACATATCACCAAATGAATGAGCCAGAGAATTTTCCAAATTTACCATAAGATTGATCTTCCTGAGGCTAAAACGTGAAAATTTTCTGGGGTGTGATGAGTGGAATATTAAATCTAGAACAGACTCTCTAGGGCATGATTGATTAGGTGCTCTATTCACTTCTCCCTTAATAAAATCCACATTGTTATTGAGCTTTTTATATGTTCATTGTTTGTGTTTTATGTATTGACGTTGCACAAGGGTCCATTCTTTGCTCTCTGATCATCTTAATCACCATGCAATAATATCAATAACTGTGCACTGATACTTTATATGAATTGCTTTATTTCTTTCCATAAGCCTATAAGTGGATAATATTAATACATCTCCTGCTGAGAAAGGAATCTGAGACAGGAAGCTCCAATGACTTGCAATGAATGACAGAGTGAGTAAACATTGCAGTAGACATATAACGTTGGATGTCAACTACCAAGTCTGTTCTTGACTACTGTAGTCCCTAATGTATTCCACATAGGACCCCTGCAGGAACTCATCAACACCCATGGCTCCAGCAATCTCTGAAAAACAGAGACATCCTCCCAATCATGTTGATGTCTGTGAATGCTCTCAAAAGGACACACATACTATCCACATGCCCATAGCATTCTCCACTCATGCTCAAATCAGAACTCATTGTCTTCTCAAACTTGCTTTTCCACCTTTCTTGAATCTCCACGTAAATTATACCTTCTATTTTAATTTTCTGAACATGAGAACTAGAAATGATTCCAGGCCCTTCTTCCCCTTCTTTCTGACATTCAGAGATTTCTGTTCATATTGTTAAGACTTCCTCTTTACCTCTCCCATTCTATCTCATTGTGCACACCTTCAGTTACATCTCATTCCTGGGTCATACTTTGCCTTCACCATATGTAGGCCATCTGCCTTTAGCCTCAGTGTCTCAAATCTATTGCATGCACTAGAACTGGAGTGATTTTGTTCAAAGGTATTCTGATTACATTATCTGCTAATATTTACTCAATGGCTTGCATTGTTCAAGATCTTAACCCAACACATAAGGACCTTCATGATCTGAATCCTTTTCAAACTAAATTAGTTTTCTTCTGAACTTTCTCCTACATGACAGCAGCACACAAAGCATTCTCAGCAGGCATTTTCAGCACTGGGACTGGTTCCTGGCACACAGATGATGCTCAATAAATGGTTATTGAATAAATGACTGTTACCAGTGAAAAGAGTCTATCAAACTGGTTATAACTCCATATTGAAGGTCTACAATGCAAAAAATAAATTTGAGTTAATTTTGTTGTTAGAGGCCAAAAAGAATATTTTTGTAGCCTATTATTTTCCAAAATTATTTGCAAGTTAACAATTATGTTATTAATCCAAATATTCATATCATTGTTCATACTCCATTGAGCTGCTCTTTTCAAACATTAAGTGAAATTAATTTCTATGCACATGCCTGATTTTTTGAAGTAAGTTCTCTTTTTTTTATTCAAATAAAAGCCTACTATTTTTTGTTTGTTTTTGTTCAATATTGTTGTTATTCATTAAAACAGTTACACATTATCCCTGTTCTGCAGATACAAAGTTAAGGTTGCTTATTCAGAGGCAGAATTTGGCAGAAGAGAAGTGTAGAGAGTGGTTTGGGCCAACTTAGTTTAACTGATTTAAACTGGCTGCCCCCACACATGGAAAATCCCAAAGCTGTTCTTTACAGACCTCACAAATCTAATAGTAAAAGGATTTGCTGATGAGAAACATCTGCCTTCGAGCCTAGTGAAGATTCCATAGAAAGTTACACTTTCCATGCCACAGCCTTATATGGATTTCCCCTACTAATCTTTATCCTGGAGAAAACCCTCAAGATATACCCTCTCTGTTTCATCATGAGCTTTCTACATATCTGTCTCCCTTCTCTATTTAGCAGAACCAACTACATTGTCTTGTTGGAAAGACCAGAGTCTGTTGATAAATCAGTAACTCCTACTCTGTCTTTACCTTAACAGCTTAAATGTTGAGTCTTTTTATAGGTAAATACAAAAATGCCAAAAGGAGGACCTATATTTATTATAGGACTATTTGAACATATATAAAAGTATATTTAAGGAATAGTAGGTGGGACATGCTTAATAACTTTTGCATTTTTTCTGATTTGTGTAGAATAAAGGATTTTGAATGAAAGAAATTCAGTTCAGATAATTTTTTTTTCTTTCCAGATTGGGATTAAACCCAGGGGCACTATGCCACCAAGATATACCATTAGCCCTTTTCATTTTTTATTTTGAGACAGGGTCTCACTATGTTGCACAGGCTGGCCTCAAACTTGTGAGACTTCTGCCTCAGCCTCCTGAGTAGCTGGGATTACATGTGTGTCTTGCTGTGCCCAGCTCTCTGGTTTACATAATTTTCCAGCCATAGATCCAGTTCATCCCAAGACCAAACATGATGACAATTAAAAATCAACAAAGTTGACCCATATAAAGTCACCCAGTGTGGGAAACAGAGATTAAATCCTTAAGGAATATTAGAATCAAGTGTCAGATTGAAGTTTAGGATCCAAATTTTTTCAAATGAAATAAAGGATTTGGATTTCATCATGAATGAGGAATAAGAAAAGATTAACAAAGACAGAACAATTATGCAGGGGCCCAAGCTAAATATACGTACAAAGAAAGTCCCATGTTATTACTACATCTTGAAGAAAGAAAAAGTGCTTCTCTTGGGTGGTGCACATTTTGCTCTCCCACTTTCTTCACAGGAAAACTTTGCTGTGTTCTTAGGTATGTGGCATTTATGGGAAAAATTGTATGTGGGGGTGTGCACTTATCTACTGAGGATCAATCTGAAGTATGATTCAAATTTCAGAAGGTTTTCCTCCATCTGAATCCCAGGAAACTGAAACAATCAACTGGAGAAAGCAATGCACAATTTTCATGTTCCCCCAAAATGGTAAATTTTATATATATATATTTTATTTTACATTTTTTAAGGAACACTTGCCATACAGAGTAGATGATCTAGTTTTTGTCTTAAATGGATAATTACCTTAAAAGGGAAGTCAAGTGAATTTACTTCAAAACAAGTGAAACCAATCAATACATTTTCAATTTGACAGCTTTTCCCCTGTTTTTGAAGACAGGGACATTGGTACACTGCTTAAGTGATATACAGGTATTCTACAGTGACCTAATAAGTATTATAAAAGTTAAGCTTTAAACTTATTTATCCATAAACATAGGAAATGTATGAAATTTATGAAATGTACAAATACATTTTCATAACCATTTTATAACCATTTATTATTTATAAAGTAATGGAGTAATCGTTAGTATAAATTTTGGAAAAATGTAAAACTTCCATCAGGTAGTACACCAGAATCTAAAATAAATTCAAGGACAAATCCTCTGAGCACGATTTTGGTGATCATCCATAGTCTTGATATTGGCATGTTGCTCTGAGGTGAATTGACAGGACAAAGGCAAGAAGAATCTAGCACCATCCAGTCATGGCTTCAATTCTGAGTTTTGCTGGTTGGCACAGTGAGTGAGAATTACTTCCACACCCTGCTATTTGTAATAGAAATCCCTGGGGTGGAATACAGGCATGCAGAAGCTGTGATACCATTGATGAGAGTTGTTCCCTAAGTTTGGCTCTTGCTAGTACTTTTTTCCCCAGTTCAGGGATTTGGATAATTATATTGGTTCATGGTGGGTGGTATCTCACTGCCAAATTGTTCTCTTGAGAGTAGGACTGCCTTAGGTTTACAGCTAATGGCCTGAAATTTTTGGATTAATTTATTTAGATTTGTAATACTTCTTTGTTTCATGAGGAAACTATTTGTCTTAGCACTGAAGGACCATTGTACCCTTGCAGCTTTACATTTTTGGACTAATTGAATTTGATTTGTAGTATGTCTTGATTTTGGTTAGAAAATATAGTTCTTAAGTGCCAAAAATCATGGTAGCCTTGACATTTCTCCTATGGAAACTAATCTTTGAAAGTTTCTCAAAAGATAGAAAGTAACATGAGGGAAAAAGCAGGTCTGTTTTATTAGCTTTTGTTTATCCCTCAAGATCTACTCCCTTGAATCTTCCATAAGGGGATTCAATATGGATTTGCTGAACTAGATCCTGCATGTAGCTATCCTTGTTTCTAATGGAGATTACACCTGTGATGCTGCTCCAAGAATGGAGTCATTATTCTAACTGTGCATTTATTATTTATCAGCAATGTGTTCCTGAGTAAATCACTTAACCTGTCTAGATCTTCAACTTTTTCACTTGTAAAATCAGAATAGTCAAAGATACTGGTTGGGACTCACCAAGTTTTCCTGACAATCAAGGGAGAAAATACATATGTAAACATATGTACTTGGAAAACATTCTTTACTACAGAAGCCCAAAGTATAATATGAACTATACATTATAGTGGGCAAACATTGATTTTCTGATTATTACCACTATGCGATCTGAGATCCAGAATTAGTCACCTACTCTGACCCCCACATTTCCTCAGTTCTTATTTTTCTCACCTGGTTTGACCTACTTATATCTGTTTCTTTTGAGATATAAATATCCAATTTAAAGGCACAATTTTTTGATTTATATGAATGAGAGATCATGAACAGTACATTGAATTATATATTTAAATATAATGAAATACTTTGTTATACCTAAAGCATAAAAACCAGATGCACAGAAAGTAAACAAAATAAGCTGAACATACAATTTCAATTCTAAGTATTTTTTTTTCTATTACAGTGAG
Organism: Marmota monax; assembly: GCF_021218885.2. Taxonomy (NCBI): domain Eukaryota; kingdom Metazoa; phylum Chordata; class Mammalia; order Rodentia; family Sciuridae; genus Marmota; species Marmota monax. Next base: position 18,345,217 of record NW_026692254.1, on the reverse strand, counting down.
TGTACTCATTGCCTTCTGTGCTCATGGTGCAAAAATGTTTACCTATTGTGCCAAGATCACTCAGGATCGCAGTAATATCGTGCATGATCAGGTGCTGTTGTATTGATGTAACAGTGGGGATTAACTTGTGAAAAGAAGTTTATTAGAGAAATAGTTTGTATAGTTGTTTGGCAAGATGGGAGAGACCTGCTCATCATTCATTTCCCTAGCTCCAGTGACTCATTCTCTGAGAAGCCTCCCCAGGCTATCCTCTAGTAGGAAGTGAACTGATCACTGCTGTAAACACACACTTGCGTCCTGCAGAAATGTCTCTTTTACTTCATCTCATGGTCCACTCTACCACTTGTTTTCCATGCTACCTCCCTTTATCTGACTTACCCTTTAGCACAAGACTGTATCACATGGTGGTACATAATCATGTTTAATGGCTAAATGAAAGAAGTAAACAAAATGAGGAAAATGGAATAAGATGCAGAGGTAAAGAAGAATAAATATGTTTGCCCAATTAAAGACAGTTGTAAAAGCAAAACAGAACCCAAATGCAAGTTTTGGAAATGTTAGAGAAAAATCTATATACCGTCTAACTTTATGATAACCAGATTAGGGGTCAAAGGGTTCTGGATATGGCTAATATGGTCAAGTCAAAACTGAAGAGGTTTCCAAGGGCACCTATTAATTTTTACTGGAGTATGTTGCTAGGACAAGATAAATTTGCTTAATGTATATTTCTACCCAAGGTGATGACAATAGTTTGACACAGAGCAACATGAGTCCAGACAGGATAACAGAGTTGTCTATCATACTGTGAGCCAAGATAGGTCTTCTCTGAGTCCTGATCCTCTTATCTATGTGGCTTAAGATGAGTCACTTAAACTTCCTCAGTCTTATTTTCCTAATTTTAAAAAGCAATTGAGAATAATGGCTAATTACCTCAAAATACTGTAAAGTTTAAGTAAGAAAAGGCAGTTATTAACAATACCTGTTCATAGTAGAGATAAACAAATGTTTCATAATTTGAGCATTTGAAACATCAAAAACTCTACAAGAACAGGAAAGAAGTAGGTTTGCTATGAGCCCTTTATACTTGACTGTGGGAAACTTGAATCAAGAAAAATTGCCCCTCCCCCCTTTTTCTTGATTTATTCAAAACACTTATTGAATACCATAAGGTAGTAGATACAATTCAGTGAGATATACAAACTGAGCATGTGCATGATACACTGTCCCTGGGTTTCAATGTCTTGTAGTTGGCTAAAGAAAGATGAAACTTTTATATAAAACAACACAATTTTTAGAAGAATACTTGAATATAGTCAACTAAGGAGTAGAAAGAGGAACTGGTATGTGAAAGGCCAATGAGCTAGGTTGAAGTCCTGGACCCTACTTCATTTTCTGGCCATGGGCAAATCTTATAAACATTCTGACCTTGGCTTCCTCACATAGAAAGTAATTAGGAGAAGGCCGGTGCTGAGGAGCAACTGACTCTTCAAGGGCTTGGAAAATGATTTATGGAGAGAAAGTACAATGAGACCTGGTCTTAAAGGATGAATAACATTTCTGTAAACAATGAAGGATGGGTGATTGGTTTTAGAGGATGATGAAGCAAAAGCCCAGAGGTGGACAATTTGTACTTATCTACACAAGAACCAGAGTGGATAGTGTGAATAGAGTCAAGTGGTTTAGTTTCAAGTTAAGTGAAATTTTATTGAGAATATCTCCTGCAAAGCTCAGGCCTGGGTTTCCATATGTATTACCCGATTTGATCCACAAGCAATATGTTTTGATAGCCATCACTCCCCCTGTTTTATAGATGAGGCATGGGTACACATGTGGATGACCAGAGAGCCACACAGAAAATGCAAAAGAAGGAAGTAAATTGGCTTCAGCAAAATATATATCTGGATCCACATCTGCCCTCTAGATATGTGGTGTCAAATTTTAGTGTGTGGAAACTAAAGTCCTGAGAGACTTGTCTTGTGGAACAAAGTGACCACTGAAGAAGGTAGGATCACATTTCAATTTCCTGAATTCAACTCTAGTTACTTCTGTACTACATGATCTTCCTTCTAGAAAAAGCAGAAGAAAATCTTAGAAAAATAAGTAAATTCAGATTATAAATAGTGTTGAAAAATCAGTCCAAGGATTCAGATTATATTCAGTGACCAGTGAAGATCTGTAGCAGGCTGGGCACGGTGGTGCATGCTTGTAATCCCAGTTGCTCAGGAGGCTGAGGGAAGGGGATGACAAGTTCTAGGCCAGTCTCAGCAACTTAGGAAGGTCCTAAGCAACTTAGTGAGACTCTGCTCAAAATAAAAAATAAAAAGGACTGAGGTTGTTGCTCAGTGGTTAAGTACCCTGTTTTTTTTTTTTAAAAAAAATATATATATAGCAGGATTTTGAAAGAAATAAATGTGGTACCATGGGATCGGTAGCTTGGAGATGTGGGAACTTAATTTAAGTGAGTGCAATTATTTAAAAGTGGAGCTCTAAGAATAGAAGTGGAAAAGTCAATTCAGAATGGAACAAAAAAGGAATGGAATATAAAAAAGAACATGATTAGCCACTAATGGAGCCCAGGAGAGGAATTAATTAGAGATGATAGGAGCCTGGCCCAGTGAGGGCTGTCTTAGGCCATCTTTCTTATACTATATGAAGAAAATGACATGTACAGAGAGTAGTTGAAACCATGAGAATGGTTCAAGGAAAAAAAAAATCCCACGGTGGATCCATGTTTGTACAGTACAGTCCATCAATTTGTAGAATGTAGAGCCTTCACTGTCCTGTCTCCACTACTGAAGTGGGGACACATTGCTGATTGAGAAACTCACCTGCCACACAGAGGGGTGGTGCTCTTAGTATTAATGCCTAGGGGGGTAAAATCATCACACATATGATGAAATTTTAGGCTTGGTAAGTAAATATAACTTTATTTGAAGGATAAACTTTTTTGTGTGATATCATCAGTTTCTCTAATGTTTTTCCCCCCACAATTGGTTATCTGCCAGTACTGTTATTATACAGTTGCCCTTATAACCACAAATGGACACTTCCCCCGTCCCCCCGCCCCCATAGATGAACTACAAAAATGCTGCTTTGTATTTGAAACTGACAGATCTGATGAGAAGGCAAGTGCCAAAATGCTCAAGGTATATCTGATATGCTAACTTGAAGAATTTTGGATTTCAGTACTGAAAGGAAAAGATAATAAACTCCTTTTTTTAAAAAAAAATGAGTATTGAAGTAAATTAAAACACAGAGTGTCCAATAATTTCCTTTAACTTTAAATTGTATCAATTCAAATACAATGTCAGGAAAATATTGATACAATTGAAATAATCTCTGTAGGTATTTAGCTCCATTTAAAACACATTTGTTGAAGTGTTCACTTTATTAAAAGAGAAAACCATTTAAAGTTTGTTGGAAAGAAGATGATTGCTCTCTTACCTAATGTAACATTTGATTATAAATGATTCATACGAAAAAACTAGAATGTAGCAAAGCAAACCTGTAGATAATATAATATATGATATGAAATGCAAATATATTTAGCTTATTTCATTTTAAAAAATGAGCTGGGAATCATGTTCTATGCAACACAGATCTCTCTTATTCCTCACAATTCCATAAAGAACAGAAGACACGCAGAAAAAATATTGTAACATGGGAAATTATACTTAGTATTAACTATTCTATGAATCATCGTTCAAGGATTTATCTAAACCTTAACAAACATTATGCTAACCATTATTGGGTAGCTATTCTAACACATAAAACAACTTAAAACTATTAGTTGTTTTTTTCCCATGTGAGTTTGTAGAATTTTTCTTTTCTTTCTCTTTTTCTTTCTTTCTTTCTCCTTCTCTCCTGCTGCTATCCTCCCATTCTTTTTAGAATACCACATTTGCTCCCTGTGAAACCCTTTGACTTAAAAAAATAATGATCTAAGATACAGTCCTGACACCCAGAAGGACTGTGACCATTGAAGACATTGGAATTGGTATGTAATGCTACTGCTCTCCTCATTTGCTACCTGCAGAGCAATGTGCTGATCCCAAAGGGAGGTCTGCATGCATATGCCAGCTCCCTACCCAGGCTGCAGACCTGCTGGGTCCCAGACTCCCAGCTTTCCAGGTGGGTTACTATCTGGGAGTCTACCTTTCATGCTCTGTACTTTTATTCCATCTTAACTTGAGATGAAACTTGAAGTTATAGTAATATATTTTAGCCAGACTTAAGTCAGATAAACTTGAATACTCCTGCTAATATTTACTCACTGACTTACTCATATAGAATATTTCTTTTTTTTCCTTTGAAAAGAGTGTTAAGCACTTCTCCTAGCTCTGCACATTTCATCTCATTTGTATTTTTTTTTTCTTATAGGGGAAAGCGAATATAGCAAATGAACCCCAAACCATTTTCATCAGAGTAAGGAAAACAAACTTTGGATGTGATTTTAGTAGGAGGCATGTAGAAAAAGAATCCCACAACATCTGCTTAATAACATCTTTTGTTTATCTTTTTGACTGCAATCCTGGACAGGGTGGGTTGCTTTCTTCATGCACTGCTCCTGTTCACATTTTTCCATTCTTCAGAATTGCCGAAGCTTGCCTGTTGCTGTTTGGTGTTGCTTGACCCTTCTGGCTGAGCAATGACTCCCGAGGGTGGAGGAGAGCTTCCTAAAGTTCTGAAGGAGAAAATTTAATCAGCAAAGTAATGATTTCTGTTGAGATGGAAAAAAGGTGGCCAGGGTGAATGACAAAACAGCTGTGGACCACCAAAAAAGTCAACTGGAATTGGAAGGAGGTAGATTTAAAATGTTAAAAAAAAAATCGCTTCGAAGGCATAGCATTAAAGGGAAAATGAATCAGAAAAGAGTTCTGAAGTGCTAGAATGCACTGCCTAATAACTTTAAATAGTCCATTGAGTCTTCCGGAATTTTTTTTGTTCTTCTTCAAGAATAATCTGCTTACATCGTTAAGACCTCAGCTAAGCTCAGTAACACAAATTACCAGATGTTGTATCCCCTAGTTTTTCCATCAAAAGACCAACCACCAAGCTTGTTGAAAGAGAAAGGTCATTGTCCCTCCCTGGCTATAAAACTATTTTTGGAACTCCTAACAAATGAAACGAGAATACCTTTCAGCTGTAGAAGGAACCTATCTCCCGCTCCTTCGAAGTCTCTCTGTTTGGCTTTGTTATTTTCTAATAATGCACTCATGTGTAAGCTAATAATGTGAACAGAGGGAAAATGAAGAGACTTAAAAAAAAAAAGGGAAAAAGCAGAATGAATTAGGGCAATTGAGGTCGCTCTGTTTCATTTTTTGCTGGAAGGATTTTAGCCCTACTTTTTACCTTATCGCTTATTACACAATTTACGATAAAATGAGATGTGAATCCATTCTTATTGTCGTGCTATAGTCTATTGAGCATGCATATATAGAATTCATTTCAGATTTAAACACTATCTTAATTATAAACTGAATAAAATGGACAACCTATCGGGTTCTCTAAATTGCATTCCAACAAATAGTTTCATTTTTATCACATTTCTACTGATGACATATTGGGTATAATAATGTTCAGGGAATATTCCCTTTTTATGCAGCATCTTAATTGTGCCAAAGTATTTCCCATGGGACAACTCATAGTTCATTCTTGGCTTACAAGTTTGAGAACTTCAGCTGCATGACACACGTTATAACATTTTTCTTGGTGTTCTATTTGAACAATATTATCAGGAAATCCTCAAATTTAAAAATCACCTACACAATGAAATAACCTACAAAATGAAATACATTTTGTATAATGAAAACATAATAAGAAGATTTCATATAACTTTCTATTTTCTTAGGTAAATAATCTGATTGTAGTTAGGCTCACATAGAATTAAGTTGAAAGACTACATTAAATATACTCTGTTTAGAACTATTATAAAATGAATCATAGACATAAATTTATTTAAAACAATTTTCACAGTTTGCAGCAAGTAAGTATAAACTTAAAATAAACTTTTTGGCTTCCTGAATATGTTTTCTTTAAAATTATACTTTACATTTGTACTTACAAATTTCATTTTTAAAGCACAATTAAAATAATTTCTTTCAATATTTTCAATGTTACATGACTTTTGTTGGGAAGTAATTTTGAGTGAATAATATAAGTTCTATTGATCAGAATATGATGCTGTGTGTACTTTAAAAACATTAGTTTATATTAGTAGACTTTAAAATTTTAAAAGAAAGATCACGTTGAGAATACACTTATTAGAAATTGTAGACAATATAAACTTTTGTAATAAAAGTAGATTTTAATATCTTAAAATTTTTATCTTAAAATTACTTAAATGTAATTTTACATGTTACATAAGTAACTCTTTAATTGACAACAGGGAAAACAAAATAATTAGCACTTTAATGTTAATTGTTTATTAATGTGTTAAGTATACCAAACTATCTCATTTAGTTAATAGATAATGTTACATTTTTATATATTATTCAAAGAAAATGACATATAAATAAACACATATACTTTGGGCATTTTTCTTGATTTTTAAAGTTTTCATCTACTTATTATAAAATGTAAATGGAGCTAATTGAACTTTTAGAATAGAGTCTGATGTTTTATGAAGTTTTCAACTAAACCATTTAATAAAGCAGTTGTCCTGCAGGACCTGAGAGCAACTGCTGTCCACCAATGTGGTTTTTTGAACAGTACAAATGAAACTCAATTCATTTCTCTCTCCTCTCTTTTTCTTTTACTTTAAGCAGAAGTTGTCCAACACACACACACACACACACACACACAAACACATACACACACATACACACACAAATACAATTTTTTAGTCATTTTTTTCAATTTAAATGATTTGCTATCACAGTTACTCCATCTTTTATCTCTCAAATAGTTTCAACCCTGTTAATGTGTGCATGTACTTTTTTCTTATCAGCCTCTCTGCAGCATTTGTGATTCATAGCAGCCATCAAAGTGATAATAAACTCATTCACAATACTAACAAACACGGGGCTCCCAGTTATTTACGAGGCAAATTCACTGCAAGGCTGGGCTGCGGAACAGGGGAGAATCAAGATGGTGTTGATTGATAAATTGACAGGTTAATTTACAAGTGGATAATAGGAGTTAGACCCAGAGGGAAAGAAGGAAGGTCTGCATTCCAGCTTGGTTGCACTGCCATCTGTCTTATGCCCAGAAATCTGCAGGACTTGTGGCTGGCAGGATCAAATACAGACACATTCTTCATAACTTAAAGACAAAGACCTCCATTTACTGCTGTTTGATGGGTCTGTTGCCTTGGTTCTTCACACAATTGACCTTCAATGTGTCACAAACAGTGCCACGTCTCAGTGTTTTTTACAAGTACCACTTAGAACACGATTTGGAATAAGTTATTCTGTCAGTTTTATGAAACAAACAATGAACAAAATTCTTTTCCAGACTGTATTTCACAAAAAATAATTGCCATTGAATTGTTAATTGTTCAGATGTGTTCTTTCAAGTTTCTGAGGTCTCTGATATGTCCTTATTTTAGAATATACATTCACCCCACCCTCCCCAAAAACTACATGCTTTCTTTATCCATCCTTTGTATGTAGATGCTAGCTGTTTACAATGTAGCATAAGACAACAGATATAAATTCCATATTAAACATTTGCATTGCTTTTTCTGCTAGTATTTCATTTTTGTAAATACAAACACTCTACAGAATTGTTAAAAAATATATAAAAGTTTATCAAGTACTTTAAAAATGGAGAAGTAAATTTGTTTATTTTTTTTTCTTCCAAAATACCTTGTATTTTTCAGGTCAGACATTTGTATCATTAGTTTTGTAGGAAATAAATCTTAAACAGTCATTTATTTTTAAAAATCTTATCAGCCTGTTACAATAGGAATAGTTCAGGATAAGTGGTCAGAATATTGCGTCTAGAGTGGGATAGTGCCACTGTTAGCAAAATTGTTAACTATTGCCACTTTGGAAAGAGCCTGGTCTTTTAAAATTAACTGGTTAAAGTGTTAGCAGCAGTGGTCCTGCCTGGTGCCTCCCAGACAGAGGGCTTTGGTTCTTACTTGCCAGCACCTATAATGACAAGGGCTGATATTCTAGGGTCTCGACCCAAATCCTCTCTTCCCATATCACTGCCATGTCGCAGGCGAGCACCCTTCTCAGATTCAAAAGTTCATTTAATGCTCAGCTAATGTTAGAATTTAGTATATCTGAACAAATCCTGGGGAGTTCAACACATTTTCAAAGGGAATTGAAAAAGACACAGAAAGAGCACGGTCGGCCCAGCTCTTACAATTTGTTACAAAATGCCAACACTAATATTATTTTTAAACTAATCTTTTCCTATTAATCAAGGCATTAAAATAAACTATTAAAACTATTTCTCTAGTTCAATAACATGATAAAGTCCATGGAAAATATGCAGTAAAAAAATGAATGTCAGAAAAATAAAAACAAATAACTTTGCATGCATGGAATTTTATGGTGTCACAAGGTTAAAAATGTCCCCTTAAAGGGTAAATATCCTTTGAAAAGAAAATGCATTTATGTGTGAATGGGAGGTTGAATGGCCTTTACTGCTTTGTTTAAACATAGACAATCATCTTTGTAATTTTTTTTGGCAAGTTGTATATTTTTTTAAACAGACGTGTAAAAGATCACAACATGTTTAAGAGAGCTAATTTTTCTTGATTTGGTGGTTGTTTTATTAAAAGGATATCTTTTATTCAGAAAAGTGATTAGTTTTTAAACTTTATTATCGACAGACTAAACCTGAATTCTTTCTTCAATGCATGAAGCGAGGTATTTTATTTTCTGGGGACTATTTTAACTTTAAATTATATATTATCTTTCCATTTAAAGGCTTAGTGGCCAGAGAATACTATATAAAATAGAAAAATAATCAGTAGAAAGTTTATAGTTATGTATGCTTTTATATCAAGTTTATATACAGAATCCAGTAGAAAAAAATGTGCTTAAAATTCAGTCAAATATGAATCTTTGACTATCTACAAATTCCAGGGGTAAAACTATGAGTGTTTAGAGGCATGATTTCTAATATATCATACTTTCTTAACTTAAAAATGTGTAAGCAAACTCCCTAAAGATATATATTTTAGTTAATATTTTTAAAAGCTTATGATTCCTCTGAAATGTAGCAGAGCTCATTTTAATCTGAAGCATGGTGATATGGAAGGAAATATAAGCCTCATGTAAGAATGACAAAGTACTGACCATTTTGTGTGTTTATAATTTTGAATTCTTTTTAATAAGGCACACTCTATCTTTTTGCAAGCTAAGAAGAGATTTTTCTGTCCTTTTGTCTCTGCAGGTACTAAAAGTAATTCTGAAAAAAAAAAGAACTCACAGCAAAAAAGATATCAGATCTAATATCCCACCCAATTTCTGAGTTAAGCCAGTGACAGGTATGTTTCGAAGCAAGACTATTTAGACACATTGATTTTTGTTGTCACTTTCTTCTTATTTCATATGTCACATCAAGGCTTGGAAATTAGATGAATGTAAGAAGGGTCTGCTGATCATTGTTCCTCAGGAGGAATTTTCAAAGTCAGCTGGCTGTGCTTGATAAAAGTGGCCCTGCAAAGAGCTCTACTCTGCCTACAGGGAAGTTTAGGCAGACTCAACTTTACCACTTCACTCATATTACTAGGATTCTTGGTTGTCAAGGAGCATCTATTTAAACTGAAGTCTGGTAAATCTCAAAAGTAAAGCATTAAGGAATAAAAAGAAAAAAAAACTGCTTAAATCATTTTTCCCCCCCTCTCACTTCAAAGTCCTTTTAAATGAACAGGCACCTCCAATTCTGGTAAACAAATTTTATGGAGTAAGTGATGCAGGTAATGTTTTCTTCAATCTTATGCTTCCAGGATAACAGGTTGACATCCAATTTTGGTGCTTTGAAGAGTTTGTAATAATAAATAGAAATCAATGCCGGAGACTGAAGTGTGCATCAATTATATTTCTTTTATCTCAAAGATTCTTCCCATGTTGTGTCTGTCTGTCCTCCTGATTTTTTTTTTTCACATCGTAAAATGTTCTGTAGTCTAATTGGCAACAAAGACACTGAATGCTGATGGAGTCTAAATTATATTTGACAGATATAAAAAATGACTTTATCTTGGGTGAAATGTGAAATATTACAATGCTCTTTGAATTTGAATATAGTTTTTGTGAATCTTGTTTTTTTAATTCCAGAACAATTTTAAAAAAGCTAAAAAATAAGTTAAGAAAAATACTATGTTAACTACTTGTTCTTAGGGAAAAAAGTGATAAAAATAGTTGCAAAATATTAAGCATGGCAGATAAATGATTAAAAACCAAAAATATCTAGGAAATAAAGTAATTGACTCCCAATAGTTACTGAAACGGGAAATGGAACTGACAGACCCAGGAGAAAGTAAAATAGAAGCTCTTGAGAGTGGGCAATGTGCTTAGTTCTGAAGCAGGCTGGAATTCAGGGTCCTGGACAGACTCTACAGTATTAATGGCCATATTCTAAAATTACAAAACATTGCATGGATGTTGGAAGACGAGGCAAGGCTCATGGATGGCACACTAGTATAATAGGGAGATTTCCTTTCAGAGAGTTTACAGTTCCTTCCCCTCCTGTTGCCGATCTACAGCCTTTTGGAAATTTCATTTGAGCCCACAGGGAGAGAGTGCTTGCTAAGCTGTAATTTCCTATGATTTGAAATATGGCATCTGTGGGCCTCCCGTGTAGGATCACTCAGAAAAACAACAACAACAGGGTTTATCTTTTAAACTTGGCTGGATACCCAGTCATTTTTAACTCAAATTTCCCTTTCACAATATATTTCCCTTTAAAAATATGTCCAAGTAGTTGTGTGGACATTTTTGTACAGTGGTATATTAGACTATGTTAATTATTTATTCAAATAATATTTTTAGCTTAAATAATTTTTCTCCCAGTTGTGTTATTTGAAATATTGAATTAAATAAATTTGAAGAGGATAATATTAATCTATTAATATAAATGAGGATTTCCAGAAACTAGGAGTGAGGTCAAAATGCCAAGTCAGAGAACAAAAAAAAAAAAAGAGCAAAGTTACAAAGAATATTGTGGAATAAAAAATTATATAATTTTGTAGTTCTCAGCCTTCACGATCTGTGGGTTTGTTCAAGTTCTCCCTTCTCCTTTTTTTTTTTTAACAGAAAAGAAGATAGGACTCAGAAAATAGAAAAAAGGTCCTAATTCTCATGGGTAGATAATACCGAGGCAGTGGCCAGGATCTAGTTCTGTGGGTTCTCAGACTGAATTGTGTAGTACATTAACATGCTGGGGACACTCTTTGTGGCTGTACAATTATACTGGCCATTTAGAACAGAGAATGTTAGCTTGACCTGGAGCCTCAGTTTTCCCATCTTGAAAAATGGAAACAATTACATTGTTTTCTATTTCTAAACATTGAAAACAGTGTTTTGGCATTTTGATTGAACACTGTATTAAGGAGACAATACATATATGGCATTATTTATGATAAACATTGATTCATTCACCTATAAGTACAGAACACAAGGGGGAAATGCAGGCTGGACATGGCAAAGGCCATTCTAGAAAACAGCTTTGTGAAGTTATGGGGAAATAGAGCAATCAAAACTCATTAGCTCTCCTGTGAACACACACATGCACACACACATACTTGTAAGCATGCAAATTCTTCTTAGAGGAAACCATTCTGAGTTATAATTATTTTGAATTTCATTAAAAACAAGAGATTGGAATAGAAGGGTTCATCTCCCTCAAGAAAGAAATTAAAGTCTGTATTTTTTTTTTCCGGAATCCCTGAATTCCAATGACCCAAAGCCTTCCTTGGTGAATTCTCAGGCTGGATCTGCTCAGAGAATTGGTGTGTGTGTGTGTGTGTGTGTGTGTGTGTGTGTGTGTATGTGTTTGTTGGGAGAAGATCTACTAATATGGTCATTAGGCACTGGAGAAAGAAGCCAAAAAGGAGGAGGAAAAAACAATGACAGGAGATCTGGGGCAGTTTCAGATAACTTTTAAAAATACTTGGTAATTGATCCAGAGGTGTTCATATATCATAGTTTTAAGGCAATTGGAAAACAGAAACTTTTGCTCATGTTGGACTGCTTTAACAGGAAAAGGATGGCCTTGAGTTTCAAGAAAGAAATGAATTTCACTAAAAAGTCATCAAGATTCTTTTAAATTATTCATTGTTGATTATTATGTTTTGGATATGAGGTGTTTCCTCCCAAGATTCCTGTAAATGCAGAAATATGTAGAGGTAAATTGATTAGCTTATGAGTACCATACCTAAACAGTCCATCCTAGTTTGAATGGAATAACTGGATGGTCATTGTTGGTGGCTGTGGTGTGACTGGAGGAGGAGGGTCACAGGGTGTGAGGAAGTGCCCTTGAAAAAGTACTTCTTCCCTGTGGCTTCTTCCTGTCTGCTTTCTGATGCCCACGAGGGGAGCAGCTATCCTTCATCACATCTGCCATGATGTTCTGCCTCTCCTCTGGTTCCAATTGATGGAATTGGCCCACCATGAACTAAAGCTATTAAATTGTAAACCTCAAATAAACTCTTCCCCTTCTAAATTCATCTTTTTTGGATTTTGGTCACAGAAATGTAAAATTGACTCACAGAGATGCTGATAATGATGAAGATGGTGGAAATTATAGATTTTATAGAGGATTTTCTATGTTCTGTTATTGTTGGCTGTTCAAAAGTGAGGATACATATTTTGAAGACATTGGTCAAGTTGTCCATAATTACTGAAAAGTGATGGTATCCAAATACAAGAATGCTGGTCTAGAATGAATAAAACTGTCATATAACTTCTCTCTCTAGTTAGCAAACAAGTGTTATTTTTTTTTATCTTGGGTGATTATCAAAGAGATTTATGCGTCTAGTAAATTACCAGGAAAACCCTTTCTGAATTGGCATAAGCTCAACTCAAGTAGATAATGTTGTCAGAGCATTCACCTGGACTCCTCTTCCCTCCCTGTATTCCACATGCATTCAATGGGTTTTGTTTATATTCTATCATTGTCTCCCTCCACTCCACTACTGGGACCATCATAAAGTCAGGGCAGGAAAGAGTTTGTGTTTCTTAAATTGGTATGTGTTTTGATAAAATAAGTGTTCTATAGTGCATCATATTCCACCATTTCTTTTAACTTCTGTGTAACACAACACTGAGTTATGTACCCATTTTCTAGCTTCTTTCTCAGAAAGCTCTTGAAAAATAATGACTTTTGTTTTGGGGGAGTTTAATATTTACAAAAGTATTTTTTTCTATTTCCAGTCCTCTGTGGAATAAAACAATAAAGTTGAAAAAATATTTGAATAAATGAACCTCTGAAAATCCATCAAACTCTTCCAAGAATTAAATTGTGAAACTGTGGGTATTTTTCAGGCCACTTCTTTCTGAGCACAGCTACTTCATAAGTCTATAAAACATAAATATCATACTATGTTTTTTTCGGTCCCATCCATTTCTTAATTAATTAATTAGTTCTAATTTGTTACACATGACACCAGAATGCATTTCAATTCATAGTACACATATGGAGCACAATTTTTCATTTCTTTGGTTGTACACAAAGTAGAGTTACATCATTAGTATCTTAATTCCTGTACCTATGGTCATGTTTTCTAATTACAAAAATAACAAATATTCATGATAGAAAATCTAACCATACGAGAAAACTACCACTAACATGGATAGCCTTTTTAAATTGATACATGATATCTACAACTATATTTAATTGTGTGTGTTTGTGCGTGTGTATGTGTGCTTAGCCTACATTCTGAAAAATTTGGAATCATCTGATGGTATTGTTTTTATAACTTTTTCCCCATATCACAATTGTGATTTGCCTACATCATTCCATATTCTCCCATTTGTTTTCAAAGTACCCCACAAAAGGATTCACTTCACTTACTTATGCTGGCCTCCAGTATGTTAAGAGTTCTCATCATGAATTTAAATGTTTATTTACAAGTAACACCATAATCCATGCAATCTTTCATAAATCCCCCATGTAATTAAGTTCATGGACTATTATTGAAGAGATTATTTCCTCTTTTCCAGCAAATCTAAGAATATATTGACTATGAAATGTGCATTCTATGAACAAAATGATATCTGTAATTCTCAAGCTCAGTCTGAAAAATTCCTTCTCCTTAACTGAAGTTACTGTCACTTCTTTGGCCACTGGGCATTGGAGGCCTGAGCTAAGCTTTTTTCTTAGCTTTCATAGGATGAGAGAAGAAACTCAGGAGAAACTACTTGACTGACATCTATCCCCACCTTTCCCACTCTGTTGTTAGTTCAGAAGGCTCATCTAACGGTCTTCACTTTTTTGTTCTCACAAAACAACTTTTACATCTTCATAGAACAACTTCTACATGCATGGTAATGGCCTCCACCTATTCTTTTCCCCTACCTAAGATATACAAATATCCTGGAGCAGGTTCTTATCTACCTAAGGCAGGAAGATTTTTTATGTACATTACTCTCAGTTACCTTTAGGATTCTTTTCCTTCCATTGCTTTTCCTACTATTTTTAGAAAACTGCTTCCCATTCCCATTGAGTTCTACAATGGTCTTCTAGCCCCTTCAGATCTCTAACACCATTCTTCTATTTATCAAATTATTGTTCTTTATGCTCTTCCTACTTTTACTAGAAAGTGTATATGTTGAGATAATAAAAAAGAATTCAACACTAGCTAGGTGTAGATGAATCAGTTGAAGTCAGTACACTGTAGAAAGTTCACTAAGAGCCATTGAAACACATGATTAAATTACAACAAGGTGATTAGTAAAAAGAATTGCTAGAACACAACTCTTATCTTAGACAGTTTACATCTGCCTGATACAGCCATCAATATTCCAAGGAGCTCAAGGTGAATGTTATGACATTTCTTTGAAGGCATTGTTCATAATTAAAAGTGTATGGAGGATCCATATTTGAATTGTAAAGGAATCTTGATATTGGGATGAAGTATGCAGCCTCATAAAATCTTAACGAAAAGTTTGGAATGCTAGAATGAATGCCTTTCAGCATAACAAATAAAATATTGCTCAGTGTATTTAACACTTATTTCAAAGCATTGGTCTCCAAGAACTTCTTTATCTTAGATTATTTCCTCCTGGTACCTTCTACCTTCAGGCCAGCAGGGCCTATGAACACCTAAAAGTGGTTCTTATGCCTTGTGCTCTCTTACATGATCCTGTTGCTCAAAGACTTTTCCAATTAATTGGTTTTGTTCTTGAAAAGCGGTATTCTGTTTCATGTCCTATAATACTCCTGGAATGCACACACTCCTGTGTCGATAGCCTGAAAATATTGAGGGTGATAGCATTTTAGTTTTTAGATATCATCTAATTCATAGTAATACATTTTCTCAATGCTAGAAGCCAATTTTCAGATGGAATCTGACACCAAGCTACAATATGAATTCTGATGATACAAGGCCTAGGAGAGTTTTTTCATCTCATAACTCCTCAGCCTATCTTGACCCATCCATTTCCTTCTTGCAACCCCAGAGGCACAGGAATAGGACTGTGTGGTTCCTTGAATAACAGTTTGAGAATCACTGATCTTATGTAACCTTCTAATTTTGAGGGAGAAGCAGGATCAGAGTGATTAAGAAACATTATGTGAGTGAAACAAGTATTAAACAAAGTTGGTTCTTAAAGTTAGGTCTCCTAAAGCTTCTTAATATAAATTTCACTTTCACCTGGGGAAAGAAATAATACTTAATAGGAAAAATAGAAAAAAAATGCCCCACAATGCAATGTTGAAAAGAGTGTGTTCACAATGTCCATGTAAACATAGGGACATTCAGTACTGAGAGTCTATTTCATGGCTCCATGTAGTTTCATTTTTTTAAAAATTTCCTTCATAATAATGGCACTTATAAACCCATGTTATTAGTGGTCTTTGAGATCCATAGGCAGACAGCTCTGTTGGATACTATATAGCATTAGTGTTAATTTAGGACTCTGCTATTAATATCATTTTGATGATAGGCAATAGCTTGATAAAGATATAGATCAAATGGATTAGACTCAAAAGCATTCTAAAAATGAGAATGACATCAAACTTCAAAATGTTGCCAACATGGAATATTTGGTATCTCTCACCTGAATCTCATGGCAGAGAGAGCCCAACATATGCAGCACAGCTCATGCTCTGAAATATAGATCCGAGCATTGTCAATGTGAAATTTAATAGGACTAATAAATAGAAGCTTGTTGGTTAAATATTATTTCTATTTGTGAAAAACTCTGCAATTAATGAAGATTTCTGGAGTTGCTCATCTCAGCACTCTGTGGCTTTGCAAGGTGGATGATTGATAATGGCAAGTAGCAGAATGAGGATGGCAGACTGTTTTCAGTCTCTGACTGCCCCAGATTGCTGTGGGAGGTTGAAACTGGTAGACCATTTTCTGATTGTTCTAGTCAAAGCTAGTTGTAATTTACTTGGGTTTCATGTGGGCAGGAAAAAACATGTCAGAAAGAAAGACATAATGGAAATATTGAATCACAAAAATATTGCAGGTGGGCTAGCTCTGGGGCAACAAATTTGAGATTGCAAGGGGAAATTGGTGAGTGGAGGAAGAATGGAGGGCAGCTGCTTGCTATAGTTTGCAGTTTCTCTAGAGTTGAATCAGAAGAGGAGATTTAGCAACTGTTTGTTGTGGCAGAAAATCATCTCTGATTATTTGCGGGACATTGGATTGGAGTCAAGCAGATACAGCCAATTTCAAATGAGAAATCCTGACCTGTGTTGTGTGGAGCTGTATTTGCCTGATGAACCTGTTATAACTCCATCCACCTTCCCTGAAAGGTAAGGATTTTCCAAATCAAGGAAACAAAAGTAAAAATGAGAACCAAGCCCTAGCAAGTTGACAGAAACTCCATAGATCTGCAGGAATATTCTTTTTTTTTTTAAAAAAAAAAAATATTTCCCATAAAGATTGCTGTAGGTAACTAGTTTCTTCTTGTCTCATCTTTATGCCCTAAGAAAACTGGGAGTTTTATGATTTGGACATGACCAGTCTCCCCAAAGTTCTTGTGCTAATTCAGGAATGTAAAATGATTGGATTGTGAGAACTGTAACCAGATCAGTCCATACTAATTTGAATGGCTTGGGTGTTAACTGTAGGTAGGCAGAGCATCCCTGGTGGAGTTGGGTCACTGGGGGCATGTCTGGAAGGGTTCATCTTCCTCTAAGCCTGGACTCTTTCCTCTCTTTCTTTCTCCCCGACCCACTCTCTCCTTCCTGACCCTGCCATGAGCTGAACATCTTTTCTCCACTGGGTCCTTCCCCCATAATGTGCTATCTCACCTGAGAACCAGAGCCCTGGAAGGGTCTATCTCTGGACTGAAACCTGTAAAATAGTGAGCCCCAAATAAACTTTCCTTCCTCTAAATCGTTCTTGTCAGGTATTTTGGTCCTAGTGATACAAGTTACCTATAGCAGAGAGTCAGCATAAAGGCATAAAGGTGTCATATCAAGATGGGTGCAGACCCTGGTTCTGGTACTTGATATGAAACTCTGGATGTGACCCTCACATAATAAAACTCTTCCTAGATTTTTTTTTCCTCTCTTACAAGCTGTGTGACTTTCAGCATGTTAATTTTTCTTTGCTTCTGTTTCTTTATCATGAAAAATTATTCTAGCTCATGGAGTTCACCTGGCCATTGCAAAATATTGAATGACATAAATATATGTGAATCTCTTAGAAATGGTTATAGTATTATTTGTCCCTCAAATTATCCCTCTCTTGAGTCCTGGCTATAGTCCCTATTTCCAACTTACCTCAAGATTTTTTTGTGTGTGAAATCACTTGGTCCCTTTCGCCATCTATTCAAGTCTTGCTTTTGTTTTTGTTTTTCTCCAGAAGGACTCAGTAGAACATAGCCTGGAGGGGAGCAGTTCCTCATCTCATATCTGCTCTGATGATTCCCAGAATCCGTGCAAGAGGTCATCTTGGAAAGCAATGAGGCAGAGTCTGCTGCTGGCTCACCTAACCAGCTGAGAGCCTGAGCTGTTCTGTAGGTTACTGAGATTTTAGACATCACTCATGTGTAAAACGAGGAAGTTCTAAGGTCCTAGTACTAAGCTAAAATCCTTAGTTCTTAACAAGAAAATTGTTTAACAAGATATAAACAAGAAAATGAGCAATCTATTGACAGGATGATTTCTCACTGATTTTTTTTTTGGATAGATAAGACACTTTATTTTTATTATTTTTTTTAAATTTTTTATTGTGGGTTGTTCAAAACATTACAAATTTCTTGACATATCATATTCCACACTTTGATTCAAGTGGGTTATGAACTCCCACCTTCACCCCATACACAGATTGCAGAATCACATCAGTTACACATCCATTGATTTACATATTGCCATACTAGTGTCTGTTGTGCTCCGCTGCCTTTCCCATCCTCCACCCTCCCCCCTCCCCACCTCTCCCCTCCCCTCCCCTCCTCTCTCTCTACCCCCTCCACTGTATAACCCTGAGGGTCTCCTTCCATTACCATGCAATTTCCCTTCTCTCTCCCTTTCCCTCCCACCTCTCATCCCTGTTAAATGTTAATCTTCTTCTCCTGCTCTTCGTCCCTACTCTGATCTTAATTACTCTCCTTATATCAAAGAAGACATTTGGCATTTGTTTTTTAGGGATTGGCTAGCTTCACTTAGCATAATCTGCTCTAATGCCATCCATTTCCCTGTAAATTCTATGATTTTGTCATTTTTTAATGCAGAGTAATACTCCATTGTGTATAAATGCCACATTTTTTTAATCCATTCGTCTATTGAAGGGCATCTAGGTTGGTTCCACAGTCTTGCTATTGTGAACTGTGCTGCTATGAACATGGATGTAGCAGTGTCCCTGTAGCATGCTCTTTTTAGGTCTTTAGGGAATAGACCAAGAAGGGGAATAGCTGGGTCAAATGGTGGCTCCATTCCCAGCTTTCCAAGAAATCTCCATACTGCTTTCCAAATTGGCTGCACCAATCTGCAGTCCCAAGCTTTCAGCTTCATGCTCTATCTTCAGAGCTTTGCCCATCTTTATCTCTAGCTGTTCCCTGCTCACCTCTTCTATAGCCACACAAAGGGTACACCCTTTGGTTTCATATGCCCTAAGCTCTATTTGGCTTCAGAACTTTGCCTTAAAATCCCCTCTGGAAAGTTCTCCATCATTGCCATTCTCCAAATATTACATCTACAGAGTTGTTCCTAGGTTGCCCTGTCAAAGTAAGAACCCCATTTCTTTCTTTTGACTTATTGATATGATTGATCACATTTACACTTCGATTAAAATAATCAAAAATTGAAAAAAAAACTCATCAACCATTAAAGAAACTACACTAGTAACCAAAATCTCTAGGTTCAGATTGTTTTATAGAAAACTTTTATGATATCATCAAGCTATAGAAAATTTCTAGCCTATATAAATGGCTAGAATTTATATGGATAATTTTATCTCTGGAATTTATATGGATAACTTTATAGATAATACAATGAAAATCCATTTTATGGGACTAGTCAAAATAAATTTGCCAGGGTATAAAAATAATTATAAGGCAATCACTTATATAAACTTTAAAGAAAAAAATGTAAAAATCCTTAATATATGAAAGCAAATAGGATTCAGCTGTGTGTGTATTTACATGAATACATCAATCAATCAATTGATATATCAATCCATCATCTATTTATCTACTGAATTTTGGAATTCAAATTTTATGCTCTTAGAGTATAAGAATATTTTATATAATAAAAGTACATGAATATAAGGGATACAAATTGATGAATTTGAGCATGATATAATACAAAATAAACCCTTCTTTTCAACAAAAACACATTGTTCAAAGTTAAGAAGTACAGTCCAGAGTTTAGGAAAGCACTTGTAGTCAATAATACCATAAATTTGTAAATACAAAAACAAAACTCCTACAGCTCAATAATAGAATGTCAAGCAGCCAAATAAATACTTGAGCAAAATATTTAAACATAAAATAAGGCAGAAATGATCAATAACTAGAAGAATAGATGTCTAATGAACAGAAAATTCAAATTTTAAGGTGACACTTCACAGATTGGCAAAATTTCAAAGTTTGATAATATCAAGAGTTGGTGAGAATGTAAAAAAATATACTCATAAATTTCTAATCACTGTGTAAATTGGTAATATCATTTTCAAGAGCAATATAATAATATCTAGTAAAGTTTAATATAATTTGGTTACATATTTCCAAAGGTAGAAAGTCTCACATTTATGTGCGAGAGTGTTACTAAGAAACTTTGGAAAATAGGTAAAATGTTTATCAAAGGCTAGTGAATAAGTATGTCACTAAGAAGGAAACCCCCACATCAGTTAAAAATAGTGATTTAGAGAGCTACATTTATAAATGTGGATGTTTAAAATATTAATTTGGAAAAAAGAAAGCACTGAGGGGAATTTTATTATACCATTCATCAAATATTAAAGAATATATAATATTTAATATTTCATACATATAATAAATATTATACGTATGTTATGAATATCTACATATGTGACTAAAGGTCTTTCTCAAGAACTACAAACAGAATCAGGATGGAAGTTCTGATTCCAGACAAGGTAAAAAATGGGTAATGTGAATGGAAGGAAAAACAAGGATTTGATAAAAATTTGTAATATTTTATAATTTAAAGAAGCAAATGTAATGAAATTAGAATATTTGATAAATTCAAAGATAAAGAGCTGAGTACACAGAATTTATCATAGCAGTCTTTAAAACATTGTGAACAAAATATTTCTTAATACAAATATTTTAAATTTTTCTTGAGGTGTTTGTTAAAACATGCTTTCGTATCCAGCCAAACACCTTAACATTTTTCATTCAATTATAAATAAAATATAGACTTATGTTTATGGAAAAAATTAAAAATAATAATTAAAGCAAATAAAAACAGCACGTTCAAATTTCTTTGAAACAGTACCCATGTAGTTTCTACCAAAATTTTTGCCATATAACTTCATATTTACTTCATTTAACATCTCTTCTAAGGGATTTTTTTCCAGTTGTTGTTGCCATAGCTTTTGCCTTGAGTGGGTATTTGTCATTTTAGTCAAATATTCAAATTAAATTCTTTTTGTACTTATTTTAATATATAGATAATTTGTATGTGATTCAGAATACAGTAGAGTTGAGCTTGGGTCACAAAACCAACTTCATAGATATTTGCTGACTATGTTTGGTTGATCCTATTAACCTGTGGCAATTATAGAGATATAATGAATAATCATTATAAAATATTTGGCAAACTTGGAAAATTATAAAGAAAAAATTAAAATAATTCTTAAGTTTATGACCCAGAAATAATTTCTCAATTTATAGATATCAATATTTATTTATTTTCATCTTTTTAACATATCTCTTATTCCTGACTCTATTTTCTTTTCTTTTTTTAATTTATTTTTTTTATTGGTTGTTCAAAACATTATAAAGCTATTGACATATCATATTTTATACATTAGATTCAAGTTGGTTATGAACTCCCAATTTTACCCCAAATACAGATTGCAGAATCACATCGGTTACACATCCACATTTTTACATAATGCCCTATTAGTAACTGTTGTATTCTGCTACCTTTCCTATCCTCTACTATCCCCCCTCCCTCCCCTCCCATCTTCTCTCACTACCCCATCCACTGTAATTCATTTCTCTCCTTGTTTATTTTTCCATTCCCCTCACAACCTCTTATATGTAATTTTGTATAACAATGAGGGTCTCCCTCCATTACCATGCAATTTCCCTTTCTCTCCCTTTCCATCCCACCTCATGTATCTGTTTAATGTTAATCTTTTCTTCCTGCTCTTCCTCCCTGCTCTGTTCTTAGTTGCTCTCATTATATCAAAGAAGACATTTGGTATTTGTTTTTTAGGGATTGGCTAGCTTCACTAAGCATAATCTGCTCTAGTGCCATCCATTTCCCTGCAGATTACATGATTTTGTCATTTTTTAGTGCTGCGTAATACTCCATGGTGTATAAATGCCAATTTTTTTTTATCCATTCATCTATTGAAGGGCATCTGGGTTGGTTCCACAGTCTAGCAATTGTGAATTGTGCTGCTATGAACATTGATGTAGCAGTATCCCTGTAGTACGCTCTTTTAAGGTCTTCAGGGAATAGTCCAAGAAGGGCAATAGCTGGGTCAAATGGTGGTTCCATTCCCAGCTTTCCCAGGAATCTCCATACTGCTTTCCAGATTGGCCGCACCAGTTTGCAGTCCCACCAGCAATGTACAAGAGTACCCTTTTCCCCACATCCTCTCCAGCACTTGTTGTTGTTTGACTTCATAATGGCTGCCAATCTTACTGGAGTGAGATGGTATCTTAGGGTGGTTTTGATTTGCATTTCTCTGACTGCTAGAGATGGTGAGCATTTTTTCATGTACTTGTTGATTGATTGTATGTCCTCCTCTGAGAAGTGTCTGTTCAGGTCTTTGGTCCATTTGTTGATTGGCTTATTTGTTTTCTTATTGTTTAATTTTTTGAGTTCTTTGTATACTCTGGATATTAGGGCTCTATCTGAAGTGTGAGGAGTAAAAATTTGTTCCCATGATGTAGGCTCCCTATTTACCTCTTTTATTGTTTCTCTTGCTGAGAGAAAACTTTTCAGTTTAAGTAAGTCCCATTTGTTGATTCTTGTTATCAACTTTTGTGCTATGGGTGTCCTATTAAGGAATTTGGAGCCCGACCCTACAATATGTAGATCGGCGCCAACTTTTTCTTCTATCAGACGCAGAGTCTCTGATTTGATATCTAGGTCCTTGATCCATTTTGAGTTAACTTTTGTGCATGGCGAGAGGAGGGGATTCAGTTTCATTTTGTTGCATATAGATTTCCAGTTTTCCCAGCACCATTTGTTGAAGATGCTATCCTCCCTCCATTGCATGCTTTTAGCTCCTTTATCAAATATAAGATAGTTGTAGCTTTGTGGATTAGTCTCTGTGTCCTCTATTCTGTACCATTGGTCCACCCTCCTGTTTTGGTACCAGTACCATGCTGTTTTTGTTACTATTGCTCTGTAATATTGTTTTAAGTCTGGTATCGCTATACCGCCTGATTCGCACTTCCTGCTTAGAATTGCTTTTGCTATTCTGGGTCTTTTATTTATCCATATGAATTTCATGATTGCTTTATCCATTTCTACAAGAAATGCCGTTGGGATTTTGATTGGCATTGCATTAAACCTATAGAGAACTTTTGGTAATATCGCCATTTTGATGATGTTAGTTCTGCCTATCCATGAACAGGGTATATTTTTCCATCTTCTAAGACTCCTTTGCCTGACTCTATTTTCTTTAGATTTAATTAAGAAGATCACTCACAGTCTAAAAATATTAAGTAGTAATTTCAGAAACAAGAAAACCACAAGCTTTAATTACATTCCATTCCTTAATAGCATGATTAATCTTTTGTCCTTTTCCACTCCATTCCACTAAGCACTTGAATCATCTCTTTGTCCAAAGTATCCAGCCTGTATACATTACCCACCCATTATTTGCTTGGAAATCATCTCAATTATCTGATTGACTGGCTTAGTATTGCTGTGCTTACATTTGAGTAACCCTTATTTTACTCAATAATGACTCCAAATGAACAAGACTATTGATGCTGGAAATTCAGGTATGCCAAAGAGAAATTATAAAGTGCTTCGTTTCAGTGAAAATGTAGAAGTTCTCAACTTAATAAGGAAAGAAAAAAGAATTTGCTGATGTTACTAAGATCTAGTAAGAATGGAAAGGAAAAAACAAAACAACATTCAGTACTATATATATATATATATATATATATATATATATAATTTATTATTTATTATATTATATTATTATATTATTTATTATATATTATTTAGAGAGCTACATTTATAAATGTAGATGCTTAAAATATTAATTTGGAAAAAGAAAGCACTCACTGAGGGGAATATGATTATACCATCCATTCAGTCTATCATTCAGTACTATACCTCTTTCAATGATCGAGGTAAGGGATCTTGGAATGTACCATATATGAATAAAGAAGAACTACTGTGCGCACGTGCACACACACACACACACACAGACTCAACAAACAAAAATACAGGATGCCCATTTAAATTTGAAATGCATGTGTGTTATGTATTTTTTCCCAAAATGTGGTTATTGCTGGTAATTTCACAAAGATGGTAGGATCTCCTGATTCATGCCTTGGTTCTCCAATCACTTGATATCACACTTTCAGCAACATGTCAAAATTTTGTCCTGAAAGTTAGAGGAAATGTGGAAGAAAATCAAGTAGAATGTTCTTCAAAAAAGGAAGTACGTTCAGGAGAAAGGATCACGGGGCCATTACGTCACATCACATCATCATGACACATCACACAGACCCCTGACCAGGGTCAACCCATTGACCAGTTTCTTCAGGAGTTTCCCAACCAACACTCACCAGGATCTCTGAAAGCATTTCTATTTCTGCTCATCACAGCCTGCAGGAACAGAAATGGCTCCTTTCTTCAGGAGGATTAGGTGAGCAATAAAGAAAAAAATAGAGACACAGGAGAGAGTAGAATCATGTGCCACTTTTCCTTAATTTTCATTGAAATTTGATTACAGAGAACTGTACCTCACATGAACAATGAGGACAATTCACCAGTGTAATTCCACTACCCAGAAAACATCTTCAATAACCACTCTACCATATTTCATGTGGAGACTATTGGGGGAAATGCAAATATACATTGCTACAGGGACGTATAATATCCTACAAACAGGGAATCACTCAACTTTCATTCTGTTCCACCATTGTATAGCTCTATGATCTGTCTGTAATATAAATTTTTTCCCCAGGAAAATACTTTAGTACCTTAAACTGTCCAAAACCCATTTGATGTCTAGACATTCTTTTTCAATCATCAAATAACGAGTCTCTGGGGGACGGACTTTTCCTACTGATGTTCGCTGTAGGTTCTTCTCGACTGCAGCTTTCTGCACCCGTGATGCTCTTGATCTCACCTACACTTGAAAAGACTTCTCAAAGTCACATCTAATTAACACTGGCTCTGTATATCAAAAGGCTTTGTTATGACTTCTTATACTCAATGCAGGTAATATTTTTTAGATCTTTTCAATCTATTAAATACATTGTAAAAACAACAAAGCCTAATGCCTAAAATATGCATATTACCTAAACCCTTCAAGTGTCTCCTTCGCCTTGTTTCTTTTGGTATTTTTCACCACTGACTTGCAGTTCATGCCCTTTGTCCCCAGCTCTCCCTGATTCAAAAAATCAAATACTTTTATGATGTGAATATTCATCATAAGGAAGCATATTTTAAAGTCCATCAGAATCTAATTTTAAGGAACCAGATACTATCGGTTGTTTAATATCTTTGTCAGAGTTCTTATTGAAATGTGGTATTTATGTATCTGAAAATGTTATCACAGTTTCAAAAAAGAAACTTGATAGATGTTTGAATTTGAATATGTCTCTGAGCAAAACTAAAAGTTGAGGAAATAAAACAGGGAAAATGCTTTAAAAGCTTCTTATGAAAAACTCCTATCCAATCGATCACATGAACAAAACTGGATTCTTTAAGTATCTTACTAACTATTCCTCGTTAACCAGATCTTCAAAACTGTCATTCACATGAATGCCCTAGTTATCTCCCTAAAACTTAGGTCAGGTGACATTTCTTCCCTTCATCACAGTCTTCAGGGGCTGACAGAGCACAGAATAAAGCTGAAATGCAATTTCATGACCTTTGTGATCTAGTTGCAAACGGTTCCAGCCTCACCTCCCACCACATTTTACCAGGTTCTTCACTTACATAATCTGTCCTCTAGGTAGAATGCACATTCATTCCTTTGAGTCTTTTTTTTTTAATGTTTCTTAAATTCCTATGTGTGTGCACCCTGATTTATGGAACCTGCTGGCTGCTGTAGTCAGAATCAGTTCCCCTTGATTCTGCTTCAACTGTGAGATGTTTGACCTTTTTTGATACACATTTTGTTCTAATTTCTTTTTCAGTACTGATTTGTGATTTCTCCATTGCAATGTAAATGCTCTGAGAAAAACTAGTTTCTTATTCAGCTTCTTATTCTCCCAATACCTAGGATAGTTCCGTTGAGATACTAAGCCCTCAGTGTACGTTTCTTCAATAATTCAGAAATTAGACCCCTTACTCAAAGTTTGTTGACTTTTTTGGAGTCAAGATAATACCAAAAAGTGGTATTTTATATTTTTCATATTTATGTCTATTCTTTGTAAATGTTGCAAATTCCTGAATAATTAACTGTTTAGTTTTTGACAAAGCTATATGAACATTGCATAGTCTGATCAAAACTAGGGTAACATTTAATGTTTGGAACACAGAAATGGGTCAAATGGAAGAGACAGAGCATTGGGTGAATGTATGAAATTCATACTTTAGTTATAATCTTTACATCAACAAATGTGAAAATGTCCTTTAGGTTTTTAAAAGATTAAGGTGCTAATTGGTTATCTTTAGGTTGTCATAAAAAAGACTAATTTTCATAATCCACTTTTTGTTTTCTAATGTTTGCAACATTACCACTAAAGTTTATAGACAATTCTTTCGAGGTGTCGCAGTGTCCTTTACCACCAGTACAAACCAATGATCTCACCCCAGTCCCCACACACTGTGGGCTGTTCATTAGCTGAGTTTAGAGAACTAAGAACTATACACTGCAAGGATCTCCACTGTGTGGTAGAGATTCGCCTCTGATTGGCAGAAAAAGTTGCTCTGACTTGTCATTAAAACCTTGGATCACTGAATCCTCCCAGTATTTATGAATAAAAAAAGACACAATGCACACCACATTCTGGACCTAGAATGTCCCCCAAAGGCTCCTGTGTTATAGGCTCGGTCCCTAGCTAGTGTTGCTATTGGAAAGTGGTGGAAACATTAGGAGGTGAAATCTACTTGGAGGGAGTGGGGTACAAGGGGAATGTCCTGGGGTGTATCTTATCCTTAGCCCCTTGTCCTCTTCCTCTATGTTTCCTGAATGGCATAAAGTGAGCAGCTTTCAATCACCACATACTTTTGACATGATGTACTGTCTCACCAAGGGCCCAGAAACAACGTAGCCAGCTGAAGAAGGACGGAAACCTCTGAAACCATGAGCCAAAATACATCTTTCCTTCTTTAAGGTTCTCAGGTATTTTGTTACAGTATAGAAACTGACTAACCATGGTGTTATATCATCAAGTTATTGCAGATTCTAGATGGACTTCAGCATAGTTTGCTAGCCCCTGCCCCTAAGGTGGATAATGCATTCATAATTAGTCCAGCTTTCTCCTTTCATAAAACAAATTGATATGTTTTAAAAAGTGCTTAAGTACATATACCTAGGTGTGCAATCAGGGCCATATGCCATGCAAATGTCCAAACTTTTAATTAAGAGATTAGTACAAACTCTATCAAAATGATAATATCACTGTATAATTCCATGGATAATAAGTTACTATTTGAAATTTTTTTAAAAGAAATTACTATTTCTTGGCATCTTTGTTAATATTTAGTACTTTTAGACTTTTAAACATATGCCAAATAAGTGCACAAAGTACTATATAGTTGTGATTTTAATTTGTATTTCTTTGATTACTAATGAGATCTCATTAATAAAACACAATTAAACAATGCATTTCATACATTCACCCAATCCTCAATATCTTTTATTAGAAGAATTTCTGCATTCCAAATGTTGAATGTCAACTAGTTTTGGTCAGAATATGCAATGCTCCCGTTCAGTATGATGTTGACTTTGAGTTTGTCAAATGTAACCTTTATGATGTTGAGGCAAGTTTTCTCTATCCCTAGTTTTTTTCAATTATTTTATAATGAATGAGGGCTTAATTTTCTCAAAGTTTTCTTCTCCATTTATTGAGATGATCATGTGACTTTTGTTCTTAATTCTACTTATTTGGTGAAATACGTTTATTGATTTGCATATGTTAAACGAAGCTTGCATCCATAGGATGAAACCATGGTTAGTTTGACTAAGGGTTTATCAATCTTGTTAGCTATTTTAAAGAAATATATTTTTGCTGTATTGCTCCTTACATTTTTTTTAAATTCTAAATTTCATTAAGTTTGGATGTGATCTTAATATTTCCTATCTTCTATTGATTGTGGAACTAGTTTGTTCTTGCTTTTCTAGGACATTGAAGTATAATATTAAATTACTTATTTGGGATCTTTCTGGTTTAATTTTTTTATGCAGACACACAGTCCTATAAACTGTTCTCTTAGAACTATCTTCATAAAGTTTCAGAAATTTTGAAATATTCTGTCTCCATTCTCATTTGTTTGTAACAATTTTTTTCTTTCTTATTTCTTCTATGACACATTCCTCATGCAAACGTGTATTACTCAATCTCCATTTTTTAAAATAGTTTCTATTTTTATCTTATTTGTTTGCTAATATCATTCCATTATGATCTGATATGACGAAAGGAATTATCTAGAATTTCTTTTAAATTTGTTAAGACTTACTTGTGTCCTAAAATATGGTCTGTTTTGAAAAAGGTTTCATGTGGAGATGAGGAGAAAATGAATTTTGTTGTTGATGTATTAAATATTGTATAGATGTCTGTTAGGTCCATTTTATTAGTATAATTTTTAGGTTTAAAAATTCTCTACTTAATTTTTGTCTAGATGACTGAAATATTGATGAGACAGATGTGGTGAACTCTAGTATAATCATATTGCAGTCTTAGTGTTTATATCGAGGAGAGTGTGTTTTATGTAGGTAAGTGAACCTATATTGGGGGCATAAATATTTACAATCATTATAACTTGTTGAATTGTCCCTTAATTGCTATAAAGTGTTTTTCTTTGTCTCTTAATATTAGTTTTTGTTTGAAGACTACTTTATCACATGTGAAAGTAGCAACCCCTACTTTCTTTTGGTCTCTGTTAGCGTGGTATATTATTTCCCATTTTCTCACCTTCTGCTTATGTATATCTTTGCCTGACTCTCTTGTAAATAGCA
Organism: Marmota monax; assembly: GCF_021218885.2. Classification (NCBI taxonomy): domain Eukaryota; kingdom Metazoa; phylum Chordata; class Mammalia; order Rodentia; family Sciuridae; genus Marmota; species Marmota monax. Next base: position 18,316,119 of record NW_026692254.1, on the reverse strand, counting down.
TATGGTTGGGTCTTTTTCAAAATTCACTCTGACACTTTATGTCTTTTAAGTGAAAAATTGTGACTATTTATATTCTGTATAATTACAGGAAGATGATTTTCATTCCTCACCATTGGATTTATTTCTAAGGTTTAATTCAGACTCAGTTGCATTTCAAATGGCTATTCTATTGGTATTTGTTTTAGTCAGTTGTTTCACTTCTCAGACTAAAAGAGCTGACAAGACAATTTTAGAAGAGAAAAAGTTAACTTGTGGTTCATGGAGTCTGAGATTTCAGTCCATAGGCAGCCAACATCATTCCTCAGGGCTCAAGTGAGCCAGAATATCATGGTGGAAGAGTGTGGTGAAGGAAAGTGGCTCAAGACATGATGATCAGGAAAGAGAGAAGGAGAGAGAGAGAGAGAGAGAGAGAGAGAGAGAGAGAGAGAGAGAGAGAGAGAGATTGAACTCATCAGATACAAAATATATATCCCCAAGTCATACCCCCAATGACTTATTTCCTCCACCCACATCCTACCTTCAGTTACAATTTAGGTAATCTCTACTAGGGGATTCATTCACCCATTGGGTTAAGGTTCTCATAACCCAATCATTTTACTTCTAAATCTTCCTCCATGGTCTCACACATGAACTTTTGGCGAACACCTCATATTTAAATCATAACAATCTTCAACCATTTTTTGGCTTTAATTGTTTCTTTTTGTGTGTAATATTAATTAAGTGTTGTATGTAGTGCTGACTTTTTAGTGGTGATTTTTTTTTAGTTTCTGCTTATCTTTGAGGGTTTTTATTTAATCTCCAATTCTGCACATAGCAAGCTTGGGTAACAACTGGGATCTTTCAGGTCTTGGAATATATTAGAGTTTTCTAAAGTCTGGGCTGAGAGATCAAAGAAAGTCTAATTGGCTTATTTCTAAACGTGAACTGTAGTTGTTTTGTGGGTTTTAGAATTTTATTCTTGTTCTGCATATTAGACATTTTAATTATAATATACTTTGGAGAGAATCATTTTTGTTATTTTCTATTTAGTGTTCTAAATGCATCCTGTATTTAGATTTTCTTCTCATTCTCAAAGTTTTCAAAAATTTCTGAAAATTATTTAACTGAAGTGGTTGTACATTCCTTCAGTTTGTATTTCAATGCCTTTTTCTGAGTCAATGCTTCTTCTATTTTGTCTCTTCATGTTATACCAGACTTCTTGCATATTTCAATCATGGTCTTTTATCATCCTTTCTTTATTGCTGAATGTGTTCTTGTCTTCAAGACTTGAATATTTGTTTTCTATGTGGTGTAGTCTATTGTTAATTATTTAAACTGTATTTTAAATTTTATTTATTGACCTGTACTTTCTGTCATCGTTCATTCTTTAAGTCTTCTTTTTATTGATCATTTTAACTATGAACTTTTTAAATTCTTTTCTGATATTTCCTGGTGGTGTCAAAGGGGTCAGTAATCAAGTATTGGTAGAATATTTAGGGTGATTTGTTTCCTTGCTTTTTAATATTGTTTGTATTTCTACTCATCTGCTGAGATAATTGTATCTTCTACTTTTATGCAAGAACTATTTAGTGAGGGTTTTTTTTTTTCTTAAGGGTCCCTAGATGGTCAAACATCAAAGTATTGATATTCCCTCTCAATGTTTATACTCTGCTGTGCCCACTTTGAAAGAAGATACTAAGCCCTATTTACTACAATCACTTCAGAACAAAGTCATGTACTAATAAACTTTAATAAAAATGTTCTCCATAATTCCTCTAATCCACGTATAAAATTGAAGCAGTGGTCTTGAATAGATTAAGAAGTTTGTTTTTAATGATAGTAAAATTACTATTAACCCACATAGGTGTTGAAAAGGAAAAAAAAACAGGCAAAAAGAGAAAAACATATGAGATAAGAAAATGGGGGGATTTTAGACAGCAGCAGGTAATGCAAGAGGAAAAAGAGAAACTAAGAGGAACAAGTGTAAATCTGAGCTAGGAAAAAAAAGTCAGAATAATTTCAATGAATGATTTAGAATATTAGAAGAAATGTGTTCAATTGGGTTAAGAGCTGGAACATCAAATAATAAGGGAAAAATCTATAGATTCAATATGAAAAACGATATCTGTAAGATCAAATCTGATATTAGACTTGTTTATGATATTCTGTGATGAGCTGTTTGAGGTGGGAAGATTTCTTATTGAGTCTTAACTAATTTGGATTTCATGAGGATTTGGGGCCTTTAGAAGATTCCCACTGTTCCTTGGCTTTACCTCTAACTTTTCCTGGGTGTGGAGGTGGTGATCACACTATCAGACCTTGGATAAAATTTTAGAATGCACCCTTAGAACTTTTGTGTACTCAGGCATCTACTAGCTTTTTGTTGGGTCAGAGAGGAGGGTCCCTAATTGTCTGTGACTTAGCAGTCAAGTTACTCCCTGATAGAGGCTGTAGGTTTTTTGTGCTCTCCTGAAGAAAGGCTAAATTTACCCAGTGCTCTCAAATCTGTTATGGGGTCTCCTTCGTATATTTTACAATGTACACAACGTGGTGGTGTCAGGTAGAGGTATGGTGGTCTGGTTGAAGTGGTGCTAGATGACTTTTAAGAGGGGCAGAACAGCTACTCTCTATGGAGAGTGCAGCTTGATGTTTGGTGGGCTTATATCTGAGCAGACTCAGTGGTGGCTGGTGTTTGTGGGGTGCTCCTTTGTCAGCCCTTTTGTGGAGCAAACTGCATTACATATGTGTGAGGTTCTTTGCTGGCTGCCTGATACTATCCTCAGGAAAGGCCTTCTGTGGGTCAGCATGTCTGAAAGATAAATTTGTCAACTGGTAACTCTGGTACTTGCAGCTCTGGATCTTCCCAGAAGTGCCAGGGCACAAGAGCTACTTCCCTGTTAACTATGGTGTCCTTGCCAGCTTCTGGAGCTAGTCATTCCAGAGACCAAAATCTATTTTGCATCTTCTGACCATTTCTGTTGGGAGCTGGGCTGCAGGGCTGAGGGCTGTGGCACACTGCTGTGTTTTGTTGTCTGCCTACTTCCCTCCACTGGGGCTTCTTGGTAGCAGTTGGAGGCTGTCTGCAAGTGTGATGGCTGTGAATGCAAGCACTCTGTGCGTGGTCTGTGGCACAGAATCCTGCATCTTGGCTGCTGTGTATCACTTGGGTTTAACATGTCACCATCAGTAGGGTAGGATGTCATTTGGCCCATCTTCATCTAAGCTCCTGTAAACAAGGCTGGGAGACTCACTGGATTGGGTTTAGTACTTTCATCCCATGGATGCAAGACTAGTTTAACATATGCAAATCACCACATAAATAGAATTAAGAACAAAAATAACATGATTGTCTCAATAAATGGAGAAGAAAACTTTGAGAAAATTCACACTGGTCATGTAATTATATATGCATATAGGTTCATAAGTCTGATTGATTCTATTAAGCTGCCTATACTCATAACCCCTCCCCTCCCTTCACTCCCCTCTGCCCAATCCAAAGTACCTCCATTCTTCCCTAGCAACTCCCACCTTATTGTGAATTACCATCCACAGATCAGAGAAAACATTTGGCCTTTGATTCTTTGGAATTGGCTTATTTTTCTTAGCATGATGTTCTCCATCTCCATCCATTTGCCAGCAAATGCCATAATTTACTTTCTTTTAGACACATTTATTTGATTCTATCCTCCATATGTCTTTAATCTCAGTTCAGTATTTCTGCCTCTGCAAGCAGGAATTATTGGAAATTTCTTCAGATCAATCTCCTAAGTCAGTATTTTCCTCATCTATTGTTTATTAACTAAGGTATAAACCAGTCATTAAATTTCTAATATCAATTATTATGTTAATTGTTTCTGGAAGCTTTTTTTTTTCTTTTTTAAATTTGCTTGGTCATATTTTTATATATATATTTATTCTTTAGGTGTAGATGGACACAACACAATGCCTTTATTTTTATGTGGTGCTGAGGATCTAACCCTGGTCCCGCCCATGCGAGGCGAGCACTCTACCACTGAGCCACAATCCCAGCCCCTGTTTGGTTGTATTTCCATAGTAAATTATTTGCTCCAAATGTATGGGGTTTTCACTCATCTAAAAATGTGCTAAGTGTGCTCACTTTAAATTATATCTCCAGTAACCTCAATAGCTAAAGTCATTACTGAACTAATTTTGTTCATGAATATTTCAGCTGTCCCCCATTTATGGTGGTTTGTGTTTTTTTTGTTTTGTTTTGTTTTGTTTTGTTTTTTGCATTATCTGGATTTTGTTTTGAACCCACTCTATGAGTTTTTGTCACCTGGTTTGAGGATACATACTTCCAAGAAAAATTTATGCTTGTTTGTGATTGGTGTCCAATGACAGTAGAACTTTGGTTCATTTCAAATTATAATTCTTTGTTTGCAGTTTTAAATTCAATCCCTAATCCCATATAAAGACTGTCCATTGGTCCTGTCATTGATGTTGCTGGATTCTTTTATATTCCAATCATAGGTCAGACATGTTGCTTTACCAATTGTCTTACATGGTTATATTTTCTTAGTTTAAACTTTCTATGTGAGGAAGAACTGTTCAAGATTCATGTTGATTATCTCAGTCAATAGTTCTGGGGTATTGTCTGCAGTCACTCATTGTCACTGAAGTTGTGGTAGCTTTGTATGTCTTCAATGTAATAGATTTCTTTGTTTCTAGCTTTTCTCCCTGATTTGTTTCCTTTGTCATTTGTGTCTTTAGATTCTCCTTTCTTTCAGGTATATTGAATGATTGTAAGTATTGTCTAAAGTATTTAAAGCCTTATACTGAAAAGATATTTGTATCACACATTTATTGTAGGACTATTCACAATAGTCAACCCAAATGGCCTTCACTGGATGAATGAAGAGTGATTTTTCTCCAAAGAGTATAGTATGAAAAGAGGATATGGACATTAGAAGGAAGAGTAAATTTACAACAGAGAAATATGATGAACACTATGTTAACTAGGTAATCAGGATTCACAAGACATATTGATAGCTTCCAAAAATCAAATTTCAATGGGGAGGCATCCTGCAATATCCTAAACAGTATTCTTCAAAGCTGTCAAGGTCATCAAATACAAGAAAAGTAATGAAAATGTCACATCCAAGAGGAGTCTAAGGAGACATGACTAGTAAATGTAGCAGAGCATCCTGGATGATATTACAGAGGAGAAAAAAGGCAATAGATTAAGAAAATTAAATAAAGCTTTGACTTTAGTTAACAATAATGCATCACCCTGGATTCATTAAGTATAAAGAGGCATCATATTAAGTAAGATGCTGGTGATAGAGAAAAATGTGTGGGGAAGTATGAGGACTCTGTATTAACTGCTCATTTTTTCTGTAAATATAAAATAATCATAAAGTTTATTAATAAAGATTTTTAAAATAAAAAAGTATTTAATTAAGTAATGAATTTTAATTGAGAATGGTTAGTATCAATATATATTCCGATCCCACTGTAATCTGAAAAACCAAAGTCTAATTTTTTTCCACCCAAATGATAGGGGCATTGCCGAATAGAAATGTCTCTCCTTTTTTCCCCTCAGGAAGAAAATGTTTTGAAAAGTTCAGATCAGAGAAAAAGATTCCTTTTGTTAAAGCTCTGAAAATCAAATTGTACAATAAAATGCAGTTCAACAATCTAACTGGGAAATTTGAAATTTTAGTAGTTGTCAACAAAAGAGAGAATTACCTATGTTTGTGTAGAAGCTTAGAGCCAGTTCTAATGTGAGTTGATAAGAAAAGAGAAGGCTTACTGTGGGAGATAAAAGTTGAAGGCACATCTACCCGGGAAAGCTGATATCTACCTTGGAGAGAGACAGAAGCATGGCAGAAAGAGCAAAAATGAACTTTGCACCACCTCAACATAGATATCATTGATGCATTATTGAACAATTTCATGTACTTGGCCAAATCATTTAACATTTTTAACCAATGACTTTGTAAATATAGTGGGGATAATAAAATACTTACCATGTGTTAAAAGATCTCACCTATTTAGAGTGGCAAGTAGGATGACTAGCATGAAGAGGTCCCTAACAATTAGTACCTATCACAGTATTTTTACTAGCATGAATTTTACCAATGGTCTGCCCCTAAAGGACTGGAGAGGAACACCAGAATTAAATGTGTATTGTTCATATATTCTGAATTTGTATTTACCTTAACCAGTATTGATTGTATTTTGCTTATACCATATTATTAGTTAAGCAATTCTTAACAAACATATTTAAATAAAGTTACACTGCACATAAGATAAAATGAGCAATTTTAAAGTATTTTATTAAGTAAATTTTAGTACAATCATGAATATCATGTAGGAGCAATTGGTTCAACCCAAAAACAAACCAATGAACTATTGGCTGCCATTTCCTTATTGTTTCCCTTTCTGCCTCCCCTGATCCTGTAGCTAACATTAATCCATTTTCTATGGGTAAAAATTTTTCTATTCTGGACATTTCATGGAAATTCATACAAATACAATCAAACAATGTTTGACTTTTTGTGTCTCATTTATTTCACTTAATATTTTCAATATTCATCTACATTATTTCATAAGTTTCATTTATTTTTATGGCTGTGTACTATTTCATTGTGTAGATATACCACATTTTGTTTATCCATTCATTATTTGGTTCAAAGTACAAGTTTTAGGTGAACATTTATTTTCAATTCTTTCTTGAGTATTAGTAGAGTGGAAATTTTGGATATTACAGTAATTCCATATTTAACTTTTTGATATACCCACAAACTGTTTTCCACAGCAACTTCACCACATTTGTTCCTGACAATAACACAATGTTGTTTTCCTCCTCCTCCTTCTTCTTCTTTGGTATTGAATATGGAACCTAGGGGTGCTTTATCACTGAGCTAAATCCTCAGACTTTATTATTATTATCATTTTAAATTTTGAGTCAGGGTCTTGCTAGATTGCTTAGGTCTTTGTTAAGTTGTTTAGACAGGCTTTGAACTTGCAATCCTCCTGCTTTAGCTTCCCATGTTGCTGGGCTTAGGTATGCAACACAATTCCCCACATCCTTCTCACTTTCTTATCAGTGCTTTTTAACAGGCAACATTTTTTACTTCGTTTGAATTACAATTTATCTTTATCCTTCTGTTGCTGTGTTTTATAGATCATCACAAATTCAACAAAAATATTGCCTAAACACAGGTTATGAAAATTATGCCCATATTTTTTCTATGAGTTTTATAGTGTTAACTCTTATTTTAGGTCTATGATACATTTTGAGTAGAAGTTTGTACATATTTTCAGGGAAGGGACCCATAGGTGGAGGGTTAGTTTTCTAAATACCAATTTTTGAAAAGTCTGTTCTTCCTTCTTTTTTTTTAAGAGAGAGAGAGAGAATTTTTTAAATATTTATTTTTCAGGTTTTGGTGGACACAACGTCTTTATTTCATTTTTATGTGGTGCTGAGGATCGAACCCAGCGTCCCGCGCATGCCAGGTGAGCACATTACCGCTTAAGCCACATCCCCAGCCCGTGTTCTTCCTTCTTGAATAGACTTGGAATCTTATTGAAAATGAGTTGACCATAGATGTATATGTTTTTTCTGGACTCTATTCTGTTCCATTGATCCATACATCTAACCTTGCAAATAAATAGCTGTTTTGATTTTTGTGGATTTGTGGTCATTTTCAGATTGAAAAATATGAGTCTTTCAAGTTTGTTCTCTTTTTCAAGATTTTGTAAAATCTATTTTAAGGTCCTTTGAAATTCCATATGTAGTGTAGAATTAGCTTTCCCATTTCTGAGAAAAAATAGTTAGATTTTGATAAACATTTTGAATCTATTGATCACCTTGCAGAGTATTTCCATCTTATTAATGTTTTGCCTTCTACTGCATGAACATGAGATATCATTTCTTTTATCCAAGTCTTTCTTAATTTCCTTTAGAAATGCTTTGTGAATGCTTTGTGTTTAAATTTATTCCTAGGTATTTTATTTTTCAGATGCTTTTGCAAATCCTCTTCCTTCCTTAATTTCCTTTTCAGATTGTTCATTGCATATATATAGAAACACAAGTGACTTTTGTTGATCTTGAACCCTGAAACATTTCTGATTGCATTTATTAGTTCTAGTAGCTGTCTTGTGTATTCCTTGGGGTTTTCTACATATAAGATCATGTCACCTGCAACCTGTGAATAGATAGTTTTACTTCCATTCAAATTTGAATGATTTCTATTTTCTAACCGAATTTTTAGCTTTCAGTGCAATGTTGAATAGAACTAATGAAAAGAGTCATTCTTACCTCATTCCTGATCTTAGATGGAAAAATTTTATTCTTTCACTATTAAGTATGATAATAGTTGTCATTGTTTTAGAGGTCCTTATCAGATTGATGAAATCCCCTTCTCTTTCTAATTTCTTGATTGTTTTTATCATGAAAGAGTTTTTAAATGCTTTTTCTATATCAACTAAAATGACCATATGGTTTATTTCTTTCACTCTATTGATGTGATATTTTATATTGATTTTTGTATATTAAGCCATTTTTGGATTACTGGGATAAATCATACTAATTTATGGTATAGAATACTTTTATTATGATGTTGGATTCATTCTGCTGATTTTTTTGCATCTATAGTCATAAGGTATATCAGCATGAAGCTCCTTTTCTTGTGATATCTTTATCTGTCTTCATCAGAGTATTAGTGGTCTCATGGAATGATTCATAATATATTCTCTCCATTCTATTTTTGCTAACGCTTGAAGGCAAGCACCAGACACGGGAGGCCATCCACAGGGCTTGTTCTAGTTTAAAAACACTAGATTCCTACTGATTTCCTCTTTAACCGCAAAAGTAAGTACCAAGCATGTTAACTTTTACTTAGCAGTAAAAGGCCTAATATGAGCATTTTAATAAAGAAAAATAGTGATTATAGATTTCTGCATACTTTGTTTAAATGACTTATGAGTTTACCTATTTAAATGAGTACACATCATGGGAATTTTCTACCACAGAAATTGCAACATATTCTAATAATTATTTTCCTAGAGTGCCTTGCCATTGTGTAATGTGCATACATTTTATTGTCAGTAGTAAGCATAGAAAGACAGCCAAATATTTATGATATAGGTTTTTTAAAAAGTTTTCATTTACATGATAAATTACTCATTGGAAGTGGACATTTAGGAAGTTAAGTGCTAATCAAGAGACTTTTTCAGATTGTTCTTCAATTAGCTAATCAGCATTAATAGAAGTATGTTTAAATGATGTAAATTTAGTAGTTAAAAAACAAGGAATTTTTCTTCTGATGATGGCCATTATTTCCTAGGTGAAGAGCCATTGAGAATGGCAGCCTATTTTTTTTTCTTTGATTGTTAAGCCTATTGTATTAGAATATGTAAAAGACAAAAAATTCACCTCAGATTACAGACACTCAAACTTCTACCTCCATTTCCTGTTTAGTCACTGGAATATGAAGAGAAGGCACACTGCAATCTGTTAGCTTGGTTGCACACTCTGGCTAGGGTTCTGTATCATGTGGAAGTGTGGAAGGCCTAATTACAAAGGTGTCCTCCAAATTTTCATTCCTTGGTTATTCAATCAAATACTAATGTAAATATTTCTGTGGGGGACTTTGCAGTTAGAAATAAGGTAATAGTCAACTGACTTGAAAGTATTGAAATCATGCTATATTATCTAATGGGCTCAATGTGATCACACAAGTTCTTAAAAATAGAAGAAGAAAGAAGAACAGGAGTCAAAAAAGAAACCAGGTAGAAAAGACGGGCAAAGGCAAGGTGAAGGATGGAGAGAGAACGGGTTGTAAGCCATAGAAGACATGGCAAGTACAGGTATTTGGAATGATTTATCTTAACTGATTTGAGCCAAAATAGTTTTTAGATTGGGAATGTAGCAACCTGCATTGTGTAAGGGAATACCACCAGGGATTGCTTACACTCACCTTAAATGAAGTGCTTCCTAAAGGTAAGATTTTGAGGATCCATTTTGCTTCTTCCAAGAATGAAAGACAGGAGGGTGTCAAGGTGACAACTGAAAGGTAACGACAGGATAAAATCCTGACAACTTTGTTTAAGACACCAACTAAAACCCAGATACTTTCTCGATTGCATCTCTTGCTTCTGTAGAGTGAAAGCAACCAGTCTGAGGTTAATGATTAAGCTAAACTACAATATCTACTAAATAAAAAGCCTTCCCATGCTTTTTCTGTGCAAGGTAGAAAAATAATCTGGAAAAAAATAGAACCCTGAGAATGAGGATATGGGGAGAAGATTCAGAGATCTTAAATGTATCTTGGGAACCAGAGGAAGCACTCATCCTTTATTTGATCTCATCTTAACATAGAGATGGTGCAGTCACCCCTGAACTTAGTTATTTGAGTTGGAGGACACTGAATGATAATATCATTAAATTCAAAGCTTCACCAGATCCTAGATCAATAGGAAAATGATTGAGAAAGAATAGAATTAAATGATGATGTATAGGGGAGCTTCAGAGGTCTCATGACATCCTTGTAAGCCAGAGCAGCCCACTCTCTCCTTGAGATTCTTTCACACTTGCATGAAGCATTTTAAGTGACTCTCCAAGGCATTTTCCTTAAAAATCAGATGATGCGTTTTGGTTACCTATGCTGACTCTGAGCTTCACTGAAAACTTTTGCCTTTGAAAATGTAACTAGCTGTATATTACAGAATGTTTCTGGAACAAATTACAAATCAAACCTGAAATATGCTTTCACATAAGTATGTGTGTTTATATGTATATACATATCATATATACATACATAAATACCTACATATGTATATGTATATGATTTTACTAATTCATACTGACAAAATCTAGGAAATATATATAGGAATAGTTCTGAGCTTATTTATAACTTGAAGTATCATTTTTTATTTGTGCTGATTTAATTGATATGGTTTCTGTATGCTTAATGGATTCCTTGAGTGTTATTTTAATTGTCGACTTGGGTGGATGCCTAAAATCTGAAACCTGGACCTAACGATGACCAGCACTGAAAAGAAAGAAATTAGTCAAAATACCAGAAAATTCTCAGTATGGTTCATGGAGGAAGACAGAGACATTGGGATTAAAAGGATGGGTACATTCACTATGTGCTGCTTCAGACCATTTCCTAACTCTGCCCAGAGAAATACTAGAAGACACTCTTTACCAGGACTTCAAGAGAAAACTGTGTGACAAGAGCACTTGAATCTGTGAAACATGCTTGTTGGTAATTTGTTTAGGATTCAGGATACTTATAAGAGAATATGCCTAATATAGCTTGCTAACTTTGATGGATACCACAGAGGAGCAAAAACCAAAGAGTTACATTTAATAGTCAGAGTCAGAAGAAGAGGATGGAATTCAAATCTTAAAGGTCTATGACCCTGGTCAATGATGATGAGATTCCCTAGGACAAAGCTGATTCAGAGTTGCTACAAGTTTCCTATATGATATGTACCATTTAGGACAGGACCACTTAATGTCTTGTGAAAGTAAGCCAGATCCGAGAAATCAAGAAATATATTTGTTATCCTAGACCTAATCCTAATACCTGTGTTAGTTTCTGGATTCAGTACTCCTAGAATGAAATAGGAGGAGATAGCACTGTGATTAGGCCCAGTAGCAATATCTACATTTATATCATGATACTTCCTCCAAGTCTATTTCAAAAGGAATTGGAGAAATTCACCACAGGGTAAAAAGAAATAGTGATACCTTTTGTGGATTAGTGGATGGTAACTCAATAATAAACGATTACTGCAGGAACTAGAATACTACTCTAATCTGATCCATTTCTTAGAATGGAGGCTCACAGTTATTAGATAATAAATAATATAGTTTCCTTTCATAATTATATGGTAATTATCTGAAATTTAAAATTCTGCATTTCAAATGCACATGCATATCCATATGCACACACATGGGTGCTGGTTAAATCTCTACTCATTTTCATGACCCATAAAGTAAAGTTTATCATGGTATTATGATAAATTTATGTCCTTTGTATATAATGATTATTAATGATGCAGTAAACTAACAGCAATGTCCCATCCCTAGGGGAATCTTTGCTTCAGAGAGAGATTAGTACTTCTATCCAAAACTTAAGAAGTGGTGGTTCCAAATTTAAATCTACTTATACCTCTAGTTGTAAAAAGTGCAGGAATTGTAGGACCTTGTGGAATGAAAATGAACTTTTTTCAAAAGAAGTAGATTTGATGCCAACTGTAACTGCTGATCCAGATATGATACCTCTGCTGGAGAGACTGGGAATACTTACTAACACCTGGTATACTTCAGTGGATTTAGGAATGCTTTCCTTCCCTCCCAGAAATAAAAATATCAGAATGTTTTTATGAACAAAGAGGTGCAGGAGTATACCCTCTGTGTCCTGCCACATGATTTCAACAGTGTTCAAATTAGTTTCTATGACTCTTGACTATTTAGTAATTCCTAAGAAATTTTGTGGTCTACTGCATGGATACTATCATATTAATAGCACCTGGAAGGAAAGAATTAGCAGGTATTTTAAGTGCCTTGATAGGACACATGAAGACTATAGATGTGGAGAGAGAGAGAGAGAGAGAGAGAGAGAGAGAGAGAGAGAGAGAGAGAGAGAGAGAGAGAGAGACTTGCAACTTCAGTGAGTTTTCTAGTAATTCACTAATCTGAAATTTTTCAAGTTATTCCCTTAAAGTGAAGGTCAAAGAATATTTTTGTCTCCTAACACAAAAGAGTAAAGAGAAAAATATATCATAAATAAATGTTATACTCTTTCTTTTTTTTCGGGTGGGGGTGTGTACTAGGGATTGAACTCTGGGGCACTCAACCAGCCCTATTTTGTATTTTATTTAGAGACAGCATCTCACTGAGTTTCTCAGCACCTTGCTTTTGCTGAGGTTGGCTTTGAACTCTTGATCCTCCTGCCTCAGCCTCCTCAGCCATTGGGATTATAGGCGTGTGCCACTGCACCCAGTTTATACTCTTTCTTAATTACATACTTTTTCAAATATGAATGGAGCCCAAAATAAGTAAGTGTTACCTAATGAGCTATATTTCAGGATGGTTACCACCCTTGCCCTTTATAACCCAGCAGATCCAAGCCTTTATATATATAGAGAGAGTCATCTAGGATGAAATTTATACTTTTTGGAAGAAATTCACATTCCTTTAGCAAATAAACACATTAATTCCAAGAAATGTTTCTTGCTTTGCTTTTTATTTCTCATGGTGATTAATTTTCTAATCATGAGATCATGTGATCATGGTCAATTATACCAAACTTTCCATTATGAAAGGGTTTTACATGATTTACCCATTTATTGAGCTGGGCATGTCAACCCTTCATCATCATCAAACAGCAGTGATTCCAACACTTCTAGGACTAAGCAGGCCCAGAAGATACAAATATGTAGCATCTTGGCTTTTTAAAACTTCTGCTTTACTTCTGAAAAATTATATGCATATGTATATATGTAAGCAATTTTTGTATGACTCTGTTCTGGCATCAGCAGAGTAGATCTTCAAAGAGGATGGAGAAGAAATTTAAGTTCTGCAATCTGTATCCTTTCTGAGAGAGTGAACCTACATAAAGAGATGGCTTAATGGCTTCTCCATGTGGTCAGAGGACTGGAGGCATAAGATTTGAAAACTATAACAAAGGAGTTTAAGGAAGAACCATGTGTTTCTCTGAAAAATCACAGTGTGAGACTATTTGAAATGCTTGCCTAAGATCACACCCACAGCAGGGAAGTCTCTTAATAATCAGTAGTAGTTTTCCGGAAGTATCTTTCCCTTGTGCTAATTGTATAAGTAGTTCACATGGCCATGGATCAAGGCTTGATACTCAAGATGGGTTTGAAAGCACGAACGTCCCCCTCACCAAGACTATTCAGGCTGCTCTCCATTAATGATGTCCAATTTACCATCCAGTGAGTGACACTAAAATCTTGATATATGTTGCATCAGGGATCACCAGCAAGGTATCTATAAGCAGAATAATAACACTGAAACACTTCTAAGATAGAGCTTTCAACTACCCGCTGCTCCACTAGCATAGATAACTTAAAATGGACTTGGATTCATTGTGCTTGCCCTTCAAATATATGTTAGGAATATTATTAGGGAACTCACTGTTCCAACATTGTTACAGATTTCTGCACAGCACTGCTTCTAATGGAATAGTGAAGAGGAAAATAAACATGAAAGGACTGCTATATTTTGATATATTTCATGAACATCAACATATTTGACATAATCAGTAATACCTGTGGTGTTAGACTGTTGGGAATGAACTTCTCAAATTTCAGTTACAGTTATAAGTCAACTTTTAAATTATTTTGCATCTTGTTCTGGTAAGCTGGAGTCTGCTGGTTTAGAGGATGTATTACCAGGGAGAAGATTTCCACCAAGGCACACAACAGTGTTTCCACTGAACTGGAAACTCATATTGCCGCCTAGACATTTTCAGTTTCTTATGACTCTAGGAAAAAAGGAAATGATGGGAATTCTAGTGTTGGCTAGTGTGATTGACCCTTACTGTGAAGGAAAAGTAGGGTTATTACTTTATGATGAAGCAGGAGGATTATGGGTAGATCCCATGTAGTCTCTCAGGGCACTTTCTTATCCTAACATTTTAGGGCAGTAAAAGTGGATGAAAGAAAAAAAAATCACAAACTAGAAAGACTGCCAAAGGCTTAAAGTTTGGGATAACTCACTAGGTTAATCAACACCTACTTGAACAGCGGGGTGCTGGTTGAATGTAGAGTGCGCAGAATGGGCAATGAAGAAAAAGAGTCATGAAATATTATCTATGCTTTCAGAGGCAGCTGTAGATAAGAGGGGAGTGATCTTTATACTTTTTATATAAAAATATGAATATATATAGCTTAATTTCCAATCTATTATTTTTTTCCTTTATCACTGTATTTGGGATATGCTACTTAACACTTTCAAGAGAGGAGAATTACAACATGGAATAGTGACTATACAGGAGAAATGAAAATCTCATATATTCTGAATTTTGAGCTGGATGAAACTTCTGATGTTGAGTTTTCTTCTTTTAGAAAAAGAATAATCATGTTCATTGCTTCATATTTATCATGTCTTGAGTATTTATTTATTTTTTTCTTTATGGAAGTATAAATTTTGGAAGAGGTATTTTCACAGGGGACAGACAATGGTGGCCCTTTTCTATTCTCTTATCTTCTCAACATCCATATGCCCTTGACAAGTTCATCATTGTGTCAGTTTCCTTTGGATTTTATATCAGCAATGAAAAGGATCCTATCTTTTCTCTTATCAGTGCACTAAAGTGGGAATGACATTTTAGCCGTAGGTTCAGCTACCTGGGATTATATTTTGAAAGAAGTGAAGACAGGAACATTTTAGAAATGACTTAACTGGGTTTGAGTAGTTCTGGTAGGAATATTGCAATTCCAGAAACTAAGCTTCCAGAGATGGTAGGGAATGGAGCCTGAGGAGTTTCCTATCAAAGCTCTTCCTGTCCGGAGCCTTGGTCTATGTGTCTCACACATCAGTGCTCCCTGCACTGTGTCCTAGCTCCTGCTATTTCCTTCAGATTGTACTTCAGCCTTCCTATGAAGACTTTGATCTGTCTAATATCCTGTAAAGTTGTTAAGTACAATAGGTTTCTGTGGCCTCTGATTCCAGTTAATGCAAGTATATTTTAAGACTTGTGTTATGAGATATATTTTATATGAGATATATTTTATATATCCTATTATATGATTTTATTATAATAAAATTTATAAATTCATAGTTTTATTATAAAATAGTATTTATAATAATTTATATATATATTATAGCAATTTTATAATTATATAATAAAATATTCTATTACATAATTTTGATTATATAATGCATACTGTATAATAAAAAACTCAAGTTACTACTAAGTCATCATAATATTTTTGTATTCATTTGCTTTTCTTCCCATTTAACCTGATGCCCACTATTGGTATCCATGAAAAGGCAATGGTGAGATCATATGCTTTTGTAGTCTTCTGTACACTCATTCTGAATGAAAAGTCACTGCTTATTTAACTTAAGTGTGAATTTAATTTTCATTTTACCTTTCACTGTTAGATTTCTGATACTGATCACCAAGCACCTTTCTTCAGGTGACACTGTGTTGAGTGTGATGTGTATTGAATAAGCAGACATGAGTCTTCCTCCCTAAAGCAGCTTGCAGCCCAAGAGAACTAGCATGCTTACAAATAAACATGAGCATTCATAGACAAGAACAGATATGGGGGAAATTAATATTTTTATCTACGTATTGATATGGAGTACAATGGTTGGGTGTCAGGAGGAAGATTTGGGAGAAAAATAAGGTTTTTATATGAGAAAGGAACATGGAAAATTTGAGAGCTTTTTTTTCTGCAATAGTCATGGTAATTATTCAACTTGGTGGTAAACCTTACAGATTCAAAATGAGTTCTTCCTCTATTCATTAAGATAGCATCGAGAATGCTTGGCATAGACAGTGTCTGTCTGTACAGGACAATGTGCTGTGTCTGACTGCTAATAAGTCCTGCATGAAGTTGAGTCTTCTGTCTTTATGACATTTGAGCTCCTGGCATACTAATTTCATCTGACACAATACACTCAGATCCTCTGAATGTATCCTCATATTGATCAGTTTCATATAAATAGTTGGGCTTTGTTCTTTTAAAGACAGAATCACAGAAATAGCTGTTAAGCAAGTAATGACAAAAAAAAAACTTGCATTCATTTTCACTTTAACTGATACTGTTTGAGTTCTGAATAATTAAATAATACTTGATTTTTGAATACTTGATTTGAAAATGTTTACCTGGTATATGTATTATACCAGCTATTGAGACTTTTGAGGAAGATATTAAAGCTTTGCATAAAACTTGACAAAAGTAAAAAGTTATTGATGTTTACCCTGTTAAATATCAATTGTACAATCATCTTAGAAATATCTAAAATTGATATATCAAACACTTCCCTCAATTACTCCACTACCTTGTCTTCTTCCTGGTAGCATTTATCTCAAGGGGAACTGGGCTCTTCTCCAAACAAGGAAGAACATGCTAATTTTGTCTACGTTAACCCCAGTGATTCTATGATCCTGTCACCAGTGGTTGGTTCTGAAGTGGACTCACAATACAGCTCTGGTCAATAAGATTTAAGCAGACATTAATGAAAAATTTATCCTGCTATCAACATCACAAGAAATTTTTCCTGTTTTTCTGTATTGGAGAATTTTAGATGAGAATATGAAGCCTGGAACTACTGCAGCTACATTACCACAACAGAAAAAACTCATTAGTTCTTCCTTATCTGTGCTTTACTTTTCATGGTTTTGATTATTCTTGGTCAACCACGATCTGCAAACATTAAATAAAAACTCTGGTAAATAAACAACTTGTAAGTTTTAAATTAAGTGATGTTCTGAGTAGTGTGTTGAAATCTTGAGCGTTCTTGCTCCATCCTCTCTGGCAAGTGAATCAATCATGTCTAGCATATCTGCCCTGTCTATACTACCTCTCCACGAATCACCTAGTGGCTATCTTGGTTATCAGGTCCACTCTAGTTCTATTGTGGAACTTTTGTTAAAGTAGTGATTGTGGCAATTCAGATATGCCATGAAGAAGTCTTAAAGTATTTCCTTTATGTGAAAAGTTAAAAGGTATAGTAAGATAGTGAGATAGAAGAAAGACAGCAAGAGAGTGAGAAAAAGAGAGAACGAGACCACATTCACATAACTTTCATTCAGGTGTATTATTATAATTGTTCTATTATTGTTGTGGTTAATCTCCTACTGTGCCTACTTTATAAATTAAATGTTAACAAAGATGTATATGTATGGAAAGAATATAGTGTGTGTAGAGATAGGTATTATCCATAGTTATAGGCGTCCCTTGGGGGTCTTGAAACATTTCCTGTGGATAAAAGGAAACTGCTATAATCCATGGCAAAGTCCAGAATATTGTCAAGACCTTCAAAGCAGAAAGATGAAAACCAGCTAGTTTATGGGTAACATCATTGAGCCACGGAATTTTATCTGAAACTGCCCTACCTCTGTACTGTAAAGTGACACATGTAAGGCATTATAATGTAAACCGCTTTTTGTTAGATTTTCTTAGATTTTGTTAGAAAAATCTAACAAAAAGTTTTACCTGCAGCTAAAACTTCTTAAGTATTCTAATGTCTTCATTACCAAAACAACAAAAACAAAAAAATTAAAATTCCTACATATGCATATATTAGAGTGGCACTCTTGTAGTATTATTAAGATTCTATTGAGAAAAGCAACTCCTCTACAAAGTAGAGTATTTTATCATTGGCATGTTGCTGTACCTTTGCAGAGAATCACTAAGTGCATTTGTAGTGGAAAAGGGGATTTTTACATTATGGTCTAGTCTGCTGTTGATTGAGATGGCTTGTCATTATTATTTTTATAATCATTAAATATCAACTCTACACTAATAACTGGCACTCTCTAGATCTCAGTTTTCTTTGGATAAAATTGAAGGGATCATATAAGGTGATTTCTAAAAATACCAGCTCTAGATTTCTGAGTATGCTTATTTATTTATTTGATTTTTAAATTTTTTTTTGCCATTATACATGAGCTCTCTTATTTTTTTTGCATTACAATTCTTAATACACTTTTATACCACAATTTATTTTTAAATCAGAAAAAGTTTCTTGTAAAAAGTTAATATATTTTGACACAAGCATGGCAGAAAGCACTAGGAATAAAACACTACCTCATACAGATCCATGGCCCCACTGACCATTGAACACAAACATTAAGTAATTGCAAATATAATAGCAAGAACATTCAGATGTGATCCAAAGGGTCTGAGAAATGCTCTTGAAGCTAGAGATACAGGGAGGTATATGACTTATGTTTTGAAGAGATTGGGGAATTATAAAGAACAGTATTCATGAATTTGACGGTAGAATGAACATTTAATGCAGTTGAGAAATTCAAAGGAATCAAACAGAGTCAGGGTAGTGAGAAAGGACATGTTAGATGAGGTTGAACAGAAATGTAGGTGATCTTTGAACACTGTTAAATAATATGTAACTCATCACAAGGACAATAGTCATTGTATGGGGGGACACAATCGGCAAAGTTGGAGGGATCCATGCCTTTATCTCTCTGCACATATCTGCTCTTCTCTCTCTCTCTCTCTCTCTCTCTGAACACATAGCTCAATAACTCTTGAGCACACCACATCTATCTATATGAAGGCTTCATTGTCAGGGCCTTTGCTTTTGGTGCTGAGTGAACTTACCTACAAGGTTCTTCAGATCAGGAGAATGAAAGAAAGTGGAATAAGCCAGAGTAGCTTATAAATGGTTGGTATAAGTATTTTCTAGGCAATTGAATGCCCATCAGTTGTTCTTAGTGTGTTAGGGATTGGACAGCCAAATGGTACAAACAAAGTCAATCCTACAATGAAGCAATACATTGCTGTATGGGCTGTTAAGTAAATTAGAAGGGAAATTAAAGAGTATAAATAACTACTTACACCCAGACTATGGAGTTATTCCTGAGTCTTCAAATTGGTATTAGTGCAATAAATAAGAAATTGAAATGTTTTCTTATACTAGCCTGTTGACATATTTTATCCCAGACAGCCCGCCCTAAATTTTCGAATTGTTTCTATGTTATTAAAATACTCCGTTAACTCATATATTGATGAAATGTAATTTTTCACTGCTTATAACAGATATCAAGTCCTAAAGAATACCAAGATTCTTTTATGCCTAAAGATACTGTCAATAAATAATTTGTCCTTATTTTAGAGATTAAAATATATTTTTTCTTGATATGTCCTTTAGGGATTCTGGATATTGATCACTGAAATTGCCTTTCTACGTTTTTCTTCAGTTTTGAGTTGATCTTTCCTAATTTCCTTTAGCTCAAGGCTTTTGGTAGATGATAAATTGTTTCTATTTCAATAAAGATAGAATAAGATGAAATGTCATTCTTAATAATATTAATAATAAAAAACACACGACTCGTGCTCTGCAATTTGCTTGTTTCCATTTGACCAGTGAACTATTGAATTTTACATCTATCTCTTCAAAGAGTATGATCTGATAAACACTGGTCCAATGGCATACTCTGATAGCTGTGTAGTTTATATACCTGTAACATATGCCTTTTTCAAGGAAAAATTATAGAATCATAATTTTTCAAGGTGCAAAGACTGATGAAAGTAATGCCTACCATATTTCTAAATATTGTGCTTATTTATTTATTTTTTTTTACTTTCTTGACATGATATATTTAGGTCTCTTTTATATCTACAGTAAAATGACAAAAAATGTCACGACTCTTCCAAAGACTTAATGTAAGTTTTGAAGGAGATCAATTCAGGGTGGAATAAAACTTGGGATTTAGTAAAATATTACCTTGGGTACACACTAAATTGTACTAAAAATAAAAAATAAGAACTGAAAAAAAATCAACTCAAATTTGGTAATGTTTTGGAAAGCTACCAATGTAGACAGAACTTGAACACAGGATCCAGTTGATGGATATGTACAGAGTGGAGCCTGACATTGTGTGCTGCTTTGCCACTAAAGTTAATTGCCAATCATCAAGTGACAGATCCAAAGGGCTATAAAGCTAAGTGGAGAGTAGCAAGTGAGAGGAGAGGACTCTGAACTGAGTTTTTATCAGTTTTACAGGACCGGGAAGATAAGAGTTCCATGTTATCCAGGCAGCCAGAACCTGAGAGGCCAATATGTCTGAAGAAATGAAGTATGTTTAGGTGAACTTGATGTTTTGCTCTATGTTCTCTTTTAGGTCAATTGTTGATGTATAAGATGCCAAACACAAAATAGCAGTTAAAAATCTGGGAAGTCAAGCAGAGATAATGGAGTCTTCATGAAGGAAAGAAGAAGAAATTGGGAATCAAGGACTGGTAAGGAGAAGGGTCCATGATAAACACATCAAAGTCCCAGTTAGGACCATCAAAGTCTACAACTTTGGAGAAAGTTTCATTGTCCAATGTGGCTGTCACAGGCTAGATGTGGCTGTTGAGCCTGTGAAATGTGGCTATTCCAAATTGAGATACATTGGAAGTATAAACACCACACCAGATTTTTTAACCCTTTTGGCAAAAAGAAAAAAAAGTAAAAAAAGAATATTAAGCATCAGATTAACAAATTTTACATTGATAACATGTTGAGGGAGTAATGTTGTGCAGGTTGGGTGAATCATAATAATACAAATGCTTTTCTTTTTTCTTTTTGAAATGGGCTATTAGATAATTCAAAAAGACCTATGTGACTCACATTATATTTCCACTGTGTAGTGCTGGTTAACTGTAAATCTGAAAGGAAACAGCTCTCCCAAAGACTTAATATAGGTTTGGAAGGAGAACAATTCCAGGCTAGATTAAAGATGGTCTTTACTTTTGAAAACTGCTTACCACAACAAATGAAAATGCTCTCTGGAGGGAGATAACTACAGTCAAATCCTTAGATAATTGCTATATTTTGAAAATATTGATGGTTAATCAGTAAATTTCAAGCCTTTTAGAGGGTAGGACTAAATATTTGCAAAGCAACAGAAAAAATGAGTGAATACAAATATACCCATAAAAGATATTGACATTATTATCAGTCATAGACTTTAGAACAGGGGGAGGGAAGAAGGAGGGAAAGGGGAAATTATATTCTGTACTTTTATAATTATGTCAATATAAATACTTTTGTTATATATAACTAAAAAGAACTAATAAAATATGACTAATATGATCAAGAACATAGGTGCCATTCCTATAATTCCAGCCACTCAAGAGGATGAGACAGAAAGAACCCCAAGTTCAAGTTCAGCCTGATCAAATTAGTGAGACCCTGTCTCAAAATGCACTTTTTTAAAGGGCTAGAGGCAACTAATTCAGTGGAGAGCACTTGTTTACCATGCATGAGGCCTTTAGTTTAATCCCAATACCCACCCACCCAAATATATGTATACACACACATAAAATGGATAATAACAGCATTACCAAGTAGCCATTATTAATATTAATTATTAATATATTAGGTGCTCTTATTAAAATATTGAATGAATGTTAGAATATGATACATTTTTGACAAAGATTATCAAACTGGATAAAACAATTATACATAAATGCTTAGATATGAAAAATGTACCTGATATGTATGACTTTTATGTATGCCTGGAATGAATAAATAAGCAAAAGGGAAAAACTGGCAATGAAAAATAAAATAAGCAAAATTAAGAATTGATTAAATGGGCTTAATAGCAAATTAAACATGAACAATTTAAGATTTTTCACTAAAAGAATACTCACTAGAATAGGTTCATACTAAAGAACAGACTAAAAAGAATGGATAATAAATACTAGAGCATAATTGCCTATTTCTAATGTAATGAAAATTCAAATATACATGCTATTTGGAAAGAAATGAAAAAGAGAAAAAGTCAAAACCTATACTTGAAAAGGAACTGGTTAAGAATTGTTCAAAGCCAGTGAAAAGCATCAAGCCACAGATTTCAAGAACTTAGTAACATACATCAATATAAATGCAAAGAAAATTATATGTAAGCAAGCCAGAAGTAAAATACTAAAATTAAATACACAGAATACAAATCTCAAATGCATCCAAAGAACAAGAGCACGCTATTTCAAAATTTCAACAGTAAACTGACAGTTGATTTTGCAATAGAAATGCTAGGAAATAGAAGAAAATTGAATGACATTTATACAGTATGAAAATAATTAACCTCAAAATTCCATATTCCCCAGAATAAATGAAGCTTCCAGATATCTTTGCATATATACATGTTACCTGTGTGTTTTTGTTTCCAACAGTACACACTAAATCAACTATTAATGGTAGCTTTTCAAACAGTCAAAAAATTATTTTTAGATTTAGATTAGGAAATATAGGATGAAGAGTAAAAGCATTAGATATCAATGGTATAAAAATGGATACATATATTTAAATCAAGTTTGGATATATAAAATAATGCATTCTTAAAGTATATTAGGGCCTTAAATTCTTTCATAAGTAATATTCATTTATATTGGAAAAGCTGATATGAAGTCAAGATGAATGTGTTTATATCTACAGTAAAATGACAAAAATGAAGAAAAGAATATGCAATTAACAATTCATAGAGGAGAGAAATAGAATGCTGAAAATGCTTTCTTTATTCAAATGAAGGTAGAAACAGGTTGAGAATAAATTGGCAGTAGGAAAATTAGTAAGCTAGGGAATCAAAATTCATAAATATCAGTAATAACATTAATCTACATTATTAATATATTAGGTGCTCTTATTAAAATATTGAATTAATGTTATAATATGATACATTTTTGACAAAGATTATCAAACTGTATAAAACAATTATACATAAATGCATAGATATGAAAAATGTACCTGATATGTATGACTTTTGTATATGTCATATCTATATAATATATATAGGATGTATGTGTGTACATACATCTACTCACCCACAAAAGTATTTAGGAAATCAAAAGATAAAAATGTATATTCTGTAAACACTGAATAACAATAACATAAAAAACACCAGTGTAGCTATTATAGGAGCAGAAAATATGGATATTAAAGTAGAAATATTTTATGGCTATAAAAGTTTCAATCTTTGGTAAAAAATTCAAATTTGCATGCATCAAAAATTATAGCCTCAAAAAAGGACATTGATAAAACTAAAAGAAGAAATACATGATTTACAATGTGTGTGTGTGTGTATGTGTGTGTGTTTCCAGTGCTAGGGATCAAACCCAGGGCTTCACATAAGCTAAGCAAGTATATTACTACTGAGCTACTTCCCCAGCTCAAATATTTGCTTTTAAACACCTTATTCAGATGACAGAAAACATTAATTTTCTAAGAATATAGATGATAAAAATCACATTATCAAAATTGACCTTGTTTACACATATAGAAATCTGTACTCAAACACTTTAAAATGCACATTTTTTCAAATAAACATAAATATTTTACCAAAATGACCACATACTGATCCATAAAGTAAGTCTCAACAAAATGTAAAAGACTGAAATCATGAAAGTATATTATATAACAATGTAGTTATGTAAAGAATATTTGAGTCTGCTGGCATGGTGGTGCATGCCTAGAATCCCACACTGACTTCTTTGGATACTGAAACAGGAGGATCACAGGTATGAAGTCAGCCTCAGCAACTTAGTGAGACCCTGACTCAAAATAAAAAGATGTGCTCCAAATGTGTACTATGAGTTGAAATGCATTCTGATGTCATATATAAAAGTTAGAATGAATACATAAATCAATTTTTTAAAAAAGAGCTGGGTTTGTAGCTCAGTGGTAAAGCACCCCCTGGGTTTAGATCCACAGTACAAAAAAAAAAAAGATATATGAGTTAAATAGTTGATGGTGGACCCTAGAAAACATTTTCTGTTGAATGATAATGAAAAGTCAACTTTTCAAAACATGTGTGATTCCACTTACACTATGCTTAGAATGTGATGGTGGCCTCAGAATCTTGTTATTACAAGAGAAGAGTTGACATCATTGACCCAAGCATCCACCAAAGATCACAGAAAGCCAATTATACTTCCTGAAAAGGAAAAGTTAGGAAGCAATGATTTTGAGCAGAAATATATCCACCAAATAGAAGAAAAAAGTACTATAGAGAAAACATCAAAGTTAAAACTCATTGCCAGAAAAAAAAGGTAAGCCAAGACACATTAATTACCTAAATCAAGAATCAGAAAAAAACAATATTAGTTAGATAAAGGGATATTACAAAAATTTATAGCAACTGTTTTGATCAGTTATGATTCCTAGTAAATTCCTAGTTAAATATACAAAGCTTTGCAAATCCTATGTAAGAATTACTAGCGCTGTTTTTTCTGTTTCTTAATACATCAAATATGTTATTAAAAGCAATCCCTAAAGAAAACTCAGGACCAGAGCTTCACCTTTAATTTCTTTCAAGTATTTAAGAATTAAATAACATCTATTGACTCCTTGAAAGAAGAGAGAAATAAAAAAGTGAGACATTTTTTCCCTAAGACCAGCATAACCCTGATACAGAAACTGATGAACAATGGTATAGTGATATAATGAAATACTTTATGGGGATTAATATATATTGTAATAGACAAATACCAACAACATAAAATGTAACTAACGGGAGTTAGAAAAACTGGAAAGTATTTTGTATTCAAAAGGTACATTGAGTATGATTCTATTTATATACTATTTATAAATAAGCAGCATGAATCAATGGTCATGATGATACTGGTTTATTTTATCTAGGAAGGTGGGTTAGTGACTAGGAATATAGAAATAAAAGAAGAGCCTGGTGTCTTAAAAAAATGCCTGTCTTTTAACATTTTAACTGGTGTGGGTTTACATGGATGTGTTCATCATGTCATACTGTATTTGCCTACTTTCCATATGTAGATTGTATTTCAATAAATAAGTAAGTTTAACGGGTTACATATACAATTAATTATAGATCTGAGATATATCCAAAATATCAGTAGGGGAAAATTTATAATTAACTGATTTAGAGAAAAGATGGATTCTACTTGTATAATCTTTATAGAAAATTATGTGACCAAAGTGTTGATACTTGAAAAGTCAAGCAAAGTTATACTACCCCCAAATAAAGTGAAACAATGTTAAAGGAGCATGTCAGACTCTTGCCTGGTAAAGACATTAGGTGACTTTTTTGGTGGTATAATTCAACACAGATCTTTTAGAATGATTTCAGATATGCTTACAGAAAAACAGCTCCCACTGTTGAAATGATAAGGAAGGGGAGCCATGAGCTCATCTGAGAAGAGGGCCAAGGTGAGCAGGCAGTGTTATATTGACCCAGCATCTTTCCTAATCACCGCTTTGCTCCACACAGAATTTACCTTGACTCTGACTAAAGATGCAGTGGTCTGTGTACATGAATTTTATGTACATGTCTAGTAATGGTGAGAATGACCTGGCTTTCCTTGACTTCTGAGAGCAAGGAAGAACATCTTCCCAATTTAAATAATCTCATTACCCAGAACTGGATCAAATGGAAATGGAATAAAAGTTTACTTAGAACACTCAGACTTGTACTTGAAGGTGGGACTCAACATCCCCAAAGGAAGAGGCTGTATGAGGATGCTCTGGGTATCTGAAAACCATAGGAGGATGTGCTTAGTGGGAGGGAGGTGTAAGCTCCTTAAAGTAATCCCTGGTGTTCTCTAGAAATGTGCATACAAAACTGTTCATCAATCTCATTCCTAACAACCTCCATCTTACTTATGGTTTAAAGGTATTTTTGCTTATTTTTTTTATCTAATAGGACTTTTATTTTGAATATCTTCTACAATTAAGTATCTTGGCTTGCATTTGTCTGGAAGCCCTTTTGCATTTTTTTAAAACCTGAACAAGTTCTCTTACATTCTTGCATTAGACGGTCCTTTGACATGCCTCATTTTTCTAGTTTTATTCAGGCTTGAGTCATGTTCATATTGCATTTTTTGTGAGCCTTTGGTTTCTTAATGCCATTTCTTTGCACTGAATTCTGTAGCATAAGTCCTGTCTTCATATACCACATGCTTTCTTGGTGGGATTGAGAGAAATGCCTATAGGGAAGGCCCAAGATATGGGTTCCTGGAAAATGGAGGTAAGGAGCAGATAAACGGGTGTTGTATCTGGATGTAGCCCAACACTTTGGAACTCAGCATTCTGATATTTTGTGCTAAGAGGGGTTAATATTTCAAATATGTGCCATAGAACTTTGAGAAAGCTTCTTAGTTTTGAACCAGGTATCAGTATGCCAAGGACTCTTTAGCATCATCTGTGTGGGAAAACTCACTGACAGTTTTAGCTGAAAGAAATGGATATTCATTAATACCTCTTATTCAGTCAATAACAGTACAAAGCATATTGCTTTTATTTCTTATTTGCAATAGAAACATCCAAACTCCCTGACTGTTCTCTATGCATCCTGTTACCTGCCTATCTCATACTGTTGCCATCCTATGAACCTTCAGTAGTTACAGATAACACGCAAAAACACACAAACACACATTCACAGAGGAATTGGGGTTTCAAATCCAAAGTTCAAAAATATGTGTTTTAATTCACAAGTGTCCATTTTTATAAAATAATTCACAATCATATTATCTTAAAATGAATTTCTCTGTATATCTGAAATAGAATTTCATTCACAAAATTTTATTTACAATAAGCATAAGGGTTTATTGAAATAATTAATGTTCCATACTTAAAATATTCTCAGGGCTGAGGTTGTAGCTCAGTGGCAGAGCACTTGCCTTGCATGTGTGAGGCACTGGGTTTGATCCCCAGCACCACAAAATAAATAAATAAATAAACAAACAAATAAACAAAGATTATTTCCATCTTCAACTAAAAAATATAAAATAAAATTTTCTCAGTATGACAAGATATATACCACATTATTCTAAAAATATTCTTACTCAAGCTCTCTCTGAAAATTGCAGAATAAAACATTTTTATTTTTTCAGATATTGGTTCAACACACCACTGTTTACTGGGAATGTGATATAGTGTCAGACGTCTAAACTCTCTCTCTCTTTCTTTCTCTCTCTCTCTCTCTCTCTCTCTCTCTCTCACACACACACAGAGAGAGAGAGAGAGAGAGAGAGAGAGAGAGAGAGAAACACGCACACACAAAACAGACTTTGTATAATTTTTTTTTCACAAAATAAGGAAGACTATTAAAGCTAGATATTCTCATACTGTCTTAGAATTAATCCTCAAATTGGATGACAACTTTTGAAATGATAGCGTGCTTTCCTCCTTGACCTGTTTTGGAGACAGCAGACACCAGGACTGGGTAAAACTGGTTATTAGTCCACTAATGCATTATATATTTTATGAATAACTGTAAGAGAAGAGTTTGAAACCTCCAAATATAAACTAATGATAAGGGTATGCAAATATTAATCACCCTGATTTGATCAGTGTACATTGTATGTATGTATTAAATTATCACATTGTACTTTACCAATATATAAATTAAAATAATAATTTTAAAGAGCTTTGGAACTTTGGAGAGCTTCACCTTTCTTGGCTTCTATTTCTTCTTTCACAGAATGAAGGTTGTTTGGAGAGTTGAACATAGCATCCATGGTCATTCAGACCTTTTATCACACTGAACAATAAAGATATGATATGTGGCAAGCTCTTTAACTTCTTCAAGCTTTCCATTTACAAAACAGGGTAATACTTAACTCACAGAAGAAGATTAAGATCTGCATGGTTCTGAGTGCAGAACATGGCAATAGCTCAGAGGCATGTGACAGTGACAAGGGCTTCTACCATGTGTTAGGAACTATTTGAGGAAACTAGCATAAAATTAATGACAGGCAGCATGGCTATTGACTTTCAAGAACTCATCAAGCTTGAGATACTGTACAGATGAAAGGAATAGTATCTGTAAAGCTGTCTGGTATACATTGATTTTTCTCTTTTGACACATTTTATGAAAGTTGAGCTCTGATGCTCAAAGTCTCCATTTGGTGATTTATAATGAATAAGAGATCCAAGTAAGTAATGTTCACATCTTAATCTTTTACAATTTGTTTTAAATTGTTGCAGGTTGTATGTTCTACTTGGAAGGCAGTCTTTCTATAGGTTTTTATTGTGAAAAATGTCATTTCCACAAAATTCCAAAATGCTCACCACCATGGTTGTAATATATTTCGCTAATGAGTTGAGAGTGTCTCCCAGAGGGAAGGGGACAGTTATAAGGTTGTGCACATGTGTGAACATTTACACACTCATATATGGACATGCATGCTCAGACCTCCATGCTACAATGAGCTCCCTGCCAAGGTGAAGTTATCCACCTCAGGGTGTGTTAGGAAACAGCTGATGGCTGGTGGCCTTCCATTCCTTCTAGAGAACCACAGCCACTGAGGCCTGAACAATTCCAGTGACACAGTTAACGGGGCAGGCAGCTGGATTTGAAAATGAAACCGCTGCAAAATAGAGGCAGCTTTGCTGGGGATCAGAAAGGACTCGGCTGCTCCTTCAGTCTCCTTCTGCCAGTGCGGGGTGTTGATATTTATTAGAAGTGCTAGTAGTCCTGGTAATGATGATAACAATAAGAGGGAAAAAAATAATAGCAATAATACCTGTATTTGTTTCTAGGAAGACAGTCTAAAAGGGTTAAGACTCAGAGGAAGGCACCAGTACGCAGGGGCTGTAAACCCACAGCAAATGGAAGGGTATAAAGAAGCCCGGGAAGTGACTGGGGAATAATAAAATAAGAGCGAAGCTAAACCAGTGACCCTTGTCGGCAGTGAAAAGCGGGAGATTAGAAAATGTTTCATGCTAATTTCCATGGAGATTTCTTTAATTTAGCGAAGATTGCTTCCCGGCTCCGCCTGGCCCGCGCCGGCCCGCGTCCTCGGTGGTCCGCGCCGCCCGGCTGCTCCGCGCGCGGTCACTCGGGCAGCTCCGACGTCTCTATCAGCCTCTGCCCGCGCCACCCGCCCGCCACCGGCTCTCCTTCCCTAGCTCTCGCTTTTTTTTTTTTTTCTTTTCGCAGCAGTCTTAGGATTCTTGTCACATGATGGCTTCATCGGGCCCTTCTCCTCCTGATCCTTTCAAGCTCTTTCTCCTGCCTGGCATATCAAAGGAGATTTGTGGGTCACCGAGCCGGGGACGCGGCATATAAAGTCATCAGCCGGCTGGGCACCACCTGGATCATTTGCCATATTGTTCTTGCTAGAGGCGGGGGGGTGGGTGGGTCTGTTTAATAACTCGGTTAGTATTTAAGCAAAAAAAAAAAAATGTTACTTTTTAAATATATAAAACGGTAGAGACAGTCTAATCCTTATTCACTTCTCCATACACTCCCAAATGAAACTTATTAGTGTAAAATAAAGGAACACATTGCACGAAAGATTTAAAATATTGTTATAGAATCCTTAGTATTTAGCATAATTATTCTAGGATTTAATTAACAATTTAAATATTAAAACCTGCGTTAATTCAGCAACAAAAATTACAGGCTGGACTTATTTTTGTATGTGCGCACAAGCCTTTTTAAAAATGACTTTTAAATTTAGCAAATAATCCAGATACAACGTAATAGGGAAATACACTTTAAATGGAAATGTTATGCAAGGTATGTTCAGATGGAAGGATGTGTATGTACAGATAGCATAAAACAATCGCCACAATCAGAGACAGGTTCAGTATTTCAATGGGTTTCCAGGCTAGGATTTCTGTCGTTTGCAGAATGATGTAAGACAGATCAGAAGCTTGCCCCTTCCTACCTCTCCCCGAGTTTCTCCCTGCTTCACTTAATTCTCTTTTGGGGCAGGTAGTGGGCACAACTCCCACTGAAACTGCAACTAAAGCCTGAAGCACTGGCTTCAGTGGAAATTTGTGTTGAAGTAAAACTCTTCTACCAAGTTATTTTTGATCAAAAACTATTCTATAGCTTTTGCTGTTCTGAGTCTGCATTCCCTTTACTGCTTTTTTTTTGGGGGGGGGGTGTCATATATTGTACTTATATTTAACACTTTCCTAACTACATTTCCAAAGGGTCCCTGCCTTCTCTTTTAAAGGCAAATTTTTCATTAATATGTTTTCATTAGCTACATCTTGTAGGTCAGAGTCAGTTATTTTGTCATTAATTATCTGTTGTGAAATTTTACCTATAACAAACTGAAGTATCCCTTAAAATTGTGCCTTATGATAGAACATAAATGCCTAATTTGTATAGTGTGATTGGGGAACTGCAAAGTGGACTTGAAGTTAAAATGTCAAAATAAGTTTTTGCTGCAATTTTTATAATACAAGGGATGAACTAAATGCAGCAAATAAATTATATAAATTATGTAGCTCATATAATATCAAAAACAAACTCTTCTATGTCCAAACATAAATATACTGTTTAGCTAAAGAAAAGTTCTTAAGGCCTTTTCTATGAACTTTATATTTTAATTAAAAGAAATTATTCAGAGCTGAGATGGCAATTGTGTGAGTTCGGTCATTGTTTTCTACTTCTGTGCTGACAGCAGAGATTCACAAGAAATCTTACTAAGGGCAACACATGGCCCTGAAAGTTTCTGTAACCCAACCACCAGGAAGGCCACAGCCAACCCAGTGGATGGATTCTATTCAGTTCATATCCAGGGTAACAATTATGTTTTGTGGTTATGAACACTAAAATTATCCCTTATTATCAGTTCTCAGATATTTAGAATGTAAAATTTTTATTTAGTGACCTCAATGGCAATAAGGTTGTGTTTAATCTCCAAGTGATTTCGGACAGACTTTTCACTCTTAACTTTGATGTTTCATTTTGAGATTATTCTGAGCTTAATTTCTGGGACATAGTGACCTTTGGATCACTCCTTGAATATGAATACATTGACCTGTTAACTGTGGTTGGATTTTGAAAATAAGAAGTCATATAACATTTCCAAGTGGCTGTCATATTCACTTGCTGCCCATAATTGTTGTTGACACTATTACAAATATCAGCAGTGAAGAATTGTGATCCATAATCCATCATAATATTTTTAATAATAGCATATTAAAATTCTTTCTGGCTAATAAAACAAGGATAGGCATGTTTTTTTTTCTTTTCTATTTTCAACATACATTTTATATGTCAGCTATTTAAAGTGAAGTGTGGAGACTAAAGTAGATAAACTAATCTGGAGATGGAGCATATACTTAGAGTGAGTGAGGTTTGGGATTTGATACCTCTCAATCATAAAAGTGGGCATGAAACACTTCTAAATATATAAAACCTTCGTTGATATATAGGAAAAAATACCTGGCTTATTTTTTTGTTTGTTTGCTTTAATTTGTTTTCATTTAGTTCTATTTACTAGACAACTTGGTCTCTCATATTCATCTCTCTTTATTGCTTCTCTGAATTAGAGATTAGGTTTGCATTTAATTCTGGGCTTAAAAAACCATGCAATCCTACAGGATCAAATACCATCATATAGAGTTAAAGTTAGGAGGGATGGCAAGTGTTATATCATTAATTTCATAAATATGCAATAGTAAAATTAAGTGTTACCTTTTGCTGTCAGCATTCAGCAAATTCCTTTGCGTATACTAGAATACATTAGCTGACCATGTGCCTGGGATATTAGATATTCACTTTGTAAGAAGATTTTCCAAAAGTGATTTCACCCCCCTTTGTTTAAGGGTTGTATGGATTGTCAAGATAGGAAACCAGAAAGGGGGATTTTATATCACATTTAGTGCCCGCGCCAGATATGTGTCACTGCTTTTCACTGTCGGCATTTCCCAAGACATATTCTTAGTGGGTTCAGAATCCTAATGACACACTTTCATCCTTATAGT
Source organism: Marmota monax (assembly GCF_021218885.2). Lineage (NCBI taxonomy): Eukaryota > Metazoa > Chordata > Mammalia > Rodentia > Sciuridae > Marmota > Marmota monax. The sequence continues at coordinate 18,283,748 of NW_026692254.1, read as the reverse complement.
AATACTGATGAGAACTGAGGTATAAGCCAGAACCTATTTATTAATGTCTTAATGAAGATAATATAGACAAAATAATTTCAATGTTCAAACAAAATGTTAGCATCTTTATTCCAACTTACTTTATTTAGATAATTTTGTATCAATTTCAGTAATCTGAAGAGTTTCCATTGATTAATTTTGATAGTCTCTTTCTTGCTCATACACTTTAGAAAAAAGAGAGGCCATTTTCTCTTTTTATTATTTTTTTTCATAAGAAGAAGTACTTGGAGCAAACAATGATAGAATATTCACAAAAAAAGGGAAGACATATTGCCATGGCAAAAACTTTTAAATCCCAGTTTGGGAGGTGTTTTGTTGCCTCTTTTTCTTTAACTCCTCATCTACTAAACAAAACAAATCAAAACAGAAACTTAAAATTGAGAATAATACCCGCTATCCAGAAATGCCTCATGGTACTCACTTGAACTTCTTTGAGAGGCTAAGAAAAAAAATGACCTGAATATTTGGGGCTCTGAGAAAAGAGTGTGCCTGAAGTCTTGGTCCTTGTCCAAGGTTTCTCAGTCTCTATAGTACCAACCTTTATGAAAGAAAATTCTTTGTGGTGAGGTTGTCCTGTGCACTGTGTGTAGTTAGCATCATCTAACCACCCCACTCACCCTGTAGAGACAACCACAAATATTCCCCCAAATTGCTAAGTAGCAAATTTGAAAAATACCAAATGCCTCCTGCTAAGAATCACTGCTCTGAGGAACGTTTTCTTTTCCACTCTGCATGACATTATGAGAAATAGAAAGTCCAGTGGTTCATTTTCAGGATTTAGTATTTAGCCTTAATTGGATCCAATTGTAACCATTTTAATTATAGCCCTTCCATTTGCTCACCCCAATTTTAAAATTAGCTAATTGGGTAAATGTACCCCTGAGCTCCTCCAATCAGGGCAAAGGGCAATGATATATTCGTGATAAAAGCAGGCGGACTTCCCACCCAGGTACTCTTGCTAGCCAGGTTCTGGTAATAAGCCCTTCTAGCAGGGGTAAAAATTTGCTTTGCTTATCCGCTTTGGAGCACCTGTTTGATTTCTAGAAGCACCTCAGTAATTTCTCACAGAATTTCCTCATCTCTTCCCCTCTCCATCATCCTTTTCTCCTAATTAATTTTCTATCTTCCTTCTTCTCATTTTTCAGGACCTAGCTGACAAGACCTTAGCCCATTCTGGGAATTCCTCCTTCACTTGGAAAGATTTAAGTGGCCTGCTCTGTTTAACCAGAACAAGTGTGCACTGGTTTTTATGACTTCCCAATCAGAGCCTCCTAGGAGGGCAGCTCTTTCAAAGACCAGAACTGAGACAATGTGTCTTCAGCACCTAGGACAGTACCCAGTACTCTACCCAGGTGTTCATGAATTGGATAGGGAGCCAGGAAAGGTCAAAGACTGAATTAATACCATACTTTGCATCACGCTACATTCTTTTTTGACCTGACCAATGCTTCTCTTTCTCAGTCAATTCAGAGCCCTTTTACCATTGCTTCCAATAACTTACTTTTCAGCAGCATAATGAAGAATGGAATTTGGAAGGTGAATGCCTGCTTTAGTTGGTCTCTGTCTTCCCAAAGATCTCATTTAGGAATTTCAGTGGATAAAAATGTCATCTCTGCCCAGTGCACTTCATTTCAATATGACATATTTCCGTGGTTCCCAGGCCTTAGGGAAAATGCATGCCTTGAGAAGAGAAAGAAGCAAAGGCAGACTCCCTCCCCACCTCCACCCCCACCCTCAGTGCCAAAGTTTCCTGCACTTTTCCCCAGTCAATCTGCTTGGAGAGAAAGCAGACTTGGCAGACTGTGGGGCCTTTCTGTGGATGTGTGCAGGAGAGTCTCATCCACAATGACAAGCTTGCACCTTGGGTCTGGCTCCACTCTTGCTTCATTAAGATTTTTCTATTCTGTTCCTTCTATCATTCTTTTTGAGAAATGGGCCATTTCAAAAGAAGAGAAATGACTCTAATTTTGTGCTTTTACAAAACACACAGGAAAATTTGGATACATATGGATGTGTGGAATTATCATATCGGTAGCATTGACCCAGAAACACTGCAGAGAATGTCTGAGCAGGCTGCAGGGTCCCTCCAAGCCCAGGAGCCTTCTGCTTTCGGTGGCCATGGAAATGTCTCAGCAGGTGATACAGATTTTTTTTTAAAGCAAACTGGAAGGCAATACTTCAGAGTAAATAAGGCATAAGATGGTGAGGAAAAACCTTTTCCTCTTATTTCTGTGTTTTCCTGCTTTCTTGCCTGCTTACCAGAGAGAGAGAGAGAGAGAGAGAGAGAGAGAGAGAGAGAAGGAAAAAAAAAACATGTCAAGTAACAATCCTTGGAAGGCTACAGAAGAAAAGGAAACTGAAAAAGAATGCACTTAGCACTGTCTTGAGTTCACAGGTAGTTTAGCCTTTTTGTGCCTCTATCTCTCTCCATTTGCCAAAACACTTAAAGTAGTGAAATCGAAAGTAAGGAGTGGCTTCTAAATTGCAAGCAACCTGGAATAGCCCTATGTACATTTACCATTAGAAAAAGAACTAAAAACAACAGTCTTGAGATATATCAGTTATTTATGAGTTGATTTATTTTCATTAATGATAATTCATATTTATTTTATATATACTGTGTAAAGTCATGAAACAAAAGGTATTATGCAGCATCTCATTTAATCACCTTGGTCACTTAGGATTATCCTCCATCCAGAGTTAGATTAGCAGAGTGAAATAAAGCAGCAAATACAAGAACCAGGTGGTGGAGTCCAACTTGGTACTTCAATTGCTTTTTTATTTCAACTTTTTATTTTGAGATAGTCACACATGTACATGTAGTTATAAGAAAGAAAACATAGAGATACTGTATTCCGTCTAGCTGGCTTATTAAAATGGACATACCTTATAAAATTAGAGTACCTTAAAACAACCAGGAAATTGGTGTTGATACAATCTGTCAACATTATCCAGATCTTCCATTTATATATACACTTATGTCTATGCTATGAACATTCTCTCTATGTTCTCTCAGTATGTGCCCTTTGGTATTTAGTTTTTTTTCTTTAATTTATCACATGTAGAGATTTGTGCATCTAACACCAGAATCAAGAATATAAAGGATCCCCTTCATAGTCTTACCCACTTCCTCCCATTCTCTCTCTCTCCTAATTCTAAATAACTATGAATCTGTTCTTCATCTCTAAAATTTTGCTATTTCAAGGATGATATATGGGATAATACAACATGTAACCTTTTGAGATCAGCTTTGTTTACTCAGCATAGTGCCTTCAGATTCATCCAATTGTTGCATATTTCTACAGATTGTTCTTTTTTGCTGCTAAGTAGTATTACATGGCATGGTTATACTACAGCTGGTTCAATTTCTTGTCCACTGTAGGAAGTTTGGATTGTTTTCAGTTTGGAGCTAATATGAATCAAGTTACTATGCATGTTTTTGTACAGGTTTTTGTATGAATATATTTTTCTTTCTTCAGCATAAATACCAAGTAGTCCAATAACTGAGGTGCATAGCATTTTTATATTTAATTCTATTGGAAGGTTTCAGTTTGTTTTCCAGACCGTCTTTCCCATTTTACATTTCCAGCAGCAGTCTGCGAGTGATATAATTTTTTAAAATTTTTTTGGGATCTCACCGGGACTTGGTGTTGTCAGTTTTTCATTGTACTCATTCTGTTACATGTGTAGTGTCATCTCCTTGATTTTCATTTATATTTTCCCAATGGCTAATGGTGCTGAACAACTTTCTGTGTAGTTTTACTCTTTTTGTATGTGATCCTTATTTTTTAAGTTTTACACAGTTCCTTTTACAAACTAGAGCTTTTAATGGATATGCATGTGCATGCATTAAGATGTAAGGAAATCTATAATTTGTCCTTTGCTTTATGACATTCATAAGATGAAGATAAAGTTTCAATCAAAGAGATTCATGACAGCCAGTAACTTTTTCTCTGATTTTTTAAAATTATATGAAAGAGGTCGGAAAATCTGACCAAGATTAAAGCAAAACAAAAACTCAAAAAACATAAAATGTGATGGGTAGTAAATTAATATAAAAATAATAGTGAAATTCCTAAAGTATTTAACTTTTTATTTGGTTTTGAAATTGATAAAAGATTGCATTTAATGCCTACCTTTATATAATGATCCAAGGACCAATTTGAGAGTTTGGGTTTATTTTGTGTTTTAGAGTGGAATGAACCCGATTTTCTTACCTATGTCTGGGTAGCCAAAAAGGATAGACTTGTGGTCAATAAATCACAGCAAACAGTGTGTCTCCAAGACTCATGTCCTCATGATCTGGTAAAATCTCCCAGTATCTTTTTTTCATTCAGAGCAATTCTGTATTCTTGGCGTTTCTGGCAATCTTCTAATCACCATCCATACAGGTAGGTCAATAATCTAAGTATGGATAGAGACACAGGCATTCACTACCACTGTGACTTCAAGTTAGTTACTTAATATCTTTGAGTCCATTTTGTTCCACTGTGACTTGCAGATGTCACTAGGGATTCAATGCTGTGATCTGGATTAGATAGTGTTTAATATCACATTCTGTGGGAGGTAATCAGCCCCACCCCAGTGATATTTCCATTCTTCTGTTTCTTGCGCTTCCTTGGCTTTATTTACCATGAGCCCCAATTTTCCATGGACAACAATCAGTATATCTATCCAGTACAACCGCCCCCTACTGAAGTCACCCTGTCACCTGGGATAAGGAGATAAGTCTTCTGTTGCCATAACAGCTGACATGAGCTAACATTCTTTTTCCTCTGAGTGTTCCGGGATTGCTGCACCAAGTCGGAGGATATAGACCATAATTCTGGAAAACTGATCCATCTATTGCAATCCTCATTCTCCCTTCCTTAAAAAATTCAAAGAAGACAAAAATTTTAAACTGGCTATAAATACCTAAATATCTACAGTGGTAAAAATATCACTTCTTCCCCATGTACCACAAAGTAATTGTGGGTAGATCCAATAACCATAAAGCTTTCCTTTTGTTGGCATGGAATTTGGTTCTTATGAATGGTTTGCAATGACCTCAAGCCTTTGCTTTTGAGCTGTGTCAGACATCTTTCAATGCAACTGTGTTTAAACATCCAAATATTGGTATCACATTTCTCATAAGTTCCATGTTCTCCTACTTTAATGTTCCTCAGTGGTCCTTCATATAGCAAGTGTTTGTAGACCTGGCCTGGTAGTCAATATTTTTTGTTTAAATGATACTTAATTCATAATTCCTATTAGAATAAGCTGCTCAGAACTAACCACCATTCACCAGAGGTGGCTGCATAATAACTTACATGATTCTGAACACTGTGCTTTATATAATGCACCCCAGTGTGTCCTTCTACATGAAGCACTCAAACGTGGTATTCTACTTTGAAGTACTCATGGAAGAGCTTTAGCTTGGGCATAATGGTCATGTGGCCATTGATGACATTCTCATCTCTTGAATTGCCTACCTCAAGGTTGACAGGCTAGCAATTCTTTTCTTGCCCACTTCTCCAACAGTGTGTTGGAGCAAAACTCACCAAAGCCCCCTGTGCTTGTACTGGGTGCTGGGTGCAAGAGGTGCAGTATCTGATTCCTGTTGTCAGGAGCTCACAGTCTATAGTGAGTTACACATAAGGGAAGATGGGGTGCATGCCCAGGAACCCAATAATTAGCAGGTGAGGGGGCCAGTGACGGAGTGTGTGACAGATAAAGAGATAGGGCACAACAGACATGTGATTATGACAGAAGATTCAGGGTAGGCTTTTCCCAGGGAGGAGAACAAGGGATTTAGACAATGTGTTTGTCTTGTTTGCTTGATCCTTCATGGGTTGACTCTAGCTTATCTGGAATGGTTTCTTTTCCCCTGCCCTCTCAGCTACATGGGCTTCACAGACTTTGAAAGAAGAGGATGACCCAGACACAGCTAAGTATAGATGCTACTGAAATCCACCACCTCACCCTTGGGTCTATAATTTCTGGTGACATATCTTCTTTTCTGGCTTTTCTTTTGATGAGCACTGGTTACTCATTTATAAGAAGAACTGAAAAATTATTGTTCCCATTGGGAGATCCTCAGGCATCCCAATAGGGGTTTAGAAGATGCCCACGGAATGAGTAACTGAGGTGAATGAATAATGCATGTGGTGACTTATGGGGACAGAGGCAGTCCTATGTGCCCCACTGCTGGTGTCTCGGTCATGTCTAAGGAGCTGCTGTAAAATAACATTGTGGGTCCCCAGCGTTTACAAAACATTACTGAATTTGAATCTGAGTATTATTTAACTAGAATCTGTAAGCTCATGGTATTTATTCCATGAAACAGACAACAAACCAAACTTGCATCAGTGTGTGTCAAGGGATGGTCAGTGCCCCAAACCAATAAAGCAAGTTGGAACGAGAAGGATGTAAGAAGCTCCCAATAGTTCATAATTAGGTTTCACAGAGAGAGACCTGAATGAAATGTCTAGTAATAAGATATAGCAGTTTTAGGAAGACCAATGTAAAGATTGAAAATTTTCTTTTAGTTTTTACCAGATCCTTTTTTAGTATGGTGACAAAAGTTTACAATTTGGGGTTGTATATATTGAAATAGCTAGAAAAGAGGAATTAAATATTCTCATCACAAATAAGTCATGAATATTTGAGGTGATGAATATGCTAATTATCCTGACTTGATCATTACACATTGTATAGGAGTTTCAGAATATGATACCATACCCCAAAAATATGAACAATTATGTGTATACTAAAATTTTTAAATATATAAAGAAAAAGTATACAAAATTTAGAAAATGAGCATTATTTGATTAACATAAATAGGCCATGGGTACTGCAAGATGAAGACAAATGGCCTAGTGCATAGAAAATTCTTTTTTATTTATTTATCTATTTTTTTTTGCTGTTTGTTTTAAAATACTCTGCAAATATGAGTGTTCTTTATCTTTTGTTCATTTTCCCAATTTTCTGTATTGTTATATTCCTTGTGTAATTAAAAAATATACAATTTTTTATTTAATTTTTTTAAAAAAGTAAATATATTATTCAAAGTGAAGTTTCCCATGACAGAGAAATTGAAACCATACAAGTTTAGATTTCAGAGGCTTAATAAGCAAACAGCAGAGCAGAGATGTCATGCTAAGCAGATCTGTCCTTCTGTCTAGTTCTTAAGGAAGACCACACCCTTTAGAACAGCCCAGAATTGAAAACATTCTGTGTAGCTTCTCTGGAAACTCCTAATCTTTACTCCAGTCTTCACAAAAAAAGATCTATAGTGCCTTTTAAAAGGTAATAGAGAATTAAGGAACAATCAGATAACCATCTGAAGCTAACAGAATGTGAGCGTGTGTGTGTGTGTGTGTGTGTGTGTGTGTGTGAGAGAGAGAGAGAGAGAGAGAGAGAGAGAGAGAGAGAGAGAGAGAGAGAAAGAGAGAGGGAAAAGATAGATACAGAGAGAATTTATAATTTCATTGTTTTTAGGTTAAGTGACAGAGAACACATTCCCTTCCATTCTAGGATCTTTCTCTCAAAGCCCATTCAGGAGGTACCTTTGATTTTTTGAGCGAAGGTAAAACAATTCTACTTAAGTGTTCTTCACTTACTGTGGTTTTATAGCTTACCTGGGAGTTGCACAGAGACCATAAGACTCTTGTTTCCAAGCCTTATAGGAATGTGGGAAGGAGAGTCAGAAGCCTTGAAAGAGAGTCTTTTCTCTTGACATTTACTGAGCACCTCTGAGGACTCAAGGGCTGCTTAGTACTCGGATTAAAATCTGTTCTTAGAGAAATTTATCTGAACTAGTTTTAATCTAAACCTTTCACGTCACCCAACCCTGCAGAGAGGTAATGGGCCTTCATTGAGCTTTCTTTAGCCATTGGGCTGCTCTTTGATTATTTAGAAATTTTACAGCTAGTGTAAATTTTATTTTACATTTTGTTTAAATATAGCAAAAAAAAAACCCCACAGATATTGAATTTTTTTCTTTCTTTTGAGCTTTTAGCTTTAAATATGCCTTTTAATTTTTTTCCCCTGTGGGCCAAGATCCTCCAAGTTAATGCACACATTCAGAAATGCTACATGTTAAAAGAACAGCACATCAATGAACCTTAGGGATATTTTTAAAGAATCATTTAGTAGGTGCCTTCTTCCTTTTGGTTCCAAAGAATCAATACTCGGGTGCCCTTATTGCACAGAAGCTGATTTTCCTCAGGATTCAAGTGAAATACATATCTTTGAAGACTTAGAAATATTTAAATATAGAATACTGGCTTTTTGCCTGTTTCCAGTTGTTCATCTTGTACAACATTGTAAAACACATAATGATATTCCACATGGATAAAGACAGGATATGGTTTTTCCATACTTTTAGCAAGTGGCACTTAAAGTTTTGTAGATGGAGCTGGAGCCAGGGTGTCTAGAATACCAAGCTTTCTGACGGTCTAGCTTTTAAGTGCAGCAATTGGTTTTTCATAGCTTGCTTACCCTTGGGACCTATGCACTAACAGCATCATCTGACATTGGTGCTGTGTGTTAGGAATGTCACAGGAAATCTAAATTAAACAGCAAGAGCCCCCATGCCTAAATCTGCTCTTGGGTATCTGCACTGAGATGGGCCGTCCCTAAAGAAAGAGGAAAAACTCTCATGTATAGCCAAAAGTCAATAAAGAATAGGATCTGTCCCAAATTGTAATCACAGAAGGTATTGGCTACATCTGATATCAATTAAGAGTTTTATTAATAAGTTAAGTTTTGAAGCTTAGATTAACATTAGTTTTAATGATGAATTTATCTATCAAAAATTAGTCCATAGTCATTTTACAATTGACTCTAAAATAGGCACCTTCAATAAATTAAAATAGCAAATGTTTTTGGTACCTTAATGGAAAGTTTTTTTTTCTAGTAAAGCTAAGTTTTTGCTTTTGTGATGATATCAAAATTATTTCTTTTTTATTGTTTATAAATTTAGGAAATGAGAGAGTGAACTGAAGATCACTTGGAATAATCATCTCCCCTATGCTGATATCACTATTATGTCACAAATACATAGTATAAACATACAATGCTATGTCATGTTCTCCTTAGAGACTTATAGGAAAATGATTTTTTCATAAATAACTTACTGCCTAAAAGTATAAGGGAGCTTACTTTATATGCAAAGAAACCCTATGAGGAATTTATGTGCAAAATGCAACAATTGTCTGTAATGTGAATTATCTCTTGCCTTACAATCTGCAGACTTGTAATCTCAGACTCCAAGGTCTAACAAGGTGCCCAGCATCATTGTAATGATGTCCAGATGTCTCTCCTTGGGACCCATATGCATGTGACATTCTGAATTGTATATGTTCTTTAGGTAAAATGTGGTCAGAGGCAGCCTTTAGGATCACAAGATCTAAAAGACCAGATCCGCATCCCTTTTTATTACTTTCTATTTTTTTACCCTTTTTATATTCTTACACATACTGCTATAAGACATTGTATTATATAATAACCTGTGAGGTTTTTGACTTTTTTTCTGTCTGCATCCCTTTTCTCTTCCAAATAAATTCATCTTGGGTGGAAAGTCTTGGAATTAGAAACTTAAGTCAGTTTTTGTTTGTGGTTGTAGCTACATTACCTAGGATATAGAACATACTCAATAATTTTTTTTTGAATGAATTAATGGGTGCTTTGCCTGAAGTTAGAACCACCCAAGAAAAAAACAGAAGCCTTGTGATATTAACATACCTTTGTAGGTACTATATTTGGATTTTGAATGCTTCCCAAGGAACGTGTGTTGAAGGCTTGGTCTTCAATGTGGGGACCCAAGCTATTGGGAAGTGGTGAAGACTTTAGTGGAAGGAAGTTAGCTCATTCAGGGGTATGTCCTTGAAAGGATTATGGGAATGCTGGTTTCTTCATTGCTTCCTTTGCTTTCTGGTTGCCATGAGGTGAACATTTTTGTTCCATCATATGCTTCCACCGTGAAGTGCTACCTTTCCACAGACCCAAAAGCAATAAGGCTAGAAAATCAATCCCAAAACCCCTGAAATTGTGTACCAAAATAAACCTTTCTCTTATAACTTCTTTATTGGATGTATTTTGTTACAGCCACAGAAAGACAACTAGCATATCAGACAAAGAGTTTTATTAGCTGCAAACAGGATGCTTCTACCAGGCCCCTCAGCTTCTGACAGAAACCCTGAGAATAAGGCTGGAATTCTGTCTCTGAAGGCTCTTAGCTCTGTGGCCCTGGGTAAGTTGCTTCATATCTCTAAATCTCAATTTCCTTGTCCATTACAACAAGTTTTAATAATGATAACAGTTCTACATGTTTTATAATGAAATGAGCAAATACCTGCAAAATGTTCATCATGGGGTTTGGCACATGGAGTCTCATAAATAATAGTTATTATTAGTATTGTTATTGATTTATTTCATTATTGATATTTTAGGTATTTTGATATGGCCAAATATGCAAACTAGAGCAATTATGGAAGCAAAACTGGAGGTAATTCATTACCACATTTTGCCCACCTCTAGATGTTTAATGATCACTTGTTAAGAGTTCTGCCTTCTATATACGTGGTTTCACATGCTTCATTTGAAAAATAAGTGCTTACATACAAAGATTTCCCATTAAAAATACTTCAATGCTCAGCTACTATTCTTCTGATTAACCAACTCTTTCTTTAAAGACTTGAAGTCATGAAGATTATTTTTTGTGACACTCAAGGATAGGAACAAGTATTGCCAATGGCTTTCCAGAAGGCTGTTAGTTCAGTTTATCATGCAAACTTGCAGATGTTTTTACATGAAAGATATGTTTATAAAATGAAAGTAAGATTGATAGGTAACATCTGCTGTAAAGGACACTTCTGAAAACTGTTGCTAATCCAATTCAATTATTTTGCTATAACTTCCCACAATTGTTAAGAATTTAATGATGAGTATTTAATTCAAAATTAGAGCATAACTGTAAGTTTCTCTTAAACTTTTCTTTCTGAGGCTTAATGTACATAGCCATCCAAATAGTCAATACATTTAAAAAATATATTTTATTGTATTTATCAAAATCTTATACTTGGAATACACCCCAAACACCAGCTATGCTCTCTATGTCCCTTAAAGATCTGTCACTTCTTATTCCTTTTTCTTCCAGACCTACCTACTTCTTGCTTTCCCTGTGTCACTATTCTGCTCTGACATAGTTCTCATTTCCCATCTTAGAGATTTGCAAATAGAGTTAATTTATCTCTTCGACCCACTCAACCCCAGATGCTCATGTGACTCTTTCCTTCATATTCTAGCTTAAATACCAACTTCTTGGATTTTTTTCTGTCACATCATATAAAATAGCAAGATTCAAAATGAATCACTTCCTAATGCATCAGAAATTGTCTCATCATTGTTCATAGTATTATTTGAAATTATGTGTGAATGTGATTACATATAAAGAAGATATTTATTTTACAATGGCTCCACCTGTAATTTTTTGACTTTATAATTTTATGAAAGTGATACTTTAGATTCAATAGAAATCGTACTTTAAATTTTGAATGTGATTCTTTTCCCAGTCTAGCATCTGCAATCCAATCCTCTCTTGTGATGCTGGGCAGCAGCAGCTACCCTCAGCTTCCAGGCAGCTACATGAACATAGGGGAGATAACCAACAGTCTCCAGGGTGCTGTTTCTAAGCTAAAATGTTATGTAGGTTTGGTATATTCAATCTGCAATATTTTTAGTTTGTGATGGGTTTAGTTAGATATAGTCCCATTATAAATTAGGGAGTATCTATAGTAGGGGTAATTATGTTTGTATGTATAATATTTGATTTTAAATTGCTTCTTTATTTTATTTGTCTCACTGACCACAACTTGAGACCCACAAGACCAGAGAGTGAGTCTCTGACTAATTCCCTCATGTGTTACTTGTATTTAGAACCATGTTTGTTGGCCAAGAGGATGATTATGTGGATACCGGGTACAGTGGGGATACGGATACATTTCTTAGAGTATTTTACCTCTTTAGAAGCCTTTGCCTGGTTAAGCCACTGGTGTATGAGAAGATAATTTAACAAGCCAGTATAATGAAGTGATGAAAGCAATAAATACTGGGAGACATGAATATGGAGAAATCACTTTACAGCAATCAAGAGTGGATTGATAGTGGAAGTGGGTTTAAAGCTGGGCCATGATGGATGAGCAGGGTTTATAAAGGGAGCATAGCCGTAATTCAGCTCTTCATCACATAAATCCAAGCATATAAGTCATCTCACTTTAACTGCAACTCAGGCATGTTCCCTGGAACACAAGGGATCAGGGAAGGAAGTGCATGTTGGTTTTGGTGTTTTTGTTTCTGTCCTCACAGACTGTACATGGATTAGAAGGCTCTCCAAGTGGAATGCCGTGTTCTGTGCCCTTACAGCCCTTTCTCATGTGGCTTGACTCTTGCCCTGTAGGTGCCAGATGGACTGTTCCTCCTCCAACTCTTACATTTTCTAAAAAAGTGCCCTGCATACCCTCAAAAAGTGTCCTCTGTACCCTCGCTCAGGCTTTTCATTGGGTCTGAATTTTCTCCCAGCCATTACATCACCTGATTGAGGCCTTCTCATTCTTCACACTGTAATTTAGGAATTATACTCTGAAAGACGCCTCGATTTCCCTCCAGACTAAGTTAAGTCTCTGGAGCTTAGCTTTAAGCTTCCTGTACTGCTCCCACATTGCTCAGAACAATTTCTTATCATTACCCATGAAATGATCATGTTCCCCCTAGACCGTAGAGTACATGAGGGCAGGATTTCTGTTTTCACTACCTCTGTATCCCATGACCAGCACAGGGCCTACCACTTCAGAGTTGCTGAGTAAATATTTCCCCAATGGATGAATGATGAATGTGGAGGAAAAGCAGAGAGTATTCCACCTTAAGTGCAACATTGAAACGCTGAGCTTAACTTGAAATCATGTAAACTGTAGACTGTAGACTCTTTACTTAATAGAAACCAACTTGAAAATGCCAACCCTACCTTATTTACAAGGTGCTTTGTTCACTAAAGCTATTAAAGGGCCCTGCTGATGGGAAGTTATGTATAATTGTAGGTATCAAGCCAGAGACCACTTTCTGTCAGGTTGCCAGACCAAAGATGTAGGCACAATCCTTTAGAGACCTTCACCCAAAAAGATTATTAAAACAATCTGTAAGGGTTAATAGGTGGGTGGAGCTCATTAAAATCTATTATAAATGATTTACTTTAACCACAAACTCAATATGGACCATCCTGGAGAGACCAGTTGAAGTCTGAAGTGCTTCCTTCAATCTGTGTTAGGTTTGTAAGGAGGGTATGCTCTGCATATCTTTGCCAGCCAGTATAGCCAATGTTGAGTGAGCCCCTATATTCCAGGAACTATTCTGGTACTTTATGCATATCCTTGTCAATCTTTTCTGAAAACCCTCAAGGTTTAAGTATCATTGCCATTTACAGTTGAGGAAATTGAGGCTTAGAAAGGGACTATGGCTATAAGGAATGGCCTATTGAAGACTGCCTTTTCTCCTTAAACAATGACAATTGACAAGTGTCTCTCCATTATATATTCATTTTATTCCCTTGAATCTAAGACATCATTCACTGTAGAATGTATCCAGTTCAAATAATGGGCTTTGAAGAGAAAACAGAACACAGAATTACATGCACATATTGTTAAGTAAACAGACCACAGCATCTAGTTATGGCCTGTTGTTTTCTGGGACTCCTGTTTAATTCTAAGTCTTCTTTACATCCTACCTTTAGACTGCCTTCAGGGAGGCCTTAAAATGAGGTGGTTGAATGTACAGTTAAACTGACTGGGTCAAAGGTCATCCCTCTAGCTCACAAGCTGTTTGGGTATCTATAGGTCCTATAGATCCTACAACATATCTGTAGAAAGGGACAATGGTGGGACCTCTCTCATAAGCTTGAGGTAAGTATGAGAAGAGTTGGCACACATAAAGCACTTGGACTGTGCCTGGCTCTTTGTGAATATGTGATAGAACTTAGTTGGTGCCCCAAGGCATCTGGGGAGAAGTGCAGTCACAGATCTTCATTCATCCATTCCTTGCACAGTCCTTGAGGACAATTCATGCCCTGCAGGGTTCTGGGCAGTGATAGTACAGTCCTCAAGGACCATTGGTAATCTGCTGCATTTTAAGATCTGCACTCCTGATGTTGACCCTTTTTTAACAAGATCTTTAAGATTGTTTCCATTGTATTTTAGCATATCAAAAACCATCTGATTTCAATTGAATTTCCTATCTATTTTTAAAGTTATCATTCCTATTTTCCCCTTGAAAACTTGTTGGATTTATTTTAAGGTTGGTTGGGCTCTTCTGATAGAAATAATGCTTTAGGGAACTCTAAGTCCCTTCACCAGCTTCTCTCAACTTGACAAATGGTAGTGGTTCCTAGTGTATTGTCCCAGTTATGACAGACAGTTTTCTGTAGACAAATTGCTTTTTCTTTCAATATTGCATCCAAGTATAATATGCTTGAAGACACATGAAATCTCTACTAGGTATTCCTATTTTAATTAAAATTTGATTTGGTAAGTTGCTGCTGATCTAAATACAGTGGGGTGAAAGGAACTCCCTCTTCCCAGGATGGAGGAGGCAAGAGCTCCCTAGTCTCCTATTGTCCCATTACTAGAGGATGCCTTGTCAAGAAACTCAGGGTATGAGTTCTCAAAACAGAACCAGGTTTACGTGAATGGAGTGATATGACTTCCTCAAACAGATGGGGATCTAATCTCTGTGGTAATAGATATGTGTCATTCTAAATGTATTAGAAAAAGGAAGTGGCAGCCTAATAAAGAACTTCCTCCTTCTCCAGAAAATGCATTCTCTTGACCCCCCATGGCTGACCTGTGAAATCTGAAGCCATTTCTTTAGCATTTGGGGAGAAAATTATGAAGGAATGAAGGAAAAAAGCTTTGAGATGCGGTGGATTGCCAGAACTCAATAGGCTAGAACTCAGATCATCACTGCAAGGTCATTAAGGTTAATGCCTGTGAAGAAAGGGTGGTATAGTAAGACATGGCTCTGAGAACAAGCTGGTGAGGCGGGGATCATAGATTGATTGGAAATGAGCTGGGCAGAAAAAGTGGCTTGGAAATGCTATATTGAGAAGAAGAACCTGAAACACATTGAGCATTTCCCCTGTGTCCCGTGTGCTCTTGGTCCATGAACTGATATGCATTACAGTATTTAATGTTCTCAATTCTCTGCATGGCCCTAAGTATTAGACATTCACTCTGAGTTACAGAGGGGCCTGGTAGCACAATTCCTGCTAGCACCTTTGTCTAACTCCAAAGCAATGTACCCTCATAGGAGGTACCTGGGGAACATCAGGTGAAAGTGGGTGGTTGGTTGAGGAGAAAAGGACCATGATTAGAAGGGAACATAATCACAATGCAAGATACCATTCTCAAGATCACATTTATAAAACTAATACAAAATATTAAAATTCAATTCATTTTTCTTCTCTAAATATTTTCATTTCCAAAGAGGCTAAACACAATTGAGGTAAGGCTTGGTATATTTGCTTATTAATAAATGCTTCCCCAATAAACCTGTAACTTAATGTGTTGCATATATCCATGGGGACATACAAAGATCAGGGTATGATTGAGTCGGATGGGACTCGGTTTGCTTTTACGTTACATACCCTCTGCGTCACATGTTACTTTTATGCTAGATTTCTGAGTCACACCAATCAATAGAATTAGCCCCTCCTTTTCTTCTCTGCCTTCATTTAAACATCAAGGTGAAATTCAAAGGCTTGCAGAGACTACTTGGGTCATTCAAGAGACTACTGGTCTTTTGGGAACTGCCTTTGTCTTTTCATCACTACATTGGTTTTTATTGCCCAGATTTGGGTTGTCTGCTGCCTGTCATCAGTGGCCTCCTGCCCAAGCCCATGTGGGAACTGAGCACGGCACATGCAAACAGTCTTGTAGTCATAAAGTAAGGTGGGGGAATAGAGAGAACAGGTTCTGCTTTTTTTTCTGATCTGTTTAATTGCTGTCTTGTGCAGGAACTCCCAATGATGACCAGGGGTTTTATAAAGCATTGTAGCCCCATTCAACAGCAGACTACTAATTAGTTCATTTACTTGGGTACTAAACTCATCTAAGAAGAGAAGCAAAGCCTAATTAGAGAAATCTCAAAGGATATTAAACTCCCATCCTTTAAAGTTACAATTTTTTTAAACACAAATCCACAAAAGCATACATGCGTGCACACAAGAGCTTGCATATACACACATACCAAATCAAGAATCCACATGAATTGTGTGCCAAGCTTTTGGTGATTGCTGCTAATTAGAAAGAACTTCAGTCACCATCTCAGTATAAAAAAAGACAAAACCAACATAAAACGTGGTCAAACTGAACCAAAACCAGAAATCAACTTCCCTTCAACTTAAACATTTTTAGAAGATATGATGGGAATCAGAAGTTATGCATCTTTAAAACTTTTTAAAAGTTTTATTACATAATTTTCTTCATGCATTATAGATAGTTTTTGTTGTTGAATGGGATGGGTTTTTATGGAGCTCTGTTCTTGTTAAAGAGGATTACTGTTTTCAGAGAAATTTTTCTCTTTTTTAAATTATGGAATCTTTAGATATTTTCCTAGTAGCAGCTACATTCTAGACATCATAGTGGGCACTTTGGAGGTTACCAGAATCAGTCTAGAATCCTACCTTGTCAGCAGTAGCAGCGGCCAGTATTATCATCATTATCATCATCAGCAGCAGCAGCAGCAGCAGCATCTGTATTTCAATTCATTCAACAAAAGATTAATGATTGCTTAAGAGTGCAAACTGTTAAAAAGATACTGTCCTTTTTCAAAAGGGAGTGAGAAACAAATAGAATTAAGTAAATGCAAATATATATATATATATATATATATATATATATATATATATATATATATATAATTCCATTTACTATATGAAAGTGTAAAATATGTAAATATATATAATATAAAAGTATAAAATATGTATATTATATATACATGTTTATAATTCATATAAGTACAAAAATACACCCTTCTAGCCTTCAGAACTAGGAGACATCAACTTTCTGTTTTTTTAATTCATCTGTTTTGTGGCAATTTGTACTGCAGCCTTAGAAAACTAATACAGACATAGTTTAAATTTCTATCATATCTTGTATGTTACATACAATATAACTTTCATTGCACATTATTAAATATGAATTCATTTTGGACAATGGGAGTTCTAAGGAGCAAGATGTTAATAAGTAGTGGTAGAAGAAAATTTTGGAGATTAATGTTATTTTGGTAAACCTGACCATCATAAAGAATTGTTTAAAAGGCTGCTCTAACTCTCTGTATGAAATGGCATATGTTGAATTAGTCAGCTGGTCTCAATGTTAATCAAAGACAGGGTCCAGAGGTCATAGCCATCAGCTACAGAGGAAAGATCCATTCTCTCTCCCCACATCCTGAGAACAAGCTTCCTGGCCCACAGCCAAGGCCAATGTTAAGATATGAATGGTGTATTTTTGCCCAGTGGAAAGGATAATTTCTGATTATAAAAGTAATTCCTGCTCTTTTCAAGGAATTCATAAATAATAAAATATGTATATAAAATATGTATATAAAACTATGTAAAAATTACCTGTGACCCCATCAGTCAGAGATATTAAAATAAAATATGTATATATGTACACATAAGTTAGGTGTGGTGAAGAATAAGTTTATTCCATATACATTATCTAATATATATTTGTTAATTTTGCAATATATGATAGGGATAATTTTCTGCTGTTAAATAGATCTGTTTCATATCATTTTAAAATATGTATGGTATACTAGTGTATGAGACTATAATTAATTTAATCATTTTCTTGTTGAAGGACCTTTAAGTCCACTTGATAAACATACACTTATAAATTTGTCCAGTTACTCTTTTTAGAATCTCCATTTTTATGGAGTTGAAAAAGTTTTATAGACTCTAAAATATGGATATGCTTACATGAGAATGAAATGTTAATTCTGGAAGGTTTGGGCTGTATTTAATCTGAGGGCTTCCTAAACTAGAATGGTTTCATGAGGTCTGCCTCTCTCTAAATGACCTCATTTATGAGAATTGAGCAGTTCAGGGGAAAAGAAGAATGGAAAATATGACCTCTGCCAGTAAAGAATCTTCTAGTTCAACTACAGCATGTGAAATGAGTGTGTGACTTTACAAAAATTTTTTTTAACCACAAAGACATAATGAGTAGTGGGATATGTGTGTGTGTGTGTGTGTGTGTGTGTGTGTTAAAAGTTCCAGTAAGTATAGAAAAGTCAGTGGTTAGGATTAAATGTCGAACTCTGGGGAAAGTGATCAAAGACCTGAAGCAGGTGAAGAAGATCAGCTAAGGGGCAGAGGAATGAAAATTAGAGTGCAATCAGGAGGGGAGGTAGGATGGCTTGAGTATGTACCTTGTTCAGTCTCCTGTCTTTTCTTTTGGGGAGGCTTCTTTCACCTCTTTGGATTGAGTAGATATCTCAGCAATATATTTCAGAATAAATGCACAACATAAATTTACATTTGTCTCTAGAATTTAGCATAGGACCTTAGGAAAATGGAACTATCCTTTCAACATGTGAATAATTCATGAGTCAGTCATTGATAATACCAAAAGCTGAGATTGCTTAAATGGGTCTAGGATAGCTTAGGGGAAGACCTTGAGGAGAGAGAAGTGAAGGAAACCCTTGCATCTTACATGGATACTTTGTGAAACAGGTGATTGCATTGAGGCATTTTGGAGTTAAAGTGTATTCCAATGGCATGAACTATGTGGGCTACACATTTGGAGATCTACCTCTTCCTCCCTTATTTCATACATGACTGGAACTCTTAGCCTCTTTTCTCAGCACAAAATCTACCCTTATCTGTGAGAGCAATCCTATTCTCATGTGAAACTCCAGAAGGGCTGGGAGTCTAGCTCAGGGCATGACCTAGCTTGAAGTCACTTCTAAATTGTTTGTAAATTAGGTCTTTAAAATAAGTCTTGAAATCAGCTAAAGTTAGTACTGCAACTACATTCTTCCTTTTTAAAGTTGTTTTTGCCATTCTAGGTCCTTCAAACTTTGTATGAATTTTAGAATCAACTTCTCAATCTCTGCAAAAAAACATTCCACTGAATTTTCTGTTTACATTGTGTTGAATCCAAGTTCAGTTTAGAGACAAAAATAAAGTATAGCATATCCTTACAGTGGAATATGACTTGGTGATAGAAAGGAATGAAATATTGCTATATTCTACAATGTACATTAATCTTGAAAACTTCTGACAGAAGCCATTCACAAAATAACATGTACTATAGAATTCCATATAGTGTATGAAATGAACAGAATAAGCCAATTTATGTATATAGAGAAAGTAGATTAGTAGTTGTCTATATATAAGGATATGAAAAAAAAAGGAGTGATTCCTAATGAATCAGAGTTTCTTTGGTGAGTGCAAAATATTCTAAAATTAAATTGTGATGATGGTTGTGCAATTCTATAGCTACTAAAAACATCTAGTTATATACTGCAAATGTGTGAATTGCATAGTATATAAATTGTATCTCAATAAAGCATTTTTTTAAAAATGAGCAACTTAAGAAGAATTGATGCCTTAACAGTTTTAGAGTCTTTGGCTCATGAACATAGTATATATTTCACTGTCTTCTTTAATTTCTCAGTGATATAGTATATTTTCAGCGGAGAGGTTTTTTCCAGATTTATCCCAAATAATTCATAGGTCTGAGGATAATATAAATGACACATTTTAAATTTTTTCTTGTTAACAAATAGAAATTTCAATTGATTTTATTTTTGTGATCCTATATCCTGTTACTTTCTAAACTCAACTGCTATGGACTGAATGTGTCTCCCAAAATCCATGTGTTGGAAGCTTAATCTCCAATGCAACAGTGTTGGGAAATAGGACATTTTGCTAAGTGTTTAGGCCATGAGGTATCTGCTCTCACAAGTAGATTAATATCATTGTAAAAAGGTCTGGTGGTAGGACTTTTTCTCTTTTAGCCTTCTATCTTTTGCCATGTGAAATTACAGTTGTCTTCCTCTCTGGAGGTGGTAGCATTCTAGGCACCATCTTGGAAACAGAGAGCAGCCTTCACTGAAGGTGGGCTCCTTGATCATGCGTTTCCCAGCCTCCAGAACTGCAAGAAATCAATTTCTGTTCTTTATAAACTATCCTGTGTCAGCTATTTACATATTATAGCTGTCAGATCAGTCGGGGCAGTCAATGGCCAAAGGAAGCAGATTTAAAAGGGCCGCAGAACAGGCTTTATTGAGATATCTCTCCCGGTCGGAACTCCATCAGACCCACAGAGGGGACAGAGGAAGGGTCTGAGGAGAAACGGCGTGGAAGCTGGACCGGACTGGACTTTTATGGGGCTTACAGCAGGAAGGGAAGGGCTTGGGACAGGAAAAGGTGTCTCTAGGGTCCCTTGCCCCCTTGGAGTTGGTCAGGGGAGTTGGCTGAACTCCGGAATTGGCCAGGGGGTCCTGCTGATTGGCAGGCGTTAGCCAGGAGATCTGGCTGATTGACAGGTGTTTCCTCCGGCATCTGATTGATGTTATTTCCGGCTTGGGCTGCTTTGTTCTAAGTTGCCACTAAGTCGCCACCATGTTGCTACCGACCTAACAATAGCTGCTCAAATAATGAGGACACTTTTAGTTCTAAAGGTTTCTGGTAGATTCCATAGGAAAAGACAATCCTATGGTCTTCAAATGAATTTCTCTATTTGACACATCTTTTCAGTTATGAATGGAACATTCAGGTATGGATGATGTTTTCTCTTGGTTTCTCTGTTTTTTCAACTCTCTCTGACTCATCATAACCTCACTAATAATAGATTTGCATGTAGTGGATGCCAATTGAAGCTGTTCTAAATGATGAATGTTACACAAGATCTTGTAGTCAAAATGAATCACAAGATCAAATAGTTCATGCCACACCGAAGCACTTAACCAATTCTATAATAACACTTAGTTCTGGTCCTTAATGCTCCATATTTTGCTCATGTTATTGTCTACTGATGGATTTTTAACCTTACTTTAATATATAAAGAATTATCATACCTCAGGATTTTCTGCTGAAGATTTTTTTTCTGAAATAATGTAAATATATAATGAATTATCATACCTCAGGATTTTCTGCTGAAGTTTTTGTTTATCTGAGATAATATAAACCATACATAAATTGCACCCAATTGTTTTTAATAAATAGTTAATTTTAAATAAAGATTCAATCTTGTAGTTTATCTTGAAGAAGAATGTATAGCAACATTGGATATATATGTCCATTCTTATAGGTAAGATAAATGCTATTTACAGTTACTTTAATTTAGGTCCCTTACCTGGGCCATATATGTGGGTCTCAAATATTGCCTTGCTCAGATGATCTTGCCTAGACTTAGCAAAAGACATTCATTCATTCATTCATTCATTCCTCTATCAGTCCTCAGTGAGCATAGTGGGTAGCATGACAAACGCTAAGGTAGTTGCTTTCTCTAGGCATAGAAACACAGTTTCCAGAGTGCTCACATTTCAGCAAAAAATAACTGTGATACTGTTGTGCTGTTAAAATTCAGCATGTTTTTCTACAGGAATATACAATGGGTGGGGGAGGTCTTGCTTTGCAGTGTAGGTTAACACTTGATCATGTCTCTAAAGTTTAAAGAATTTCCAGGTAGAGGAAACTTTGTGAATAGTGATGGATAAAACAGCACAAAGGAAGGTACTGTGGAACAAACTGAAAATAGTTTTGGCGATGTGCAATTTACCCATTGAGTTTGGACCTAAGAGATGGGGAGAAGTTAAATCTAAATTTAGCATCTCTAAAACAAAAGTCCCTATTAGCACAACAACAACAACAAAAAAGTTGGCACTAAATAAATCACTGCCAGTGATCACAAATTAATTAATAAAAGTGGACAACCACCGCCCAACCAGAAAAGGGTCCATTTCCACCACTCTTTGTCTATTCTAGAGATTTTGTTCCAACTGGCTGTGTGTATGCAGATGTCAGCTCTACATGTTAATCCGCTTCATTCTTTTTACATGTTTACTTTTGCCTTAGGAAAAAAGCAGTTTTCAAGTGATCTACCAGTGTAAGTTACAGGTGCAGATTTCACTGGAAAGAGTGAGCATTAGTAGTTTTAAACATCTGAACCTGCAAGATATCTGTTGTAACTTGGATCTAGGTTGTCCCAAGGCTCATGTGTTAAAGGCTTGTCCCCAGCTGGTGACACTATTGGGAGGTGGTGGAAAGTTGTGGAGGTGAGTTCTCCTTGGAGGAGGTAGATCTGGCCACTTGCCTCTGAACTGTATATTTTCTTCCTGAACTTTCTTCTTTCTCTCCCTCTTTCTCTCTGTCTCACTCTTTCTGCTGCTGCCTGGATGGCATAGATCAGTAGCCTCTTTTGCCTCAGGCTCCTGTTGCCTGATGTTCTGCCCAACCTTAGGCCCCAAAGTGACTGGGCCAACCATGGACTAAAATCATAAGCCTAAATAAATCTTTCTTTCTCTTAAGTTGATGTATGTCAGTTATACTATCAAAGCCATAGAAAGCTGATGAGCCGAGTCCTCCAGTGGGGAGATCTCTTTATACTGTATTTGTGATTGTTTCATCATCATGAAAGCCATTTCCCACCCCCATTCCATTTCCACTCAAACTTTCTTGGCAGTATCCAGATGAGATACAGTATCAGCTAACCCTCCTGAAGCCAGTAACCTCCTTTGTTAAGTGGAGGTGTTTCCCAGTCTGATGAGGATTTAGGTTGGGATATTTGCACAGTGTTCATGGGAAAGTCTCTAAAATCACATCCAAGATGTGGGGGAGGGACAGACAAAGGAAAGAAAAGGCAGAATAGAAGAATGACAATGTTGCAACAAATGTGAATGTATTATTGTTTACCTCCAAGAAAGCAGGGAAACTGTTCCTATCTTACTTCCTTAATTGCTTGGTTGACCTCATGGGGGAACAATCTGAGTTAAATGCACAGCATATCTTCTGACAATCCTCATCCCTTGCCTCCAGTTTCCTTTCGGCAGAGTACCCATGTGGTTTCTCTGCTTCTGAGCAGAGAGAGAGCCAGAGTCACTTTAATAGCCCTGGAGAAAGTGCTTTAGGAGGTATTTGCAGAGAGCAGGGTGCCAGGCCACAGCCTTGTCTCCTCGACATGCCCCAGATATTGAACCTTCCAGTAACTACAATTACAACCAAAACCACAAAATGTAGATTTACAGATTGTTTTCAGCAACACCCATTCAAATTTACTTATATTTACACTAGAAAAATTAGGGTAAGTGCTATTGTGACCAGAGACACAGACCAGGATCAATAACCAACCAATTCTTGGCTAATAAAGCACTTCTCTAAGGTCTACGGTTGCTCTATTCTGACTTTGAGGTTGGCCTCTAATGTCTTATCCATTGACTTTTCCCGTAAATATGTCTAATCGAGGCCATGTAGGATTCTAAAGAGAAATGATACACTGGGTTTGGTAAGAATTGCTAATTAACCAAGTATGTAAAACCTGTAGCTGTCACAGCTCACAATATTTCTCCCATGGTGAAAATTTGTACATGACAAGAAACTAAAAGAAAAATAACAGTTTCAATTCTAGGCATAAAGTTGTAATTATTTAAAAAATATTTTTTCCTTCTTCTAAATTCTAATGGCTCCAAAATTACCTTTAAGAAAAGGACATTCAAATAAAAGTCTGAAACAGTATTGCCTGAAGTTCTAAAACCTCTAACCAGGAAAATGATGTGTGGGATATTTTCATGTTACACAGAATTCTTTAATCATGCTTAACCTCAGTTTGTAGAAAGTTCCCTTTTTTTACAGCCACAAAAGATTACGCTTCATATTAGAAAGGTCAAGAGAGATTAATTTGGTTCCTTGTACACTTGAATCATTAATTTTGTTCTGGTGACAGAGCAGGGTATTTAATCAAACCTGAAAGAAATAAAATAATGAATGACAAAAGAAGGGAAATAGGCAGAGATCTCATTTCCATCTGTGTTATGCTACTATGCTACTTTTGCAAAGATGTCTGAAGTACCTAATTCTACCTGGTGCTCTTCCTTGATGTTCTCAGACCACACACTCCTAGTCATCTCTATTTCCTGTGCCATGGGCAAATATCTCCCCGACTCAGTTGATTACAGCATGGTACAAGGAGGAGAAGATTGCAATTTCAATTAACACAGGGGCCACTTAGTGTAGTTTTGTTCTAAGTTGACATATTTGCCCCTGTTCCCATCCATCAGTTTCCAACCTGAGAAACTACACTCAAACTCAGGCCTCAGATAACAAGGAGATGATAAAAGTAAAAGAAAAACTTTTGTTGTAGACATAAAGTTATAATTTATGGGCCCTCAGATCATAAGAAGAATCCCATGACTCTCTTGGGGGTAAGGCTATCACTAGTTTTTTTGGAAAATGTATGCAAAAATGCATGCCTTGCAGACAAATGCCCCAGTTCGTTCCAATACTCAGAGACTTTTTCCTCACTGTGAAAAAAAGTCCACAATAATGGTATTCTATGTGAAAATAAAGATGAGTTGGGTTGTTTAGGCCAGACGCTTAGTGTAGGATTAATGAACACTTAGGATGGATTAATGAAGGTACTCCTGTGTTTGAATCACAATGTAGTGGCCAAAGTTGAGACTCCAGAGTCTCCGTGTGCCTTGTCTTGGTTAGACCAATCTGAAATCATTGAAATATTACATTAGAAATATGATATAACATTTTAATACAACTTAACAAAACAGACCAGAAAAACACATTTACAGCCAATTACTCATTGGAACTTCAGGGGAAACCTGTGAGAAAAGAATTATTTTTATTTCAATATTAGAGATGAGCATATTACAAAGTTTCATTCTCAAGGAGTGAACAGTCAAAATGAGGAAACTTTGAATTAGACTAGTTTATGACAAAGCTATTCTGTAGGTAGACAGGTGCTAGGAGTGCAGCCTGTCCTAGCTTCAAAGATAAGGTGCACATTGACGGGATATAAATCACTTAGAAAGATGGAAGTTCTTTCTTTAGGAGGTATCATAACTGAGTGCCCAGACATTTGATCTTAAAAATGAACAACATCTCTCCATTAAAGCACCATCAAAAAGTAAAAGGGATAAATTCAGAAAATAGAAGAAAATACTTGCCACTCATGTAAAAGCTAGAATAAAGAATATATATAAACACTTAAAAATGAAAATGCAAGATAAATATATTTATCAAATATAAAAAAATTACAAATGAAAGTATAAGATAATATATGTAATTAAATAGACAAAAGATAAGTAGAAATGTTAGATAAGAAGAAAAGCATATTACTATTATGTGAAACATTTGCCTTGGCTTTATTAGTAATCATGTAAATGTTAGTGAAGGCCACAAAGAGATAATCACTTTATACTACTACTTTGGCAGAAATCAAGGAGTCTAAATTTTTTTTGCTGGTTGAAGTTCATTAGTACAACTAGTTTGATAAACAGTATAAAATTATCTTGAATTTCAAGCATAAGTGCCCCAGGAGATATGACATGAATCTGATTGGAAGCCCTGCTTATAATAACAAAAGAATCAAAATCACACAAATATTTGTCAACAGAAAATGAATAAATAAATCACAGTATAGAAAACAAAATTTAATATCTTCCATATAATAAAGATATACTGTAGCCACAAGCAACAAAAAAGATGAAATCTAGAAATGTGTTACCAGAAATATCATAATGAGCAAGGATAGCAATACCAAGAAGACTACTCACAGTTTTATACAGTTATTGTTGGTATAAAATACAAAGACAATGAATCAATACATTTTTTTCAATCATAATGCATATTTGATAAATATTCTAAATGAGGCAAGGGAAAAATAAACACAAAATTCAGGATAAAATGGATATTTTTGAAAAGAGATTGGGTGATGGGGTTAGGGAGGGCACACAGACACAAGTTATTGATAATAAAACTTAAGTGATAACCAGTTTAGAATCTCATTCATTAACTGGAAAGTTAGACTGAATAGCCACTAAATTATTTTGTAAAATAATCCAAAATGGGGCAGGGGTTGTGGCTCAGTGGTACATCACTTGCTTAGCATGTATGAGGCACTGGGTTCAATTCTCAGCACCACATATAAATAAATAAATAAAATAAAGATTCATCAATCTCTAAAAATATATATAAAAAAGGTCAAAATGGTGTTTGCAAAAATAATGAATCATACTTCAGTTGTGATTATGTTATTTATATCATTAATAGTATTACTGAGCTTCACGAACACAATCATATATGGTTCTATTTTAGCCAAAATAGTTTAATAAATAAACAAACATGATCAAAAAAAAGACTTTTGGATTGGAATAAAACTATGGCCTACAAGAGATACATCAAAGAAAATGGCATTAAAATATTCAAATAGGCAATCTAAAACAAAATAAAGCATGAATTATAATACTACTTGAAATCATAGTAGATATGCATTAGTAATAAAAATTTAAAATACAAAAATAACTAATAACAATAAAATATTATGCCCCAAATAACAGAACATCTAAATATAAAGAGCAAGATCTTATGTAAATGCTCAGAGAAAAAGCAATCTAATCAATAACAATAACAGAAACATAAACACCTTTACTGAAATTAATTCTTTGTGATTGTGGTACTCTTTGAGACAGATATGATTAGTCATTTCAAAACTCCAAGGAGGAGTGACTTATTCATTTTTTCACTTTTGGAAAGTCATTCAAACCTGTTTTGAACCAAGCCACATGGCTCTACTGTCTGTTCTTTTAATGCATATAATTGGTTGTATTTAAATTATATATAATTATCTACATATTTAATTCTCTTCATTATGGAAAAAATTAAAACATACAAACATTTTCTCTTCCAACATTACTAAATTGTTTTTTTTTTTTTAAAAAAAAGCTCAATTTCTGGATCCTGGCTGCTTCAAGTGTAGCCTCATTGCCAGTATCATGGTCTTCCTCGAAAACTCATGGGTAAGTAGCATCCTCTGTTGTAACAAAGCCAAAATCTGCATTTTTCTAAGATCCTCAGAAGATTTATATACATATTGAACTCTGGAAAGTATGGAATAAAATATAAGAAAATAGGAAGGTATACCCTTTCATCACAATCAATAATGCTGGAAAACAATCTTTTAACAAGAAATCACTTACAAAACCTAAAAAATATTGTTTTCAAAAAATTGCTCAAGGAAAACAGAAATGAATTCACTCAATACCAGATTTTTTTCATAAGCAAACAATTTGAGAAGGATATGTAGTCAATCTTATCAAATGTAGTCAAAATTTGGTTTCATGGTAAATTCTTAGTCTAGGTTACTAAAATTATATAATGAAACTATAATTTAAATAGTTATTAAAATATGCAGCAAGAATATAAGAAATAGAACATAATAAATATTAAATCAGTGATAATGAGTTAAAAATATGAAGAAATAACATATCATAGTCCACAAGCTAGCTCTTAGAGAAAATAATAAGAGAGATGAATTCCTGGGAAGTTCCACAAAACAGTATAAAAAAACCAAAATACCCAACCAGAAAGAGAAAACAGAGAGAACTGAACTGAAAAGGAGTGAACATGAGTAAGAGCTGACCTATTCCTTCTGGTTCTTGCTTCTTTCCTCTTTTCTTCTTCTTGATGAGATTATATGGTAATGAAGCTAAGGGCACCTCGTTGTTCAGATATTCATTGGATTGCTGGGAGGTATTTATGAATTATTAAAGACTTGGTTCTGGCTAATCCCCTTGGTGTAAAGAACTGGGCCAGGTAAAATGAAACAGTAGAAAAAGCAGAAAGGATGCAAACCTGCCTTCAAGGAACTGGCAAGCCCCAGGACTCGCCTGGCAAGAGTATTCCCTGTGTAACCTTGCCTCTGGAAGGCTGATTTTGCCTGTAGAAGAATAAGGTCAAGACCACAGAGGATCCTGATGGCAAATAACCTTGTTTAACAAGGGACTTCCTGGAGAGTGAGAGCCCTCTTTTCCTGCTTCTACACTGGAGTCTTAGTTATGTCATCCACACAGGCCTTGGGAATCAGAATGCTCCATTGAGTATCAAAAGATACTTTACAGGGCTGGGAATGCAGCTAGTGGTAGAGTGCTTGCCTGGCATGAAGGAGGGCCTGAGTTCACTCTCCAGCAATGCAAGAAAAAATGTGATTAATTAATTAACGATTTTATAAAGACAATGTTTACCAAAAGAATAAAAGTAATTAGAAAAAAGAAATTTATAATAAATACATGCAAGTATGTAAAGAAAGGCTGTTGTTGTAAAGAAAAACACTAATTTAACTGTAATTATCTTCCAATTTAGCAGTGACTCTATTATTCTTCTTTATTTTCCAAGTATTTGTTGTAAATATGTATGGAGTTTATACCTGGGAAAATTATATTAACCTAACTTAATATTCTTCTATTTTCCATTTGCATAAAATGTGTATTTCTCTTCAGCTTCTCCTCAGCTTTCTGTTCTCTCATTTTCTTCATGCATTCATCTGTTGAAGGACACCTAGGTTGGTTGCACAGCTTAGCTATTGTGAATTGAGCTGCTGTCAACACTGATGTAGCCATGTCACTATTCTATGCTGATTTTAAGTCCTTTGGGTATAGCCGACGAGTGGGATAACTGGGTGAAAAGGTGGTTCATTCCAAGTTTTCTGAGGAATCTCCATACTGCTGTCCAGAGAGGTTGTACCAATTTCCAGTATTATTAGCAATGTATGAGTGTACCTTTTCCCCATATCCTTGCAACATTCATTGTTGTATTCTTGATAACTTCTGCACTAGTTTTAAAGACACACACACACACACACACACACACAAGGTATAAAGAGCTTTTCCAACATTTTCTAGGGCTCAAATTTACTCAGAGGCAGAGGTTTAAGCTTATAGCTGACCTCAAA
Source organism: Marmota monax (assembly GCF_021218885.2). Classification (NCBI taxonomy): domain Eukaryota; kingdom Metazoa; phylum Chordata; class Mammalia; order Rodentia; family Sciuridae; genus Marmota; species Marmota monax. The sequence continues at coordinate 18,254,712 of NW_026692254.1, read as the reverse complement.
CCTAGGGTGATTTTTTTCCTAGAATGTTGCTGCCCTTGATTCTGCATCCCCCATTTCATCTCCTGAATAAAAGATTGTCATGTTCACAACCTCATTATGTTAGAGAAGTGGAGTGGGTTGCAAGCAAACCAAAGAACATGCCTAGAGACAGCATGGGAGACATATGGTTTATTCTGCACCGCTTACAAGAAATAAGAGACTGCTCCAAGAAGAGTTTAATGGCAATAGACTAAAGAGATAGCACCTCCATCCCTCAAGGTGCTTTTCCAAGCAGTAGCACTTCTTTCTCACAGTGTGTTTATATCAGAGGCTGGCTAAATGAGTGGCAAGAATTCTTTCCACAGTCCTTCAGTTCTGCACCAGTCTCCATTCAGAGAGGGGTTTTATATGTTAAGTTGCAAAAGCACTTATGCAGACTTTATTTGCATTAGCTTGCTCAGTTTGCTTATATGACCAACACCCAAGGAGCAACATCCAAGAAAATAGCTTTAACAGATGACACTAAATTTTTTAATTGTATGCCTTTATCCCAGACTTGCTTTCATTATTTCCTTACCTTGGCTAGATTTTTGGTAACATAAAAGGGACATTCAGAGACTTTGTGTTTTAGTGTCTACCTTTTCTTTAAGAATGATATAAAGCGAAACAACAACAAAAAATAGAGTTGATTCTCTTCTGAAGAGCAGGATGTCTCAATGGGGCAGACATAGTTTAAGATAAAAACTACTTGTTCATAGCTCTGGTTCATAGCCTTTACCTTCCCTGCCTACTTCTCTGCACTCATGAGGAAAGTGAACACCACAGCTTAAACTCACTTTGCAAAGGACAAAAATGTCTTCCACTGTAATCAGCCACCAACCCAGCTTCATGCAATATAGACAAAGGAGCCAAGCTCACACCTGTGGCCTGCAGTTGTAGGGATTTAAATTATACTTTAAAAAACTTTCAGAAGAAAAGTTTTGATCATTTGGGTATCTTGTTAAAGCCTAGTTTTAAGATGTAGTATGTCTTATCATTGCTCTGATTCACTGATACATTTGATCAAATAAAGAAATACGAAACGCAGTTCTGTCCTCATAGGAAGAGGCAGAGTCTAAGCATTCCTGTATATTCCAGCTGTGCACCAGGGGCAAGTTCAGTTTTGTCTTAAGGGAAAACTGTTCTACTCCTAGTTATTTAAATCTTAGAGCTATGATATGCAAAAGGTCTGAGGGAAATGGCTCATATGGTAGAAATACAAAGCAGGCAGCAGCACTTGGTTTATAGGGCAAAGGCATTTTAATCACTTCATAGAAGCAAGGGAAGGTTTTGTCTACTCATAATGGAAAAGTTCTGGGAATAGAATGAGGAGGATGAGCACACATCTCAGTTCTTTGTGAACCCCTTGTTTATCTGGTTCAGAATGAGTTTCTACCTTCTGTTATAGTATCCAAGTAGTTTCACACTTGTTCCTATCTTTCTTGTAAGTATCTATATTTAAAGCATTTGAGGGTTCACAGCCAAGTAGAGAGGAAGATCCCTGCTCCCACACTTAGACCCTGTTGTCAACATTTTCCAGAGTGGTACATTTGCTATAATTCACAAATCCACAGTGACAACCACAATCACTCAAAGTCAAGTGTACATTAGGGCTCTCTCTCTTTTGGTCCTCTATATTGTTTCGATTTGGACAAATTTAGAATGACATGTATCGACCATTATAGAATCATATAAAGTATTTGTAAGGCTTAAATCTTCTCTGTATTCAATTTACCCCTCATCTGGAAACTCCTGAACTGTTTACTGTCTAAGTAGTTTTAATTTTATGAGTATGTTATATATTTCTAATCATACAATATTTTCAGACTCGTTTCTTTCACTTTGTGTTTAACGTTCTTCTTTCTCATGGTTTGATGCCTTATTTCTTATAGTGCGTGGTAATAATCCATTGTTTAGATATACTAATTTGTTTATCCATCCACCTCCCAAAGAACATACAAATTGGTTGTTATTATGGGTTGGATCTGAAATGTCCCTTAAAAAAACTCATGTGTTGAAATTATGATCCTCAGTGTAGCAGGGTTCATTCAGAGGGGTGTTTTTAGGCGAAGATTGGATGGTAAGAGCTCAGATACATCAATGGATTAATCCATAGCCAATGGATAACTGAATGGACTACTGGGAGGTGGGACCTATTTGGAGGAAGTAGGTCACTAGGAACATGCCCTGCAAGAGTTCATCTTTCCCCTGACCTCTCTGTCTCTGCTTGCCAGTTGCCATGAACTGAGCAGTGCCCCCGCCCCCACACCCTCCTGCCATGATGTTCTACCTCATCTCAGAACCAGAGCAAAGGAGTTGGCTAACCACTACTGAACCCCTGAAACCAAGAGCCACAATAAACATTTTTTTTCTAAGTTGTCTTGTCAGCTATTTTTGTTGGATTCAAATTAGTATTTTGTTGAGGATTTTTGTATTCATAAAACATTTTGGGGGTAGTTTTCTTTTTATTATTTTGTCTTTGGTCTTGGTATGAGACTAATTCGAGATTCACAGAATGAGTTTGGAAACATTCCCTCTGCTTCTGTCCTCTGAATGACATTGTAGAGGATTGGTACAAATTATTTCTTAAATATTTGTAAAAATTCACTAGTGGAATAATTTAGGCCTGGTACTTTCTGTTTTGTAAGATTATAATTTATTAATTCAGTTTCTTTAATAGATGGATACCTACTCAAATATCTATTTTTTTCCTATGTGAGTCTTGGCCAATTATTTTTCCAAGGAATTAGTCCATTTCAGTTCATTTCAACTAGGTTATTACATTTGTGATAGAATTTCAAAGATACAGAATTGTTCATAGTACTCTTTTATTATCCTTTTCAGGTCTATGGGATCTGTGGTGTGATGTCCTCTATTTCACTTCTAGTATTAGCAGTTTTTATCCACTCTCTCTTTCCTTAGCCTTGTTAGGAGCTTATTGATTTTATTGACCCTTTCAAAGAACCAGCTTTTACTTTCATTTATATTCCCAAATAATTTCTTCCTTTCAGTTTTAGTGATTTCTGTTCTTATTATTTCTTTTCTTCTACTTTTTTGCATTTAATTTTCTAGTGATAAACTTATTTTATTAATTTTTTTGGCCCCTGTGTTATATAGAATCCCATACATGGGATTTAACAGTTCTTTCACTGTTATTGATTTCTAGTTTAATTTCATTATAATCTAAGAACATCAACTGTATAATTTCTATTTTTAAAAATTTGTTATGGTCTATTTTATGGCCCAGAGTGATGAATATCTCATGTGAAGTTGGAAGGAATGTGTATTTTGCTTCTGTTGGATGGAGTAGTTTATAGATGTGGATTGTAGCCAGTTGACTAACCATATTGTTGAGAGGAACTGGGTTCTTGTTGATTTTCTGCCTGGAGGATCTGTCCACTTCTGAGAGAGAAAGTGGTATAGAAATCTGCAATTGTGACAATAGATTCAGCTATCATTCCTTTCAGGACTATTAATTATTGTCTCTCAGAATTGTATGCCCTCCTGTTTTAATTGCATGCATGTTAAGGATTATTACTATCTTCTTGGAAAAATGATCACTTTATCATTATGTAATGTCTTTTGCTAGCATTAATAACTTTGCTTACTTTGAAGTCTGCTCTGTCTGAAACTGATGTAAGTATTTTGCTTTCTTTTGATTCATGGTAGCATGGTGTATTTTTCTTAATATATTTATTTTTAACATACATATGTCTTTATCTAAAATGTATTTTTTTGACAATTGAATCATATTGTCAAAAAAGATGTCAGAGCTTTTTAGATCCCTCTGGAGTTTCTAACTCTCAGAGGTGTCCACACTAGAGCCTCCAGAAATTCACCAGTGACGGTTCATTTTCCAATTATTTATTCTTATGGGAGTTTCCATTTGTATCTGTCCTAGTCAGCCACAATTCTCCATGTTTGCCTTTATCTTTGTACAGTCTTGGGGATAGCAACTTGGTCTGTGTCTTCCCCTTTCCTATGAATTCAAGAAGAGTGGATGACTTTTCAGGCCATTCAACTTATTATTTGCTATTTTTAGGGTGGAATGGCAATATCTAGGCTCCTGACATGAGAAAATCAAAACTGAAAATCACATGTTTGGGTTTTTTCACTTTTTACTTGGTATAAATTTACAACTATTCTTTTATTGTATTACTAATATTGCCTCTTTTTCGGGGGCAATAAACACCAATGAAATAAAAATAAGAATCATATATAGAATTTAAAAATCAGGATCTAGTTCTCAATTTCTGTTTGAAGCTTGATGATGAATTAAAGAATGATAAATTTGACAAAATGTCAATACTTGTCATCTACCCGAGGGGCCAAGAGGATATGACTGACCCCAAAGAAACCAGAAGACACAAATTTACTGGAAAAGCATCAACATCCAATCTCAACAGTGCTCATTACATTAAGCCTGTGCCTAAGGATTGAAATTTAATATCTACAGCTGTAGAAGATAAGTTTAGAACAGAGAGTTCTCTGCACATGATTTTCATTTGAATCGAAGAACTGCACTTAATGAAATTTGTTCATTGTTCTATTCTAGCTGTGTTACCAACATTCTTATGAACATACAAAAAAACTGAAGAGAGCCACTGTCATGGTGACTACATGAGCAAAAGAAGGATACTAAAAAAAAAAAAGAAAAAAGAAATAACACCAGTTTTTTACAAAATCCTTCTGATGTTTTAAGTAAAAATCAGTTCATTTTAAGGGTAGTTTAATCTTTTACCCAATATATAGAGTCAAAGTTTTCTATTTAAACTTTTTTTATTTGCTATTTTTAGGCATACATGACAGTACAGTGTATTTTGATATATTATATATACATGGAGTATGACTCATTCTAGTTAGGATCCCATTCTTGTGGTTGTACATAATGAGGAACTTCACTGGTTGTGTATTCATATATGCACATAGGAAAGCTATATCTGATTCATTCTACTATCTTTCCTGTTCCCATCCCCCTCCTTTTCCTTCATTCCCCTTTGTCTAATGCAATGAACCTCTATTCTCCTTCCTCCTGCTCTCTGTGTTAGCATCTACTTATCAGAGAGAATACTTAGCCTTTGGTTTTGGGGATTGGCTTATTTCACTTAGTATGATAGTCTCCAGTTTTATCCATTCACTGGCAAATGTCATCATTTCATTCTTCTTTAAGGCTGAGTAATATTCCATTGTGTATATATACCACATTTTCTTTATCCATTTATCTGTTGAAGGACACCTAGGTTGGGTCCATAGCTTAGCTCTTGTGAATTAGGCTGCTATAAACATTGATGAGCTGTGTCACTCACTATAGTATGCTGACTTTAAGTCCTTTATGTATATACCAAGTAGTGGGATAACTGGGGAAAATGGTGGTTCCATTCCAAGTTTTCTGAGTAATCTCCATACTGCTTTCCAGAGTGGTTGTACCAATTTACATTCTTACCAACAATGCGTGTGTGAACCTTTTTCCTCACATTCTTACCAACATTTATTGTTACTTGTATTTTGTTAATTCTAATTTTGACTGAATTGAGCTGGAATCTCAGTATAGTTTTAATTTACATTTCTCTAATTGCTAGAGATATACAATATTTTTTCATACATTTGATGCATTTGATGTCCATTTGCTGTTTTTCTTCTGCAAAGTGCCTATTCAGTTATTTTGCCCATTTATAGATTGGGTTATTTGTTTTGAAGTATATTCTGTTAAAGACAAAACATCTGACAATGTGAATGGTCTAGTGGATTCAGTCCAAATGCTCAAACAGGAGCTTTATTTATGTTTGTTTTTGTAATAATCTAACACAAATATTGGGTAACACTATATTGTGGTAAAAATGTGTTACTAATATGGCACAAAAATATAGTTACTGAATTGACATTGGTGTATACATAGTTTATAAATTATACAAACATGTTATTATAATATACCAAAAAAGAGAAGCACTTATTGTCAGAATTGATTAAATTTTTATATATAAACAAAGTAATGTAACTCTAATCTGTGTGTGTGTGTGTGTGTGTGTGTGAGACAGAGAGAGAGAGAGAGAGAGAGAGAGAGAGAGAGAGAGAGAGAGAGAGAGCGCTGATGTTGAATTAAAAGTAAAAGACAAAAACTTTGGCCTGGCAATATATGTGCTTTCTTCCTCTGCTGCCCACATCACTTGGAATTTAAAATGTTTGGGTTTTAGAGAAATTTATTTATAAAAGAATGTATGTCTGACAGAGCTAGCAACATTTTTGGAAAAGCATGGTTGTGTTTTGTTCATTAATCAACACTGAAAGCTTTATTGATAATAAAGCTAACAAACAGAAACCCATGGACATTTATTCTGCAAAATCCCAGGCAAGATTGAACTAAATAAACAATTAGAACTGAAATAGTATACAGGATTTAATTTTGAAACATTGAGACTATGCTTTGGAATAGCTTGATTTGGGGGGAAATTTTTCATTATAATTTTCATTTATTCCATTGAATACATTTCTGATTTTTACTAGAATGGAATGAAATTGAAAAGGCCAATGATTTTGTAGTAGCTAAATTTGGTGATGTATTCAAAAAAATATAAATGGAGATAATTTATTTGACAAGTTTTGATTTTGAAAATTGCTTGATCTAAAACTAAGAATAAAAGAAAAACACAGTGTCTATAAAACTATTTTAGCATAAGGATATTTATATATTGTTATACAAAACTAATTAAAAGTGAAATTATTCTCTATTTAACATATAGATTCTCAATCTGTAACAAAAAGTATTTCCTTAATTAAAAATTGTATGTTCTACATAGTGGCAAAAATGGAGTATGTCAATGAATAAAATCATTAACAGAAGGTTCAACTTTGTGAGAAAACAGGTAACTGTATGAAAAAACTAAAAATAATTAAATCATATTTAAAATATGCTTTCTTCAAAAAATAATACCGATAATATGGTATGGGAGACAATAAAAGAGCAGATTAACAAATCTGTGCCCCAAGTATAATTGTTTTGTTTGCTATTTTAATTATTTAAATAATTAATAAAAAGCTTTAAAAACATATGTAGCTAAATATTATTTCCATTTTTCAGACAGAATTTTATTTCTCAAAACAATTTTTGATATAGAACTATTTTAAAAATTCATCAGAATGGTAAATCCAATCTATTGCAATTAATAAATGCTAATATATGTATATACATATCTATGTGTGTATATATGTATATACATATATGTGTGTATATATGTGTATGTGTGTGTGTGTGTGTGTGTGTGTATATATATATATATATATATATATATATATATATATATATATACTTTTGATTTCTTTACATTTCCTTTTCACCCTCACAACTCTCTTTGATAAAAATGAGGTAAAATATATGATCACACCATGTATGAGAAATCCACTGATGTTCTGCACTGAGGAGCTCATATCCTGGTTTGGGAGTGTTGGGCAACAATTCTGAAGCAATGAGAATAAACATTGTGAAGGGACAGTGAGAAGAGAGCCTGGATGATTACTTCTGAAGAGAATGCCTCAGATAGTATGACCTAGGTTCACATGACTGTGAGGTCACTTCTGTCTAGAGTCGATTTCCAATGTTTTACACAAAGGTTTACCTTAAGTTAGGTCAAGGAAGTTGACCTGTGTTGGGAGAGACCCTGGAGAATGTCATGGGTAAAGAGTACAAATGACGGTCAAGACACAGTGAGTGAGAACACACAGATAAGGAATCATCCTGATACATTCTGAAGAAAAACTCCAGCAGATTGTCAAGGCAAGTTTAGAAAACCTGATTCAGTTTTTTGCCATTTAGCAAAGAGACACTGAGAGAGAGTTAGCATGATAGAATTGGTAGATTTAGGATACTGTAAACAATATACTAAATTAATCTCCAAATTAATTACTAAGAAGTTTTAGATTTTCTCTAACAAAAGATATGATTTCACCTCCCCAGAACATTTTAGATGCTCAGTAGGAAATTTCAAGAGGGAGTAGGAAGAAAGAAAGCCTTTTCACTTTTATTGAGGTGTACACTCACTGATAACTCATTGGCAAACAAACTGACTTATCCAGGTTTTTGAATGTCAATTTAAGACTTTTTGATTTATTGGGACATAGATATGCTACTCTGCACCCTGTATATGAAAATTACTAATTTTAAAGCATAAGTCCACTTCTTTACAGATATATTTTATGTTTAGGTGTTTGTTCATTTGATCTGGTAAATCCTACTTGGGAAAATAATGTGGACCGGTGGAAAGAGCTAAGGACACAGAAAACATTTGTAATCTCTGGCAAGTTCTCAGTCTTCATTTGTCAGGTGGGGACTAATTAAACTCCCTCTTTCACATACCGGGGTTTTGTTAAAAGCTATCACCTACTGGACACTAAACACATCTGGGCTCAAAGACAAGGGAGAATGGAGGGTGGGGCAAATAGACCATTTCAGCAATGTGATAACTGACAGAAATTGGTTTAGGAACTGGAAAAGGTAAAAAACAAACAAACAAACAAACAAAAACACTATTCAAAACAAAAAGAAGAAAAGAAAAAATATCTCCATAGTTGAATTGAATTTTATTAGAAAAATAAGAAAGGAAGTGTTTCCCATAAGATGAGAAAGCACATATAAAACATGGAGATGCACAGATATAGACTCTTATGCTCTAAAAATAATATAGGAAAAACAAGATATTCTTTATTGTGGCATTTAGTTAGATAGAGGAATGTCTTGATATACAACAGCTTCCTATTTATAGGGAGTAACATGTAGGAGTATAGTTTCTCTCAACACAATGTTATGGCAAAGCCTCTGCCCATCTCATCTGGATTTCACTGGAAAGATACAGCGTCAATGAAAAATGGATGTGAGTTAAACATTGCTGTATTCCTTAACTGTGCAAGAATTATATAGAATGCAACTGATTGTCTTGCAAAGTCATTGACCCTCCTGCACACAATGATTTTAAAACACAGTAAGTGTCTATTGGTACAGAATTGCTCAGTCTTACTTAGAGTAGATGATAAAATAAGTGGCTTCCTGATATCCTTACCAATGGAATGTGCCCAGGTAAAATGGAAAATATTGAAGATGAAGATTTTGAGAAGTTCATGCTCTCACAATCTTTTAATCAAACACTCTTTACCAGTCTTCCCTATGTGTTCTTTAGTATAACATATATTTGTTATATCTGGAACAAATAAAATTATTCCTTAACTCTGCTTATTGTCAAGGGCCTCTCCCTGTCTAGTCCAAACCCCTCTCTGTACCTGAAGGCTTTGCTCCAGTCAAATTAGTTTAACATTTACCTTTCCTTTCACATTTCTGCCTTTGTACCAATCTCTCCAATCCAGGTGGATTTTCATGTTCTTTTTTACTTAAGCCTCTTTAAGACCCTAGTCAAGTCATATATATATATATATATATATATATATATATATATATATATATATATATATATATATATATATTATATGAGTTAAACAAATACAACCCCTCTGAGCCACTTTTAGTAACACATTGTACTATGTCAAGTTAAATATTTATTTTGCACGCAGCCAGTCCTTAGAATATATATTACCAGCAATAGGTTCTTGTTCATTTTGATTGATTTGCCTTCCCTTGGCCCTGGAGTATAACCAAGATTGTGTAATTCACTGCTTAGGGAGTATAGCAACATCTTTGAATTTTTAGTATTTGTTCACTTAGTACTTTTAAATCCTGAATTATTTACATGCAAGAGGATTATCCTGCATAAATATTACATACAGCATTGGTAATAGGGTCTGAGTTTTGCTCTCATTCATTCCTTCTGGAAGGAGGTGGACACAAGACTTAGACCTTAGAGAGCCACTGTGGTTTTTTAAAAGGTCATGTTTTGCCAGCCATAATTTATTCTGTGTGTCTTTCAGGAGTAGACAGAAGTTATTCAGTTGACAGAACTCGATTATTTTTTTCCCATATAAGATTTCGCAGATCTTCATAAGGAGGGATAATTGCCAAACTACGAAGACCTGGAAGAATAGAAAAGTCAATATGATGAATTGGAAAAGAAAAAGTAACAAATCTGAGAAGCTAAAACATCTTACAGAATAATAATAACCAAACAGTAGAAAAACACCCCTAATTCTCAATTGGAATGCGTAAAGGATTAGAAAAAACTTTGATTTTCCACTTTCCTTCATATTTTTGAATTAACAGCTTTACTAGAAATTGATGAGGTATTTAGAAATTACACAGAATTGGAAAATTTTACATTTTTATGCTTAAGACATAAAATAAATATACTTTTTAAAAGAAAAATAACTTTTCCTTTGTAGGAAATAGCTTAGAATAACAAATAACTTTCTAACTTGAATATGAATACAAGTTGAAAAGTTTTTCTCTAGTTACTTTCTTGTTCTTCTTCATCTTATTTTTTTTCCTAATATTTTGATTTAGCCAAGACTTAATCTAGAAACTGTAAAGCGTATAAAGAACGTTTTAGAATTATTAGAAAGCATAGGATCTTTATTTAACCTTTTTAGAGGTTTATATTGATCAATTTGTGTGCTTTGTCTTAGTTTTGAATATGTGGGAAAATTTATACAGTCTGAGCATTTTGAAAAGTTTGGGGATTATGCCTATAACTTCAGAAATACATGTAATGAATATAACATATAATTTGTTTTATATTTCCAAATACCTCAGATTGCTTTTCAAAATGGAAAGTTGCGAAGTATATTGAAAATATTATATATTAATTAGACAGATGTCAAATTTTTAAAAAATGGAAAAGTCTTTGAAACTATCATCCATTTAAGGAACTGATGAAGTCATGTTGAAAAGATGCTAATAAATGTTATCACTTCAATGTGACTCTTAAATGTTTGAATACTAAAAACTCAGGATGACTCAGGAGCCTTCCATTCCAGAAAACTCAATGGGAAGTAATCAGGAAAAGGACAGTAAATTTAGGTAATCTAGTGAATTAGTCATATTTGTGGATTAAAAGCCACATTTTTGTTAGACACCATATTTGAAATTTAAAGTGCTTAGATTTTCATACATTATTGTTGTTGCTGCTGTTGTTATTTTGTGTGTGTATGTATAGTACTAGAAATTGAACCCAGTGCCTTGCACATGCTAGACAAGTGCTATACTACTGAGCTGTACTCCCAAGACTTCCATGAATCATTATTAAGGACAATTATAAAATTGTTTTCAACATGATGTCTCCAAATAATAATACCCAAGCCAATGTGGAAGAATGTTCTACTTTGATGATATAGTTACACTCGTCTGTGACTTTTATTTATGAATACTAAAGGACTTAGCATTATCAGGTCTTGCAGATGAAGAACTACAACAGATTTCTAGTACCAACTTGCTGGGAGCCATTAGCCAAGTAGGTATGACAATTCCCTTGCCAGCGTACCCCATGTTGCTTAGTGGAAGGACTCGTGGAAATAGGACATTTTGCAGTGACATTGCATGTATGTGACCTTGCTCAAGGACCAGGGCGGATCCGGGTTTAGGGTGTTCCCGGTTTAGGTTCCAGGTTTAAGGTTTAAGATTATTCCTGCTGGGAATAGGGCGTATCCTGCTGCCTGAGTTCCCCTTGAGGTCTCACGGGATTCAGACAGTATTTTGGGGGGAGATAGAAGCCCAGTGGATGTGGATTAGGGCAGAGAACGTGGATTTCCCCAGAACGTGATTGTAGATGGCTGGTGTGAGTTCGGGAATAGAGTTGCTATTTGAATCTACAAGCTGTGTGGTGGCTCATGATTGTGTGCCCAGCCAGACTGCGGCACCAACTATTGTTGCCATTGGGTCCAGGATGTTACTGGGTCCAGGATGTTACCGGCTCCATGTTAAAGCCACAGAGCTGCTTAATCTTCTCGTGCTTTCTCTACAACCTTCACAGTTTATGCTAATTAATTGCATTTGTTTCTCAGGTAAACCAATTTCCACCTCATTTAAGATGAGACAAATATAATTTATTCAAGACTGTCCTGTTTGCTATTTATTTCCTTTTAAACTTGCAGGACTTGCTTGTTCCTCCCTGTTCTAGAACCCATCTCTCTTCCTTGGGGTCAGACTAGGAAAAGAGCCCAATTCCTTCTTCCACTGGTCATGTCCAACTTGTCTTTCCACAATATATACTGGCTTCTTTTGATCTCTCCCTAAGTAAAAGAACATTTCTTTACTTCTACTTTTCCAGGTGCTTTGGAACTGGCATTCAGTTTGTAGACCTAAATGTATTGCCATGATTATGGTGACAATGTCATCAACCTGTGACTAAAATCTCCTTGCTTATTTCCATTTGTCAATGTAAATGAAAAGACAGAAACTTACAGCTTTCTGGACCAGGATGAAGCCCCAGGTAGGATCATCTCCAGGAAAACCATGTCCTTTCTGAAGCAAATATCAACAATATATATATTGTTTTACTCTTGAAAATAACTTTATTATTTTGGCACAAATGAAAGATTTTGTAAATTTGCACAACAAAAAGTTAATAATTGTTAGGACCCTGATGAACATCCTTTTAAACATTTCTTTAAGCAAGAATATTTATATGTATGCATGTCCTTTGTAGAGTGGGATCATGTTTATCCATGTTATTCTGCAATTTGTCTTTTTCACAACACTTAGTGAGCTGCTTTCCACATCACCTAATATGTTTTTTCTATGTATTCATTGGTGTTACATTATATTCATGACCATTTTTGACCAAACATTGTATGGAAGAGCATTCTTTTGCTCCTATGCATATATTGTGGTGAATAGCTTATACTGTCATATTTTTCTGTTATATGATTATCTCTTGTTGAAAATCTTGATTTTAACTTTAGTTGGGTCAAGTCATAAGCAAACAAAATTTGATAAATGTGGTCAAACTGCCTTCTAGAAAGATTATCTTGTTTCTATGGTATATATCCCAAGTGAAAAGGCATGCTTCACCTCTAATCCCAGCGGCTCAGAGGCTGAGGCAAGAGGATCTTGAGTTCAAAGCCAGCCTCAGCAATGGTGAGGTGCTAAGCAAATCAGGGAGACCCTGTCTCTAAATAAAATACAAAATAGCGCTAGGGATGTGGCTCAGTGGCCCAGTGCCCCCTGAGTTCAATCCCTGGAACCATCCTTCACACACACACAAAAAAGTACATACTTCTGCATGTTGACTTACTAAATGCTGGGTTTCCCTAATTTTTTGAGTCTTTATTCATTAAAAATATAATATTTCACTGTTTGAATATCTATGATATTGAATCTGCTATAAACATGTTGGTAATTTGCATTTCTTAATACATTAATGATTCGCCTGTTTGTTGGTTGATCTTTACTCATTTTCATTTTGGATTCTCCTCCCTCTTCTTTTCCTTTTCCTTCTATATTGAATCCTTTATAGTTATTACACATATAGTTAAATTTTGTGATTTTTATGTTGTTTTATTTTATTTCACTGTAAAGTAATTTTTGCTCTGTTTAGTCTTAATTTTGTTGTCATTAAAATGTATCGTCTGGGGCTGGGGTGTGGCTCAATGGGTAGCGCGCTGCGCTTGCCTAGCATGCATGAGGCACTGGGTTCATTTATCAGCACTACATCAAAATAAATAAAAAATAAAGATATTGTGTCCACCTGAAACTAAAAAATAAATATTAAACAAATGTATCAGCTGTTTCCTTTTGTGCTTTTTGGTCTTCACAGCATGTTTTCAAAAAGTCTTTGCCACCTTCTTTAGTAAATTAGCATCTTTCTCTTTTTATGCTCATCAAAGACTGCTTTAACTTGTTTGCTATTCTTCCTATTTTTGTTCTCCATTTCTCAGATTATATTGTATTTTAGTTTCTAGATTTCTATCTTGGATTCTGTAGAAGATCATTGCACTCCAGTTTAACCTATTGGGTAGTGAAGAAACTCAATAATTATGGATGATTGACCATGTTTGTCAACAAAAATTCATCATATGGACTCATTGTTGAATGGGCATTTTATGTCTTTTTGGTTAGGATTTAAATTCTTATAATCCTATTTTTTCTTCATTGTGCTAAGGATTGAATCCTGGGTGTTGAGCAGGCTAGGAAAATACCCTATCACTGAACTACATTCTCATTCTCACATTCTTCTAAACTTTTTCGTAGAGCAACTGATAAGACACACAAAAAATCTTTAAAAGTTCTAAATTTTCTCCTCACAATTAATCCTACAGGCATAATCAAAGATACACAGAAAAGTGAACATACAAAGATTTTCCTAACATATTTATTTATTGTATCAAAAACAACAAGAAATATCCCAGAGGTAGCCGGATACGGTGGCACATGGCTGCAATCCCAGGGGCTCAGATGGCTGAGGCATGAAAAACACGAGTTCAAAGACAGCCTCAGCAACTTAGCAAGGCCCTAAGCAACTCAGTGAGACTCTGTCTCTAAATAAAATACAATAATGGTCTAGGGATGTGGCTCAGTGGTTAAACACTCCTGGGTTTAATCCCCAGTACCAAAACAACAGCAACAACAACAACACACACACACACACACACACGCAAAAAAAAAGAAAAAGAAATATCCTAGAGGTAGTAGTACAATATAAAATTGCACAACACATTACATGTTTATAAGTTATCATTCTGTAAAATAATTAAATTAATATGTTTTGTGGAAAATTTAATGATTTGGACAGGCTCATGATACAATGATGATACTTCTTTAATGATGATATAATTTTTTTTAAAAGCCCAAAATTATATCATCATTAAAGAAGTATACACTCATAGTAGGAAAAAGTTCAGAAAGTATAGAAAGGAATCATATATAAAATAAAAGTTTGCTTCCAGTTCCTTTCTTTCAACCCATACCCCCAAAGCAATCACTGCTAATAGTTTCACAATTGGTGAATGTCTCTGTATTTTCACTAACACAGGTCTGCATTTTTGACTTGTGGTAAAACCTTAGCAATCTGGAGAATTTTCACTATATCCCAGTTCTTATTCAACTCTCTTAATTTTTTGAGGTCAGGAATATCATTAGTATGTGTCCAGAAGTATATCTTTTTAAAATTTGTATACCATTTACCTCTCCCTGAAATGAGAATGAAACTAATAACATTTAAATTCACAGATTGGTACATTTATTTTGGTCCAAATAGCTCTGAGATATTTTATATTATTTGTTATCTAGTTTTTCTTTTGGAACTCCTATTACACAGGGATGGGACCAGGTGGGGAGAGATTTTATTTTATGTTTTCATTAACATTATTTTCTTTCCTGGTAATGGAGTATTATTAATTTATTAATTATCTGCCAGATCTCCAAATAGATATTTAGTGAAGTTGATATCTATATGCAACTCGTTCAGTAAACTTTGGGGGTGCATACTTTATGTTTTCAAGATTTCAAATTACTCTTCGCCTTTAGCCATATCTTCTTGCCTTTTAGATGCTGAGTCTGAGCTGAAAAGTTAGCTGCAAAGGAGCAAGAATGAAATGAAGTACCTCCAAGGAAGGTCAACAGAACCAGGTGAGGTCTAGATCTGTAATTTGGCAAAGAAAAAGGCTCTCGGGTTTCTGGTTTTCATTCAGAGAGCTCTGGCTTATTAAATACCTAAAGCACAGGGGATCACTTCCTCCTGGATTCTATAATGTGCAACTCAGGGTCCGCTGCTCTGAAAGGTGCAATAAAAGTTTCATTTGATGAAAACTTCTGAAAAGTTCAGGGAAGAGTGATGCACAAAAGAGGGGCACTTACTTGATGGATGTAGCAGTGTTTTTATCAGGTACGGGTCTTTTTGTTATAAGAAAATGACATTTTAGACTGAAGGAGCAAACAAATGGAGATACAAAAACAGGAGAAGTGTTTAGGAATAATGATTTTAATGATGATTATGATGATGGTGATCATGATGAAAACTATTCTTATTTACCAAACATCTGCCATGTATTACAGCACTTGGGACCAAACATTTGCCATATGCCCAGGTACTGGGGATAATTAAGTATTAAAATCTGATTCCCATTTTACATCAATCCTGGTAGGTGTTGTTTTTCCCCATTGTTTATTAATATAATAAAACCAACAGTGAGAAAGCAGTCATAGCAGTATTTAAGAAAGCTGGGATTCAAATCTAGATCATCCTAAAGGCTAAATCTCTTGCTCTTAAATGCAACGGGCACTTGCTCCAGTTGTCTGGCTTAGCTGAAGCAAGTGCATGATGACAGGAAAGGGATTCCCTGAGAATCCATGTTGGAGAAGAATAGAAAAGGGCTTTGTTGATTAGGCTTAGCAAAAGAAATTTTAGAGTTCCTGAACAGTGAAAAGTTAAGAACTTGGATTATCTGTTTATGATATAAGAGTGAATTGGTTTGGATGAGAAGGGAACAAAGAAGGTCAGCTGGGTTTCATTGCAAGTTGGCAGAGGAATCAAGAGACTTGAGAGTAGAATAATTATCACAGGAATGGAGAGAAGGAATTTGTGTCCAAGAGGGTCAATGGAGAAAATAGAAGACTTAACTGTGTGGGGTGTCCCAAAGCACTAGAAATGGTCTAGATATTTAGGAAATACTGGAGGATTCTTGGAAATGACACATTGAGAGGTGCCCAGAATGGTCCTAGCCTGAGCTCTAGTCTAAAATTTTCTCCTTGCCTGTCCCCAGTAGACACATTTAAGGTGCTATTTTCTATAACATCCACACCGTGAAAATTTCTTACAAAGTGAAACAAATTTTTTTTAAAAAATTTAAAAAATTAATTTTAATTAAAATCAATTTTCTAATTAATTGTGTAAGAGTTGACAAATTCTTCTTCCTCCAAGAAATAATTTTATTAATTTTATAGCCTGTGTGCTACTACAGCGCTTTAGGTGACCATTGCCCTGATAATCACTATATGTTCCAGTACAGCAGAAGATGATTTGATCCTGACTGTTCAGTTTACCTTTCTGTGTAGGTCATTCAAAAAGCATTTGATGTGGATTTTTAAAAATAGCTTTTGATACAATAAAGTGTTATTAAGCTCAATAATACCTACTGCCTTCTAGGAACCCTAGTGGCTGGTCATCCATTGGATTGTGAAATGCCATTTTTTTCTGTTTGTGTTCCTGCTGGCTAGCAGTCCTTCATCCTCCATTAATTCCATCAAGATGATTATAAAAGTGGGTGGAGAAATGGACACTGCCAGTAGTCCAATTACAGCTTATTGGAGAGGTCAACACAGGAGTGCAGACTCAGATATCTCATAAAATACAAGAAGAAGCAGAGTTCTGAGGCTGAGGCTTCTTTCTTATTACCAAGAAGAGGCTGCCTGGGCCACTGGAGTGCAGCCCAAAATTGGGCAAAGAAGAGAAGAAACAATTGACCCCAAACCAATTCTGATTAAACTTGCAAATCTGTAGTCTTTACTTTCCTCTCTTGTGTAGTGCCAAGGGTCAGGGTTTCAGCTGCCCGTGGCCATGAGGCTTTTTCAGCCAGTTCCTCGCAGGTGCATTTGTTGTACACAGAAACGTCTGGCACAGGGATGGGTTTTTGCAGCAGGAGAATAAGATACATCTCACATGTCAGTTTTCTTTGGCACATTTTTATTAGGATTTTTCTTCATCTTCCTGAATGAAAGTTGCAAATTGGAGAATTACTGTCATTTTCAAGTGAGAGGAATGAACTGTCTTCCAAAGCTTTCACAGAAGTGACCCATTTCAGTAGTGGGACACTTTCTTGGGTGTTGAGGGACTTTGAAATGGATTTTGTTCCTGGAAAAATTGGTAATGCTTGTGACAATGCAGAGATCTCTTCCCACAATAAACAAAGCAATTAATGTGTCTTTAATTTGCACCTAACCAAACAGAAAGGGTACATTTATTCCATGTGACATGTAGACAAATTTTTCTTTAAAAACAAAGTTTCATGCTGTGACTACAATTAGTGTAATTGTCAGCTCTTCTCTAAAAACAAATATGTATTAAGAGAAACGCCAGTATTGTGCCCTCCTCTGGTGTGAAAATGAGACAATCAAAATCTATTGTAATTACCTCAGTGATATTATAATTAGCAACGATTAAGTTATTCCATGCTGATTTTTTTCCTCTTGGCTACAATTAAAAAAGTATATATCTTTCTGCTGCACATTACTGCTGATCATTTTACCTCAATACATGTCTGGTAAGTGGATAAATTAGAAGTAATTTTAAAGCACAACTCCGTTAAAACATATATCTTTCTATTTAACTGCCTTAACCCTCTAGACGCGTCTGTGTTCCTTGTTGTTGGCTGAAAAAGAAAGACTTTCCCCCTGGTTTCTTGTTTAGAAATCAAACGTATTTTTAAATAGACAGTTCTGGATAATAGGTTTTTTGTTTGTTTTTTAATTACAGATATCCAAATGATTATGATGAATCATTCAGCTCTTGCCAGGCGTGCCCACCTAGCTCCAACTCCCTACATTAGTAATGATCAATTTTTAAAATAAATTGCTCAAAAACTGGCTGGCTATACCATCACAGCAAGTAAAGGATCTGGGAAGATGAGTAGCATTGTATTTAAGCTGGGAAAAAAATTGAATGTGGCCATCGTTATACATGTCTTTCATTTATCACATATATTTATATTTTTTTTCTCGTATATATTTTCATGCCATCTTTCCCTCTTTTCTGTTGATGGGGAAAATGAAGAAGTGAGAAAAAGGAGATTTGATTACAACTTGTAGCTTCATTCAATTTGTGAGACATGAGGTGGTTATCTTGGGGCCTTATTCATCTCAATTATTTAAAGCAAAAGAGGCTCATTTGTCTACACATCTTATTACCAGAGTTTCTGGTTTTCTCTATGTTTCTTGTTTAGCATAGGCAAATTACAAACTTATGTTTTCTTTGAAATACTTATGACAGTGATTCAGAAGGGGAAATGTGTAGCCTTAAATAATAAAAGCAGAAACATACTCCCTTATACATTGTGCCCTGTTTTGCATGTTTTACACGACAATCTTTAACCAATTCCATGACAATCTTTAACCAGTTCTTATATTTTAAAAGTGTTTACCCAATATATATGTGTGACTTTTATAATAGCAATAGTAGCATCATGAATGATGAGGTTTTGGATATCCAAGGCATGGTCCTTGGGCACTGACAAGGGGTCAGTTTAGAAAATACTTGGGAGTTGCTCTTCTTTCAGTTGAAGAAGTGAGTGATCAGGAGATTTAAGTCATGGCTTGAGGATTTTGCTAAGTACTTGCATTTCTGTAAGGCTGATGGTGGTAAACAACAGCAAAACTAGGATCACTTTCAGTATTTCACAAAGAAGTCAATTTATGCAGGAAGACATACTGATTTAGTAAAGAACAGAAGCATGCAGGTCTTTCCAGGATCACATTCTTCTCCGGTAGAGAGGAACTTATAGACGAAAGGAAATACAGCCACAGGGGCAGGTAGTAGGGGAATTACACTTACAGGATTTCCAAGGAATCATGCCGATGTGCAACATCATTCTCAGCTAATTGAGACAACCACTATTTTGAAAAGGAAAATTCATTTTTAAGAACTAAAGCATTGTAGGAATGTAAGACAATGTAGGCAAGTCTTCTAAGATGAAAAATGTAGTAAAAATTTATGCTGAGTTTCCAGAGAGTGCTAATACTTGAATTCTTTCTACAGGATCTGTGAACTCTCACAGAAAGTTTAATGTTCTGCAGCAGCCATTTGAAAATACTTAACAATTTGTTGAACAAGTAGCTCTGATTTTTATTTTGCCTTGGATACTGCAAATTACCACATCCATCACACCTTCCCATTCCCTAGCTCCTCATGTGGTAGCAAAAAGAAGTTCCGTGGTTGACATCCACGCTGCCTCTGGAGTGGCTTGAGTGACACTGTCGAGAAAGACTGTGTCAAATAAGCCACTCCAAATGATGTAGACATTCTGGATTCCATATTTTTCATAGAAGGATGTTTGGGCCTGAAGTGAGAGTGTGTGCAAAAGAACAATTTTACTTTTTCCAAACATTTACTTCACTATTTTTTTCAGAAACATTCTGCATTTGCATCCAAACTGATTAAAATATAATAATAATAAACAGAACATGTTATGTTATAATCATGCAAACACATTTTCACAGGCGAACATGCAGAAATACACACTGTGAGGAGAGTTGTTTTTCAAACCCAGACATTGTGAAATCTGTGCCATAACTTTAATGACACATCTGTTTAACTCTAATAGTGATATAAAACTTGGTTCCTGTTAAAATCTATCCTTACTTGTTGATGGCTTGTGGGGGTGGGAAAGCCTCCTCACTCTGGGATACCCATTAGTGTCTCTGTTTATGAAGTTACACCTTACAAAGTGAGCTGTTGGGATGCTTCGGTGGCTCTGAATACCTAGTCACTCCTCCACAGCTCCATCAGTATGAGTTTTGTTTAATGGTTCTTATTTATTAGCAAGTCGACAGCTCTGTTAATTCAATGGATAAGACTTCTCCAGAAGAAATGAGACCAGAGCATGGGAAAGAAGACAGGTCTGCTTTTGAGTGTTTTTGAAGTAAGGCAAGAAGGGAAGAAAGGTAATGACCCGGCCAACGTATGCCACCCATGTCAAGCCCACCTGGTATGACGGACCTGCTTCACTTGAAACCCTCATTAAGGTTTATGGAGTGAAAGGAACAGGCATCTATTCATGCATCTTCCAGGATGTGCTCTTCCTCCTATTGGAACATGATCCTTTACATGGTTGCTTTTATTCTTTCCAAGAATTCTCTGTGAGTTTCCATACCCCAAGGCTTCCTTCACTTCTCAATCCCCTTTATTTGCAAAAAAATGCCCAGCTTCTGTTCTTTCTGCTCTGTAAGATTAAGAACACTAGTGATCACTTTACTGTTAGCCCCAACAGGACTCTCTTATCTGGGGTTCAGGGATTCACTGAAATATGGCTGCTTAGTTATTGTGAAGTAAATACTACAACATGACTGAAATCTCTCCTACACCCAATGTTCTTTCTGTTCTCATATCTACTTATAATATAGAATAATAAAGGCTATGTAGGTCTTATTTCTGTATACGCCAATCTAGGATGTATAAATTTAGCCATGCTTTTATTTATTTATTTATTTTTACTTTGAGTTTCAAATTAAAGAACAAAACAAAACTCTTCCTAATCCTTTCTTAAATGAGGCATGTATATTTAATGAATGAATTAATTTGAATACAGCATTCTAAAAGTTTTTTTACATTAATGATCACTAGGGCTATTGCCATTAGGTTTTAGATGCTACTGTTTTTACTTTAAACATTATTAGTACACTGAGAAGTCTAACACATGTAAACTTTCAGACTGATCTACCTGTTTTCTAATCCTGGCCTTATCATTTATTTTCACCTACGGCCTATGAGTCCCTAATGGTTGAGATAAATATAATTACGATATTCCTTCCAATGGGATGCTATAGACCTTAACTGAGTTAACATGCATAAGCCTCTGAATAGCAATGTGTAGCAACTGGAATTGTTCAATAAATATCGGCTACTAATTTTCCTCAAGGTTATGATTTTTCTTCATTTTCTTTGGTTGTACAAACCACATTAGTTCATAAATTCAGCTTATTCTTTAGCCCTCGTTATTTTATTATCTTTTGGAATGCTGATGATTATTTAACCCATTAGCTCTCTGTCCTTGTTTTTCAATACTCCTAAATTAAATCAGTGTTTGATATAATTTTTTTTCTTTTCCCTAACTTCTTTTTATATTCTGGATATATTGAACACATATTATTTGTTAGTTATTGTTTTACTCTATGGCTGTTGTTCTTTTTTATTTACCTATAAGTTTTCTATAAGCTTCAGATTGTAGACAACTTAGAATATTCTTCTTTGTACCACTTTTCCCATTTAAAGCATACTGCATAAATCTTTGTTAAATTATTGAATATAAATTCATTTTTATTTTTTCTAAGGTATTTACTCCTAGTTGGATTTATTTATTCTAATATATTTCCTAGCATAATTTTTAAATTTTAGCCCCAATTTTCCTAGTTACTTACCATAATCTGAATAGAGACCCTAGTAGAAATAAATATATCACCAAAATGTTCATCATTCCATCAGGTAGAGAAGATATGTTATAACTCAAATTATCTCAGTTCAACCATAGCAGGCTTTCGATTAATATTTGCTAAATAACACTATAAGGTGATGTCTTGTTTCCCTTTATGTCCTGCATTAATAGCCCCTTCTTAGGACATTTTCCAAAATGCCCCTACCTTTTACAAAGGGGTCATCACTCTTTTCTTTGAACTGCTCCTCCCCTGCACATGTCTTTTTTGTGGTACTCAAAAAAACTCCAGGGTCATTGCTTCTCTCCCTTGCTTAGTCTAATTGGGTTTGTTTGCAAACAGTATATTGTATTTATCTTCATATGCACTAATAAATGTTCTCTATCTTCCACAGAGCAAATGTTTGATAAATTTTAATTTTTTATAAATTTTTTTCCACCTAGTAAGTCAAACATACATTTTTCAATGGTCATAGCATTAGCAAAAAGCATATTTTCAAGGAAAATTGTTATCCTTTCACTTCATAGTAGTGGTGCTGGCTATAAGGGTTATTATGCATGGGATAAGCATTAAAAATATATATGTTGCAACTTTTCATAATTAAACCCCATCATTAAATATCCATGTGAATTTAGTTCACTTAAAACTGCAGTTCTCCCACTTGGCCACTTTGAGCTAATCTTTTGCTATCATCACAATGTAGCCCCAGACATTATCTTTCCATTCTAATCTTCAGCTGCTACATTTCAGTCATCCTGAACTGTATTCCCTTTTCGAATATTCATGTCCTTTTTTAGGTACAACATCTTTGTAAGAGGTCTTCCCACACTTCCTCTGCCTGTTCTAAATTTTTCTCTTCTTTCAAAGTCCCCCACAGATATCACTTCCTCCAAGGGATCCTCCCTGATTTTCCCTGGGTGTCCTACCCACTTCCTCCTCAGTGTTCCCTTCCACTCTCCCTCCATCTTTATCCTAAGCTTGGCCCTGTCTGACATAGCCATGCTACCATAGGACTGGCTCTGAAGGGCAAGGCTGAACTCTTCTCAACTCTGCATCACCAGTGTCTTGAGCTGTGCCTGCTCTAATTTATTTATACCCAATATTCACCTGTTGTGCATTTCACACTTGGGCTAGCATGGTGCTTGTTGGCTTTTCCATAATGTAAAGGAGGTCAATGACAACAGCTTTCATATTCCAGTGAATCACCACATTTACCCTAAGAGATGTTTTTCTGTTATTTATTTATTTATTTATTTATTTATTTATTTATTTATTTAGCAGGCGTACCAGGGATTGAATTCAGGAGCACTCAATCACTGAGCCACATCCCCAGCCCTATATTTTGTATTTTATTTAGAGACAGGGACTACATTGAGTTGTTTAGCACCTCACTTTTTTGCTGAGGCCAGCTTTAAACTTGCAATCCTCCTGTCTCAGCCTCCCAAGCTACTGGGATTACAGGTGTGTGCCACTGTGCCTGACAACCCTAACAGATTTTTTTTTCATTTTTTTCTTCCTAGTTTATATTATTCATCTTGATCTTAAAAACTTCTCCTTAACATATACAACTTAGGGGATGGGGGTATAGCTCAGTTGGCAGAGTCCTTGTCTAGCATGCATAAGGCTCTGGATTCAATCTCCAGCATATATATATATATATATATATATATATATATATATATATATATATATATATATATCTCCTATATGTTGTATATGTTGTATATGTTAACACTCAACCTTAACACTTAACCGGTGACAGCACCTCTGAACAAATTCAAAATTCTAAATTAAAAAAAAAGAAATCAAAGTCTACAGGTAGGTCACAAAAATCTTTACATGCTCATAAATAGTATTCTTGATCATAATTTTCCTTTTAAGTCTAATATATGAAATGTTTGTACTAGGGAATTTTGAATTAAATTTAAACAGGGTTCCCTATATGGAACTGAATTTAGGGTTTTCCTTATAACTTTTAGATATAAAGCATCAGTGGAGTGATGCACTGGTATTATTATTATTATTTAAATTGAATTCTGGAGTCTGAGTGAATATTCTCTCTAACCCTGATATAAGTTTGTAAGACTGATTTTACTTCAGCTGGTATTCATTTCACCCAAAGGAAGAAGGATGAGGAAAGAGAAGAAAGGAAAAAGTGAAAAAGAAAAGTGAAAAAATTTCAGCATTGCCTAATGATGTCATTGCTGCCTAGATTTCAAATTGTTCCAGAGATTATAAGAACAAGAATTACAGTTGGAAGGGATATGCACTCAGAAGAATGGTCCTCTAGCTATAATGATAAGAAAACTATGTTAAATAGCAGGTCCTCTGCTGCTTTTTGTGCACAGGAAGAGTAATCCCATTAAAAGTAATGACTGTCCATTGCTCACTATAAGGACTGCTAATGAGTGAACTTTGTTTGGGGGGTAATGAGTCCCTGCCTCCTTTACCACTTTACAAATTGATGACATGGATTGTGGCTAGAATTCTGAAGCTGTGGATAGAATTCTGACACTTTAAACAGAGAACATAACTAATTAACCCTAAAATATCTCCAGGTATGAGTTGCGTATCAGTAAATGTAGTTTAAAATCTTGCGTATCTGGGATCCAAGATGTCAAAAAAGAGAGAGGCTGCATTCCTTCAAGCAGAGGAAATACTGTTTCTCTGCAAGGCAGACCTTGCTGCTCAGTAATCCTCTACTGTTTGCCCACGTTTGTCTGTGGTAATCACAGCCCTTTGCCAGTATATAGCCTGCCTTTTGCTTTCAGATTGCTAGCGGACTGCTGCCTTTTGCCCTTTTGCCTGAATGCTGGCCTTTTGCCTGCCCATCACCTACTGCCCTATGTCCACCTGCTGGGCAACTGCCATTTGCCTGCAAAATGCCCTGGGAGCGTCTGCTGCCTGCTGTTGCCTGGAAGTTCATTGTCAGGGTACCCACAGGTTTGGTTACATGCTGCCACTGCCATCTTGGGACACCGACCGGGGCCTAGGAATTTGAAGGTTTGCTGCTGTCACCACAGCCATCTTGGAAATGTGGCTGCCTCAGTCTGGGGACACGGGCCAGGGTCTGGAGATATATTGTCAGGGAACATGCATTGTCTGTTTGCACTTGAGGGCTTCTTGCTGGGTGTACTAGTGACTGCCATCTGGTTGCCTCTTTGCAGGGTCACTCACTTGTGTGGGTGCATCCCTGAGGGTCTCTCTGTAAGTTGGAATGGCATTGATATCTGTGTATCAATTCCCCTTGGTCTAACCTGGGGAATCTGAAGACCAGGTCCGTCAGATTGCACCTGGGTCTCAGTGGGCCATTCTGGGCCTGGCAAGGTTATGGAAAGCTGGAAACTGGGGGCATTTCCATGCAGGGCGGGGAGCACAAGAAACTGGAGAGAACTGGGCACTTTCCAGTTCTGTGAGTCCTGAAGTGTGTGGGGCTAGCTAGGGCCAGCTACAAAGGGTAGAAAAACTGGAAGAAGACTGAGGGAATCTTGCTATTGGCTTGCCAAACCAACTGGTCCAGCACCCACTGGACTAGAGCTAATATTGCACTTCAGACAACCCCATCTATCAGTGGAGAAGGGAAGCTGAGAAAATGTTTGAAAGACAAGGGAAACAATTGTTCAATTTTCCATTGAGACTTTCCTTTTTTGTTTTTTTTCCCCTCTCACTCACATCTCTACCATCTTTGAATCCAAATACTTTTCATGCATCAATTTACTGAAGAATGGGATATCAGAATAGTATGTTATAGCTTTTGAATATGTTTACCTATGTTAAGTAATATTATTTACTCATTTAAGTAATATTTTTACTTATTTTTTTAAATATATATATATATATATATATATATATATATATATATATATATCTTTCACCTATCTATTTTCCTGGATTCTCTTTCTCACTTCTCTCATGCTAGCAACCAACTTTTATTAATTCCTCCTTTGAACTTACTATAAATTTTTACCTCTGTCTTCTTCTCCTCATGAACATTACATCCTACACTACTTCTGTTTCCTCTTTATCCATCATTTAAAATGGTAAACCATTTTAGCAAAATTACTGTTTATATTGTAGACAATAATTGAACACATCATTTCTGTTTATTGCGACAAAACTGCAGGTGACTTAATAGGAAATATTTGGTTTAAGGTTGTATATTGTTTGCATTGTGTGCTGTTAATATTGGTCTTCCCCTTAAAGGTGAGGTACTGGAAGCCTTCAGGGACACTGTAAAAATATAGGGCACAAACTGTACTACCTCAGATCCATAGTCCCAGATGGGAAGACACCAAACAATAACAAAAGCAAGGGAACAAAATGTCTCAAACAAACCAAGACGTTCCAACAACAGAATGAATAGATAACACAGTACAAGAAATGTCAGAGAAGGAGTTTAGAAGGTACTTAGTTAGATTCATCTTCAAAATAAAGGATGGTATCAGAGAGAAAATACAGGAAGCGAAAGATCAGCTTAATAAAGAGGCAAAGATTATGGGTGTCCTATTAAGGAATTTGGAGCCCGACCCTACAATATGTAGATCGGAGCCAACTTTTTCTTCTATCAGACGCAGAGTCTCTGATTTGATATCTAGCTCCTTGATCCACTTTGAGTTAACTTTTGTGCATGGCGAGAGGAGGGGATTCAGTTTCATTTTGTTGCATATGGATTTCCAGTTTTCCCAGCACCATTTGTTGAAGATGCTATCCTCCCTCCATTGCATGCTTTTAGCTCCTTTATCAAATATAAGATAGTTGTAGCTTTGTGGATTAGTCTCTGTGTCCTCTATTCTGTACCATTGGTCCACCCTCCTGTTTTGGTACCAGTACCATGCTGTTTTTGTTACTATTGCTCTGTAGTATAGTTTGAAGTCTGGTATCGCTATACCGCCTGATTCGCACTTCCTGCTTAGAATTGCTTTTGCTATTCTGGGTCTTTTATTTTTCCATATGAATTTCATGATTGCTTTATCCATTTCTACAAGAAATGCCGTTGGGATTTTGATTGGCATTGCATTAAACCTATAGAGAACTTTTGGTAATATCGCCATTTTGATGATGTTAGTTCTGCCTATCCATGAACAGGGTATATTTTTCCATCTTCTAAGATCTTCTTCTACTTCTCTTTTTAGGGTTTTGTAGTTTTCATTATATAAATCTTTCACCTCTTTTGTTAGGTTGATTCCCAAGTATTTTATTTTTTTTGAGGATATTGTGAATGGAGTGTTTTTCCTCATTTCCGTTTCAGAAGTTTTGTCGCTGATATACAGAAATGCCTTAAGTTGATAACAAAAATCAACAAATGGGACTTACTTAAACTGAAAAGTTTTCTCTCAGCAAGAGAAACAATAAAAGAGGTAAATAGGGAGCCTACATCATGGGAACAAATTTTTACTCCTCACACTTCAGATAGAGCCCTAATATCCAGAGTATACAAAGAACTCAAAAAATTAAACAATAAGAAAACAAATAACCCAATCAACAAATGGGCCAAAGACCTGAACAGACACTTCTCAGAGGAGGACATACAATCAATCAACAAGTACATGAAAAAATGCTCACCATCTCTAGCAGTCAGAGAAATGCAAATCAAAACCACCCTAAGATACCATCTCACTCCAGTAAGATTGGCAGCCATTATGAAGTCAAACAACAACAAGTGCTGGAGAGGATGTGGGGAAAAGGGTACTCTTGTACATTGCTGGTAGGACTGCAAACTGGTGCGGCCAATCTGGAAAACAGTATGGAGACTCCTGGGAAAGCTGGGAATGGAACCACCATTTGACCCAGCTATTGCCCTTCTTGGACTTTTCCCAGAAGACCTTAAAAGAGCGTACTACAGGGATACTGCTACATCGATGATCATAGCAGCACAATTCACAATTGCTAGACTGTGGAACCAACCCAGATGCCCTTCAGTAGATGAATGGATAAAAAAAATGTGGCATTTATACACCATGGAGTATTACGCAGCACTAAAAAATGACAAAATCATAGAATTTGCAGGGAAATGGATGGCACTAGAGCAGATTATGCTTAGTGAAGCTAGCCAATCCCTAAAAAACAAATACCAAATGTCTTCTTTGATATAATGAGAGCAACTAAGAACAGAGCAGGGAGGAAGAGCAGGAAGAAAAGATTAACATTAAACAGATACATGAGGTGGGATGGAAAGGGAGAGAAAAGGGAAATTGCATGGTAATGGAGGGAGACCCTCATTGTTATACAAAATTACATATAAGAGGTTGTGAGGGGAATGGGAAAATAAACAAGGAGAGAAATGAATTACAGTGGATGGGGTAGAGAGAGAAGATGGGAGGGGAGGGAGGGGGGATGGTAGAGGATAGAAAAGGTAGCAGAATACAACAGTTACTAATAGGGCATTATGTAAAAATGTGGATGTGTAACCGATGTGATTCTGCAATCTGTATTTGGGGTAAAATTGGGAGTTCATAACCAACTGGAATCTAATGTATGAAATATGATATGTCAAGAGCTTTATAATGTTTTGAACAACCAATAAAAAAAATTAAAAAAAAAAAAGGCAAAGATTATACAAAGGAATCAAGCAGAAATCCTCAAAATGAAGGAAACAATGAACCAAATTAAAAACTCAATGAAAAGTATCACCAACAGACTAAGACAGAACCTCAGGCAATGAAGGCAAAATTTATATTCTTGAAAATAAAGTTTACTGTAGAGAGAAGATGGTAGGAAAGCATGAAAAGAACCTCCAAGAATTAAGGGATAACATAAAAAGATTTATCAGAATAGATGACAGCATGGAGATACAAACCAAAGGAATGCAAAATCTTTTTAATGATTCAATATGTGAAAATTTCTCCAATCTAAACAACAAAATGGAAAATCAACTACAAGGGGCTTATAGGATCCCAAATGTACAAAATTACAGTGTACCCATATCAAGGCACATTAAAATGAGAATGACTAACATACAAAATAAGGATAGAATTTTAAAGGCTGCAAGAGAAAAAATATCAAATTACATATGGGGGGAACCAATTCAGATCTCAGCTAATTTCTCAACCCAGACCCTCAGTGCCAGGAAGTACTGGAATAATGTATGTCAAACTCTGAAAGAAAATGGATGACAACAGAATTTTATATCCAGCAAAACTAAGTTTTTAGATCTGAAGATGAAATAAAAGCCTTCCATGATAAACAAAATTTAAAATAATTCACAACTAGAAAGCCTTCACTGTAGAACATTCCCAGCAAAATATTCCATGAGGATAAAATGAAAAAAAATGAAATCCAGCAAAGGGAGGAACTACACTAAAAGAGAAGTCAATCAAAGGAGGACCTAAATCAAGTTAAAAAAATGAAAATGATATGTAATACAAATCATATCTCCGTGATAACCCTGAATGTTAATGACCTAAACTCATCAATCCAAAGACATAAACCAGCATATTGGATTTAAAAAATGACCCAACAATATACTGTCTTCAAAGACTCAACTCCTAGGAAGAGACATCCACGGACTGAATATAAAAGGTTGGGAAAAACATATCACTCACATGGACTGCATAAACAAGCAAGGGTTTCCATCCTAGTATCAGATAATTCAAGACAAAGTTAAGCAAAAGAGATAAAGAAGGACATTTAACACTGCTTAAGGGAATTAATTATATATCATCAAGACATAACAATTATAAATATATATGCCCCTAACAATGGAACATCTACGTGCATCAAACAAATACTTCTCAATTTCAAGAATCATATAGACCACAACACAATATTACTGGGTGACTTTAACACTCCTCTCTCACTACTGGATAGATCTTCCAAACAAAAACAACACAAAGAAACTATAGAACTACATAATACAATAAATAATTTAGACTTAACAGAGTATCCCATCCATCATTGAGCAAATACACTTTCTTCAAAGAAGCACATGGATCCTTCTCTGAAATAGACCATATGTTTTGCCACAAAGCAACTCTAAGCAAATACAAAAAAATAAAATAAAATGAAAATGAAAATACTACCCTGAATCCTATCAGATTATAACACAATGAAACTAGAAATCAGTGATAAAATTAAATATAAAAGCTAATCCAACACCTAAAGACTAAATAACATGTTATTGAATGGATTTGAGAAGAAATCAGGAGGAAATTAAAACAATTAGAGGTAAATGAGAACACTGATACAACATATCAAAATCTCTAAGACACTATGAAGGCGGTGCTAAGAGGAAACTTCATTTCACTGAGCACATTGATTAAAAGAATAAAAAGTCAACAAATAAATGACCTAATATTATACCTCAATGCCCTAGAAAAAGAAGAATGTATCAACACCAAAAGTAGTAGAATACAGGAAATAATTAAAATCAGGGCTGAAATCAGTGAAATTGAAACAAAAGAAACAACTCAAAAAATTGACAAAATGAAAAGTTGGTTCTTTAAAAAAATAAATAAAATTGGTAAACTCTTAGCTACACTAATGAAGAGAAAGAGAGGGACAACTCAAATTACTAAAATTCATAATAAAAAAGGAAATGCCACAACACACTACTGAAATACAGAAGATAATTAGAAACTATTTTGAAAACTTATATTCAAATAAAATAGAAAATCCTGAAGACATCAACAAATGTCTAAAGACACATTATCTACCCAAATTGAATCAGGACAACATACACAAGTTAAACAGAGTAATTTCAAGCAATGAAATAGAAGACACCAACAAAAACCTACCAATCAAGAAAAGCCATGGACCAGACCAATTCTAAGCCAAGTTCTATAAGATCTTCAAAGAACAATTAACACCAATACTCCTCAAATTACTCCACATAATAGAAAAGGAGGAAACCTTTCCAAACTCATTCTATAGGCTAGTATCACCCTGATACCAAAATCAGATGGAGACACATCAAAGAAAGAAAACTTAAGACCAATATTCCTGATGAATATAAATGCAAAAATTCTCAATAAAATTCTGGCAAATTGCATACAGAAACATATTAAAAAGATAGTGCAACATGAACAAGTGGGGTTCATCCATCCCAGGGACGCAAAGTTGGCTCAAAATATGGAAATCAATAAAGATAATTCATCACATAAATAGACTTAAAAACAAGAATCATATGATTATCTCAATAGACGAAGAAAAAGCATTTGAAAAAATACAGCACCTCTCCATGTACAAAACACTAGAAAAACTAGGGATAATATAAATATATCTCAACATTGAAAAAGAAATCTAGCTATGCTAACCCGAGGCCAACATCATTCTAATCAAGAAAAATTGAAAGTAGTTCCTCTAATAACTGAAACAAGATAGTTCTTTCACCACTTCTATTCAACATAGTCCTTGAAATTCTAGCCAGAGCAATCTGACAGACCAAAGAAATTAAAGGGATATAAATAGGAAAATAAGAATTCCTACTATCATTATTTGGTGACAACATGATTCTATATTCAGAAGATACAAAAAATTCCATGAGAAAACTTCTAGAAATAATAAATGAATTCAGCAAAGTAGCACAACATAAAATCAATAATCATAAAAAGTGTATTTTCATGCATCAGTGATGAATACACTGCAAGATAAATGAGGAAAAATATCCCACTCACAAAAGCCTCAAAAAAAACCCAAACAAACAATAACAACAACAAAAAAATCAGACAAACAAAAAAACTTTGAGAATTAACCTAACAAAAGAGGTCAAAGACCTCTAAAATGAAAACTATAGAACACTAAAGAAAAAAATTGAAGAAGAACTTAGAAGATGGAAAGATCTCTCATGCTTTTGGATAGGCAGAATTAATATTATAAAAATGTCCACACTACCAAAAGCATTATACAGATTTAATGAAATTCCTATTAAAATCCTAATGACATTCTACACAGAGCTAAAGAAGCAATCATGAAATTCATTTAGAAATATGAAAGATCCAGAATATCCAAAGCAATTCTTAGCAAGAAGAGTAAAGCTGGAAGCATTTTGACACCAGATCTTAAACTACACTACAGAGCAATGTAACAAATACAGCATAATATTGGCACAAAAATATAGACCAATGGTACAGAATAGAAGACACAGAGTCAAACCCACATAAATATGGTTATCTAGTACTAGATAAAGATGCCAAAAACATACACTAGAGAAAAGATAGACTATACCACAATGGGGCTGGGAAAACTGGAAACCCATATGTATCAAAATAAAACTAAACCTCTCTCTCTCACCATGTACAAAATTCAACTCAAAGTGGATCAGAAACTTAGGCACTAGAACAGAAACCCTGCACTTAATAGAAAAAAAAAGTAAGCCCAAATCTTCATTATTTTGGCTTAGGACATAACTTCCTTAACAAGACTCCTAAAGTGCAAGAAGTAAAATAAAAAGTGAAGAAATGGGATGGAAGCAAACTAGAAAGCTTCTTCTCAGCAAAGGAAACAATTGATAATGTGAAGTGAGAGCTTCAGAATGGGAGAAAATCTTTTACCACACACATCTTAGATAGATCACTAATCTCCAGTATATATAAAGAAATAAAAAAATTCAACACCAAAAAAACAAATAACTTAATAAATGGCCTAATGACACTTCACAGAAGAAATGCAATCAATCAACAAATATATGAGAAATGTTCATCATTTCTAGCAATTAGAGAAAGGCAAATCAAAACTAATCTAATATTTCATCTCATTCCAGTCAGAGTGGCAATTATCAAGAATACAAGCAATAATAAGTGTTGGTGAGGATGTGAAGGAAAAGTTACACTTATTCATTTCTGGTAGAACTGCAAATTGGTAGAACCACTGTGGAAAGAAGCATAGAGATTCCTCAGAATACTTGGAATGGAACTACCATTTTATCCAGTTATCCCACCCCTTGGCTTGTACCCAAAGGTCTTAAAATCCACATAGCACAGTGACACAGCCACATCAGTGTTTTTAACAGCTCAATTCACTAGGGAACTAACCTAGAAGTCCTTCAACAAATGAATGCATAAAGAAAATATGGTACATTTATACAATAGAATATTACTCAGCCTTAAAGAAGAATGAAATTATGGCATTTGCAGGTAAATGGATGGACTAGAGAATATCATGCTAAGCGAAATAAGCCAAACCCCAAAACCCAAAGGTCACCTGTTTTCCCTGATGAGTGGAAGCTAATCTATAATTGGTGGGTCGAGTGGATAGGAAAGAATGAATGAACATTGGATTGTGAAAAGGAGAGGGAGGGAAGGGGAGGGAGTGTAGGGATTGGAATGATGGTGGAATGAGATTGACATTATTACCCTACATACATGTATGGTTACACTACGTGTGAATCTGCACCATGTTCAGTCAGAGAAAGGAGAAGTTGTGCTATATCCGTATACAGAATGTCAAATGCATTTCACTGTCATGTATAATTGATTAGAACAAATTAAAAACTAGAAAAACAAATCAATTTTTTAAAAAAAGAAAAAAGATCTTGTATATCTTTTCACTTAAATGGCCCTGTACTTTCTTTTTTTTAAGAGAGAGAGAAAGAGAGAATTTTTTAATATTTATTTTTTAGTTATCGTCGGACACAACATCTTTGTTTGTATGTGGTGCTGAAGATCGAACCCCGGGGCAAGCATGCCAGGCAAGCATGCTACCCCTTGAGCCACACCCCCAGCCCCTTGAGCCACACCCCCAGCCCCTTGAGCCACACCCCCAGCCCCTTGAGCCACATCCCCAGCCCTGTACTTTCAATAATGAATAGTATTTCTAAATTCTACTGTTGCTACGTATTTTTTGATACCATGCCCTTTAATTTTTGTTAAGAAGTAAATGTAAAGATTTGCAAATTAGACACTATGTTTAAGTCTACTTACCCAAGGTCATTCCAACAGGTTATTCTTTAAACAGGGCTCTAGACTCAGTGTTTCAAGTGTCCAGGACTCATGCTATTCTGTGTTGAAAGCAGCTAAATGGTATTAACAGGTGTGGCTGTTGGAGATGATGAGGTGTAGTCATACCAGGTGTTATGAGATAAATTGTGTCTCCTCCCACCCTCAAATTCATATGTTAAAGTCCTAATCCCTGGTGTCTTTGAATGTGACCTTATTTAGAAATATAGAGTTGTTCTAGAGGTTGTTAAGATAAAATGAAAATGGACTGGGTGGGCCTCTAATCCAATATGACTCCTGTCCTTATATGAAGAGGGAATTTGCGTTATCAACAGGCAAACAGGCAGAACACATGTGAAGATGAAGACAGAGACTGAGTTGATGCTTCTACAGGTGAAGGAATGCCACGGTGCCAGCAAAGCTTTAGAAAGCAGGAGAGAACTCCAAATCGCATTCTTTCTCACAGCCTTTACAAGGAACCAGTCCTGCTGATATCTTGACCTCAGGCCTCACACACCCCACAACTGTGAGAAAGAAAACATTTGTTGTTGCTACCGCCCAGTTTGTGGGGCTTTATGATGAAAACCCTAGAAAACCAATATGCTAGCTAATGGAACTTTATGGCAATAACAAAGAACTATTGGAAACTGATCAAAATGATACTAAGTATGTCCCATTATACCCTGTCACAGAAACAAATTTGGGAGATTATACACCTATATTATATGTAAATACGGATAGAGATGTATCCTTTATTTGAGGAGGAAAAGAGGACAATGTCTGCCACAAGAAACATTTCCAGTGAAAAGTCGCATTTGTGATTCTGTCCTGAAGGGATATAGAATAGTTTTGTCTCCAACATGCCCTGCCTGAGAAATACAGCTCCAGTTAAAACCCTCTCTCTTTTATTATGCTGTGGGAATTTTTCATAGCACTGACCCTACTGATTTCTCAAATTAGGTTAGTCTATGAGAAAGAGACTGGGGAATTCAAGTTTCCTTTTTGTTAATAAGACTTACGAGTAATAGCTGCAGTTCTTGGTTCAAAAGTTGTTATCTGAATCTGCCTACAGCAGAAATCAATGTGGATAGTGGGGAGAAAAATGCACAAAGTAGGAAAATCCTTGTAGTATTATATTTTCCCCTCTATCTTTACCCTAGGACCATAACAATTCTTCTAATCAAGTTCAATGTTGCAAATTGGTTTTAGATCCTCAAAGACATTCAACTGAAGGAGCATATTCTTTCTAATTTCGACCCTTGAAGCACACACGTCCTTCACTGGTTGTTGAAAAAAGTCTAAAAATAGGAATGTCTGTGGCAGTGCATGTTTGCAATTATTGATATTTGTTCACACAGTCCCTGTGAATCCCTGTACGATGGTAACACCTACCATGCTGCAATACAGACGTCTATTTATTGTCTGTGTCTCCATTTAGATGATCAGCTCCATAGCAGCAGGGACCAAATCTTTCCCTATTTTTTTTCTAACTCCTTGTTTTTCAAAGTGTGGTTCTTAGCCCAGAAGCACTAATACCAACTTGCAGCTTGTTAGAAATGCAGAATCCTGTTTCCCTACCTCAAAACAACTGAATGTTCAACAACCTCTCAAGGGATATTGAACCATAAAGATTGAGAAGCACTCCTCATGTGTAGCCTGGCATGTGAGTGATGTTCACTACTGTTTATTTTGTGGCTTGATTTACACGTTAACGAACCTGAGGACATAACAACCCTTGTAAGATCACTATAAAAACTTATCTCTTCCCTTTAATGAATTTCAGAGAGTTTTTGCTGCCATTTTACCTAACCAGGAAGTAAAAAAAAAAAAATGGAAATCCCAGATTCCTTTTGAAAATGGAGTGGTATCCTCAGGGTTTTGGGAATCCTCCCTTCACCAAAAATATCTGATTCTCAAAACTGCTGGCCTCAATCCAGAGGTCCCCTTTCCTATGTTTAGTGTTTGCCCCCTTGATTTCTTTTCTTTGTTGGTCCAGGCTATTGGAAACTGGACTCAGGAGCAAACAATTTAATTTGACTTCATTCAACGAATAGTAATTTCCAAAAGTCTTCACACTGAGAATTAGGCTTCAATGTATGAATTTGGGAGGGAGACAGATATTCATACTATAGCAGAAGTGCTCACTAAGTGCTCATTAAATGAATGGACCAAGTATAGCCTTCCACAGGCAAAATCAACTCAACAATACAATGAGAGAAACATAATTGTTATCATTCCCTTTTAGAGATTTACTTTACAAATAGGTAATGTAAATGAAACACAGGCTACTTAACTCCAAATAACAAACATTTTCTATAAAATAGAAATACTACTGTACATGTGCTCCTTTTTATACATGTGGTCACCAGTCACTAAATATATGCACACATGGTTTACGTTTCATGGGAATTGTGCTTTAAGCATGTGCTATATTAAATATGTCTTTCTCTGCTGTCCTAGAGAGTTAAGTCAATGTTTATGTTCAACATGTATGAATATATAATTGACTTACATAAAAAAAGTTTTGAAATCCAGTCCATTTATTAATGGAGCCAAACCTACACTATTATTTATTCAAATGTATATTTGTATCTATGATTGATTTAAGACCATAAAGAAAACATGACTATAAGGAGAAATTTCATCAATTTCATGCCTATAAGAGATATCCTGCTAAGAGGGATGGCACTGGGTTGTTATGCTTTAATTTGCAAAGAAATATGGGGTAGTCAAAGGAGATATTTTTTACCCTACCAATTAGGAAAAAAAAAAACTTGTATTGATAGAAAACAGATTTTCTCTGTTTCACTTTTGTTACACATGCTGAGAACTCCAAAGGAGATCAAATTATACTGTCTCAAAATTTCATTACAGAAAGTTTACCCAATACCCATATTTTGACTTGCAAATAAATTTAGGTTAGCATTTGGATGAGCTATAATCTCCTCTAGTATTGTATCGATTTTGGCACAACTGACAAGTTTATGATGTATTATAATGTCTTCTTCTTTATGTATTTCAGAGAAAACTGAAAGAAAGAAGACTAAAATGTTGATACTACTGCAGGGTTTCGTGGAAAGTGACATTCCAAGACTGAGGAAATGGATGATATGCTACCCAGGTAACACTATTTTGAGAACCTAATGAGTTAACTCATTATTTTACAATGTTATTATGCTAAAAAAAAGGCATGGATGCTATAATATTTCTTAATTCCATTTTGATTTATCATCAATAATGTTTAAAAATTATTATTTTGAATTAAGCCTGGTAGTTTTATAAAGTTTTGGAAGCTAACAGAAAGAAGGGAATGTGGGTTAGAGGAAAAGAAAACAGAATCAATGGTCATATTGGTGTTCTAAATTTTACTTTGAGCAAGTGGTTGTAAAGAATAATGAGTTTTTCATGTTCATTGATGATAGATCAACCTGGAAAAAAATTAAAGTGAAAAGTTATTTAAGATTCAAATGACTTAATTGCTTTTATGTTTGATATTTTTGGAAACCAAGAAAAGTTGTTATAAATATACATTCTGCATTGTAAGGAAACAACATTTTGCTTAACTGATACCATACATTATTAATTTTTTAATTCTTCACATTTCTGCACCAAGCAATCTACAGCTATTTCTTTACTTACACTGAAGTCTATGAGAAGATAGGAGAGCAGAAGCCGACTCTTCTCTGTGAATTGATGGTAAGGATTTATTTAAATCATAATTCTTCCAAACAAGGCATAAGAACCCCACATGTGCTACGAAGATCTATTGAAGTATAAGAAAATGCATTAAAATGTATGGTTATTTCCATGTGATAAAATAAAAAAAATTAAGCATTATTAAAATTTAATATGTGGATCAGCAGAAGCATCCTCATCATTGATTAGTACATCAGATACTCAGTCATCAGATGAGGTCAGTTTTACAAAGGGACCTGACCTAATGATCACTTTCAGCATGTTGTGGGATCTAGCAATTCATATGTTCTTTCCTGATTAAGTGCTTAAGCAGTACACAGAAACCTAGTTTTAATTAACTGACTGATTAAATGAACATGGCCTATAAAAATAATATGTGAAAAATTTAATATTAATTTTAAAAATGATGTAAGACAGAAGTCCTCAGTACACACTTCCAGATAAGGAGAAGAAAGAACCTTTGAAAATGTTGTGATTACTATGTTATTTGTCAGATAACTGTGAATACAAATAAATCTCCCAATTTCAGCATAGGTGAACACACATATATATACTCCTATAGGCACACACAGACACAAACTTTAGAAAGATGATTTTTCTAACATCTTTATATGCTCAGATTATAATGTCAGTACAGTTTGACTCTACTGAGCATATAAAAATATGACACATTTTTATTTGTCTCTATGATGAACTGATTTACAAAAATAGGATTAAATTTTGCTGAATTTCAGTAACAGTCTTTGTGTAACTAGTGGATAAGATTGACAGAATATTGCTAAATTTTTGTCAGATCTTTCCTAACTTCAACAACCAATTTAAATAGGCAATTGTAAAATACTGAAGTTAGAAGCAGACTTTCAAATTTCTTTTGACTTTGAGGGGAAAAAACAGTATTTGTGTTATGCAGAGATAGCCTATTAATAATTTTACTAAATACAATAAATAGTGTTAATAAATATTATTAATGAAATTAATTTTGTGGCCCATACTTTTTTACTTTCTATCCTTCCATTCATTACACTATGTATACACCATGAGTACAGTACTGTAATTATGGAATCCATAAAACATCCATATATACAAGTTGAAATTGAATAAGTTTATAAGCTACTATGAAGTCATAAGGGCATTGATATTTAAACCTATGTTGGTCTTGCCTCCCCTATTTGATGGCACATGACTTTTTGTTGGTACAGTATTATAAGAGACAATTTTATTGATGATATTAACAAAATGTTTATGAGCATTTGAACCTGAAAGAGTAATGTCAATTATTTTTCTTCTATGGGAATTTATGCTGTTTATTTTCTTTGAGAATACTATATAATTAAGGTAAAATATAGTAAAACTTCATTAATCCAGATTAATTGAGAAAAAAAGCCTATATGCTTTATTGACTTTGCCAGAGTTATAAAATTTATTTTAAATGCAAGGCAGGTCTTCTATTTTCCAAAACACGCAGTGACATGGTAAAGAGGTTCTGAAAAGAGAGGAAACCTTTTTGATTTTCAGTTTGCATATACAAATAATTCCATTATTATATGCAAATACATGCCTCTCCAGTGTTTGAACTTTTTTGCCTTAAATAAATATTCTCGACTACCATTTTGTGTACCTTGATAATTTGCCCAGCAAATTACTTTATGCACAGATTGTTTCATTCCAGCCTCAGCTTATTTACTATACATTCTATATTAGCAAGGCACAAACTACTTAGACTTTGTGAAACTCTTCTCTTCAGTCCAATAACCAAAGGCTTTAAATCTTGAATTTCTGTTTCAAAGTCTTCCAATCTCTTTGATGAATGTGGCCTTTCTTTTCATACCCATTACTCCTACCATTATAAAAATGAGAGAATCTAGCTCTATTTTTCAGCTAAACTGTCTGTTTTTTCACCTTAGAAGATTGGTGGCCCTGAAGTCAGGAAGTGTAGAACTTAAAAGGTCTCAGAAGGCAATAGACCTTGAATAAGCTGTTAAACAAGAGAATTGGGAGTCCTTTGTCATCATTCTGAGAACTGCATTGACGGATGTGAGCAGGGCTCAGTATTGGTTTTAGATAAACAAGACAAAGGCAAAGATTGAGAGTAAGTGTTGAGGCTAAGGTTTAGAAAAGATGGTTTCAGAAAAAAAAATGTCAACAAAATAACAAGGAACTTTGTTATTTCTCTATTGACTTTCCTTATGGTCAGGTTCACATCAAACAAGCTGTACACTGAGCTACCTCCTTCTCAGTGGAGGTCAAATCCTGCATATATGTGGTGCCCATTCACTTTCCCCCTGTCTGTCCAAGAAGGAAGGCACAACTTCTTCACTTTTTATAGGTAAAAGGTAAAGGGTAAAAGGGTAACAGAGTAATGGGAGGAGTCAGGAGGACAGAAAAGCTGTAAACACTTTAAAAGGAAACTCCCTATCCCTGAGTAGAAAGCTGGAAGCTGCCCAGAGAAAGATTGGCTCATCCCTATAGAATTCCATAGAAAAGAGATGTTGGAATCACAGACAATTAATTGCCAGGATCCATATAGAATCTGGTACTTTGCACAGAGATTCTCAGTCTTATAAATATGTTTGTTTTCATTTTGTATAATTTGATCTATTCTAGTAAAATTTTGTGCCCTCTATGCCCCTTTTTGAGGAGAGACAAAGGTGGGATAATAATACCACATGGCATTCCATAAATATTTATATTTATAATTCTTATGTGTCAATTAAAAATATTTAAAATTAAAATAATAGCATTTAAAAATTAAAAATGGTGAATAGGACTCAGTTGGCAGTCATTCCAAGACTAGAATAGTCACTGTTCACTTTTGGATGCTCTTCTCATCTTTCTCTGATATCAATGAATGACAGCGCGCTTTCCTGGGAAAACCTGCAAGGTGATGGGTTATAAACAGCCCAAGGTTCAGACTGGGGATGTAGATCAGTGGTAGAACGTTTGCATAGCATGCTGGGGGTCCTGGATTCAATCCAGCACCACCACCTGAAAAAAAAAAAATACAAGGTCCAGTGAAGCCATTACTGCTATTGAAATGCACAGTCAGAAATCCACCTCAGATCTGCATCTGCTATAAACTATCTTCCTGTCATGTTTACCTA
This sequence comes from Marmota monax, assembly GCF_021218885.2. Taxonomy (NCBI): domain Eukaryota; kingdom Metazoa; phylum Chordata; class Mammalia; order Rodentia; family Sciuridae; genus Marmota; species Marmota monax. Next base: position 18,214,021 of record NW_026692254.1, on the reverse strand, counting down.
GTTGTGGACAATCCCACCTGCACACAAATTCTAGCATAGTCCCTATCACTACTTCTGCTCACAATGGGTGTGATCTCTCATGGGACTGTTCAGTGTAACGTGCTTATACCAGACTTCTTAGTGAATTTCTCAGAAAGTTCAATCTTCAAGATAAGAAGTAACCAGAATACACTTGAAGTAATAGACAGTAGCTACAGAAAACCATTACTGATTGACTGGAACATGGTTAAATCCCAGATTTTCACTTGTTTACAACATATCTTATCTCTAAGACCCTTCACTTGAGTAAGTTGATCAGCAAGAAATGTTACTTTCAAGAGACTGGGTAACTGTGTATAAAGTTCAAGTCTTATAGGGTAAAATGGTAAGTACAGAGAGAATTAAAAAAAAAAGACAAGCTGTAAACACTTTCTTTCTAGAGATACAATAAGGATTAATTATCACAGTTAGTGTAATACAATTAGAATAGTTCTTGATAGGCAGTATTAATCTTTTGATACATTTAGATAAGGTATCTAGGAGAAGATTAGAAGTAACCTTTCTAGTCACTGATGCATTTATGATTGCATCCATTTGTTCTTTCATGGACCCATCTACATATTTGTTCATTCAAGAAACAAGCCCATTTCAATGTGAATATTGTGTGCTAAGCCATGTTGGGGGGCAGGAACAGAAGTACACAGAAGAGTGTTATAGACTGAATTGTATCCCACCCCCTCCAACAAATCCATATATTAAAGGTGTAATCCCTAATATGACTGCACTTGGAAATAGGATCTTTAGGAGATAATTAATATTAAATGAAGTTATTCGGGTGGGGTCCTCACTAGTAGGACTGATGACCTTATAAGAAGAAAGGATGTCTTTTCTCTCTGTCCATCTTTCTGTCTCTCTCTCTCTCTATCCTCTAGCATGCATGAAGGGAAGGCATATTAAGACCTAGCCAAAAGCCAGAAAGAGCATTCACGAGAAACTTAGCAAAACAGTACTTGATTTTTTTTTTTTACTTCTTAGATTCTAGAATTGTGAGAAACTAAGTCTTTGCCATTTAAGCCATACAGTCTAGGGTATTTTGTTATAGTAGCCCAAGCTGACTAATATGAAGATAGCCCACAATTTACTATAAATTTAGAAGGTAAAAAAAGCATTTTTATGATTTTCTCATTTTTGAGACATTGCAAAATCATCATTATTTAATCATTGGTCAAGTGTTAACAATTACCAATGTATTGTAAGTGCAGTTGTCAGATATTTTAAAAAGTTATAAAAATGATTGTTGTAAACCTGCATTCTGTTTTAAAGCCATCACTAAATGATCAGTAAAATCTCCATAACAAAACTAGATTTTAAATGAGAATGGCATTGTGATTTCTACTTGTGGGGTGACAGGATAGTCATCCATTTCCCAATTACTATTCCTAAATAAAGCAAAAAAAAAAAAATCTCTGCATATTACCTGTGAAACAAATATAAGACTCTGAAAAGCAGAGAGAAGAGGAAGAGTATTTAAGGAGATTTAGACCCCAGAGAACAACATACTAGTGAATTCTCTCATTCTTCTTTTTGTCATATAAATCTCATACTGGATATTGGACAGAAGCAGGCAATCTGGTTCAGAGAAGTCTCTAAAAAATTAACAGATACATAAAGAAGCAGACAACCAACAAAACACCAAGAAACTAAAAGAGGAGTAGTTTTATTCCAAGTGCTACAGTAAATTATTTATAACATAGTTTTTAATAAATAATCAAAGTCATACAAAAATATCAGAAAGGTATGGTCCCGCCAAACTGGATAAAAACAGTTGTTATAATCAAGGATAAGCTCTTCACTTAAAGTCATATACCAAGATATATTATTATATCCTAGGCAAAAAAATTAAACTCCAGATTTATCATGTAGAGTGATCTTCAACCCCATTCAAGCAAATGAAAATTAATTTCAAAAAGAGATAATAGGAAACACTACAAAGACACTGAAACTAACAACATAATTCTAAATAATTCCTGAATCAAATAAGATGCATCAAGGGCGATGAAAAAATATGCTGAATTTCAGTATAATAAAAACTTCACCTATTCAAACTTGAGAGGTGTAGTTAAATCAATTCTGAGAATAAATTTATTACACTAAATGCACACATTAGATAAGAATAAAATTCTCAATCTGTAACCTAAACTACCATCTGAAGAGGTTGGTAAAGGAGAACAAATGAACCAAACCGCACTGAATAAAATAAACCGTAAAGGAGGTTTCAAGATGATGGGATAAACAAGGTCACTTTTCTGGCTACTCCATGGTATAAAACCAAAAAAGCAGATAAGCAGCTTCTCAGCAAAGTGAGTGAACGAAAAAACAAAAGAGGGAGATTTTACTGGAATTTAATACTGGACATTCAAAGCAGATTAGGGACTCAGGGGGTTGCATATAATAAAATAAGAAATAAAAAAAACCCCAGCATATCCATTAATTTGGCCTGAGATGCCAGCCGAAAGGATCCCTCTGCAAGCAAATTGAAGGGACAAGGGAATTAAAGACACCCACGTTTTTAGGAGGCTGTGGTGTATCTGGATGCAGAGGGTTTAGAGATGAAACTAAACTGAAAGGCATGTTGCACAATATCTTTCTGCGAGAAAGAAGTCCCATTTCTCCTTTCTATGTGTGGAAGACAGAGGAAGAAACAATTTTGCAGCTGAAGCACAGGGGCCTGTGGCTGGGGGAGCCAAATCCTGGAAAACCTGAGTTTGGCCTAAAATACAGGCCTGGCAAATACTTGCTGCACGACATAGAATGTGCTTGAGTGACCAGGAGAAAACCAAAAATGGAGAGAGGTTTACATAAGGGAAACCCACTTGGCTCTAACAAATCTGGCTCTTACAAATCTGGCTGCTTGGAGGAATTGCTGGGGGAGACATGCCTGGATGGAATCTTGAAAGGGCCAGGGAGGGAGAGAGAGAGTTTGGAGACTGCACGCAAGACCAGGAAATGTGGGGTCTACAAGTGATGTAGTAAACTAAGAATTGGCTCCTCCCCAAGAGTGGAACACGGGGGAGATTCCTGGATTACCATCTTCTAATATGGACCGGCAATTACTGGGCCCTGAAGGTGCACTGATGTAAAATCCATAGACCAATTGGCATTCAGCAAAGAGTCTGGAACCTCCCTAAGCCTAAACCACACCTCCAGGAGTTCTGCCAACAGGATTACCTATGTCTCTCCAGCAGTTCACTTGGAGGGTGGGGCATCATGCTCCAGATGACACCACCTAACAATGCTGAGAAGAGAAGCTAAACTCTACTGGGGAAAAAAAAAATCTTAACTTTTCATTGAGAAGTTTTTTTTTTTTTTTCAATTTTTTTTTTTCTTTTTTCTTTTCTCTGTTTAATTGTGACCTTAATGGATCATGGATATTTACACATATTCACATTTGTATTTTTCTAATTTCTAGCACTTTTTAACCAGTTATTTTTCATGAATCAGTTTCTTGAGGATGAGAATGTTTGATTAGTATATTTTACTTTTTGTATTGTTTTATTTTTAATTTTTTAAAGTTTTTTTACTTTATATATATATATTATTCTCTCACCTGTTTCCCTTGATTCTCTTCCACTAACAGCCAATCTCTATTGATCTCTCTTTCACTTTCTTTATTTTTAACTTCTATCTTCTCTTTTCCTCTCTCATAATAATCATATAATATATCATTTCTGTTCCCTCTATGTTTGTTTGCCATTTAAAATTGTAATCTTTTGCAAACTTATTGTTTTTATTGTAGGCAATAATTGACTGATCAATAATTTCTGTTTATTGTAATAATTAACATTGTAGATGCCATAGCAGAAAATAGTTGGTTTAATACTCTATATTGTTTGCATTAGTTTCTGTTCTTAATTTCTCCCCCTAAATAGTGAGATACTGAAAACCTTCAGGAATACTATAAGTTCACAGGTTAGAAACTCCACTGCCTCAGATCCATATTGTTAAGTGGGTAGACACACAAACAACATAAAAAATCCAAGAGAAGAAATCACCCCAAACAAACCAAGATACTCTAGTAACAGAATCCATTGCCACCAAAGTGGAAGAAATGTCAGAGAACGAGATTAGAATGTACACAGTTAAACTGATTTGCGAAGTAAGGATGACATAAGGAATGAAATCAGAAAGAAAATACAGGACATGAGCGATCACTTCAAAAAAGAGGCAAAGATTCTGGGGAAAAAAAGCAAAAATCTGATAAATAAACCAAATTATAAATTGAATAGAAAGAATCACCAACAGATTTGACCACTTGGAAGACAGAGCCTCAGACAATGATGACAAAATATATAATCTTGAAAATAGAGTCAAGCACTGAGAGAAGATGGTAAGAAACTACAAACAGAATTTCCAAGAATTATGAGATAACCTGAAAAGACCAAATTTAAGATGTATCAGGATAGAGGAAGGTGTAGAGATATAAACCAAAGAAATGTACAATCTTTTCAATAAAATACTATCAGAAAATTTCCCAAATCTAAAGAATGAAAGGGAAAACCAAATACCAGAAGCTTACAGGACCCCAATATAGAGAATTACAACAGACCCACACCAAAGTACATCATTATAAAATTTCCTCACATACAGAATAAGGATAGAATTTTAAATCCTGAAAGAAAACTGACAGGTAACATTTAGAGAAAAACCATTCTGGATCTCAGCTGATTTCTCAACTGAGAGTGTCAAAACTAGAAGGTTCTGGAATAACATATACCAAGCTCTGAAAGAAAATGAATGCCAACCAAAAATTCTATATCACAGTAATATTAAACCCAAGGAAAACAAAAAAAGAAAGAAAACTACAGGTAACTCTCCTTCATTAATGTAGACTCAAAACTCTTTAAGAAAGTAAGACACATAAAATTCAATAATACATAAAAATAATTTGATATCATGATCATGTGGTGTTTAATTGTGCTAATGTAGTACTTTAAATTTAATTGATACTATCCACTACATTTACATGCCAAGTAAAATAGTCATATGACCATATTGACTAATATATAAGAGGTACTTGACAAAATTTAATACTTATTCATGATAGAACTCAAAAAATAAGACAAGTGACACTCCTCAATTTGATAAAGACAATTGATTAAAAAAGAATCTAGCCATGCATGGCATTACATGCCTATGATCCCAGGTACACAGGAGACTGAAGTTGTAAGATCATAAGTGTAAGGACTAGCCTCAGCAACACAGTCGGAGACCCTGTCTTAAATTAAATAAAAAAAGGAAGAGATAAAGATCAGTGGTAGAGTGCTTGCCTACCATGTGCAATATCTTGGGTTCAATCTCAGTACTGACAAAGAAAATATACAGGAAACATGATAAACAATGATAAAAGATGGAATGCTTTTCCCCTAAAATCACAAATAAGGCAGGCAAGAATGTTTTCCTCATCACTCTTAACGTATTGCTGGAAGTTCATATCAGTGCAATACTGAAAAGAAAGGTAATGAAATGCACTCAGGTTGGAAAGAAAGAGTAAAACTCTACATTCATGGTAGGATATATAGAAAATACACCAAATGAAATTGTTCTATTTCATGCATGTACAAATATGTAACAATGTATCCCACTATTATGGATAATGATAATGCATCAATAAAAAATAAATGTTATAAGAAGAAACAAAAATGAAAAGAAATTCCCAAGTAACCAACATACTCAATTCAACAACCAATTAGGAAATTTATTAAGGTTGGAAAGTACAAGACAAAAAAAATGTATTTCTATATGTTAGCAAAGATTATATACATCTAACCAAAAATATTTAGGATTTACATGCTGAAAACTCCATGAAACTGATAACAAAATTCAAGTATCAAAGCATAAAACCATACCATACTCACTCATATAAAAACAACACAGTACAAATGTCACTTGTCCCTGAAATATAAATAGGCTTTATATGAGATTCCTACTAAAAATCTTAAGCAGATTTCATGTGGTTATGGATAAAACTATTTAACACTCATATGTAAGGCATAGGGACTAGAATAGCTAAGTTTTAGAGGAATGAGTATATCTGATATCAAGACACTAAAGAGCTGGAGTAACGGAGACTACAATGGAAAAATAGACACAGATTACATGGAGAATCCAGAAGAGGCCCCCCACACAAACACACACAAAAAAACTAATTCTGGAAAATGTTCAAAGGAAAGATAACCATGTTTTAAATGGTGCCAGTATAACTGAAAATCCATAGGGAAAAAGATGAGTCTCAGCACAAGCTTGACTCTTTATACAAAAATTGACTAAAAACAATTTTTAAATGTAAAATATAAAACTATAAAAAGTATTAGGACAAATAGGAGAACTCATTAGACTCCAGGGCTATGTTGTGAGTTCTTATTCATCAAACTAAGAGTGTGATTTATAAAAGGAAAATTGAACAAAATGGATACCATGAAAATTAAAATGCTTGCTTTGTAATGAATCTGGCTATAAAGATAGGAAAATAATCTATAGACTGGAAAAAGTGCAAAGTACATATCCAAAAAGAACTAGTGTGTAGAATATACACAGAACTGTTAATATTCAATAACAAAAAATCAAAAATAAAATACAACCAAACAAAAAGCATTTTAATTTAAAAATGTACAAAATACATGAAGAAAAATTTCTCTAAAGTAAAGGTGCAGATAGCAATAAGCACATGAAATATGTTTATCATTATAAGTCATTATGGAAATTAAAATGAAAATCACTATGAGATATCCCTATTAATGTCAGAATGGCTAAAATAAGACATAGTGAAAACATCAAATTCAAGGAGATCCATGCAATTGGATTATTCACACATTCTTGTCAGGAAAGTCAAATTGTAGAACCTTTCTGGAAAACCATTTGGCAGCGCCTTATTAAACTATAGTTAGAACTACCGTACAACCTCAGCAATTTCACCCTTGGGCATTTATACCAGAGAAATGTAATTGTATTCACTCCATTTGTACCTACATGTTTAAGAGCAGTTTAACCCATATGACTCCAAACAGTCTAAATTTATTAAATGTGTGACTTTAAAAAGGTACCATTTTCACCAGAGAATGCCAGCTAGAAATAAAATTTAATAAAAGGAAATATTGATAATTACAATAATGTAAATGAACAGAGTTATGTTGAGTGGGGAAAATCAATCTCAAAAGTTTACATACTAAATAATCTATTTCTATAACATTCTTGAAATGAAAAAAAAAATTGCAAAAAGAGAGCAAGTCAGTGTTTACCAGGAGTTAAGAAGAGGGTAAGAAGAGAAACAGGTATGCCTATAAAAGGGAAACCCCAGGAACTTTTGTGGTTATAGAACATTCCGCATCTGCACATTACCCTTGCAGATATCCTGGCACTAATATTGAAATATGATTTTGTAAGATATTATCATTGGGGAAACTGGCTAAGGGGTACATAGAAACACTCTGTTTTTTTTTAAACAACTATATGTGAGTGTATAATTATCAAGATGTTTAATTTAAAATGTGAATTGCATTAAAAACTCATTTTGTACTTGAAGGAAGTATGGTGCATTGCGGAATGCATCCAAGTAATCACTAGGTGTTCCATTTACTACTGACTCAGTATTTTAAGCATCCCATTACTGTAAAGGCATTAGACACTGGTAATTAACAAAATCAATCATAATTAATTCCTTTAGTGTTCATACACTCATAGTATATATTTCCTGAGGAATTTAAGTCTAATTTGACATTAATGGAGATGGAAAATAGTAAAATGATTTTGGATTTATAGAATAATGTACACCAATTCTACATAAAAAAAGTTTTTTTTTTTTTTTTGTCATCTAGAGTTACTTGTGGCTTTATAAAGCAAGACTGCTGGGAAACTCCAACAATTCATCAAAATCAGTTCATCATCATGATGAATTTTATATGAATTGCACAGATATGGAAAAATTAGAATATTTTACTATCTTGATTTTTCTAAGCCTAGGCTGTGGCTTGATTATATTTCATGAGCTTGTACAGAGGATACTAATAATGCTGATGATCTATCGGAGTGAATAGATCTGAAGTGTTCAACTGGGTGAGTTTTGACACATGAAGACTCCTACAATCCACATCCCCATGACACACTTAAATCACTGCACAGCATCTGCTCATGCTCCCACCAAAAACCTTTTAGTTTTTATGAAGGCACTACTTCCCTTGTGTAGTGTATATGTGAATTTCTAAAATACAATTTTTAATTAGGTTAGTTGTGAGTTGTAGGGTTCTTTGTACTTTATGGATATGAGCTATTGTTCAGAAATAACTAGCCCTGCCTATATAAAAGTTAAACTCTACAGCATGTGCTCTTTGTTTTTGGCTTATTTTGCTTACCATAACTATCTTTGGAGTCATTCATGATATATCACATATGAATAATTTGTTCATTCCTTTTTTATTGCAAGAAACATATCATTAATATGATATATTTATTAGATTTACCCTGGTCTGTTCATTCAATCAAAAAATGCTGAAGGACATGTGATGTGAGTTGCTTCAAGTTTTGGTTTTTACAAATAAACCCACTATGTACATTTGTATTCAAGTCTTTTATGGTCATACTCCTACAATTTACCTTTGTCAAACACCAGAAATGTGAAAGTCTTCTGATAAATAAATACTTGTTCATCTTTACAGCAAGGCTGTACTGTAATCAATGCTGTAAATATACAGTAAGTTCTCAGATAGGAAAACTTTTTTTTCCCTATTGTTTTAGCTATGCAAGTTCCTTTGCATTTCCATATGAGTCATACTGTCATCTTCTGCATTTTAACAAAAAAATCGCTTGTATCTTTACTGAGGTTGCATTAATTCTGTAGACAAATGTGGGGATAATTAGAATCATAAGCATATTGAATCTTCCAATACAAAATATGCACAAAACACCATTTACTAAATTTATCTCATCAAATTATGTATTTTAATGTAGATTATTTGAATATATTTTATTAACTTTGTTTCCAAGTATTTTATGCTTTGATGCTATTGAAAAACACATTACTTTTCTTAATTTTTCAATTGATGCTTTCTGGCATATAAATGCTGATATTTAATATATACGTATATAACTATACTCTGTGACTTTGCTAAAATTATTTATTAGTTTCAGTAGCTTTTTGTGGCTCCTGTAGGCTTTGCTGTTAATAAAGACAATTCTTAGCTGTTAATAAAGACAATTGCACTGGCTAATATCTACAGTGAAAGACCTCTGCAGCAATTTGTCCAGAATAGTCAGGAATTACTTCATGACTGCAAGCACCTTCACTGTGTCCCCACTTCCATCTCAATTAAACCAATTAAACAAAGCCAAATGCACTACCCAAACCAAACCCATAAGATCATCTTAGTGGGACAGCAATCTGTAAATGCATGAGATCATTCATTGCTTCCCTCTAAAGCCTTGCCATTTCACTCCTTGCCTTTGAGTCTGTCCCTAATGCAAGTTATGGTGGCTAATTCTCCTATTACGCAAGCTCTAAATAAATAGCTTCTGCTCATTCTCATTGGGTGGCTATTCTTTATTTATTTCAACATTACAATTATATTCATATATATTTGCAGCAAACAATATAAATATGAAATTAATAAATGAATTACATTCACCATAAATACAAAGGACTAGTTTAGCAAAAGTAACAAAATACTTCAACACTGAAAACTGCAAAAAAAAAACATTGCTGATACAATAAATAAAATATAAATAAATTTAGAAGTATGTTCTCTTTATGAATTTGAGAAATCAACATTGTATGATGCAGGATTGATTTTCAGAATACTGGTAAGAGGCAGGTATTTGAACATACTATATTGCTGAGTTTGAAGACAGAGAGGACAGGAATCCTGAAGCAAGAAATGTAAGAAACTTTAGAAACTAAAAATGACAAGATTATGTGCTATCCCTGAGAGCATCCCAAAAGGAATTTGGTGCTGCTAGCATCTTGATTAGGGATTAGATATATGCTTGGCTTAAAGTTAGAACTGTAAGAAAATAAATTTGTTTAAAATACACTTAATATAGGCTAGGGATGTAGTTCAATGGTAGAGGGCTTGCCTAGGATATTCAAGGCCCTGAGTTTAATCACCAGCACTGCAAAATGAATTACAAATAAAATTTAAAAACAAGTAAATAACATTTATTGTTTGTGTTAATTTGTTACAATAGCAGTACCAAACTACTACACAAATATACAACTTTGTATCTTATAATCCAAAATAAGCAAAGAAAATAATAAATACTAGGATAAAAAGTAATAACATAGAAAATACAACAATAGAGAAAAATCAATAAAATCAAAAGTGCTACTCTGGAAAAATTAACAAAGTTGATTTGACCTGCAGTTAACTAAGGAAGTAAAAAAAAAAAGGGGGAAGATTTGAAGTATAAATATCAGTAATGAAAGAAGTGGCATGCATCTTAACTTTATGGAATTAAAAACATTATGAAGAAATGCTATGAAAACTGTGTGTCAAAATTAGATAAACTAGATTAAATAGACAGGTTTATAAAGACACAAAGTATCTTACATTATTCAAAAGAAGTACATAACAGAAATAGGATTATATCAGGAAAACAAATGCAGTAGTTAATTCAAAAATTTCCCTAGCACAAATGAATTAATTCATCAATGAATTCTAAAATACAGTTAAGAATTAATACTAATACTTTAAAACTTATTCTGAAAAATAGAGAAGAAATTTTTCCCAACTCATTCAACAAGAATAATGTTACTTTGGCACTACACCCAGGTGGGTATGTTACAGAAAAAAAAAAAAGAAAACTATAGGCCAATAGCTCCTAAAAATATAAACAGGAAAATCTTCAGTGAAATTCAGTGTATTTTGATGAACAAAATACAGCAACAACTGAAAAAAAGACTATAATCATGAGCAAGTAGAATTTGTTGCAATGATGCAAGGTTGGTTTAATATCCAAAAATTCATCAGTGTAATGCACCATATTAAAAAAACAAGAACAAATGCCACATGATTATTTAACAAGATACAGAAAAGACATTTGGCAAAAGCCACAATGATAAAAACTAAGGATTGATTCAATGAAGTTGTCCTTGAAATCCTCAGCCAAGTTCATGATTAATGGTGAAAGACTAAGAGCTTTATACCTGGTAAAAAAAAAAAAAGAAGAAAAAGATGACCCACTCTAGTCATTTACACTCAACACAGTAGTGGAGTTTAGAGCCTAGGCAATGAGGCAGGGAAAAGAAATTTAAGGTAACCAAATACCAAAGGAAGTAGCGAATTTTCTACCTTTGCAGATTATAAGATCATATACATAGGAAATACTATGGAATTGACAAAAAAAAAAAAAAAAACCTAGTAGCATGAATAAATTGATTCAGTGAAGTTTTTTGGGGATAAAAGATCAAAATACAAAATTTACTTTTGTTTCTAAACACCAGCAATGTACAATACATAATTGGAATGCACAAATTTCATTTAAATCATCATCAGTAAGAATAAAATAGTGGGGAATTGATTTGCCAGAAGATGTATATGACATGTTTCATTTAAATTGAAAGATATTGTTCACAGTAATGAAAGAATACTTAGAATATTTAAATAAATAGATGGCATTACATGTTAATAGGTCAGAAACCTCAGCTCTGTTAAGGTGACAGTACTGCTCAAAAAGATCTGCAAATTTGATATAGCATTTATCAAAATCCCAACTACATTTTTTTTTTCTAAAAATGGACAGGCTGATAATTTACTTTAATGAGAATTCAAAGGGTCCAGTATAGACAAAGCAATCTTGAAAAATACAAAAATAGTTGGAGCACTCATCTTTTCTGACTTTAAAACTTTTCACAAAGCTGGAGTGATCAATATACAGTAGTTCCTGCAAATGAAGACAGATTTATTAATAAATAAGAACATATAAGAGTCAAGAAATACAGTCTTGCTTTTATATTTAATTGCTTTTGACAAAGGTACTGAGATAATTTCTTTTTTCAAAAAAAAAAAAAATGGTGTGAGAACTACTGAATATTCACGTGGGAAAGAATTGTATTGGACATCTTCCTGAAGTCATCTACAATAACTTGCTCAAAATTGTTCATAGGTAGAAATAAAATGTTTAAAACTGTAGAACACTTAGAAGAAAATATAAGAGTTAATCTTTAAGAACTAAAATAAAGGTTTCTTTGTTACAACACTAAAAACACAAGGGAAAAAATAAAAAAAAAAATAGATTGTGTTAATTTCCTTCTCTTCAATTGAATATCCAAGTGCATCATTAAGAATTTCCTATTTTTACAAAACTTATGGTGTCATTCAGCTAAGCTTTCTGCTACTGTATAACTAAGAGCTTTATTCTTCAGCTCTTGAATGGCACATTCCTCATTTCCTTCCAGTCTGTCACCAGCAGCAACTTCTATATCCGTATCTCTAGCACCTAAGCTGCTTATGACAATTTAGGCATTTACAAGATACCATACCTTTCTCCTGTATGCCCAAATTTCCTTAGCATCCTCACTAGCTGAGCCATTGATATCAGTTTTTACTGAGAGTCTGTTCATGGCCAGATATCATACTTCCAAAAATTATCCCAGCATCTTCTTACTCCAATTCCAAAGTGAATTTCTACATTTTATGTATTGGTTACAACAGTACCACTTCTGGCATGAAGATCTGTATTTGTTTCCCACTACTTCAGTAAAAATTTACTATAAACTTTGTGGCATAAAAAAGGCAAATTTATATTTTAAAATATATAAATAATATGAAGATCACAAGTCTCATTGGTCTAAAATCATTTATTTGCAGCAATGTGTTGCTTTCCCATGCTCTAAGGAGAAACTATTATTTGCACTTTTCACTTTTTCAAAGCCTTACACAAGCCTGGCTTATGACCCCTTCCTACATCTTCAAACCTGGGCACATATCATGTTATCTCTTTTCAAACATCCTGTTCTATCATTATATCTTCTTCCTGATGGAAAAGCCCTACATTTTAGGATATTTAGCTTAATCACACCTGAAAAGTCCCTTTTGCCCTGTAAGTTAATGTAGTGACAGTTCTCGTGGATGAGGATTTGAACATCTTTGGGAAGCCATTATCCAGCCTACTAATGGAGATGAACAAGATTAAAAAGGTTTCTGCTTCAAGTGACAATATCAATAAAGTAAAAAACAACAAACAGAGTAAGAGAAACTCTTTGCAAGCCATGTATGTGATAAAGGACTAGTTTCTGGAATATATCAAAAATTCTTGTCACTAAATAATAAAAAGATAAGTGACCAATCAAAATGGACAAGGGATTGGAATAAATATCTCTACAAAGAATGTATACAAAAGGCCAATAGTTACATGTAAAGATTCTCAAATCATTACACATTTGGGAAATGCAAATTAGAACCACAATGTTGATAGCACTTCAAACTCAATGGCATGGGTAGAAGCATAAAAATAATAACAAATATTGGCAAAGTTCTGGATATATAGAATACATATGTCCACGCCAAAAAAATGTACATAAATGTGTGTAGCAGTTTTATTCACAATAGTATAGACCTTGAGAAAAAATTATTAACTGGTAAAATGATGAATACTTCTCATTTATTCAATGAAATATTATTTTACAATAAAATAAGTGAGGCATAACTCATTCTATATTATGGATAAACCTTGATAGCTTTAGTTAAAGTGAAAGATAATATATTACGATTTTATCTGTAAGAAGTGGTCTGAATAGAAAAATCTACAGAGAGAGAAGGTATAGAACTGGGTTGTGTGAGGTGGAGAAATGGAGTGAATAGTTTTCTCAAAGGATTTCCTTTTGGGTGATGAAATAATTCTATAATTATTTTTTTGATGGTTGCATACCTGTATAAGAATACTAAAATGGTTTTAATGGTACACTTGAAAATGGTAACTAGTTGTGAATTATATCTTAAGAAAGATTTTAAAATATTTTAATATGGCAATTCTTTCCAAAATATTTTTTTCAACACAAGGGAATCTCAATCAACATCTAACGGGCTTTGTTAAATAAACCAACAAGGTGAACATAAATTTTTATGGTAATTCAAAGGATTAAGAATAATCAAAATAATTTTTGCAAAGGAAAAAATTTGAAGGTAGTACATTGATTTCAAACTTCATGTATAGTAATCAAAATGGTGTAGTAATGATAAAATTGGACATACCTATGAAACAGAGCTGAGGTCACAGACATAAACCCTCAAATATTCATAGATCTTCAGATTTTGTACATCATGGTAAAGGGAATTTCTTGGAGAAAAGGATAGTCTTTTCAAATAATGATTCTGGGACAATTATATATATATATATATATATATATATATATATATATATATATATATACCAATTTAAAAAGCAGCACTTTACTTGATATTTTATATAACACATACAACAACAAGTAAATTGTAGACCAAAATGTAAAATATGAAATTATAATATATTTAGAACAAAGGAGAATAGTGCTTTGGCCTTAAATTAAGTTTAAAAAAAAGATAAATGAGAGCAAAAGTATTATCTCTAAAATAGGAAAAAAAAGTTAACTTGCATATTAGTGAATAGAAGATCTCTTCTCCTCAAAATACCAATGAGAAAATTAAAAAAAAAAAAAACACAAACAACTACAGAGTAGAAGAAAGCATTTGCAAATCATACATCTGGTAAAGGATTTTTATCCAAAATATATAAAAATATTTTTCAATTCAGTGGTGAGGAATCCAAAATATGATACAATGAACAATGTGATATAAATGAACAAAGTATGTCAAAAGACATTTCACCAATGAATACATACAAATGTCTAATTAATACATGAAAATATGCTCAATGTCATAAATTTAAATTAGAGAAATGAAAATTAAAACTACAATGTGATATTAGTTTACTGTTACAAGAAGAGCTATATTCAACTAGACTGAAAATACTAGGTGTTGGTGAGTTTATGGAGAAACAGAAATCCTCACACATTGATGCTAGTAGTGACACATTAAAAAATAATTTCAAAGTGTATTAAAAAATAAACACAGACTTAGCATACCAGCAATTCTACTCATAGATTTCTTCTTAAAGAAAACCAAAAACATATGTCCAGTCAAAGATTTATATGTGAATGTTCATAGCAGCATTATTTATAACATTCACAGACTGGAAATAATCCAAATGTCCATCAACTTGTGAAGGAGTTAACAAAAGGTGGTATATGGAATTCAGTAATAAAATGAAATGGAACATTGATACTTCCACAGAATTTACAAACTTCAGAAACTTCATGATAAGTGAAAGAAACTCAACACAAAATGTACACTTCATATAATTCTAGTTATGTGGAATTTCCAGAAAATGTGAATCTATAGAGACACACAATAAATCAGTGTTTACCTGGGCTGAGGTGGAGCAAGATTTGACTACAAACAGAGCCAAGGAAGTTTGGGGGGTGTCAGGAACATTCTAAAATTAGTTTATAATGATGGTTATCCATAATATAAATGTACACAATTTCAATAATTTTACTCTTAAAATGGATGAGCTTCATAGAATGTAAATTGTATAACAATTTAAAGAATCACATCACAGGAAAAAAATGGAATTCATCATCAGATTTCTAAACCCTGTTTTCTTCATAAACTTCACTGTCAGATTACTGGAAGTTCCTTGGTTAAGAGATAATAACCCAAACACATGGATCTCTATGAAAACATGAGTCTAAATTATAAAACCCATGCAAATGAAAGATAATATTGCAATATGGATAGTTTAAGGGAAAGAATGTGTGTGTGTGTGTATGTGTGTATGTGTGTGTGTGTGTGTCTGTGTGTTTTACTCAGCTTTTTTCCTGCTGTGACTAAAAGAGATAACCAGAAAAAGTTTAGGAGGAAAAGTTTATTTGAGGGCTCACAGTTTTAGAAGTCTTAGTCCATAGAAAGCTGGCTCCATTCCTCAGGGCTCGAGATGAGGCTCAATGTCATGACAGAAGAGTGTGATGGAAGGAAGCAGCTCACATGGTGATCAGGAAAGGAGAGAGAGAGAGAGACTCCACTTGCCACATAGAAATATATACCCTAAAGCCATGCCTCAATTCCCACCTTCTCCAGCCACACCCTACACCTTCAATTAATCCCACTCAGTTAATCCCAACCAGGGGATTAATTCACTGATATGTGTATATGTACATATATCTCCCAGGAAGCACGGATATGGAGGATATGGATGCATTTACCTAGGGATAATCTCAGTGCCTATTATATATCTTCTTTAACCATTGTCTAAGAATTATGTTCATTCACTATATTATCAGCTAAATATTCTCAAATACTTTCTTAACCTAGCTGAGAAATTTTAGGGTGTATTTCCACATTGTAATACACCCTAAAATTCTGGGTGTATTACAATGTGGAATTTAAATAATATATTGAAGAATTATATTTTTTCTTCTTTTATTCTCACAAATTAATAAAATAACTTGTTTTTTAAATTTATCTAAATACTGAGATAGCCACTCCAGGAAAAAACATTTTAAAGTGAGTTTGTGAAATTTGAAATATTAAGTTTATAATATTTTCCTAGAGCAAAGAAGACCTCTAGGATGTATGTTATTTTATATACAACTAAGAAACAGAAATTCCCCCAATTAAGTTCTGACATATCTGCAATCACAGGATGTATTAAAATACACAAGTGTGATGAGATTTTCATTTATTTTGCTTGTACTTCCCCAATAGCTTTTATTTCCAGTTTTTATAATGAACACCATTTAGGGTTGGGAATGGTGGTTGGTATTGTGTTCAAATGCATTACATTAACAGCAGTTTGACATTAGTTAGTGTTTTTGCAATGAGAAAGACCATCTTAATGTACAGTTTCTTTAAGAGAAGATTGTCTTTCTTTTTCGTCTACCCTTCAATAAATTTAATACTATATAAACAAGATTTTTAATATGGTACATAAGTGATCCATTCAGTTGGTATATTCAGTTGTTATTGATGATGAAAAAATAATTTAATTAATATTAACTCTTACATAGAAAAATTTTACATAGAAAAATTACATAGAAAATTTTGGCCATAATATTCATGGCTAGATAACAAAGCTTGTTTAATGCAAAGTAGTGGCTTTGTATAAAAATCATTTCTGGATGTAGTAAAGATTTTTCCCCAATCTGTAGGCTCTCTCCTCACTTTATTGTTCCCTTTGCTGAGAAAAAGCTTTTTAATTTGAATCTCTCCCATTTATGAATTCTTCATTTTACTTCTTGAGCTTTAGAAGTCTTGTTAAGGAAGCAAGATTCAAGGCATCCACCTCTGATAAAGCATTAATCTCTTGGATATATAAAGACTCAAGAAACTTAACACCAAAAAAACCACAAATAATCCAATCAATAAATGGGCTAAGGAACTGAACAGACACTTCACAGAAGAAGAAATACAATTAATCAACAAATATGTGAAAAAGAATTCAACATCTCTAGCAATTAGAAAAATGCAAATCAAAACTACTCTTAAGATTTCATCTCACTCCTGTCCAAATGGCAATCATCAAGAATACAGGCAACAATAAATGTTGGCAAAGATGAGGGGAAAATTGTACACTCATACATTGCTGGTGGGACTGTAAATTGGTGCAACCACTATGGAAAGCAGTATGGAGATTTCCCAGAAAATTGGGAATGGAACCACCAGTTGACCCACCGTTTGACCATTCTTTGGTTTATACCCAAAGGACTTAAAATCAGTATACTATAGTGACGCAGCCACATCAGTGTTAACAGCAGCTCAATTCACAATAGCTAGACTATGGTATCAAACTAGGTGTCCCTTAATAGATGAATGGATAAAGAAAATGTGGTATGTATACTCAATTACTCAGCTTTAAAGAAGAGTAAAATTATGGGGTTTGCCAGTAAATGATTGGAGTTGGAGAATATCATGCTAAGGAAAATAAGCCAATCCCACAAAACTAAAGGCCAAATGTATTCTCTAATATGTGATGCTAATTCACAATAAGGCGGAAGGCACTAGGAAAGAATAGTGTTACCTTAGATTAGGTAGAGGAAAGTGATGGAAGGGGAGGGGGGATGTGGGGATAGGAGAAGCAGTAGAATGAAACAAACATTATTACTGTGTGTGTGTGTGTGTATGATTTTTTGCAACATGTACACTCAGAAAAATGAGAAATTATGTCCCATCTATGAATGATATATAAAAGTGCATAAATGCATTCTACAGTCATGTTTAACTAATTAAAACAAATTAAAAAAAGAAAAGAAAAAGGAAACACAACTAAAACCACAGCAACAACAACAACAACAACAAAATCATCTCTGAATACTTGTGGCAATTCCTTCTCTTCTATCTCCTCTTTACCTTCTTTTCTCTCTCACTTTCATTCATTCTCCTTTCCACCTCCCTCACTCCCTCCATCTTTTTTATTCCCTTTATTCTGTGGAAGTACTTAAATTTTTAATCTCCCTTGATAATTCTTTTGGAATTTCTTAAAAGAATTATTATAAAAAGTTTTATTTTTCTTCAAAATTTAAGGTGAGATTTATTCATTTAACTAAGAAATAAGAATTATTGATTCCCTTTAATTGTACATTAAAATAGTTTTCTGTGTTATTGTAACTGTTGCTATGGGGAAGAGAAAAACTTATCTTTGCTTTCTTGGGCACTCACCAGATAGAGAGGACTTGGTGAGATTTACATATTGGAAATATGCCAATGAAATTTCTACTCTGACTTACTGAGGGATGCATTGTTCCTTAAGAATACTTAACTAGAGTTAGCCTTTTCATTATATATAGCCGTAAAATATTTTGCTAGGTGATTGGATAAAAGGCACATGTTAAGAGCTCAAACTAAACATTGCAGAATATAAAAACAAGTCATGTGTCACATACTTGTCTCTCCAGTCCTCAGAGCCTGTCACTCACTCTTCTGATGCTCATAGGAAAATGTGATCCAGGCTGCCATGTGTACTTTCATCTATAGATTGTCAGGCCATTTTTCTAAAGGCAGGGCCACCTCTTCAAATGAACTTACTTACCTATAATTTACTCCTCGGTGCAAGGTCAAATGTTTCTTTGTCCGTGGCAGCTTTGCATAATGTTTAAAGACTTTCTATGTCACCTCTGGCTTTTCTCTTGCCTCAAAGAAGAGAACATGAAAGATTTTTTTTTTCCCCTTTTGAGACAGCACATCATCCAGAAATCTTGGGGAACAATGGAAACTTGAAGCAAAACACAACAACCACCCCACAAATTTACTGCAAATATGTAATTAAAATGAAAAGTGGGATTGATTAATATTTTGGAGAATGAGGAAAACTAACATATGATAAGTATGCTGAAAATGTGTCTGTTTGTATGTGTTTGTAATGCAGGTTAGCACAGATGTCCCGTCTGTGGACCTGGAGGAAGGGTAACGGGAGGTAATGCTCATAAAGCCAATGTCTTAGCATCAATATTGACTCACTAGAGGAAAGTATCACAGAAAACACCACTTTGCTAGCAGGAAAAAATTATAATTTTAGCTTTCATCATTAAAATGAATTTAGATTTATCAACAGAAAAGATTTCCATTAACTGATGAGTTCTCACAATTTAAAAATTCAGTGTTTTTACATATACATTTGATTTGAGACTCTGTTGTCCAAGTACAGTAGTTTAAGGGAGATGCAGTGAGAAAGATAATAAGGCTATGAAGTAGAAACATTTTAGAGTTGGATACCTTGAGGATTACATCCTGGCTTGATTTCTAGATAAAAGAAGCAAGAAGCATTTTATGAAAATTTCAACATGTCACTCACAATTTGTGAGATGTTATAAAAAACTTTATACTTAGCAGTTCAATTTCCTCATCAATAAAATGGAAATAACATAATCTTCATATTTTAAATAAAACTCTCATAATGCTAAAATGGAAATATCTGTTAAATAATTTATAATCTCTAAAATTTTAATATGTATAATAATGATAAAATACTAAAAGTAATAATAATATTAATAATAATCCAGGAAAAAGTAAAATATATTGTGTAGTCCCTATAAATTAAGTTTATATATATTCATTTAATTTCATTCTAAATATTATAAAAAATTGAAGGCATTATCAATGACACATGGAATTAAAAGGTTAACCCAGGTTACTTGAACCAAAATATAAAAGATTCTTTAAAAAACTATTAAAAATCATCTTCTAAATATTCACTTTTTATAATGTATATAAGACTATAAATGGACAAATTTTTGTATTATGACTGGCCTGATGGAAGGATCAGTGAGAGCTTGTGACTGTGTCAGAACCTCCCTTCTGCCATGAGTGTAGACTTCTTGAAGCAGAAACAGAAGGTGAGGTGGGGCATCTACCCTCTGAGTTTAGTAAAATTCCTCCCCCAGGTCCCAGAAAAGCTTGGGAGACAAAGGACTGAATGCATCAGTTGAGAGAAAACACATCTTTTCACTCCATCTAAGATGTTCTTAATCCCCGCCTCCAAATG
Source organism: Marmota monax (assembly GCF_021218885.2). Taxonomy (NCBI): domain Eukaryota; kingdom Metazoa; phylum Chordata; class Mammalia; order Rodentia; family Sciuridae; genus Marmota; species Marmota monax. Next base: position 18,193,483 of record NW_026692254.1, on the reverse strand, counting down.
TCTAAAACATGAATAACTCACTTCCTGAGTTCATGTTCAAAATTAATTCAAATCTTATCAGCTAACTAGCTGATTGCTTTCTAAATATTACATGGTTTTCTGATGCATATCCACTGCTGTGATTGTTAAGATATGAAAGAGAGCAAAGTAACATGATCTCCTATCTGGAATTTAAGTCCAAACTTTCTCTTGAACCCACAACTCTGTTCAGTTACTAGCTATTTTCTGCAAATATACAAGCAAGCAGTTTAAATAAAAGACTGAACAAGATCATAGAGGAGTAACACATGATTAGAACTAATGGAAACAAATACCTCTCCAGTCAGAATCTCAATGTGCACCAGCAATAAAAAGACTTGAGCTTTCCTCCCATGTTATCAAGGGCTGGACTTGTATATTTGGCAAGATAATTTGCTCTCTCCCGTTTTTTGTAACTTTAAATATTTTCCTCTCAAAAAATACCATGCTTGGCCTTGCTGGAAGCCTGCCAGGCAGAGAGTGAAGAAAAGAAAGAGCAATACGTAGAAGAGCACACAGAGAGTCGGAGAAGAGAAGAAAGATTAGAGAATACTTTTTATTTATTTTTTGATGAATGTATTAGTTTTTCCTAACACATAGAGAAGTTCTTTGCCATTGTTTTCTTTGTAACATTGATGGATTTCTTTTCAAGTGAGTATTGGGCTTGTTCAAACATGACAGAAGCAGGGGTTTATAGATGGTCCTGTTAGAGGCTGTTCGTGGGGCTCTAGAGGCCTCTGGGCACAGATGTGTTTTCTGCATACACTTCTGGTAAGTAACCAACAATTCCACAAACTCTACCCCTTCTTCTGATTAGAGAGAGCTATTCTTTTAAAATGAAAAATATTCTTGACAAAATGTACAGTCAGTTCACAGTTCGTTTATCTCAAGGCACATCAAATGTTTTCATCAAGTTGAATGCCTGTACCATAAATTATTTAACCTTATGATTATAGATGGATTATGTTTTTTCAGATTCTCAAAATTTTGTATAGTAAAGAAGTAATCATTTTGCCTGTAACACATTATTCTGCGTTCAGCATTATTCCCTTAATGAAAATTTTAATAAATGACCTAACTTGGTATGAACAATTTAAGGGCATTGTATTTATATTGACACATGGCTTTTCAAATGTTCTCTATCGGTTGATATTCCTGCAACAGTCCCTTGCTATAATCTTACTAGCAGGGTGTATTTTCCAATTGTAAAAATATTTTGCTAATTATTTTCTAATGTTTAAACTTAACAAGTAAGTCTGAAAAAAACTTATTTTCATGAAATATTTGCCAAATAGTTTACTTTCTATATCCTAGCAAAATCTTAGTTTTTATTACACATTTTATATATTAGAGATATTTTCAGAGTATATTTAAATATTTATTTTCCAGATTCCTGTGTTTATAAGCTCTGATATTTTTATTTATTTATTTTTTTGTCAGGGGAGGTATCAGGGATTGAACTCAGAGGCACTCAACCACTGAGTCATATCCCCAGCCCTATTTTTTGTATTTTATTTAGAGAGAGGGTCTCACAGAGTTGCTTAGTTTCTCACTTTTGCTGAGGCTGGCTTTGAACTCACAATCCTCCTGCCTCAGCCTCTGGTGTCACTGTGTTTACAGGTGTGTGCCACTGTGCCTGGCAAGCTTTGATATTTTTTTTTTATTTGCCTCTATATTAAGATAAAACTAAAGAATAAGTTTTAGTAGCACGTTTTTAACGTGTAATAAGAATCCTTACTTTCAACAAAGAGAGGCAAAAAGAGTTAAACAACTGAATATAGTAGAGACAGGCAAGTGAATGTTCTAAGTAAAATCCTATCAAACAACATCTTCAAACAAAAAACTAGCCGTCTGATCAGGTAATATGTGCATAGGTTGCAGGATACATTTACCAACTTAAGGAGAACAAATAAAGCCTACAGTTTCTATGCCTTTGTATAATTCTACTGTTTTTTTCTTTGGTGTCTGAGTGGGGAAAGGAAACAAAAGTACTCTTTGTCCATGTGGCAGTGATTAGGAGTGAAGGGAAAGAGAGAGCAAGCAAGAGTCTCCAGAGCAGAACAACCACTTCTTTGCCTCCCAAAGCATGTTTCTTCCCTTTATCTGAGCTTGTCATGGGTCATTTCATCACGAGCTCAGCTGGCAGGGAAAGGCAGCTAGGTGGTGAACCATGCTAAGTAAGGCACCTTTCCACACTATGGTCATTGTGATTCCAACACATTTACCTTGTCTGGGAGCCTGATCAAGACAGAAACAATGCCCGATATTCCAAAGAACAGTCTCCCAAGAACATCAGCACTGTAGCGCAATTGACTCTTTTTCAACCCATTTCTGTAAAAATATATTTACAATTAATATAGGAAAAAAATGGAAAGTACATAGTTGCTTATATGAGCTACTTTCATAAAGGTGTACAGAGTGAAAGTAAAAACTAATCACTTGGTCCTCTTAGAATCATTGGTCCATTTAGAAAATAGCCATCAAATGTCTATTGTTTTTCATGCAGTATCCATGGCTATAAGGATATAAGGATGAAAAGACCCTGATTCTGATTTCTCCTTGTTAATTAGTGGTAATGACAGATGTAGGAATCTGAAAAATGTTTTTTTAATTGATTTATTTTTGAAGTATTCTTTTTTCTTAGTACTCAAGATCCTTGCCTTTGCATTAGATAAAATTATTTATTTGAAAAATAATCTGAAACTAATGAATTAATTAACTGAATTTTCACCATTCATATCTTAAAAGAAATGACAAATACATGCCAAATTTTCATTAATAGTTCCAATGCCTAATGAGGCCACTTTGCTTTCTCAGTAACTTATCATCCTCCTCCTTTATATCTCCAGGCCCAAATGATTGAAATTTGTATCTATGACAAAAATGTTCTGACTTTGCCTGAGCATGTAGAATACTGGACAATAGGGAAATATATGTTCAATGCATTCTGGATTTCCAGACTGCTTCTCATTTAGCTTTCCGGGTGATTTTTGGTAGTAGGAATTTGTTGATAAGATTTTCATCATGCAAAATTTATTTTACATTTTGGAAAAATATGTAAAATAGACAGAACTCTTTGTTGAGAGTTTGAAAAAAAAAAAAAGAAAATTCCAGACTAGACATGAGGTGGATATTGAACATTCATTATTAATTTAGAATATTCATTATGCCTAATTTAGGGCAAAGTTGACTTTATTATAAATCTTTTAATTGTTAAGTATTACTATGGGAATGATGTTTTGTGAAAAGATAACTGAGTAGACAAAACACATTTTTGTTTCCAAAGTTAAATTGATTTGCTCCATGAATAAACAGCATTAAAACTATTGATTTTAAAAAAACCTTTTAAACTGAATCCAACCCACTGTGGTGAAGGAACTAGATGGTAGGACAAAAGACCTAGTCCTAGCAGCCATGTCCCCTGCAGATTCCTTGCAGCATGGCAGCTGTGTCCCAACAGAAGGGTCCTAAAAGATCAAGGCAGAGTGCATGGAGTTCACAACACACCCTCAGAAGTCATGTAGGGTTGGTCAGTTGGTAGAAACAGGTTTAAGAGAAAAGGACATACACTCTACTACAGAGGCAAGCTTCTAGAAGTACTTATGGGATTGGAAATACTGCTATAAAAAATACTGTAATAGTTGATTGTCTTTTACATTTAGAAGAGCTTATGGGAAAAAGGTTTCCAGGTTTTATGCTGATGGGATCAGCAATGGGAACTGGCACTTTCCTACTAAAGCATAGAGGTTGATTCACATGTTTAGATTTTCTCTCAAGTATTCTTGCTCATTAAAAAAAAAATGATGAGAAGAATGCCTTCTCCAAATCCTTGTTGGTAGTGGCTTTAGAAACATTGACTCTACATTTTGGCTAGCTGGTAGTATATGATTGCAAAATGAAGAAAGCTATCTGAGGCCACACGAGAAGTCATCTCTAAGAAATTTTTCCAGCTCAGAAAGAAATCAGTTTTGAGCATGTGTGACATATGGTCATTCAGTGTTCTCTTGGGATGATTTTAAGATATCTCTCATCAAACAATTACATATTATGTTCAGCTTAAAATGGAATACACAGAATTCAAAGAGGGGTTTGCATCATTCATACTGCCCCAATGATATTAATGTCAGGAAATAAGGTGTACATCAATGTGTATCAGCCAGAGTTCTTAATTGCCAGGCATAGATATCAACTCTGACTGTTCAAACTTTGGAGAGAACATTAAAAGAACCCCAGATAACTTCCAGAATGTCTGGGATATCTTTAGACTCAAGCTTTGGATACTTCCTGAGAGAGTCTAGAAAACAGTGAGCTGCATAACTTGGTAACACAATGAAAATGGTTCCTTAAGGGCAACAATGCCATCTCTGCTCAACAATGAATGCCATTGACAGCATATACTCAACTGTGTTGCTGGCCTCATCACAACAAAAATATAGTATCCGTTTTAATACCTCTGGACTTGGAGTATTGAGTAAATCCATTTCATTTGTCAAATTTATGCATTAGGAGAAGTTGTTAAAGCAAAACTCTAGACTTTTCATACTATATTGGAGAGGGGCATGCTCTGTCTTTTATTCAGATCTTACAATGGAAAATTTTCTATATAAAGAAGAGACATTCATACTCTGGCAGCAAAGGAAAACTATCTATACATTCTTTTTCTTCTGAGCCATTATGCATTATTCAAGAAAGCTTTATCCAGGCAATATGAGCTAGGTAATGCCACAGTTATACATACTGCTATATCTTAGTATCTTTAACCAAAAAGGTGTATTTCATTCATCATGCATATGCATTTTAAGGCTAGTAAGATATTTGTGCCATAAAGTCCTCATTCTGGAATAGAGATGGTGTAGCCTTTGCATTTAGAGCATTGTATAAAGGCAGAATACATGTATAGGTGTAACAGCAGAAAAAAAGGGAATTGGTAAGTTTGGCACTAGATTTTAAAGGCATCCACACATATCACTTTTCCTCACATTTCCTTAGCTAACTCAAGGCAAATGGCTATGTCCAGATAAATGCAACCATACCAAAGGACTGAAATATCTGTCTTCTAGTCACCAAATTTTAGCTAAATAAATATTCTTCCGTGATGCAGCCCACTCCCTCCCTCTCCAGAAGATAACCTAAATGCCCTATTCAGGGGTCTGGAAGTTCTTGTTGGCTTATAATGATTTTTTTTTTCCAATGGGAGAGTGGGTGGAGTTTATTTAGGTGAATTGTGCCTCTGGACATAGGCAAAAGTTAAAAGACAGCATGGTTTTCCCTGAACACAAATATCCAATGGAATGCAAAGAACTGCAATAAGTTCCTCATTTGGAAAGGGGAAAAGATGGAAACAAGGAAAACACCAAAATTCTACTGGGGAGATTGTTTTCAGTGCCTTTACTGGGTGTTGATATCACTACAGGACTGCTTCCCTTTTCCATGGTGTTCTTTGGACCTTGGTTTCACACTCTGGGATTTCTTCCCTTTTATTTGATTGTTTTTAAAGAGGATTTTAGGGTGCATGTTGTCTCTGAAGGCTCATTTGCCCACTTAGTTCACCTCTAACTCATGAGTGATTGAGGCTCAAACTTCTTTTTAGTTTCAAACATTCACTGTCTTTCCTCTTTTATTGGATTGGTTATTGTTTTAGTAAACCTTTCATTTCTGTGACATAATAAATACCCTGAGAAAATAAAGGAGGAAAGACTTATTAACATCCTGAAGACTTATTTTTGGCTCATAGTTTCAATCTATAGTTACTTAGTCCCCAGAGTGATGACTTTGGGCCTTTGGTGAGGTAAAACATCATGGCAAGGAGTATGTGGTGGTACAGAACTACTCACCTCATGGTGGCTGGGAAGCAGAGAGGCAGGGGAGGAAGGGACTAGGTACAAAATATGCTCTTCAAGGATGTACCCCTGTTACCTACTTACTTCAAGTATACCCTACCTCTTAAAGTTTATAGCACCTCCCACCAGTGCTGCCAGCTGGGGGGATCAAGTCTCTAATACATGAACCTTTGGAGGACATTCTAGATCCAAACTATAACAAAGATGTTACTTTGAAACAATTGTAGAGTCAAATGCAATTGTGAAAAACAACACACCTGTGTACCCTTCACCAGTTTTCCCTAATGGTGACATAAGATCATCGCTGGAAATTTGAGTTTGATAAAATCCAATGACCTTTTTCAGATTTCACTGATTTAATAGTAAGGGTGTGTGTGTGTGTGTTCGCGCGCTCGTGCATGCGCGCGCACTCTGTGTTTAGTTCTATGCATTTTGTATTATGAATATTATGGTGTATCACCATCATAGTGAAGCCAGATTTAAAGATAGGTAGTTAGTATAGTCAGATAAACGAGGTCTGGTATTGGGTCTGATGGAGAAAATGAAGTCTGATCTGAGTTTGGGAAATCGGAACTGCACCTGAGAGATTAAAATGTTAATGTATTCAAAGCCCGACCTATACTGTCCATCCTAAAGAACTGTTAATGAAGCAACACCTAGCAAATTGCTAATTAATTCACCTTTGGCCCTGCTTCCTGCCCCATCACTCCTCGCCCCGCCCCCATCAGCCCACCTGTTTCCCATCTTTTGGCCTTCCCACCTGCATTCCCTATCACATGCAGGATGAAGAGAAAAATACAAGATACAGAAGAGTACTGTAGAGAGACAAACAAAACTTTAGATGTCAAAGGGATGGGACTTCCTCATCTCATGGATTCCGTCTGTGGGGTCCCTTTCTTTCTCCCAGGAGAAGTCTGTTCTACTATCCTTTAAATAAAGCCTCTTGCTTTCTACTCCACACTTGCCTAGGCATGCTTCTCTGGTGTTATAGGTCAGCATTCTGGGAAGCAGGACTTGGCAAGGTAACCCATGGTATCAATAGTCTAGATTAGAACAGGTCCTTTGATTATCAGAATCCCTCTACTGCCCCTTTGTAACTACAACCCCATCCCTATTCTCTGAGAACCACTAACCCCTATATCATTTCTATAATTTTGTCATTTTGTGAATACTATATAAATTAAAATATATAGCATGCAACTTTCTGGGATAGGCTCTTGTCACTCACCATGAATCCCTTGGGACACATTCGACTTGATGCAATTATTCTAGTCTCACTGCATTTATTCTTTTTCATCAAAAATTTTTATTCCATACTATAGACAAACTACAGTATTTTAACCATGATATTTGGTTTCTTCCAATTTGGGGTTTTATAATACAGAAGTTATGGACTTCAAGTCATTTGTATGAACATATGTTTACATTTCTCCAAGATCAAAGTTCAAAAGAGTGAGATTGGATTATGTGCCAATTAAATATATAGTTTTAAAATAAACTGCCAACCTGTTCCTACCATTTTATTTTTCCAATTAAAAGGTATCAGTTATCCACTTTCTCTGCATCACAAAAATTTGGTATTCTATGTTTTTTTTTTTTTATTCTAGCCAGTCTGTAAGATATCTCATTGTGGTTTTAATTTACATTTCCCTAGTGGGTTATTATAGTAAATAACTTTTAATCCGAATATCCTATTCAGCAAAAGTCTTCTCTTGTCCATTTTCTAATTTGATTTTTTAATCTAAGATTTATCTGTGTATTATAAATGCTAAGCTTTTGCTGAGTATGTGGCTTGCACAAATTTTTTCTCTGTAAAATTTGTCTTTTTAACCTTTCTTCAGAGTAAAAGTTTTTAATTTTGTTGAGATCTAATTTATAAATCTTTTGCTGTTGCATATGTTTTTGGTATCAAATATAAAAATTTATTCTGAAGATTTTTCTCCCATATTTTTCCTAAAAACTTTATCATATTACACTTTACCAGTCTCTTTTAATCTAAGATGGTATTTTTTTTAGTATAATGTGCTCAAAACTTTAAGACTTTTCTTACTTGTTTGATTCTGTTCAGCATCATATACCCACATCTATATTAACAGTTTTTTTGAGTTATAATTCACATATTTGCAGATTTCTTTGAATCTCATTTCTGTTTTCCTTTGTCTTTCTCCTCTTTCTTCTTTTGAACTTAGTTTTCATCTTTCCTTCTCCTCCTCCTCTTCCTTCTCTCTTTGTGTAATATCTAGTGAATAAAAACCCTCAGCTTGAGACTATATTGAATGTATGCTGTGTTGGATACTTTCCATCTAATAGTCACAACCATCCTAGGGAGAAGGAACTATTTTAAATATTTCTATTTTTTAAGAAAAAGATCGGAGACTTGGAGAGTTTAAAGAAATTACTTTGAATTTAAAAATAGCAAGTGGTTAAGACAGAATAAAAAATTATTCATTCTGACTTCACATTCACCCCACCCTGTATTGAATTGGGATGCACAACCATCTGTAATAAAACAGATTATATACACACCAGTACATACACATCAGTGATATTGTTATTATATACATATTGGTATACTATTATATACACAATGATATTGTTATATACATATCAGTGATATTGTTATATAAAGCACTACTAAACAAAAAAATGAACAGAAAAATAAAACCTGCTTATGACATATTATCGTGCTAGTGACTTTTAGCTCACTCTTTTCCCTGCTTACTAGGTTAATTACAGCCCTTACTTATGAGGTGCTAGTGGAATGATTCTAAAGCAAGGTGCCTGTAAGACTTCACCTTTCCTGCATGAGTAGTGTAATACTCTGTATCCTCAGAGCCCTGCAACATAAATTGGAACTAAAGTGCTGGGGAGCATGAGAAATAATACTGAGTGACAATATACTGTGTCAGTGCTTGCAATTATAGCCTCTTAATATCTGGATCACTGAACTACTATAGCAGTGATGTATTGGGCCTGGGAGTAGTGTGGTTCCATCATGGAAGGCAGATCTCTGAAGAAGGGTTTGACGAGTTTCTGGAGTGTAGGGGGAACTTGAGTCAGGACCAGTGGGGTTCTTGGCATATATGAAGGAAAAGAATTTCCACATGTGCTTGTCAAAGACAAACATAAATATTTATTTAGAAAAGTAGATACATAATAAAGGGACAATTCCTTTTGGGGAAAGCAAGGAGATGGCATTAAGGAAGACTGTGGGCCATCTTGAGAGGGAGAGACAGAAATCCATTGGTGTGGTGTGTTAATATTTATAGAGGGGCAGTTGCTAGGGGCTGGACTAGAGGAGGATCCAGGACGGAGTTCACAATTCTGTACCAGATTTCCCTGTGCTCTTCCATTACTTTGCAGACAAGGCTCAGAAGTTTTAATTGTTCATGGGTGCTTTCTGAATTTCAATGGTTTATGGGCATTTCCTTTGAGACTCCCCCTTTATTCACAAATTTTTATGTCAGTTCTGCTGCTGCAGGGCCTCCTGCTTCCCCAGACCACTCAGTCCAAGGTCTTAACAGAAACAGTCCTGAGAGACTAACCTGTGGGCAATTGAGCCCTACTAATACTACAAGACTATGTCCTGATGACCTTGAGGCAAGATTTCTGCACTAACTTGAGGAGTCACTCCAAGTGTTGTGTTGCAAAAACATTCTAAACCCAATTTTGGGGAACATCTATACTTTGTTTTACAACAGAGATCTGTCACATGACAGTTCTTGCTTTTAGAGGAACCTACCTGTGTGAACCTAGATATTTTGCATTTAATATTTGTTTTAAAAGCCAAAGGACCATATCTTAGGTTTGTTGCTTCACTTTTCTTATTTTAAAGCCAATCTTATAACTATAAGCCTGTGTTTTCTCACAAATTTAAAATAGAATCAATTATCCAATAATAATCCTTCGTTACATGAGGGGGGGGCGGAAATAGAGAGAGAAAGGGCTAATTTTTTTTTAATAAAAAAAAAGAAACACTAACACAAAATACCCACACCTAAAATCAAAACAAGTTAGCAAACATACACAGCTGGTTCTGCTACCTGAACTTAATGTACAATTCTCCATGTTCCATGAGTATAATAGAATCTGAAAGATATTATATTTCAGCTTCCTATCAAATTTGCATTCAGTTGTGGCACAGTTCCCTTTCAGATCCCCTCCTGTGTCCTCCTTAGTATGCGACCATCCGTGCTTCACCATTGAAGGAATGTTACATCTTTTAGGTATTGCTACAGACAAGAAGACATAAATGAGAGTTAATAACCCTCAAATGTGCCTATTTCCCTTTCCTATAAATTAAAGCATGCTTTCCTACTGAATTTTGCAAGAAGGAAAACAGACTCCCTCCTGCTGATGTGAGGAAGCAGTGCTAAATCTCCCTCAAGATTCACTTTGGCTTCTTACAGCTGTATGTTAGTACCTTTTTATATGCAATTTTACTTCATTTAGTCTTTAAGGTTGTGCCTGAGGTTAGTTTAAAAGGTTAGTTAAATGTTAATGGATGTTAATGCTGCAATTAAATTGTTAAATCAATTGAAAACTGTGGCTCCATCTCTATCTGAGTTAGTGGCGGCCTGAGCTGCATTGGCGTATAAATTAAAAGCTGTAAATCTAGTGAAGTCTAATTAGAGACCAAATTTCTCATTTATCTTATTTTCACAGGACTGTAAGCACTGATAGATAATCAACGAAGGGCTAAAACTTTTTAACATTAAAAAACTATTTTATCTATTTCAGGATTCAGGTGACTGATTATAATTCAGATTCAATTACTGTAAAAGGTCATATGTGAAATGAAGTTCTTTCAGACACTCTAAGTTTTATTTTAGAAGTTTGCATACAACCCACTACCATTCCTATCCCCAAAAGCAAATATAAATACATTATTCAAGACCAACTTTAATGGCATCTTAGAGTAACCTTGGTGCTAAACAGTGTCTTTAATAGACAACTACATTAACCCAAAGGAGTAAAAACGGATTTGGATGCTTTGTGGGAAATTCTTCAGGGAGCAAAATTAAGCTTTCATGGGTGTCTAAGGTGACAACTGTTCATTGTTGTTTCAAATTGGCTGTTGCCATCTTGCTTTACCCAAGGTCTGAGAACATGTGCATATAAAGAGTTCAAATGAAAGGATTTGTCAAGCTTAATCCTCCTCAGTTCACCATTGCAGAACTATTCTGTTGAAATTATTCTTCGTGTGATACAACCTTGGTTCTACAATATTTGATGATAATTCTTTTTTAGAAATTCCATTTCCCCAATTATGGCAGAAAATGATATCCCAACTGTAGATTTTGATGTTATCCAAATATTACTATACAAACCAAGACAAAAGGTCTTACTTTGCACCTACTCAGAAAAATTTTAAAAAATTGCCTAAAAGGTAGGAACACGCAAAGATTCTGGTTTGCAAAGCTATTTCTTTGGCGATGTTATTATGTTAAAGATCTTATGAAAAGCAATGTTTTTCTTGAATGCTAATTTCTATAATAAAATTTTCTGCCAAGAAAAATACTGCTATAGAACAAGTTATCTATGGATGTTCCACAAGAAGCCTTCGCTCCTCAGATGAAGATAAGCCATCCCTTCCTCAGATTCTGAGTCGAGTTCCAGCATTGATTAAACCATAGAAGAACATCACAGAGTGAATCGCTGAGCAGAATGAATGCTCTGAACTTTTTGCTTTCTTAATATTGTCATGAATTCAGATATCCTAAAACTCTTGATCACAGACACTGTAGGAAAAATGCCACATTAGGTTGCCTGTCCCCTAAAGCAAATGAAAAAGATGTTCTATTTCTTTTTTCATTCTTAAAGGAGCACTGAGTTACTGACAAGTCTGTTTCCTTTTTCCTTCTTCTTCTTCCTTTTTTTTTCTTTTGCAAGCATTCTAAGCTCGAAATCTAACACACTGTGTCCAACTGAACGAAATCAGTCTGTATTCATAAATTGTTAAGACTTTCAGGAGGAGTAGGCTGCAAGATACCAACCAGAGACTTTACACTTACATTGAAATGGTGTAAATAGTTTTCCATTTAAGCACAAGGCAAAAAGTAAAATCTTTCTTAAGATTAATACTAAAAGCAATAGCAAAACACACTACCTTGGTTTATTTTGTACTATTCTTCTGCCTGTCGAAAGATTCTGGGAACTCCTTTGAGTATGAAAACTAGAATGGAATCATAGCTGTTCCTGGCCCCCAATCTTATGGGAACTAGAATTTTTTTTTTGTTTCTTTTCTTTCTTTCTTCCTCCCTTTCTCCTTTTTTCTTTCTTTCTTTCTTTTTTTCTGTACGTATGAATGTAAGTAAGTAAGTTGGGACAAGCAATTTTCCACTATAGCTTAATGATCTCTTAAAGATCTGAACATAACTTAAAATCATGCTTTTAAAATAAACTCTTTTGATTTACATATTTTTCCCCAACACAAACAGACACATTTAATGTTCCACAAATCACTAATGAAGGAACACCCAAAGATTATGGTTTGCAAGGTAATTTCTTTGGTGAAACATGAAGCTTCTTCAGCTCCTGGTCCAGGGCTGGTGGAGAGCCCAGGTGGGAGTTATTTCATGGGCAGCTGGAGAGGCTGTGGGGGCCTGAGCAAGGATCACTTCCACTGGAGACAGGCAAGAACAGGCAGAGCTTCAGAACCTCAACTCTGGGGGCAACAAGCAAAAAAGCCCAAAGCTAGTCCTCCACATATGTTCCACGGTGTCCAGCCAGTCTCTCACCCTTTCCCAGCTAACTTTTTCTCATCATTTTCTTGGCTGTTATTAATCCACTTTCTGATGGGCTTAAATCTTGATTGCAGGTGAGTGTGAATGTTTGCTCTGTTAGCTCTTATCTGATTCATGATCCCCAAATTCCTATATCTAAAAATTTTACCACCATTTGAATTTAGAGTCATTGATTCATTTATTCGTTTATCTATTCATTCATTGCTGAGAGTCAACAAAATGCCAACCACTGTACCAGGCATTAGAACTTCAAAAGTAAACAACATAAAGTACTTATCCACTTAATATTTATAAACTAGGGGAGGGAGATATAGATAACAACAAAAAAGAACAAATAGAAATCTAGTATAGTTTCAAAAAGAGATAAGGAAAATTTAAATGATAAAAGAAATTATTTGTATATTGGTTCAAGACTAGACACCTAGAAATCTATTTTTATCTCTTCTTTTACACACTGTCCCTTCAGTCCTATCCTTGACATTTTTTCTTTTCTCCCTTTATCTCAGCAGGGAACATGCAAATAGGGCAAGAAGGTTCAATGAGTTTTCTATATTTATTCCAGCACTGAAAATTCCCATGACTCACCAAGTTTACCCTGTCTTTCCTGGTAATTTCCATTCAGAGTTGAGCATTATTTAACACCAACAATTATTGAAGCAGTATGTTCTCTGCCACACACTTTTTTTCTGCATTACTTCGCAATTATTCCCTCATCATTTCATGTCAGACCTATCTATATAGCTACATAATAAGTCCATAAATAAAAGAAGCCAAGTCACCTGGTTTCATATATAGTGTTGGTGCTCAATAAATACATCCTCCCTAGATTTCAGCCTGTGCTGATGTCATAAACAAGAGATCAATGACAAAATTCGAATCAAAGTAAGAAACTGTATGATAAAAATAGTGAATATTTTTACGAACTGGGGAAATGAAAGAGATCAGTAGGAATCTGAAGAACAAGTAGATTTTGGTTGATGAAGAAGAGAAAGGGAGAGTATAAATTAATTGGGTCACAAAGAAGTCAATGAATTTGAGCATCAGGATAACATGAAGAAAGCTAGAGGCTGTTATGGAAGTGTTCCTGTATCAAAGATGTATCATGTACTTACCAATGTCACAGGCTCCCTGTCATATACAGTGGTGACTGAAATAAATATGGTACTCTTCTCATGTGTCTGACAGGTTAGCGAGGGAAGACAGAAGTTAAAAGGCAGCCCAAATACAGCAGAAAGTACATTTGATGGGAATTCATAGGAGCACATAACTGATTGAGGACGGATGGAGAGGATCTTTCTAAAGAAAATGCTTTTTGAAAACTGAGGAGTGATTATTAGAAGATCAATCCAGGAAAATGTAGGTTAGACTAAACTAGGGTGTGATAACAAAATGTAGAAGTCAGAGGAAGAAGAGAAAGCAGGATAAGAATGGGAAAGGAAGAAAGGAGAAACAGAATCATTGAGAAATTAGGAGGTGAAATAAAGACTTTTGTTGAGGAAACACATAGAAATCCAAAAACAGAAAATGTCTCTGGAGAACATTTATAAAAAGGGAATTGTCTTAAGAGGGAAGCCTGAGTCTGCTCTGTAAAAGTGAGAGCCTAATTTATAACTCAATGCACCTTATGACCCACAAGCTAGCCCTTCTGTTCTGGAACTTCCTGTCATAGCAGCTATCATATTGTGCTCTTCATTTTCCTTTTAATTTTCTTTACATTGCTATGACCTGATCCATCTTCTCATTCATACTTTTCCAAAACCCACAGTATTTCCTCAGTATATGCCATTGGGCCTGAAGTCGCTCAGCAAACTCATCTAAATTCTTGCCTGTCGGGGACCACCCTGAACAGGAGCAGAGCATGCCCCCTTAGCCTTGAGTAATGTGGGTATGGACCTGGTATCACATGCAGTGTAAAGCAAGTGGGCCTTACCTTCGCTCAGCAAGGAAGTGCAGATCTGGGATTGGGTGTCACCCAATGGGACTGGGCTATACTCACCCCCCTATTTGTTGTAACACAATCCCTTGCCTTATTTGTGGAATATTTTATCAAATGGGTTCTCCCCAATAAATAGTGTGGGGGGTTCTGGGTGTGCTTGCTCTCTTGACTCCCCTGCTCCTTCCAATGCTGCCCAGCATGGAGCTGACCCCTGAAAAAGGTATTTTGTATTTGTGTGGTCTTTTTGTTGCCACCCCAATTCACAGGGAGTGACCCTGATTCCGTCGCTCAAGCAGAACATGGGCGACATTTGCAATTTGCCCCCATCTTTGGGTTCTTGTGGGCAGGAATGGACTTTGGAAATGATTGGAGTCTGTAAAGCTAGTTGATAAAAATGTTTCCCATGAAGGTGGGGACCAATTCTGATACCATTGTACATATCTACTGGAACAGAATGATTAAGCAAATAGATAGCAATGATGGGAGCCAGATTTGTCATTGTTGAGTTTGAATTTATACATAATCAGCAGAGGAGACTAGAAGGTTCCATGTGGCAGCAAATTAGAATTTGACACAATTTGAGACACAATAAAAAATATGAGCTTATATTCAGTTAGTATAGATAAAGATGATTGCATATAAAAATATTATAGATATGTCCATGTACATGAGTTAGTATACACATATATATTTCCTTGCTCGTCATGTAAGAGGGCCTAGAAGTCACAATAGCCTAGTAGCTATGACTGCATGTAGTGCCTAGATGTTTTTTTTTGAATACCATGTTCTAATAAAAGCAACCAAGCCTCCTTGAAAAAATGACAAATTCTAGTTCAAGGATATATATATATATATATATATATATATATATATATATATATACGCCTTTGTAAGGAAATTCTAAGAAACTAATCAAACCAAATCAATCAAATACCTACTACCCCTTCCATGCAATGATGAGGGTTTGTGAAAGGTATGCAGTAATCAATGGAAAGAGTTCCCAATGAACCAAGAAGTAATAATTCGATCAAAAAATTAAAGCTATTTGGTTATAATTTAAAACATTTTAAAAATTTCTAAGTCAATACCATTATAAATAAATTAGTGAATTAATAAGTAATTGGGAGGAAATAAACACATATTATATGCAGAAAAATTCCAAACAATTTAAGTAGACATGTTACTCTAAAGGAGGGGAAACACAACTCTACACTTCCCACCAAGTAGTACATGGTGACTTCCTTCCAAAGAGCACAGGATGGAAGGGGATATGGAATATAACTTTAGAGTAGAGACACCTAACAAACACTATCTCAGCCAGGTCATTAAAATTAATATCATCAGTGATAATCATACTCATCACATGCACCCTCCATAGGAATTGGGTTGAACAATACTTCATCTTTGGTCTTCATTCTAAGACACAGAATCCTGGTCTATTCATGTGAACAATCTCAAACAAATCCCAGTAAACTGACATTCTACAGAGTATCAGACCAGTGCTCCTCAAAATTGTTAAGGTCTTTGTAAACAAGGTAAGTTTGAGAATCTGTAACAGGTAAAACAAACCAAAGGAGACATGGCAACTAAATGTAATATAGTATTCTGAATGGATGCTTGAAACAGAAAAGAAAAAAAAATGAATGAAAATTGAGAAAGTATTTAACTATAGACTTTAGTTAAAAAGAATCATGAAGAATATAGGAAACAATAAATGTTGACGAGGATATGGGAAAAAAGGTTCACCCATACATTGCTGGTATGAATGTAAATTGGTGCAACCACTATGGAAAGCAGTATAGAGATTCTTTGGAAAACTTGGAATGGAACCACCTTTTGACCCAGCTATCCCACTCCTCAGTTTATACCCAAAGTACTTAAAATCAGCATACTACAGTCATGCAGCCACATTAATGTTTGTAGCAGCTCAATTCATAATAGCTAAACTACGGAACAGACCTAGGTGTCCTTCAATAGAGGAATGGATGAAGAAAATGTGATGTAATATACTCAATGGAATATTATTCAGATTTAAAGAAGAATGAAATTTGCCAGTAAATGGATGGAGTTGGAGAATATCATGCTAAGCAAAAAGCCAATCGCCAAAATACCAAAGGCTGAATATTTTCTCTAATATGCACATGCTAATTCACAATAAGGGTGCACTAGAAATGAATAGCATTATCTTAGATTAGGTAGAGGGAAGTGAAGGGAGGGCAGGGAAGGGCATGTGAGAATAGGAAAAATAGTATAATGAGACAGACATTATTACTTTATGTATGTGATTGCATGACCAATGTGATTCTACAACATGTACACTTAGAAAAATGAGAAATTATATCCCATTTATGTATGATATATCAAAGTGCATAAATGCATGCTACTGTCATCTGTAACTAATTAAAACAAATAAAAAATTTAAAAAGAATTTATTAATGTTTGCAAATGTACTCTAGCTATCCAAGAGGTTAAGCATAGAGAAACTGGGTAAAGGATATAGGGTAACCTTCTTCAATATCTTCATACTTTTCTATAAATCTAAAACAATTTTAAAAATAGAGTTAATTTTAAAAAATTACATTCTGAATCCCAACTCTTTTCTGAGCACTAAACCCATACTTTCAAGTGCCTTCTGATCTGTTCTAGTGGGATGTTTTTAAGGAACTAAAAATCAAATTGTTCAAATCCAAACTCATATCTGAGCATCAGTCAACGGAGTATCATGATTTCGTTGTCTATCACAGGTACCACACCATTATTTTATAAGCCAGCCAGTCCAGAAACTTGACAGTCATCATTTGTTTCTCCCTTTCTCTAACCCCACTGACAGCAGTTGCCATATATTTGTGTGTATGTGTGCGTGTGCGTGTGTGTGTGTGTGTAGTTTGTTTCTATAGTGACTCTTGGATTTATCTCCTTTTGGATTGTCACTGTCCACATTGTTGTTGAGACACACATAGATTCCTTGAGTATTTTAAAGGATTTTCAAAATGCCATCATTCTTCCTAGTACATCCCAGTATCTAACTAGTGTTGCCAGCACACGATTCCTATCACCCATTCTTCTAAAAGATTGGAAGTAGCTACTCGCTGCCTGACATGATCAGTTGATACCTCTCAGCCTGGCAATTAAGTTCCTTTGTGCTATATCTCCAGTGTTTTTTCCCAGTCTCTTTTCCCTGATTTCTCTACAGAGCATGTCCACCTCATTCTTACTACATATCACCAGGTGTTTTACTACCTATCTTTCCTCCTTTGTCCTAGTAAATGTCTAGTGAATGCTGACTCTGTGTCAAGCAGGGATCATGTGTTTATGTTCCAAAAAGAAGAGAACAGGTAAGTTAAATTTCCCTCTGTTTCCAGAAAAGCTCCTCTCTGAGTCCATATCTGCCTCATTGTCCTACTACATGTTCTCTCCTCCTGATTTTGGCTTTTGAAATCTATCTGTCCCTTCAGCATCTATTCAGAGATGCAGGCATTTGGGTAATATGGGCACTGTGTTAAAGCAGACCCTGGCTTAAAATCCAGCTTTGCATTTTAATATTGATATAATGAGACAACCTATTTCTCCTCTAAGCATATAATTGCTCATCTGTGAAAAGGGGATTTGGGATGAATTATACAAATGAAGTATTTAACATAAGTTCCTGGATCACAAAGAGTTTTAAAATTTATTTTAAGATTCTTGCTTCAGGGTCATTATCCTAGGAAGTCTGGTCTGAGGTCCCCACCCGCCAACCTTGGACCCCCTGGTGTTGTTTGGATATGCTTTACTCTACCTTTAAAGTTTCCTTTTGCCCCATGGTTATTTGTATTATTGAACAACATTGGACAATAACTTAGTCTTTCTATGTCATCATTTATTTCTTTACAAATAAAGATAATGATAGCTCTTCCCTCAAACACTTCTTTGAAAATTAAATGCGTTTACATGCATACAGTATTTAGAGTAATGTCTTGCATGTAATAATTGGTAAGTACTTTTAATTATTATAACTCTTATTACCTTATCTGCCAAGACAGAGTGAGGAATAAGACTTATTTATCTCTATATTCCCTAAGTGATGAGAAAAAAAATAAAGCCATGTATTTAGCAGCTGCTCAATGAAGGCAGTAGAACCAATGACCAGGACCATGAAACAGATGCAGAGCATGTGAGGAAGAAGACAGTTATTGAAGGGATCATACAGAAAGAAGAGAATAAAACATCTGAAATTGCTTAGAATGAATTGTATTAAGTAATACACTAATTGTTGATGTCTGACGAGTAAATGAGCAACACTAATGTAACTTCATCCAAATGCAGAGACACATTTACCTTACAGAATAAGTTGTGTTATGGTTTGGATGTGAGGTGTCCCCCAAAAGCTCATGTGTGAGACAGTGCAAGAACATTCAGAGGTGACATGATTCGGTTTGAGAACCTTAACCCAATCAATGAATTAATTCCCTGATAGGGATAAACTGATTATTAACTGAAGGTGGGTAGAGTGTGGCTAGAAGAGGTGAGTCATTGGGGGCATGTCTTTGGTTTATGTATTTGGTGAGTTGTGATTAGTTTCTCTGCTTTCTGATCATCATGTGAACTGCTTCCCTCCACCACACTCTTCTACCCTGATGTTCTGCCTTACTTTGATCCCTGAGAAATGGAGCCAGCAGTCTATGGACAGAAACCTCTGAAACTGTGAGCCCCTGAATAAGCTTTTCCTTCTCTAAAATTGTTCATGCCAAGTCTTTTAGTCACAGTAGCAAAATAACTGACTAAAATGAGTTACCAAATAATATTATGCAATAAACCAATGCCCAACATTAAATATGAGACCATACTCTCCAAATTTTAAGTCTAAAGTAAATGTTTACATAAGTTATGATTTGATTTTAATGATGATATAGTTGTTTTCAATTATGTTAATTGATTGAATAACTCATATTGGAAGTTTTGATGTAGAAGATGATGGTATGTTTTAGAAATAATGCACAGTGCCCTCATCATTTCAATATAAACAAAATAAAATAGCTAGTCATTTATGAAAGATCACTTTTCTCTTGTACAATATGAGCTGAAATGAACCATCCTGATAATGTTGCAGTGAATATTGAATTTTCTGTCTTCCTACATTGTCTTTAACATCTTCTATCTGTAACCTTTGAACGTGGATAAAAGCCTCAAACAAAATTGTAATAGACTCTGTCTATTAGAAATGTTATACATGAATTTTCTTTTTTGAAAGACAATGAAAGTATGTTTGATTGTTTTTTTTTAAATTATTTTTAATCAAGTAGGACTCTAGAATTCCACATATGCTCTTGTGTGTGTCATCTCCGGTGAATCTTTATCCCATTCTAAGTTCAGACACAGAACTTAAATTTATCAGACCATTTAAGAAGAGGAAGGGGCATCATTAGAAAAATTCAAGCCAGATATGCAACCACCTTCAGCCTGC
Organism: Marmota monax; assembly: GCF_021218885.2. Classification (NCBI taxonomy): domain Eukaryota; kingdom Metazoa; phylum Chordata; class Mammalia; order Rodentia; family Sciuridae; genus Marmota; species Marmota monax. The sequence continues at coordinate 18,173,500 of NW_026692254.1, read as the reverse complement.
CCTGAAGTAGGTGACATGAAGAATCCCATTACTTTTATGGGCTTGACTTCATCCCTCATAAAACTTTCCTCTCTGAGTTCCCAGTATAATATTAATCCTGGAGATACCCAGAAAGGGAAATGAAACCCTTCCAGATTTTATTAAGACTTGACCCCCAAACACATTTTATTGGCTTCATAAACCCAATGTAACCATAGTATTCATTGGTCAGGAAAAGGGGTGGTGACAAATTGTGATTTGTCACCAGTGATGACATCATTATTATCACTTATATCGTCATGAAATCTGTCTAAGCACTTTTTCTTTTGCAAGGCAGCAAACCATCATTCCAGGGAATAGCCAGACATGTGACCCCTGTTAGCAATTCGCCAAGGCCCTAGCAAAAGCTAAAAGAATCCAGCATCCCTAGAGAAAGAATGCATTGATCAAGCAGGTAACAAGGCTATTAGAGAACAAGTCATATTTGGAAGGAATCATGCCTTTGATTTAGCAGTTCTACCCTAGGATGTTAGACAAGTCTATGTGATTGGTTTTAGGATTTGAATCTGTCTGTAATTTCTAAGTTCTTCTTTTCTTTCTTCCTTTCCTCTCCAATGGTTCTGTAAAAAGCCAGTATAGCTGGAAGACAAGTGTGAAGGTCTTGGAGAATTGCAGCAGCCAAGTTTAGCTCACTACATCTAGGGTCTTATCATGAGCTCCCACCACCACTGGATTACCAGAATATGAGGGAATACAATGAGCACCAGACAGGAGATATTAGGCCCCAAAGGTATCACTTTATCAAAAAAGTTAGTCTGCAGAAAGAGTCTCACCACAGGTGAACCCAGAGAAAAGTTTAGTGAGCAATTGTCTGTCTTTCCTTCCTTCCTTCCTTCTTTTCTTTCTTCTTTCCTCCTTCCCTCCTTCTCCCTCCCTCCCTCCCTCCCAGTGCATACTTTCCCCACCCCCACTCCATCTCCTCTTGGCAGCCTGGGCCAAGTTTGTTGCTTGCAGCAGAAAGACTCAAACGTTTTCGTTATCCGACTGTTTTCAAACAGGCTCGGCTCCTGTGAGCCTTACCAGCTGTGACTAATAGCAAAGAGAAGGGAGGAAGAAGCTTCTCCGGCCTGCAGGCTTCAGACAGGCAGGCTCTGGGGGAAACAAGAGAAAGCCATTAACTAACCACAGTGTTATCTTGATTCTCTCTCGGAGAAACGAGCCAGGGACGCCTAATGAACTAGCCTTAACGTTTCAAACTGAATGTGCCTCTGGGAACTCTACCAGAACAAACAGTGTGACAGATCAATGCTTGGTTCCTATATCAAGAGGAAAGGTTATTCGCTCCTCCAAGGAATTAGGGGATTAGTATATCTCTATGATATACTTTCACTCCTTTTAAAATTTAACTTTTCTTAGTATATTAAGGGATAAGTAGTGGAAAGTGAATGGGAGGGTGGACCAAGGGGTGGGAGAATTATTTACACACACTGGTTTTACAGTTCACTTACAAACAAGAGAGATTCCTGTAAGATAGGAGAGCATTTCTTTTTGCACTCTCTAGATCATAGCTCAATTTTTTGTTGTCCATGCTCCACACAGGTAGACATTTCAAATAAAATCATCCAGGCTTCAATTCCTGAGCTTCAGACTGAGAGGCAGGTCAAGGTGCAGGCATGCAGCACTCGCCTATTCAGTTCAAAAATCCCCAAGTGGCTACTATCTTGAGATTTTCAAAAGGTGACTGGGTTTCATAACCAAATCCTCCAAGCTGCTCATTTTCAGGGAGGCTTAACTACATCAGTTATTATTTTGAAGAATGAATGATTCTTAATATCAAGTGATGTAAAATATCAACTTCTTACCTTTTTAGTTGATAATGAGAGAGACTGGCACTCTAAGTGTCATTCATGGAGAGCGATTGAAGAGAATGCCAATTGCACCTTTGCAGAAAACTGGTTTTGAATTCCCAAATTTAAAAACAGAAAAAGAATAAAAAGAAAGGGGAAAAAATGGTCCCAATTACTGTCCTACTTCAGGAAGTTCTTATTTAGATCAGATTCACTTATTTTTCTTCTTATTTCTACTTATTTTCTCTCGTCCTTACATAGGACTTTCGTTTGAATTAGGTCACAGGGAATTTTTGGAGGTACTAATTTCCAGGTTGCAGATGCCCTGTAATTATGGCAATTTATCTTTAAAAAACGAATAAACCTCTTGGTATCTATTCTGCCATAAAAACTCAAGTATTCTTTTGGAATCACAATCTAAGCAGACCTTAAATTTAAGGTCTATCCATGAGGAGTTATGCAAAATACATCTCTTTTCCACCTCTTACTTATCAACATGTCTGCCTATAGGCAAAGATCATTGAATAGTGCTATGATATGCATTTAAGTTGTTTGTGAACACTTAACTGTTTTTCAAAGGCTTAAAAAATGCATGCTTTGGCCCAGCATATCATATTTCTAAGAAAATAATCAAGGATGTATGAAAAATTTTACCAAATTAAAATTTATTACACAATAATGTTAGAATATTCCTTTCCATACTTATTTTTATGTTTCTATCCATGTGAGAAAATCACTGCCTTATAAGTCATCTCTGTTACATAACACAACAAATACCAAGAAAATCAGTTCTTTGTATAAAACAAAAAACAAACTAGGTTTCATTCTGAAGTCTCTTTTCATGACTTGCAGATGGTCCCATCTTGCTGGGTGCTCATGTGATCTTTTCTTTATATGTGCTGGGGTATGGTGGGGTTAAAGACAGAAGAGAGAGTAAAGAAGCAGGAAAAAGAGGAGAAAGATACGGAGGAAGAGAAAGAGTATGAGCTCTTGGCGCTTTCTGGCATCTCTTCCTATAAGTACACAAATCCTATTAGTTCAGGGCCCCATTTTATGACCTCATTTAACTTTAATTATTGTACATTCTTAGAGATTCTATCTCCAAATGCAGCCACACTGGGTATAGGGTTTCAACATGTGAATTTGGAGAGAGAAACAAACATTGGCTCCATAACACAAGTTTCCTGGTTAGTGGAAATTTTTGTTAATCATATATCCTTTATATTAGTAGCTCAAAGACGATTTGCTGAGTCTCAAGTAAGGCTGTATAATTAAACCAAAGACACATCACCAACCGCCTGGTAAAAATTTTCCCTATTGCCTTTCACACATGAAGTCAGAAGGCCTGGGCCCCACCCTTAGCTAGCTGTGTGACCAGAAGCAAGATCCATAACACTTGTCTATCTTGATTTCCACATATTTAAAGAAAGATGATTAAACCAGATGTTGTATAAATCCCTTTTTTCTCTAAACTTTATGCTATTTCTTATAGCTCAATGTTCTCACCCCTGTTATACAACTGTCAGAAATCATGTGGTAAATACTGTATTTTTAAAAATTCATAGTTATAAAAAATTGTATACACAGGTAATTTATGCATGTGTGCTTATTTTCTCACCAAGTTCATTCTGAATTATTTTTATATACAACAGAATAAAATATATAGAACTCACTTGAATTTGATTCTTGAGGTTGGAAGCTGATGGGATGAAATATAACTCAAATTTAAAGAAGAAATTGAATCCATATTTGGAATTTCAGAAAAAAAAATCAGGAACAAGGAGGAACATTCCAGGAATATAATGTAATATATGTAATTCATTTTTATGAGTATAATATTAGAAAACATATTTCAAAATCTGAGTCTTGTTAATACTCTTTATATTAATATTTATTGCCTAGTCATTTCCTTCATCTCTGCCATAAAACAATGACAGTTTTGTCTAATGAGTTCCAAGTACCAATTATATAAACAAGTAGATAAGGATAAAAAGGAGGGGGAAAGTGAAAAGTATAAATATCAGATTTTACTTCAACAGGTCTTGAAGAGCTTCAAAAGTTAGAGGTTATTGACTTTTTTTTGACCCTTGGGTTATTCTTCAGTCAGCTAGATTTATAAAAAAAAGAGGCCACTGATGGGGGTGTTAGAGTAGCCAAGACAGTCAACCCCATCAGGGGCTGCAATTCAGTAGTGGGTGAAACCATCCTTGGAGTCCAGAGTTTACAAAACATTCCAATATTCTTAGAGACCAAAATTTCCATTCAAGTGTTTAGTGTTTTAAATAGGTAATTCCTCTGAGAAACACTGATTAGACAATTGTCATTAATATACCCCACTGGGCATAGATGTCTCAGCTCTACAAGACTGTCTGGGTGTATCTTTTCATGTAGTATTGAAAAATATTTAATAAATCTCTGTTAAATCCTGTTTGTCACTGCATCTAGTCCCAACTTTCTCCAAGCTAGAGCCCATGTAATTTTAAACTACACTAGACTAAATTGGATTTTAAGAGCTTAAAAATCAGAATCAATGAGGACAAAAGTATAGCAACTTTATAATGGGAAATAAGTTAATTTTAAGGATGAGGAAACATCTATAAACATTCTCTCAAGATAAAGCTCTGTACAACAAAGTTTTATCTGGATAATTATCCAGAGAAATGAGGCTGGGTAGATAACTAATTTGAACAGGCCCAAGCAGAGGCTGCAAATCTGTAATTTAATTATCTAATTATGTTATCTGCATAACTTCCCATCTTTATACATAATTGCCAGCCATTTTTTTTTTTTATTTTTAGAATTGACAGAACTGGCTGTACATGAAGGCCCTTGTAAAGTGGAGTTTGGGAGAAAGACTGGGGTTTTGCAATTACACAGTTGTGACTTCTTCTTGCACCTGCTGTACAGTTGTCTTCCAGTTCTTCTTTCCTTGGCTATTGTTTTATATAGTTCTAGAGTTAAACACCTCCAATGCCACCCATTCTCAAGTAACTTCTATTTTTTCTTGGTGATACCAAAGTACTTTATTTTTATCTTGGATAGCTTTTACTAGTTGATATTTCCAGATATGTCTATTTCAATGTATTTTACTAATTTTCTCTTTGCACACTAAAATGTACACTTTGTGTAAACAATACTCTTTCCTGCCTTGTTTTCCTCTTTCCAGTACCTAGAATGGTGCTTGATATAGCAGGTTCTCAGCACATTTGTTATAATAGTACTGATCGAATGCATAAATTAATGCATGACCAGAGTCACCTTATTTCTCATGTGGCAATAGCATTTCCTACCTCAGAGCTGTCCCTACCACATGGGAGGAAAGTCCAATTTAAGTGATTTGTCTAAGAAGTGCCCAGGAAATATATTCATTCTTTTCCCTTTCCCCTTTCCTGTGTTTATTTCCTGACTGCAATTAATGAGAGAAATGAAAGTTTTGATGAGTTGAACTTTCGACATCTCCTTCACTTTTCCTTAATGTAAAAAGGCTAAACACATCTCCAGGAAATGGACATGACTGGCACTCCTTTGATTCCCAACAATCTTCCTCCCACTTCCTCCCCACGAAACAATTGTTTGGACTCTGCAATATATTTTCCCCCAGTGCATGTTTATTTCTCTTGGTGGGTCTTCCTACAAGAGAGAGATACCTCTTTACTCTGTGTTTATGTGTGTTGTTTTCTTTGTCTTTCCCCCTCCTTCACTCTCTCTCTCCCTCTTTTTTTTTTTTTAAAGAGAAGATAATCAGATTCTCAGGTTACTACTAAGTGTTCTAGCGGATGGAAAAAGGTTGACACATGAGGTCATTTCTGTGTGGCTGAACTTGTAGACACTGACATATCAGAGAGCATCTAAGGGAAATATTATAGGGGCCATCAAGGCCGTTTCAAATTTCCTGATTGCATATATTAAAACAGGATAAGCTCCAATTACTGCAGTACTTGCTTCAACATAATGGAGAACTGGAGCTGGGTGTGGATTCTGATCTCTCTAAGAAGCACAAGGGTATCCAAAAATATGAAAATAAAATTAACTACCTATAGTTGGATGATCAGGAGAGTTAAGGAGCCAGACCTTCTCATTAGGGGCAAGGAAAAAAAAAAGGTAATGAGAGTTCAGTACAGGTTTGCAGCTTTTCACCTGAAATGCATAGCTTCGTATTTCTTTTTCCTGGTGATAAGTCAGATAAGACAGGGTAACTTAGCCTTAATGGTTTTAAACCTTTCTCTCTGTGACTGTAAAGTGACCATTTACAAATTGGAGTGTGTTACTGACCAGAGATCCAGTTGCTTCTGGACTTGTAAATAGGAGCAGGACTTCCAGCTAAAACAACAGCCGACTCATGCACAAAGTTTCCCACCATCTATAGGAGAGGAGTTGTACCCACAGACAGCTGCTTACAACAGCTGTCTACTCACACAGCCATCTTAGGGGAGAATGATTAATGAACTCACTTGGGCAGCGAGGAGCCCAGTTCACTGATCCATAGTTGCAGCACAGGTATTGATGTGAAACTAATGAGAAATTTGATGCTCAAATTTGAATGTTTATTCCAATTACCAACCAACAGATCCAATTTTTTTTTTTAAAGGCTTAAAGCATTAACCTTTTGTTAGGAATGGGCAGCATAGAACTGTGGTTTTATGCTGTGTTAGAACTTGCAGACCAAAGTGATTGGAGTCTGCTTTGACGAATGGTCCTCCTCCTGTGAATACAGCTTTCTTTAAATTTCACGTTCAATTTTTAGCCAAAGAAAATATGAAGTACCTGTCAGGAACTTGTCACACTGGCAGCTACTTAGCACTAAACACATGTTTTGGTGAGGAGTCCTTCCCAAATGAGTTAATATGATCTCATGCTGAAAATAGCTCAGTGTGGGGTCCAGTACAGTGGCACTAGAATGGTAGGTCTTCTTATGTTCACCACCAGGTAACTCAAAGTACAAAGCCCTCACTTTCACCCTTTAAAAGGGATTTTTACCAACTTGACTTCCAGCTGAAAAAGGACAAATATGGTGAAGAATGAAAAAGCATGAGATTCACTTAAAGAAGAGAAGACTGTGAATTAGTTGCACCAAATGTATTGCAGCTCTCCAGTGTGCCTGTGTTGAAGGCCTGTGTTGAATATCTACTGCTTGCCCTGTCTGGCATCCTCTGTACACACTGTTCATCAAATAGAACTCTCTTTTACACTAGCCAGGGCAGGACTTATGTTTCAGACTTTAACATGAGAATCGACAGCACTTCAAACTGAACAGAATCAATGCGGATTGGTGAAATCTATTTAGTAATCCAAAGTGGGAGAGATCAGAAGAATCCTTGCATGCATACCGGTGTCTCTACCTGGCTCACCCCTTCAGTTCTCTAGTCTCCTCTGTCCTATAGGTGAGGCCTTTCCTGACCACTCATGACAAACTGGTCCCACCATCATCTGTATACCACAGCATCCTCTTCTTTTCTCCACTTGACTTCCTACATTTTCACTTCTTTTTTTGCTCATTTTACTTTTATACCTAATCCAGGATGTGAGTCCCACAAGAGAAATTCCTTCCATTTGTTTACTGCTGTATCCCTTGCAACTAGATGGGTGCCTTCACTCATTGTGGCTTCTCAATGGTTGATTAAATAAGGAGTTGATTTCATTACAATAATGTTAAGATGTCCTCTGGAAAAATAATTGAATCAATTCTCTGTATCCCCTTAAAACACAGATAGCTGTAGTGGTCAATGTTTTTGAGGGTTACTTTTAGCAAAGTGTAAAGGAGAAGACCAACCAAAATCAAGCAAGGTACTGGGATTCTTCTTAACATCGGGTATTTTGGGATAAAAAGCAAAAGTCTCAGAGTCCTTGTGTCCATCTATCAGGAAAACAGTAGAGAAGATTCATGAATCATACTGATGTATACATGACCACTTCTGAGGTCCCTTCCAAATTTCCTGTAATGCACCTATTCCTTCAGAAACTGAATATCACTGTTAAAGATTTATGTTGTTTCATTAAAGCTATAGAGCTCTGCCCACAGGCTTCAAGGAGTTTGTGGTAGGATGCAAGCCAGTGTCTATTCAGAGGATAATGCTAAGACTATTCCTATTACCTTCTGTGTTAGGCCTTACTAATGGAAGTGTCAGTGTGATTTGGGCATACTCTTGCCATGGAGTGATTGAGGTTATCGCAGTATGTAAGCTATATTCTCAAAGCAAAGATACTTTCAAAGTGAAGGGGAATATTCCAGGCTATTAGAATGTCATTTAGGAAATGGCAACTTTATTGCTTGAAATGGGGCCATGATGTGCAGAAAGAGTTAAATACTCTTCCAGAGGAGACTGACTCTAAGCCAGGATATGGCATTAAGCACAGAGAAAATTGGGCAGAATAATCCCTTTAGACTCTTTAAGGTGCTGAGCTGACATTTTGATATGCTGCAAGTTGGCAAGTCAACGTTTCATAGTTTATCTTCAGATTCCACATTTTAAAAGTCTTATTTCCCTCTTCCAAAAAGACTGTACCTGCAACTACCTTAAGCTGTATCTATACAAAATTGGATATCTTTTTCTGTTAGTTCAATAAATGAAAAACTTAATATCCCAAATTTTGTGGAAAGAAAAAGAACCCCATTTCTGCTTAAAACTCACCCTTAAATTTCATCATAGTTACAGAAATTTTGTAAGGGCAATGAATTAGAAAATGATAGCAATATGTAAAGTGTTACAGTGTTAGTGCTATTGAAAATAAATTTAATATATGGTTGAAGTATGAGTTTTAAATTCAGTTGGGGCTATTTTATGAGGTTTGATTATAAATGTCAAAATATAATTCTTTTTCTGTTCTTACTCAGGCTACAGAGAATGTTTCCCTGCTGGGATTTCCAAATTTAATTGAAAGAGAGTTTTCAAATCTAACTAGTGTGTTGTGATAGCTAAAGGAAGATAAGTCACTGTAGGGTTAGAAATGAGAGAATGAGTATGAAAATTACTATACATGTGATAATCATAATAAAGAATCAGTAAAATCAAGTTTATAAGTCAACTGTACATTCATTTTCTTCCCTTCTAAGATAAATATCTGTTCGCCAAAGAGTCTTTCCCATCCCTCAGCCTAAATTTCTTCTCTTGTGCTCCTCAACAGTACTCATCACTTCACCATGAAGCTCAGTGCAAGTAGAAAAACCTTCTAGTGTCACGCTCCTTCCTAGCTTGGCCTATGAGCTCCATGAAATCTGGGCTGTGTCTATAATATTTAAATATACCCAGGCCTTGAAATAAAGTAAGTGCTCAGAAAACATTTGCTGAATGCAGGCATCAGACTTGAGATAGCTTTACAAGGTTCCCATGCAGTGAATTCTCCAACTGAAACCCTGTTGCCCCAACTGTTGAAACTCATGGTCTAAACCACATCTTGCTGGGACACAGCAAGGTTCTAGTTTCCTCCAACCCATACCATTTCTTGCAGGAATGAAATGTAATGAAAGTGCTCAGTGCCATACAACATCTGACACAGCTTCCATAACATTCCAAAAGTGGCTTACTAATATAAGTGTGCTTATCAGCCGATGGCTCGAAGCAAATTTGCCTGTGGAAAACAAAAAACAAAAAACAAAAAACATTGCCTTCATTTTCAAATGAGAAATTTTAGGTTGGAGGGACTGTGGCTTCTTTAAGAACTTGCTAGTGACACTCATGTAGTGTGATAATTTTGCTAAGCTAACTCTGCTCATAAAGTAAACTGTAAGCAGTCTGGGAAGCACAGCACAGCAAAAGACCACAGCCCTGCCAATCTGTGGCAAAAAAAGAGATAATCTTCTACCTCTGATAGTAAGAACAGTATTTATTAACAATTTTTATATTCAACTTTTCAGGTATCAAATAATGATGGACAGATGCCGGCCTGGAGAAAAGAACTTACCTGGATAATTGTCTAGTATATGCAAAAGTATAAATATCATTTTCCACTCTATTCCTTCAAAACAATGGCATATAGGGAGCTGGGGTTATGGCTTAGTGGTAGAGTGCTTGCCTGGCATGCATAAGGCCCTTAGTTCAATTCCCAGACTGACCCAAAAAACCTGAAAGCAAACAAACAAAACAATGGGATGTAATTATTAAAATAGAAAATTCTAATTGTTCAGTGCCACCAATATCCTTCGTGTTTTAAAAGTTATTTGCTACCGAAAGGATGCTCGTATTTTTATTTCCTATCATTCCTATGACTAATGTGTGTGTAGTGTTTCCAGATTTGAAAGGCTTCCTCTGCCTTTGTAGTGTGTGTGTATGTGCACGCACGCGTGCACGCACACACGCACACACACCCTTGAAATAAAGTGCCTGATCCCTGCTTTGGTTTTCGGCCCTCTGGTGGGTCAGGGGTCTCTCTCTGAGGAGTTTCCCTGCGCACCAGCAGTCATGCGGAACCTGTTTGCTGCGTTCAGCCTGCACACTTGAAAGCAAATGCCACGGAGATGCTCTGACCCTCCTGGCCTTGCAGCCAAAGGGAGCCCTGTAGGGAGCACCTGGAGGGGGTGTTTCTCCTGTTGGTCGCATCATGGTTGTTCACTTCAGTGGCTCTGTTTTAACGATGTCCTTGTATTCTTTACTGACCATTGGAAAAGACGGTTGTTTTCTTGCCCTAGCTTCAGAGGCATTAAACCCTTCACCTTGACTTCTCTTAGAAAGCAAAACTAGGCAAAAAAGAAAAGAGGAGGAGGGCTGAAAGATATAACAAAGGGCCCGGATACTCTTATCACAGGGGTAATTATTGTGCTCACAAACGCAGAATGTTGGGAGGCAGCGGGCTTGCCGCGCAGGGGATTTCTACTTTACAATACATTTGGCTTTTCTTTTACATAAAGAGAGTTTTCAAGTTGCTATGCATTTCTAGCTTTGTGGGTCAGGAATCTTGTCACCAAACATGTTATTTCTGAAAATCATGTCCTGTTGAAAGGAAGACAACTAATATAACTTTTCAATTATGGATAAATCTCAGAAAATCAATGCTTTTAATGTCCTTTGCATGATATTAGACAAGAAGTATAAGACTGACTAATGGCATGTTTATAACAGAGATAAATGCTAACATTTTTAATATACTTGATTCTCATGGGAAATACATATTTACTGTTATTTTTATTTGGCTTTACCAATTCTGTCATAGCTTCAAAAATACCTCCTAGAAATACTTAAAAACTTAGCTATTAATCTTGGAGGAAAGGTCCAATATCTTACATAGCGGGTTGGATAATTATAGGCCACGTTTCCTTTCCATGTTTTGGAGAGATGAGTTAAATTTTGAAAGGGAAGCTTTCTATTTGAGCTTTGTGAACAAAGGCAAGTTTGTGTACTCCCAGGCTGGCCCATGGGATTTCTGCTAAAAGAGATGAAATGATTGTGCTGAAATCAAACTACCTTTGCAGTGCTTTTGTCCAGTTCTTCATTCTCCCGGGGGGTTCTCCTTTTGCCTGGGAAAAAGTCGGGCAGTGGTCAAGTAGAGGTGGATCAAATGAAGCCAGGATGAATATGCACACCCACCTCCTGAGGCCTGGACTGTGGTAAAAATAGACAAAGCCCAGGCGAGAACCACTTTCACAATTGTGAGATGGTATTGTTACTATCATTATAAACTTTAAGTCCTTAGAACATGTTCATGGTGACTTTGGCCTAGTTCCCCTCCTCACTGAATACAGTAATCTAAGAGGTGAGTCTCTTCTCTCATCACCTCTATCTTTTGTATGGGTGCAAATATGGCAAAAATTACAGAATCCATTTTTTTGTTTAGTCTGATGACATTGCTGTTTACACAACACATTGAATTCAGAAATCAATGAAACTACTACATCAGAGCTATGATGAACTGATAATGATTTAGGGAAACAAATAAACAGAAACAGGCAGAACACCCAGAGTCTTTTTATACACGACATATAAAAGCCTCTGTGCCTGGGATGGAAGCATGTAGCACATTTTCTGCACAACTTAAGGCAAGTAGTGGTTTTGCTCTTCACAGCTTGAGGAGGTACTCCTCAGGATCAGGGAAGAATTGTTGAGCTATCTTGCCCAAAGAAGTAACAAACTCAAAGCCATCTTCCTTAGCAAATAAACCCTAAAATACTAGCTCAAATGAATTTGTGTTTGGACCTGACTACACACCAGGATAAATCTCCAGCTAGCCACCCAATTCACCAACTTCTCAGAAACATCTGGCCAATTTTAACTTGTGGCTAGAGGTTGAAACCATGTGAAATCCTGTGGTTATAGTCATTTCCACCAGGAAAACTTGAGCAGCATGGAAAAGAAGAATTTTCAGCAGGGGTTATTTTTATTTCCAAGTTTGGACATGAGGTTGGGTAATATGATTGGACTAAAGTAGCAAACTAGTTGTATACAGAGCTCTGGAAGAGGAAATGTTGAGGTTTCCCTTTCACTGAAAAAAAATGTTCTCTATTGATTCATAGAACTTGAGTGTCTGGGAGAGAGTATTTCTGAGAAAAACCAGATAGTAGATGGTAGAAAATTCCTTCCCTCCCTCCTAAGCATCACCCTCGCTGTCAAGAGTTACCATTTTCTTAGTAGATTTAAGACTCACATTGGTTCCAGACTTCACCCACATTGGTGCCACTGGCATAATTATTTTCATTTAAAAGATGATGTAAATGAAAGTTCTGAGTGATTTCAAACAACAAATCAGCAAAACTTCAGAAACTCACATCTTTCTTTCTTGACCTGATATGGCTTCACAAATGGGACTTGGAATGTGCCCAGACCTTCTCTTCATCCAACTCACTGAATTTAGAAACACTAGGTAAGAAAGCACCGTGGCCAGCTCCTCCCAAGCCTAGATGGAAATCTATTCTTATCCTCCCTCACAGCATTAGCTCTGCTGTTGGATGCGTGGCAAACGAGGCTTCTTTGCAACAGTTTGGTCTCGAGGTTGGTGGCCTCCAGTCAGGGCTTATCTGAAAGTTACTTCTCAGGAAAGGGGCCAGATCAATACGGTATTCTTTCAGACCTCTCTAAACCCAGCGGGGAAGGCAATCACCATAGTGCAGCTCCTTGCACCTTCTGGAGCAGATCAATATTCTGACAGCGCGAAGCTTTGTTCCTTCCCCAGCTTTAAGATGTTCTGCATGCTCTACATGATTGCTTAAAGGCTCGCTTTCCCTTCCCCCTGTATGACAGCACCGCTCCCGCCCTGATCTCCCTAATACTATCACTGTAATTGCCTTGACATGAAATAGCAGCACAAACCCAGCGCCCCAGCTTTGAGGTGTTTTATGTTTTTGTAAGGATGTCTATTAGTAAAGGGTGTTGATTTGGCTTTAATATGTAGCCAGAGCTTTAATGCAAACTTACACTTATTTACACTGGTTTGCAAAACCCACTGAGATGATTTTACCTATGGGAATCATATAGGGGACTGATTCAGGGGAGAAAGAGATGTAAGCTCCTAAGCCCAGGCATATTAGCTTAAACTTTATGCAGCTTGAAGCCCATTATACCTACCCCATACTGCCACAGCAATTGTCTTGGAAAGGCTATGTGCCTTATTTACTTTTTAAGTGATACTGGGCAAAATGAAATATTTATTTGACTGTTTTCAGCTAACATTCCATTAAGTAGTAAATAACACAAAGGCTCAACAAATCCCATTTTTCCAATTCTGATTTTTGTTGTTGTTGCCTGCTAAGTGAAGTTACTGTTACAGTCTGAATTTTTACCATATCCAGTTTTCTTCTTTTCTTCTCATATTTCCCATCTCTTCCCCCATAAAAATAGAAACATATTTTAAAATGTAGTTGTTCCTTGGTATCCATGGGGAATTGCTTCCAGGATCCCCTGCAGATAACAGAAATCTAAAAATACTCAGATCACTTATATAAAGTGATATAGTGTTTACATATAATTTACATATAGTATATCTTCTTAAATACTTTAAATCATCCACAGATGACTTGTAATATCTAATATAATGTAAATGCAGTGTAAATAGTTGTTACACTATATTATTTAAGGAGTAATGACCATTTTTTTTCATCAATATTGGTTGAATCTGTAGATGTGAAATCCATGCATATGGAGGGCATTACATTATAGCATTAAAAATAGAATATTGAGGGGCTAGGGTTGTAACTCAGTGGTAGAGTCCTTGCCTCTCACGCATGAGACTCTGGGTTCAATCCTCAGCACCACATAAAAATAAATAAATAAATAAATAAAATAAAGATTAAAAAAATAGAATATTGAACCAGGCACTGTGTTGCATGTCTATAATCCTATCGGCTCAGGAGCCTGAGGCAAGAAGATCCCTAGTTCAAAGCCAGCCTCAGCCATGGCGAGGTGCTAAGCAACTCAATGAGACCCTGTCTCTAAATAAAATACAAAATAGGGTGGGGATGTGGCTCAGTGGCCGAGTGCCCCTGAGTTCAATCTCTGGTACTGGAAAAAAAAAATAGAAGATTGAATGGAAACCTACACTTTGGCTTAAAGATGAAAAGTCAAGCACTTTAGTTTGCATTCAGTTTGCTTCAAATGCACTTCTGTGGCTTGGTCTCCCACAACTTCACCTCCTTGATATATGTGCTCCATGCTGAGTCTTGAATTCCACTGTGTTCTTTATTGTCCTGAGTCTTCCCTATCCTGATTTCCCAACCTTCCACTCAAAAACACAGAACTCTTGTCCTTTGTCTTTTCCTCTAAATGCTTCTCACCCATTAAGATCTAGTTGATCTCCACCCCTTTGGGGATCTTTGAGGACTGGTTTCGCCCAATGTGTCAAAAAGGATCCCTGCATTATTACAGGTGAACACTCAGATTGTAGGATATTTGCTGCCCAAAATTAAATTTCCCAAATTTGCAAACGATTGGTCTTTCTTAAATAATTGGGGTGTATTATAGATTATCTTTACTGGCCTTATTCTTTACTCACACAATGATGTGGGGTTTTTAAAAATATTTATTTATTTTTTTAGGTGTAGATGGACACAACACAATGCCTTTACTTTTATGTGGTGTTGAGGATGGAACCCGGGTCCCGACCGCGTTAAGCGAGAGCTCTAACGCTGAGCCACAATCCCAGCCCCAGCCACAATCCCAACCCCAATGATGGGTTTTTAATGGTGATAGGAAAAGGCAGGGCTAGTGGCCTAAGTGTACGTCACCTGAAGCCGGTGTTACCTGACTTTAAGGTTACTAATGACTAACTGTAGTGCGGTATTCAATATAGAAGGGGGTCATAACACTCTTATATGGATCATTTTGAATGGCTGGGCAGGGTGATGCATGGCTATAATCCCAGCAACAATACAGGAGCCTGAGGCTTCAGGATCATAAGTTCAAAGCTCAGCCTCAGCAACTTAGCAAGGCCCTAAGCAATTTAGCAAGACCCTTTCTCAAAATAAAAAAAAAATAAAAATAAAAAGAGTTGGGGATGTGGCTCTGTGGTAAAAACAAACAAACAAACAAACAAACAAACAAAACAAAACAAAAAACACAACCCTCTGGGTTCAATCCTTAACACCAAAGAACAAACAAACAAAAAAATAATTTTGATTCATTGGGTCATCCACAGTCTCAATATAATACCTTATGTATTTCATTAGGCACAGAAAAAATATTTGCTAAAATAATTTGTTTGCTGGTCATAGTCATTTTTTACTAGAAACCAACCATACTTGTGATTCCACATGCACCATTACTCTGAAAAAAATACCAAAAGAAAATAATTTGGAACACCTCTGGTATTGAAACTAATCAGATAATTTGTCACTTCTTTTTAATTTGTTGATTTTAGATATACATGACAGTAGGATGTATTTTGACATATCATACATACATGAAGTGCAGCCCATTACAATTTTGATTCCATTCTTGTGTTTGAACATGATGGGGAGTTACACTGGTTGTGTATTTATATATGATCATAGGAACTTATGTGTACTTCATTTTACTATCTTTCCTATTCCTATCTTCCCTCCCTTCCCTTCATTCCCCTTTGTCTAATCCAATGAACTTTTAAACTTTCCCTCCCTATACTTATGGCAGATGTGCCAAGGCAAAGTTGCTTTAGTTAGTTGTCTAATTTAATACTCCGTCTATTTCAGGTTATATTTAAGTACAGCTCCTGAATATGTTGCCCAGCTAAGATATATAATTAAAAAATCTCGCTGAATATTCTGATGCTTTAAGCTGTTGCAAAGAGGCAGGGGAAGAAACTAGTTTTTCAGAAACTTGACTGTCTTCAGGGGATGGAGGAAAGAATTGGTTTTACTCACTGAAATGGCTCAGAATGACAGGCATGTAGCAATCTAATGATGTGAAATACAAAGGGCAACGTTTATAATGTATAGAGGTAAGGAAGAGGAGGAAAGAAAAGAGAATGAGACAGTAAATTCTCTCTACTAAATTCATGCAAGTTGATTGGTACTAAATTAATATGTATTCTCAAGCATATTATATTACTGCTTAAAAGTTACAAGCAATAAGGACAAGATTTTATAAGATTTATTTAGAAACCACTTGTCTAGGACATATATATAAATGATGAGATTATAAGGAAGGAAGAATCTTATTACATAGGAAAAAACAGGTTGCTGATGAACAGGGGTAACCACAGCAGTGCAGGATTTTGAAACTAATTAAAATGGAAACTCCATTTTTATTTGTTAATGTAATTACTGGACATACATTTTTTATAAACAAAAAGCTTCCTTTCTTCTTTCTTTCCTTTCCTCCCTCCCTCCATCTTGTCTTCATTTCTCTCTCTGATTCTAGAAGACTAGAAGTGCTATCAAGTTCCTCAATTTGGGCACCTATGTAACATGGTAAGAAAAGGCACTGAACTTTCTAAGGATTTAGAGATTATGACCTTGGGAATCCATTTACTTTTATATTTTCGTTTTTACTGTCACAATCATAATTGAAACTGTTTACCTAGGATCTCACTCCAGCTTAGTAAGAATATATTGAACAACAACAAAATCCTCATTTTTAAGAAGGAAAAGTGCTATATCAAAGAAAGGGATTGTGAATACCAACATGTCTTCAAGTTTCTCTTATTTCTTGCCTACTATTAATTTTTACTATCACTTATTGAGTATCCACTATGCACTAGGCACAGATTTTTAAAATGCCTTTGTCTGATAGCTTGGCTGTGTCCAAGCCTGCACTTCATGTTCAGGAGAATACTGTATGGTTAAAATTTTCATTTTAATTATTTTCCATGTCAAGGGAAGTTTATTCACTCTTATGCTAGTAATGGCATATAATTAGCACTTGTCTAGTTTGGAGCATCTTAATCTCATAAAATCAAGCTGGCTTAAAATACACCTTTTTTCAAGCCAAACCAACTCCCAGAGAAAAAGGAAACTAAAAATATAATTGCTCATCTAATCCAACAAATCTCAGTGTTTAGTATGTTGTACCCATGGAGACCTATATAACTAGTCTTTTGAATATTATATTTGGGTTATTTTTCCTGCTTCCTAAAGTTACACAAAAGCTTTAAGCTTTCTTTTGATCCATTTAAAAAAATTAAACTGATAGTTTGATAAACTAATACAATGAACCTACAATGACTTCTGACACTGATTAACTGGAGTGAAGGCATCATCAGGGGTTGGGGGCAGGATCTTTCGCAAAACTTCCCTCACTTCCATTCAGCATCGGCACATTAAGGGTTTCTGAGGCTAATATTCCTTCTGATCAGCTGGCCTTAAATTTGGGGGTTCCCTTTAGTCATTCAGGCTTGATAATCTGCTAGAGCAACTCACAGAACTCAGGAGAAAGAACATTGTCTTTGGAGGCTTTTCCCCCTCACTCTTGTGAATGGACCATTTCTTTTTCATTGTTATTGGAGTCTTTATTTTTTTTTCCTCATCTGCTTCCTGAAATCTGCTCTGTGAGCATTCTTTCAGAGTGTGGAAGGATTTATACATTAATTAAAGTGTGCAGCCATATCTGTGGAAGAGGAAATATTTCATGATCACATTACTAACCAGGGAAGAAATGTGATGGTAGGATCCTGAGCGTTAATGAGGTAGCTGGAAGTGACTTGGTAGGACAAACTTCACATCCAGCACAGATGCACCCAGCAGCTACTGCTTACTTCATTGCACAAGGTGGGCTGCAGGAGGCCCATGCTCATCCACATCTCCCACTGAAATCATTGTCTAATATACACGGTTACTCTGAAACTGATTGCTCTGATTTGAAATTGACCTTGCAGCTGCAGCATTTGCAGAGATCCTCTCTCATTAGGGAGTATGTTTTGGAGTACAAACTGATTTAGTGCTTTGGGGATCATTTCGACCAAAAAACACATTCTCTGGATGACTGCCATTCCAAAGACAGAAGTTTACCTTTGCTTTGCTCATTTGTTTATTTAAAATGAACTACTGGGCTGGGAATGTAGCTCAGTGGTGAGTGTGTGCTAAGCATGAGGGAAGCCTGGATTTAATCCCCTGCAAAACACACACACACACACATGCACACATACACACGCATACACATGGACACACACACGGACACACACAGCAATATGAAAGGAACCTTCTTTATTCCAACATTCATATGTCAGTGAGTGGATTTAGAATATTAAGAGCTAGGTATTTATTCTTTCAGCTGATTCAAAAATCATAGTTTTCTTACTTGTTGAGACATATAAAACAATATTCTCTAAAAGAAGACCATTTTCTGTACAGTGTTTTGCTCAATGGTAAATATATAAGCTTACATGTAAAAATGTAACAGAATTTAAATTATATGTCAAATAAAACCCAAAAGTCATGACTCTGGTGTGGTTTAGACATGTGGTGTCTCCCAAAAGCTCATATGTGAGATGATGCAAGGAGATGAAATGATTGGATTATGAGAGCCTTAACCCAGTCTGTGAATTGATCCCCTGATGGGGATTAACTGAGTGGTAATTGATAGGATGAGGCTGGATGAGGTGGGTCCTTGGGGGCATATATTAAGTCATGGTGAGGAGAGTTCTCCCTGCCTTCTGGTGCCATGACCTGACCCACTTTCCTCTGCCATGTCTTCCACCACAATGGCCTGCTTTTTCTCGGGCCCAGAAGAATGAAGTTGACCATCTATGGACTGAGACTTCTGAAAGTATGAGCACCCCAAATAACCTTTCCTCCTATATTTTCTCTTGTCAGCTCTTTTGGTCAGAGCAGCAAAAGAGCTAGCTAAAACACTTTGATACTAAGTATTGCACAAAGAAACAAAAAGGTGTTGGCGGAGATCTCTTTTCTGCAGTAGAATAATGAGTAAGAGGGAAGAAACAGTGGAGTTAGAAAATCAGCACTTTGCCACCACCGTAACCATTACTGATGTGGGTGAGAATCTTTCATGACACTAAATCTCATGTGAAAGTTTGTTCCAGGATAGCTTATTTACATAGTCTCAAAGTTTTTCCCTGTGGATGTCTTACTAATTACAAAGGGAAAATTATTATGATTTTATAATACAATAACAATAGCACAAATAATGTGTTAACTTTCCAGTGGCACAGTGTGTTCATGACTTAAATCAAAGGATCAAGTACCTTCTGATGTGGTTTTCTGAGGAAGGCACTATAATGTTTGTCCAGTATTCCTGCCAGGAGATACATAACCTGAATCACATCAAAAGGAAGCAATCAGGCAACCCCAAATTGTGGGGGAACATTTTAATAAAACACTTTGTTGGTAGTCTTGCTTACCTTGTTGGTAGGATTCTGTTTAAAGTGTAATAGGACATTATCAAAGGAAATGTGTGATTCTAGAACTAACCTGACTGAAAGGAAAAAAAAAACTGAGACACCTAAAGAAAATTGAATTTGGACTCTATATGGACACTGTACTAGGTATTCCTATTATATGTGTATTATATTTCCTGTGTTTGATAATTGTGTTCATGAGAAGATCCTTGTTATTTTCATTATTCTTTTTGGTACTGGGAATTACACCCAGGGCCTCACACAGGCTAAGCATGCTCTCTGCCACAGAGATACCTCCCAATTCCTAATTCATATTCTTTTAAGATATTCTATGGATATGCTTAAGATTTGGAATGATACATTATGTGTCAACAAAATAATAAGAGGTTGTAGAGGAAAGAATTTTCCTTTGTTAGTTGGACTTTGTCCCTAGTTCCTGAGAGGAGACTCTAAACCCTTGTAATTTGCTGAGTGGAAGAAATGCCTCTCTTGTTATTCACAATGGGATCTTTATACAACATTTGATAGTCTATATCAATGAAATTATTTAAGATCAATAATGAAACTCTTTAGCAATCAGATTATTAAATTGGTCTTATGTACCAAGACCAACTATGTGATCAGAGGGTTAAGGCTTTGAGCTGGGTGACTTCTGTCCAAACTTTGGGGACAAGAGGTAGTTGAATAGTAAGTCAATTAGTCATACTGGCTTTATCAGTGAAGATGGTCCCCCAACCTGGTTATCCCACCAGTCCAATCCAGCTATACTCAAGTCTTTTTTTCTATTTTTTATTTGTTCTTTTTAGTTATATACACGACAGTAGAATGTATTTTGACATAGCATACATACATGGAGTATAACAACCCATTCTTGTGGTTGTATATGATGCAGAGTTACACTGGTCATATATTCATACATGAACATAGGAAAGTTATATCTGATTCATTCTGTCTTTCCCATTCCCATCCTCCCTCCCTTCCCCCCATTTCTCCCTATCCAATCCAGTGAACTTCTACTCCTCCCCACCCCTCACCCTTACCTATTGTGAGCCAGCATCTGTAATTCAGACAGAACATTTGGCATTTGTTTTTTTGGGGATTGGCTTATTTCACTCTAGCTCCATCTATTTACTGACAAATGCCATCATTTTAGAGTTCTTCAAGGCTGAATAATATTCCACTATTTATATATACCATATTTTCTTTATCCATTCATTGTTGAAGGACACCTAGGTGGGTTCCATAGCTTACTTATGGTGAATTGAGCTTCTACGAACACTGATGTCACAGCATCACTATAGTATACTGGTTTTAAGTCCTTTGGGTATATGCTAAGGAGTAGAACAACTTGGTCATAATAGTGGCTTCATTCAAAGTTTTCTGAGGAATCCCTATATTTCTTTCCAAAGTGGTTGCATCAATTCACATCCCATCAAAAATGTATGAGTGAACCTTTATCCCCACATCCTTGCCAACATTTATTGTTACTTATATTCTTGATAATTGCCATTCTGACTGGAGTTAGATGAAATCTGAGTATAGTTTTAATTTGCATTTCTCTAAATGAGACCATTTTTATTTCTTCTTCTGTGAAGTGTATGTTTAGTTCGCTTGCCCATTTATAGATTTGGTTATGTATTAGGGTTCTCTAGAGACACAGAATCAATAGGAAGTATGATTATTAAATGAGTGTTTATTAGACTGGCATACAGGATCAGAAGCTAGATAGTTCACAATGGCCATCTGCAGGCTGGAGAGCTGTAGGAACACGTAGCTGTGCAGTCCAAGAAGCTGAAGCCTCAGAACAAGAGGGATCAATGGTGCTACCCCAGTTAGAGACTAAGGCTTCTGAAAACTCCCTGGAGAATCACTGGCAGAGTCCTCTTTGAAAGAGTGAAGGAAGGAAAGTTCAATATCCTGAGACAATCAGCACAGGAATCAAGAACCCATTCAAGCAGAATTAAGCCTGCATCTGCTGCCTCTTCCTCATTCTTCCAAATTTCATTCCATTCAAGCCACCATCCTATGGGATGGTGCGGCCCATGCTTAGGAAGGGTCTACACTTCAGTTTTCTATCCCACATGCTAATCTTTCCCAGACTCACCCTCATTGACACACCCAAAAGCCTCTTAATTTTTATCATATAATAATCCAATCAAGTTGAAAAATTCAAATTAACCATTATAGGTTATTTGTCTTTTTTTCTTTTCTTTCGTTCTTTTTTTTTTTTTTTGGTATTACATTTTTTGAGTTCTTTATATATCCTGGAGATTAGTGCTGTATCTGAGGTGTAGATGGCAAAGACTTTTTTCCCATTCTGTAGGCTTTCTCTTTATGTTCTTTATTGTTTCCTTTGCTGTGAAGAAGCTTTTTAGTTTGATAAAATCCAATTTATTGATTCTTGTTTTTATTGCTTATGAGTCTTGTTGAGAAATTCAGTTCCTGAGCTGACATGATGGAGATTTGGGCCTATTTTTTCTTCTAGTAGACACAGGGCCTCTGGTCTAATGCCTAGGTCCTTGATCCACTTTGAGTTGAGTTTTGTGCAGGGTGAGAGATAGGAGTCTAATTTCACTTTCTTGCATATGGGTTTTCCCAGTGCCATTTATTGAAGAGGTTACCTTTTTCTTCAATGTATGTTTATGGCGCTTTTGTCTAGGATGAGATAACTGTTCTATGTGTGTTTGTCTCTGTCTTCTATACTGTACCATAGGTCTTCTTGTCTGTTTTGTGTCAATACCATGCTGTTTTTGTTACTATAGCTCTGTAGTATAATTTAAGGTCTGGTACTATGATGCTGCTAGCTTCACTTTTCTCGCTGAGGATTGCTTTAGCTATTCTGGGCCTCTTATTTTTCCAAACTAGTTTCTTGTCTGCTTTTTCTGTTTCTATGAAAAAATATCATCAGAAACTTAATAGAAACAAGAATAGTTGGATTTTATTTCATAGCACAAACTTCTATTTGCTGATGTGTCCATGCTTTTCTTTTATTAATGCACTTAATTTTACAAAAATAATTAGAGAGAATAATGGGCATAGTCATATGTGCATAAAATATACTTTGGTAATACTCACACATGTCTTGGCACATTTTAGAACTGGAAGAGACAATGCTACTTTCTCAGTTAATAAACTCATTTACAGGAAGTATAGTCTGAGAATCTCTCCTTGTGTATATAGTACATAATACTTGGGCTACATTCACAACACAGATTGAGATTAGGCAGTATGGAAGCAGGAAATCATGCTTCTTAAAATATTAGTCACCTGCTTTTCACCCTATCAGTGCTCCTTGCTGTTGTAAGTGGCTCTATTTGTATCTACTGACAAGACATGTTTTCTAGAATTGGTTGTACATGTCCAGTTGGGTGTACATCTCTTAGGGAGTGGGCATCATTGCTTTAACCTGCTTGTGATATTTTCTAACTGTAATGGATGGCTGCTAATAGCATCTCAAAGAGCAATGTGACAAAGTTACCATTGAAGTTAGAAGTTCAATGCAATCAGAGAAGGAAAAAAAAAGAATGTTTATGAGAATTTCTCTTACTTAATTCAGGAAACATTTCAGAAGTTCAAACTTTGCCAATAACACTGACTTGGGAAGTTGACATGAACTCCATATGCATAGTTGAATCATTTTAGATCATTTTACAAGAGTTCTTACCATGGCTTCTGTGAAACTCCTAAAAGACCTACACTCATATGTGTGAGTTAAATTATCTGTGAAAAGATGCCAAAGATTTCATTTAATTCTCAAATAAATGGATTATCCCTATCAAAAAAGGAGAGGTAGATTAAGAGCCATTAAAAACTTTTATCTGATATCTTTGCTTTATAAACAAGAAAACAGAGACAGATGACCATTTTAAGGCCAAAAAGCAGATGTACTCAGACTGTACTCACACTGGAGATTTTTGAGAAACATTATTCTTTTCTGCAAAACGGGAGTTGTCTACTTGTCTGGTACACAAGTTTATTTGAATATACAGGAGGTCCATGAAATATTCTTTAGAAGTCAGTCACCTTTATTATTTTCACTTGCATTATTTTGTAGGTGACTCCATTAAAATTCTTACTGAGCTGCATTCTGTAGCTAAATTATAGGCTCTTCATTATCATTCTGAGTGTGTGAGCAGCATGTTAAAGGGGCAGAGTAGCAAAATCCCAGGCACCTTTCTGGGGCAATATGTCAATAGCCTGTGTTGGAGATGATGATATATGATAAAGACAGAAGGAGAAGGCAGAGGAAGATAAAGACAGAAGTACAATTCATTATGTGGGAGAGTCATGTGGGACTGGAAGACTGAACACTGAGAGAGTTTGGAGAGGGGGACAGATTAAGAGTAAAACATGGGCTTCCCATGTGAGTGAAGGCATAGAGGAATAGTGTCATCATTAGGAATGTGGTCCATCTGAAAGGAGGTAGTGTGTTTTCTTTCAAACTTATTTAGGCATGTGAAAATGCAGATGTATTAATCAGGGTTCTTTATAGAAGCATAACCAATAGGAAATATATATATCCTCAGAACTGATGTAGGGGCAGAGATTTGTGTAATTTTCAGAGTCCAAAGTCCACAGACCAGGACTTTAAGATCTGAGACAGGAGCAGATGGATGTCCTAGCTTAAGAAGAAAAAGAGTTCATTCTTCCTCCACCTGATTTTCTATTTAGATGATAATTAATTGGATCATGACTACTTACATTGGTGAAGGTGAATCTTCTTACCTCAGTGTACTGACTCAAATGCTAACTCCTTTCAGAAACACCTTCACAGTCACACCCAGAAATAATACGAAATAAATATTTACCAACTATCTGAGCATCTCTTAACATACTGAAGTTAACACGTTGAATAATCATCACAATAACTATATTTTGCCCCCAGCTTAGAAACAAAAAAGCAAAATTTACCATGTATAGATGGAAGGGAAAATTATTTGGGGGGCACAGTGATTTTTTTCTGCACTAAAGTGTCAATTGCTTGAGCACTAGGACTCTCAACTCTTCATCATTGTTGTATCCCCAGTACATGAAGGAGTGCCTTGCACATAGTGGGCCTTAGTAGTTATAAACTGAATTAAGTTGATAAATGAACTGGGGAGAAAGGTGATTTTATGACAAATCACTGGACACCCCAACATTGATGACATAAGTATTGTTTTGTACTATTCTTCATCTACTCTACTGACATCAATTCATTCAAAATACAGAGATTTGCTAATCTTGAAAGTGAGATGACTTTGTGTTCACAGAGTACAGAAACAACAAATCACTGATAGTGAAGTTTCAGGCACTGAGTAGCTTTAAACAGTATTGACTAGAAACAAAGGTGTTATAAGACAGCACGGAACCTGTTTGCATATTGGTGCTTTCATCTGCAAATATTATAAATTATAGTTTTTTCCTTACTTTTTCAGTGGGATGGTGCCAAAATAAAATTCCAAAGTAGGAATCATGTTGTCTAAGCTCTTGTTTGATTCTGATAACACTGCAAAATAGCTCTCTGTACATGGTAGTTCCTTAATTAATACCTTTGTATCTTCTGTTGAAGGATTTTAGGAGAAAGTTCAGAAAAAAGATGGAGTTAATTGATTGTTAAAGAATGCCATTCCTGCAATTATATACTTCATAGAATTAGTTCACGGAATTCAGGGTTTGATGACATATTTACAACCAGCTCATGTTTAATGCTTCTCCAGATGATTGACCTCAAGCTCTGTTAAAAAAAAAAAAAAAAAAAAAAAAAATATATATATATATATATATATATATATATATATATATGAATCCATAGACAAGGGTCAGTATAAAGACACAGTTTTCCTGGGAAATTGTTTGATTTTTCACATGGCATTAGGATTAATTGAAGAGATATCCACTTATTTCTGATTAACACATTTAAAAAAGAAATCTATCATGTAAGAAACACGGTACCAAGCCACCATGGGAATAGAAACTAAACACAAAAGTAAATAATGTGTATGTGTGTGTGTGTGTGTGTGTGTGTGTGTGTTGTGCTTGGAAAGGACAAGATGAATACCATGTAATCATAAAAATGTACTAAACAAGCTATCATTGAGGAAAGCACAAAGTACTGTAAGAACATTAGGAAGTAGTGATAAATTTTTCACCTGGATCCAGACTCTAAGGCTAACAATTTCTCCCATGGCTTTTGTGCTAGCCATCAGTGTGTCCAATGGGATCCACAAAGAACTACCTACTTTGTGAAAACACTTTTGTTCAACATTTTGTGCTCATCAACGATGTTTGGATGGAGCTTGGGAAACTTCATGGTGTGAGAAACACGGAAGTGGCTTGTTCTGAAGACTGGTCATGACTGGAAGAGTGTCCAAGAAAGCTGATGATGCTCTGGCCCTTGGCGCAAGGGCTGGGTACCGAGGTGTTTTCAGCTTATGAAAATTCATTAAATTTGAGTCTGTGTTTTTGTGATTCTTCAATTAAAATGAAAAGCAAACAAACAAAACAAAAGGATTCTGTTATGGACTGACTCTTTGGCTCCCCTCCATTAATATATTGAAATCCTGGCCTGCAATGTGATGGTATTAGGATTTGGGGGCCTTGGAAGTGAAGATGCTATTAGGGTAGAGCCCTCATAGTGAGATTAGTCACCTTATAAGTAAAATATCAAAGACCTTGTCCTGTCTCTCTGCTATCCCCCATATGAGGTACATTGAAAAGATAGCCATTTGCAAACCAGGAAGTGGTCCCTCACCAAAACCAAATCTACCAGTCTCTTATTCTTTGACTTTCCAGGTTCCAGAATTGTGAGAAATAAACATTTATTTTTATGCTACCTGCTCCATGGTAATTTGTTATAGCAATTGTTTTAGTCAGCTCTTTTGTTACTGTGACTAAAAGACCCAACCAGAACAATGTTAGAGGAGGAAAAGCTCATATTGGGGCTCATGGTTTCAGAGGTCTCAGTCCATAGACAGCTGGTTCTATTTCTTGGGGCTTGAGATGAGGCAGAACATCATGACAGAAATGTGTGGTGGGGGAAGCAGCTCACATGATAATTAGAAAGCAGAGAGAGAGACAGCACTCTCCAGATACAAAATATATACACCAAAGCCATGTCCCCAGGGACCCACCTCCTCTAGCCACACTCAATCTTCCTTCAGTTACTACTCAGTGAATCCCATCAGGGAAATCATTCACTGATTGGGTTAAGGCTCTCATAATGCAATCATTTCTCTTCTAAACCTTCTTGTATTGTCTCACACATGAGCTTTTGGGGGATACCTCACATCCAAACCATAACAGCAACCTAAACTGACTAAGACAGACTCCTAAAGTTTTGTGTACAGATTAGATTCATCCCAATCAGGTTCAAAGTGCCATGGGGAGGATTCTTTCTGGAAAAGAGATCCACCTGTCATTTGTACCTCCCTAAAATCATCCTGAAGCTTCACCCTGTTATCTTCCTGGACTCATTCAGGGCTACTTAATTATGTGCTTGATCCTGACTTACTATGGTTTCCTTTTCTGACCCATCTTCATTGTCTTAAGGGATAGGTGTTTTCTTTCCCATGCACCTTTTACCATTTAGTCTCGGGTAGGATAGATGGGTTTTTCTTACTGTGCATTGTTATGTAGCTCCCTAAACCCACCCATAATTAATCTAATGTCAGTAGACTATACCACTGCATACCCTCCTTTGTTCAGTTACCTAGAGATTCTTGGACCATAGACTCGTTATGTTCCTCTGGGAATAACTTCCGGCTCATGCCAACACCACTGTCATAGTTCTAGATGATTTCATTATCCATACAGATAACCCTTCTACTACCTCAACCTCTCATTCTTTTTACTTCTGTTTCTTCAACAAGTGTCATTCTCAATTTAGCTTCTGCCACTCACTACGCCCATGGCTGAAACCTAGAGCTTGCCCTTGTTAATAGCAATAAGTCACATGTTACTCAATTTGGAACAGTCACTTCTCTGACCAGCATTTCCTCCCCCTTCCCTGAGTGCTCCTATTCCCATAACTGTCTTTCCACTGCACTAGAAGCTAAAAATCACTGACCTATTTCCTTTTGTCCCTCTTTAATCCTCCTCCTGGTCTCTCTTCCCTGTATACAATATGCCTTCAGTTTTGTGGCACATCATTATAGTCATTCTCTTCTATTATTCAACTCTTCTGTCTCTATTTTACTTAAAAACACTAATTGACAAAACCTTATGTTAGTCAATTCCACTTCCTTTTAATTTCTCAAAAATACCCACACCTTTTTATTAGTTGGAATTGTATTTCACCAAGATTTCTGGGTGTTATGTAACTTTATGGTCATTATTTGATATTTCACTAATGTGTGTGTGTGTGTGTGTGTTTTCTCTTATTCTGAGACTAGTGCTTTTCAAACTTCAATGCACATACTGGTCATCAGGGAATCCTGTTAGAATGCTGGTGCTCATTCAGTATATCTAGGAGAATGGGCTGAAATTCTGCATTCTAAAGCAGTTCTAAGGTTGACCATTGGTGCAGTTCCATGGACAACATTTTAAGCAGAAAATTCCTAAGCTACATACTTCTCTTTCCTGGAGTCTTTATTTTCTCCAACATTCATATTTAACTGATGGTTTACGCCTTCTTGTACTGAAAAATTTGAAGCAACCAGAGATTTCAAGCACCATATCTATTTATTCCATGCACCTATATCCACACACTCTGTTTCCCTTTTTTTTTTTTTTTAACCCAAGTTGTCCTGGCTGAGCTACTACCTGTGGCAACAAATGTGCTTGGTACCAAGTTCCATCTCCTCACTAACCATGCCCATCCATTACTTCAGATTTCTCCTCTTGTCCCTGCATCCTTATTTTTATTTTTATCTGTACTGATTAATTCCCATTGGCATCCAAGCATGCTGTTATAGGTCCGATTTTAAAAAATTTACAAAAGCAATTAATATAAGGATTATAAAGTATTATAAGAAAAAGCAATATAATGCAATAATCTCTGATATCAACTTCTACCTGCAGCTAGTACCCATTGTTCTGCTCTCACTTATAGAAGAATGACTTTAAAAACTTGTCTATATTCATTGCTTCTATTTTACTTCATCCCACTCTCTCCTAAAGGCACTGTGATGGCTTTACCCTTCCCTCAGCCTGTAGCCACCAAAATTGCCCTGTGAGGTTACCAATGAGTCCCTGTTGCAAACTCAATATAAAATTCTCAATTATTATCATAATTGACTGAAGGGTTCCATTTTTACATGACAGAACATCTATTTTTCTTAAGAGTTGCTGCACTTTGCTTCCAAACCATCATGCTGTCCTCTTAGTTATTTATCCTTAGAGGGCGGTACTCCTCAGTCTCCTTTGCAGAATCTCTCTAGTCTCCTTGACTTTATAAGACTGAGAATTTTTTTTAAGGCTAATTGATTGAACTTCCACTTTTTTTCCCTACTATGGTTATTTCCCAAAGGCTGTAGAATGTATAGTAAATTATGCTATGGCATGTATGCAAATATCACAATGAATCTTACTACTAAATATAGTTAGAAAACACTATAAAAGCATAATTTAAAAAACACTAGTAAAACTAGGGACAACAGGAACATACCTCAATATTGTAAAAGCTATCTATGCTAAGTCCCAAGCCAACATCATTCTAAATGGAGAAAAATCAAAAGCATTCCCTCTAAAAACTGGAACAAGACAGGGATGCCCTCTTTCATCACTTCTATTTAACACAGTTCTTGAAACATTTGCCAGAGCAATTAGACAGATGAAAGAAATTAAAGGGATATAGATAGGAAAAGAAGAATTCAAATTAGCACTATTTGCCAATGTTATGATTCTGTACCTAGAAAATCCAAAAAAAATCCAACCAGAAAATTTCCAGGACTAATAAATAAATTCAGCAAAGTAACATGATACAATATCGAAACACATAAATCAAAGGCATTCCTGTATATCAGTGAAAAATCCTCTGAAATGGAAATGACAAAAACTATCCCATATACAATAGTCTGAAAAAAAACAAAATACTTGGGAATCAACCTAACAAAAGTGGTGAAAGACCTCTACAATAAAAACTACAGAACACTAAAGAATGAAATTAAAGAAGAATTTAGAAGATGGAAAGATGTCCCCTGTTCTTGGATATGCAGAATTAATATTGTCAAAATAACCATAAAACCAAAAGCACTATACAGATTTAATTCAATTCCAATCAAAATCCTAATGACATTCCTCATAGAAATAGAAAAAAGCAGTCATGAAATTCATCTGGAAACATAAGAGACCCATAATAGCCAAGGAAATTCTTAGCCAGAAGAGTGAAGCAGGTGGCATCATTATACCAGACTATAAACTATACTACAGAGAAATAGTAACAAAAACAAAAACAGCAGGGTATTTGCACCAAACAGACTGATAGGCCAATGGTACAGAATAGAGGGCAGAGAGACTAACTCACAAAATTACAGTTATCTCATATTATGTAAAGGCATCTAAAACATACAATGGAGAAAAGATACTCTCTTCAACAAATGATACTGGTAAAACTTGAAATTTATATGCAACAAAATGAAATAAAGACACTATCTCTCACCATGCAAAAACTTAACTCAAACTGGATCAAGGACCTATGGAGACCCTATGTCTAATAGAAGACAAAGTAGGCCCAAATCTCTATCATATCGAATTAGGCTCCTACTTCCTTAATAAGACACTTCTAGCGCAGGTATTAAAATCACAAATTAATAAATGGTATGGATTCAAATTAAAAAGCTTCTTCTCAGCAAAAGAAACAATCAGTGAGGTGAATAGAGAGATAACAGAATGGGAGCAAATTTATACCACTCGCATATCAGATAGAGACTAATCTTTAGGGTATATAAAGAACTCAAAAAGCTAAACACACACACCAAAAAAAAAATTACCCAATCAGTAAATGGGCCAAGGAAATGAACAGACACTTCTCAAAAGAAGATGTACAATGAATAAACAAATATATGAAAAAATGTTTCAACATCTCTAGCAATTAGAGAAATGCAAATCAAAACTACTCTAAGAGAAGAAAAAAGGAATATAGACTCCCTCTAGGGATCATAGAGTATATAAATTTTCTTGCTTTTATTTTAATTTATTTATTCTAATTTGTTATACATGACAGCAGAATGCATTTCAATTCATAGTACACATACAGAGCACAATTTTTCTTTTCTCTGGTTGGACTCAATGTAGAGTTACATCATTTGTGTCTTCATACATGTACTTAAGATAATGATGTCCACCTTATTCCACTGTCTCTCTTATCCCCATCCCCATTCCTTTCTCCTCCCTCCCCTTTAACCTATCTAAAGTTCCTACATTCTTCCCATGCTCCCTGCCCCCATCCTCATTATGGATCAGCATCCACATATTACAGAAAACATTCTGCATTTGTTTTGGGGGGATATATATATTTCACTTAGCATTATATGCTGCAACTCCATTAATTTACCTGCAATTGCCATGATTTTATTGTCTTAATGCTGAGTAGTATTCTATTGTATATATGTACCACATTTTCTTTATCCATTCATCTACTGAAGGGCATCTAGGTTGGTTCCACAATTTAGCTATTGTGAATTGTGCTGCTATAAACATTGATGTGGCTACATCACTGTAGTATGCTGTTTTTAAGTCCTTTGGGTATAAACTGACGAGTGGGATAGCTGGGTAAAATGGTGGTTCCATTCCATGTTTTTTAAGGAATCTTCATACTGCTTCCCAGATTGGCTGCACCAATTTGTAGTCCCATCAGCAACATGAGT
This sequence comes from Marmota monax, assembly GCF_021218885.2. Classification (NCBI taxonomy): domain Eukaryota; kingdom Metazoa; phylum Chordata; class Mammalia; order Rodentia; family Sciuridae; genus Marmota; species Marmota monax. The sequence goes on along the minus strand of NW_026692254.1, from coordinate 18,142,200 downwards.
GTGCCTTTCCCCCACATCCTCGCCAACACTTATTGTTGTTTGTATTCTTAATAGCTGCCATTCTGACTGGAGTGAGATGAAATTTTAGAGTAGTTTTGATTTGCATTTTTCAAATTGCTAGATATGTTGAAACATTTTTTTCATATATTTGTTGATGGATTGTATATCCTCTTCTGAAAAGTGTCTGTTCATTTCCTTGGTCAATTAATTAATTGGTTTATTTGTGGGGTTTTTTGTTTTTGTTGTTTGTTTGTTTTGGTATTAAGATGTTTGAGATATATATATTAGAGATTAGTGCTCTATCAGATGTGTTTGTGGGAAAAATTTGCTCTCATTCTGTAGGGTCTCTATTTACCTCACTGATTGTTTTTTTTTTTTTTCTTGCTAAGAAGAAGCTTATTAGTTTGAATCCATTCCATTTATTGATTCTTGATTTTATTTCTTGCCTATAAGAGTCTTTAAGGAAATCATGACCTAATCCAATATGATGAAGATTGGGCCTACTTTTTCTTGTATTAGTTCTCTGGTTTAATTCATAGGTCTTTGATCCACTTTGAGTTGAGGTTTTGCCTGGTGAGAGATAGTGTCTTTATTTTATTTTGTTGCAAATAAATTTCCAGGTTTCCCAGTATCATTTGTTGAAGAGGCTATCTTTTCTCCAATGCATGTTTTTGGCACCTTTATCTAATATAACTGTAATTTTGTGGATTAGTCTCTGTGTTCTCTATTCTGTACCATTGGTCTACCAGTCTGTATTGGTGCCAATACCCTGCTGTTTTTGTTACTATTTCTCTGTAGTATAGTTTATTGTCTTGTATAATAATGCCACCTGCTTCACTCTTCTTGCTAAGAATTGTTTTAGCTATTCTGGGTTTCCTATTTCTTCAGATAAGTTTCACAACTGCTATTTCTGTGTCTTTGGGATTTTGATAGAAATTGCATTAACTCTCTATAGTGCTTTTGGTATTATGGTCATTTTGACAATATTAATTCTGCCTATCCAAGAACAAGGGAGATATTTCCATCTTCTAAAGTCATCTTTAATTTCTTTTTTTAAATTAAATTTTACTTTTTTTATTAGCTACACATGACATTACAATGATCTTGGCAATTCATGCATTTGAATCATTGGGGTATAATTTCTCATTTTTCTAATTGTACAGGTTGTAGAATCACACTGGTCATAGAGTCACCTATATACATACAGCAATCATAATGTCTATTCTATTCCTTATTGTTCTGTAGTTTTTATTGTAGAGGTCTTTCACCTTTTTCATTAAGTTGATTCCCAAGTATTTTTTTTTTTAGACTATTGTAAATGGGGTAGTTTTTGTCATTTCCCTTTCAGAGGATTTGTCACTGATACAGAAATGCCTTTGATTTATGGGTGTTGATTTTATATTCTGCTACTTTACTGAATTTATTTATTAGTTCTAAAAGTTTTCTGGTTAATTTTTTTGGATCTTCTAGGTATATAATCATATCGTTGGCAACAGTGCTAATTTGAGTTCTTCTTTTCCTATCCATACCCCTTTAATGTCTTTAATCTAATTGCTCTGGCCAGTGTTTCAAGAACTATGTTAAATAGAAGTGATGGAAGAGGACATCTCTGTCTTGTTACAGTTTTTGGAGGGAATGCTTTCAATTTTTCTGTATTTAGAATGATGTTGACCTGGTTCTTAGCATAGATTGCTTTACAATGTTCAGATATGTTTCTGTTATCTCAAGTTTTTCTAGTGTTTTGAACATGAAGTGGTGCTGTATTTTGTTGAATGCTGTTTCTGCATCTATTGATTTGATCATATAATTCTTATCTTTAATTCTATTGATGTGATGAATTACATTTTTTTATTTCCCTATGTTGAACCAACCTTGCATCCCTGGGATGATACCCATTTGATTGTGATGTACCATCTTTTTGATATGTTTTTGTATTCAATTTGCCAGAATTTTATTGAAAAATTTTGCATCTATTTTCACTAGAGATATTGATTTGAAATTTCCTTTTTTATGTGTCTTTGTATGATTTTGAAATCAGGGTGATTTGGGACTCATAGAATGAGTTTGTAAGTGTTTCCTCTTTTTCTATTTCATACAATAATTTGCAGAGTATTGATATTAGTTCTTCTTTGAAGGTCTTGGAGAACTCAGCTGTGTATCCATCTGGTCCTGAGCTATTCTTGGTTGATAGGCTTCTGATGGCATTTTCTATTATATTGTTTATAATTGATTTACCTTGTGTATATCATCCTGATTCAGTATGGGTAAATCATATGACTCTAGAAATTTGTTTATGCCTTTGATATTTCTATTTTATTGGAATACAAATTTTTAAAATAATTTCTAATTATCTTCTGAATTTTTGTAGTGTCCATTATGATATTTTCTTTTTTATTACCGATGTTAGTAATTTGAGTTTTCTCTTTCCTTCTCTTCATTAGCATAGCTAAAGGTTTATTAATTTTATTTATTTTTTCAAAGAACCAACTTTTTGTTTTATCAATTTCAATTGTTTCTTTTGTTTTAATTTCATTGGTTTCAGCTCACATTTTGTTTATTTCCTGTCTTCTACTTTTTTTGGAGTTGATTTGTTCTTCTTTTTCTAGGAATTTGAGATGTAATGCTAAGTATTTATTTGTTGTATTTTTCTTCTTTTAAGGAATTAACTCCATACAATGAACTTTCCTATTACTGCCTTCATAGTGTCCCAGAGATTTCGATATGTTGTGTCAGTATTTTCATTTACCTCTAAGAATTTTTAAATCTTCTCTTTGATGTATTTTGCAACCCAGTTTTCATTCAATAGCATATTATTTAGTCTACAGTTGATAGAGAGGCTTTTCTTATTATTTTTTATTTTAGATTTCTAATTTTATTCTATTGTGATCTGATAGAATGCAGGGTACTAGCTCTATTTTTTGTATTTGTTAAGAGTTGCTTTTGGCATAATATATGGTATATTTTACAAAAGAATCCATGTGCTGAGAAGAAAGTGGATTCACTGATTGATAGATACCAATCTATTAACATATATATATATATATATATATATATATATATATATATATATATATATACATGCTGTTAAGTCTAAGTTATTGATTGTATTATTGAGTTATATAGTTTCTTTGTTTAGCTTTTGTTTGGAAGATCCATCCAGTGATGAAAGAGTTGTATTAAACTCACACAGAATTATTGGGTTCTGGTCTATTTGACTCTTGAATTTGGAAAAAGTTTGTTTGATGAACATTGATGCTCCATTGTTTTGGCATATATATTTGTAATTGTTATGTCTTGTTGATATATGGTTACCTTAAGCAGCATAAAATGTCCTTCTTTATCCCTTTTGATTATCTTTGGCTTGAAGTGTACTTTATTTGATATGAAGATGGAAACCCCTGCTTGCTTCTGCAGTTCATGTGAGTGGTAATGTTTTTTCCAACCTTTCACCTTCAGTGTATGGATGTCTTTTCCTATGAGATGAGTCTCTTGAAGGCAGCATAGTGTTGGGTCTTATTTTTTTTAATCCAATCTGCCAGTCAATGTCTTTTGTTTGGTGAGTTTAGGCCATTATTATTCAGGGTCATTATTGAGACATGATTTGTTTTCCTGGTCATTTAGTTTATTTTTGGTATTTATATTGACTTGTTTTCTCCTTTGATTGGTTTCTCCTTTAGTGTAATACCTGCCTTCTCTGAGTTTCATTTTTGTTTTTCATTTACTCCTCATGGAATATTTTGCCAAGGATATTTTGTAGTGCAGGCTTTCTGCCTGTAATTTCTTTTAACTTTTGTTTATCATGAAATGTTTTTATTTCATCGTCAAATCGGAAGCTTAATTTTGTCAGATATAAGATTCTTGGTTGGCATCCATTTTTTTTTTTTTCAGAGATTGGTATATGTTGCTCCAGGATCTTCTAGCTTTCAGGGTCTGGGTTGAAAAATCTGTAGATTTGTTTCCCCTTATAAGTATTCTGATTCCTTTCTTTTCTGGCTTTTGAAATTCTCTCCTTATTCTATGGGTTAGACATTTTCATTATAATGTGCCTTGATGTAGATCCGTTGTGATTTTGTACATTTGGTGTTCTGTAAGTGTCTTGAATTTGATTTTCCAATTCATTCTTCATGTTTGGAAAACTTTCTGATATTATTTCATTAAATAGATTATTTATTCCTTTGGTTTAGAACTCTATGCATTCCTCTATCCCAGTAATTCTTAAATTTGTTTTTTTTATGTTAACCCCTAATTCTTGAATGTTCTGCTCATGGTTTCTTACCATCTTCACTGTGTTGTTAATGTTCTTTTCAAGATTATATATGTTGTCTTCATTGTCTGAGGTCCTGTGTTCCAAGTGATCTAATCTCTTGATGGTGCTTTCTATTGAGTTTTTAATTTGGTTTATTATTTTTTTTTTATTTCAAGGATTTCTGGGATTTTTTTGTTTATTTGTTTCAAAACCTCTATCTCTTTTTTGCTTCCTTATTTGCTTATGTAGCACTTTATTTAAATTATCTTTTGATGCCTGTATTTGTTCTTTTATATCATTCTTTAATTCACATAACTTTTAATTTGTACATCCTGAACCCTTTCTCTGTCATTTCTTCTGTTGCGCTGGCCATGGATTGTTTAAAGCACTTTCTTCCCTTGTTTTTTCATGTTGTTTGTTTGTCTTTCCTTCTAGCACTGTGGATACAAAGAATTACAGTTTTTACCTTATAAAAACTTATAGTGTCCCTGCATGGTTCCATTGCTTTTCCTTTAAGGGGGAGAACAATATTAACAGATCCCAATACAAACAATATACAATCTTAAATCAAATAGGAGCTAATAAGATGTTTATGGTTTTGTCACAATATACAGAAATGTTGAGTTCATTATTATCTATAATATAAGCAGTAGGATTGCAAAAGTGTCTACAGTTTCTGGACAAATAAACAGGGGTGAGGTGTAGGATGACATATTGAGGGGTTAGGAGGTGAGAATATAGAATTATTAGATCTTAGGAAGCATGAAAGAGAAATCTAAAGAAGTCGGTTGGTAGTAGGAGAAGAGAGAAAAAGTGATTTGGGGAGGCAAGTAAGTGGGAAGACAATAGAGTACAAAAAATAAACAAACACAAATATTAAGAAAGTAAAAAAATATAAAAATAGGGGATAAGGAATATACAACAGAACTGTAATATACTATTCTGACTTCCCAGTCCTCAGTAGCCAAATTCATACTTGGTTTCACAAATGTGGGGGATGTGAGGGCAGGAGAAGAGAGAGGGAGAAAAAAAAAACCTCAAAGGATTATACAAAGATCATTTTTGTAAGAGATCAGTATCTTTCCTGTTTCCCTTCTCATTCAATAGGTGGAGTTGTCTGTTGTTTGCTGGTATCTCCACCCTCAGGGAGGTGAAGGTTATAGGGTGGAAGGGTTGGTCTAGGGGCTGGAGATCCTGGAGGTGGAGAATAGCACTTGCTGTCCCAATGAGAGACTGCACCCCAAGGATCTCCTTTGGGGCCTGATCATGTGATGTGGGTGCTTGGTCTTATCTCCTTATAGTTTCTGTAAACCTCACAATTCCTGGTCTCTAATTTAGTCTCTAAACTATATTTCACTCCCTCCCTCCCTTCCTTTCTATTCCTCAATCAAGAACCTCTCTCTCCAGGGGTCTTTTGGGCTGCAGTCTGGGGGCTACGCACCTCTTGTGGAGAGCTGTTTTGTATTGGGCAGCTCAGGACCCGGTTTGGGGAGTTATAGACTGGCCACATAGCCACAAGCACTGTGTTGGGTTAGTGGCTGTATGGGAGAGGGGGAAATTGAGGACTATAGGTACCTTGATTTTGATTCTAAGCCCCACTTGGTGTTCCAAAGTGGGGGGTGCCCCAACTAAAGATGGTAACGAAGGTGTCCCAAGATGGAGGCAGCTGCCTTCAGCAATGGTGTTTTGGGTTGGGTGGGACTGGGCAATGGTGCCCGTAGTGTGTTCAGGTATGCAGCTGTGTGGCATGCAGTGTTGCGGCTGGCGGCCATCTCCAGACCCTGTGCAGTGTCTCCAGGTGCAGTTTACCAAATGTAGGGGACTGTGGTGGTGGTTGCAATGTCCCAAGATGGAGGTAACTGGGGCACCCCACATTGATAGATGGGAGACCACATGGGACTGGCAGCTGGAATTCCTGTGCATGGGTAGTGGCTGGGTGTCCTGTGTGGGAGCAGGGGCCAGGATTTCTGTGTGGGTGGGCAGCCAGGAGTCCTGTGCGGATGCTGATGTTGGTGTTGCTGCTGGGGCACAGAGAGGTCCTGCATAGGTGAGTGACTGGGGTCTTGTTCTGACGCTGAGGCCTGGAGACCTGTGCAGGCACAGTGGCTGTGATTCCTGAGCATGAGCACCTGTTGGGGGTCCTTTAATCACTCGCAGAGAAACAGTATTCCCACGACTTGAATCCCAGGTCCCTGAGTGACACAGAATGCAGCCTCCCTTTAGCCTGCCATCTTGGATCTTCTCTTGTTTTTATTTTGAAATCTGCTTTCAGGGTAAATATATCACATCTTTCTTAAACTATATTTTGAGTGAAAGTGGGTCCTAAAGTAAGTAATTTAAAAATATTGATTGATTGATACATAAAATTTGTTTTATAACAGGTATGTGCGCGCGCGTGTGTGTGTGTGTGTGTGTGTGTGTGTTCTATCAAAAACTATTTACAAAAATAAAATTGTTGCCAGGCACAGTAGCACATGCCTGTAATCCTGGTGACTCAGGAGGCTGAGGCAGGAGGAACTTGATTTCAAAATGAGCCTCAGCAACTTAGCAAGGCTTTAAACAACTCAGTGAGACCCTTTCTCTAATAAAATATAAAAAAGGGGTAGGGAATGTGGATCTGTGATTAAGCACCCCTGAGTTCAATCCCCAGTACCAGAAATAAATAAATAAAATAAAATAGTTCTTTTAAAATTGGAAATCACCCAAATTTATACGGTATTAATGTCAAATAATAAATAATATAATTATACCTGATAATTATTAACACGCTTCGATGAATTTCTTAGTACATCTAAGTATAATATCAGGCCCTTAGTAGCTTTATAAGATACATTTCATAACATAATTTTATTATTTCAAAAAAACATTCCAGTAGAAATCTTTACAGTTTCACTCCATGGTTAGTATGTTTGAAAGATTTCTCTCTTTATTTGATCTTAAATTTCAAGATTTATATTAAAAGAAATAATAAGTATTTGAAGCCAAATACATTATAATAAAGCTCCACAATGATGATAAGATAGCAATATGGGAAGAAAATATGTATCTTTGAGGATGTTATTGAGCCAGTGAATTTGATAACCTTGAAGGTGCTCTACTTCAGATGTTTCCGTTCATCAAGCCAGCTTAGCATTTGTTTTTTCTATGACTCATATAGAGAGGATCTGAGTGGCTAAAATTTTTATATGCTTTAGCTATGACAGTTTTCAAATTTTTAAATTATGCCATTACTTTCTACCATATTGATTCTTTCTTTGCATCATTTACTATTTGTGGCCATCTTTCCTATCACATTCACCTTCCTTCAATCAACACTTTTCATTTTGGTTAGATGTTGCCTTAGTGCCCTCTTGCTCCTATAACAAAATACTGGAGACTGGGTAATTTATAAGCAATAAAAACTTATTTCTTACTTTTCTGGAGGCAATAAAGTCCAAGATCACAGAGTCAGCAGATGCCATGCCTGGTGAGAAATTTTATCAGCATGGAATTTTCTTGCGACAACCTCATCTTCACATGTTGGAAATGGAAGAACACTATGTTCTCCCATTGTCAAAGGAGTGGAAGGGCAAAAAGGAATGAATGCCTTTTTCACAGGGAAGAAGAGATGGAAGATCCAGGCATCTCCCTGCAGCCTCTTTTTCTAATCCAATTCATGAGAACAGAGTTCAGCGTGACTTTATCATTTCCCAAAGGGCCCCATCTCTTAACAGAATCACCTTGGGAAGTTGCAAGCTATGAATTTTCCAGGGCACATTCATTTGAATGGTAGCATATGTCTTTTTATATAATTTCCATCAATATCATACTTCATCTTTCTATTTCTCATATATTTTATTATAAAACAAAGACTTAACATTCACACATACATATACACATATAGATGCATGTCCATATGTAATACAGTTAGTTCCTGCCCAAATTAAAATTTTTTCATATATTGACTGCTATAATCTTCCCTTGGTTTTTGCTATTATCAGCAATTAATTTTGTGGATCCCCAAACAAGTTTGTTCTGTTGCATAAACAGAAACTAGCCAGATGTGGAATGCTCCTGTGAATAAAATGAATGAATTGCTTTCTTCTTCATTGCCTACATAGGTCCTTGCAGAATCTTCTTCCTCTATCAAAGGTTTCAATGTGCACATCCCCTGGCCTATGGTTTGTTATTCAGCACTCATTCATTTTGTCTTAATATACTGATCAGAAAAGAGAGCTGCCTGTTTCTTCACCACTAAAGCCTTAGATTTTGTTTCTTGATAAGATAAAGATTCCAGTAGTTTTTCGTTTATGTGTTTTGCCAGAAATAATTAATGAACAACTACAAAGCTTTAGAAAATACCCCTCATGGGACCTTTCCAGTTCAGTCATTTCCTATTTGTTAGCTCATAAAGTTTGCTTTAAAAACAAAAATTTCTGCCCCTAGCCAGGTTGCCATGCCAGAATTAGTATTTAGCATGAATTCCTAAGGGGCACCCAGGTGCTCAGGTTCATCTGAATGAGCCAGCACAGGGCTTACTCTGTGACATGTGATGTATGGCTCTCCTGGTATGGCAGGTCTAGCTGACGGATATAATGTGTGTACTGAAAAAATTGTATTTATAGTATATTTTATAAATCTTTTACTGATAGCTTTTTAGCAATACCATACAAAACTATCCACAGAGGAATTGCAAGGAGAATTGATAGGTCAAGGTTATTATCCTCTGTGCTTTTATGTCTATCTAAGCCTACATGGCAACTAATTAGGTATACTAAGCGCATTTCCATGCTGTTTGTGGTAATTGACTAAAATCCCCCTGTTGCTCTTCCTCCATTGCTCTCTGTTCTTCCATGAACCTGGTATTTACCTTTTTTTTTTCCTGTACAGTCTTAATTCTAGTCTTTGATCTAAAAAGGGAATTCACATGTTTGGCCTATTGGCCTTCATTTAATTTTTTTTTCCTGATTTCTCACCTGTTGGTTCTTATCAGCATAGTTTACTGAGCTTTGCTATATTACTCTGTCTTATTTTTCCTATTGCTTTGTTACGTTTTATAAGTTAAATTATCCAGTATAAGAAAGGTAATTCCTCCATCTGGTGCAAAATTTAGACAGATTTTAGCATTTCCCTTACAAATTACATACTCTGTAATCAGTGTTTGAAAAATATATCATTGGTCAGTACAGAAAGTAATCTGCAGCATGCATAAAGCAGTTAGTACATATTGACCTCAGATTTGTAATAAAATTTACCAGTTTGAATATCTCTAAGCAAGTATCATTGTTAATTATACCAATCATATGCATGGCTCTTACTTCTTTCAGCATAAGATTTACGTTGAAGTAAATCTGTGGATTATCAGATCTTAATTTATTCAATTTCAATCTAATGATCAGAGATTTGAATAATCATAAAATAAATTTTAAAGGCATTGGTGCTTTTGAAGTGATAGCTGTTCAGGAGATAGTGGTGCATTTCAGCAAGATTTCTATGCATAATACATGGGAAATATAGGAGATGGCTGCTAATTTTAGTAAAAAGGAATTAAGAACATAAGAACATTTAGTTCATAAATAATCAGGTTAGTGAGTTCATAGATGAGAGATTATTAACTTCTCAAATTTATTCTGTATAAAACTTTCAGAAACAGTTGAGTCTAATACTCTGTTGAAGTGAAAGTTGCAGCAGTCATTATCTTTCACCAGGCTTAATTTCAAACTTTGACTCTTAATTTCAAATTCAAGAAATAAATGTGAAATATGAAGTTATGAAATGAATAATGTGCGGCAGAAAATGTTTGTTCAAGAAAAGAAGTATGAACACAAGAAAGAGCCAAGTCCCACAATGGTGTTTGTTAAAGGAATGGGTTTCTCTTAGGATTCAGTCATTAAGAATCAGCACATTTACATAAACAATAGGAATATTTTGCATTCTTTGACAATGCTTTTTATTATGCATCTTCTCAGTTGTAATTCAAAATGCAATGGTAGCTCTCAGATAAAAATTAGAGTATATACAGATGCAGACTCTTCTTGCTGTAAGTGTGTTGGCCAAGATTATTCTGTGATGTGGGTAAAGTTGAAGTATTTCTCTTAAATACCTCAACTATTTACCTTCAGGTAAGACAAATAATAAATGTTTACCTAGGTACTCAAATGCTGTGATTGATACAAATGCTGCTATTGACTCTTTGTTTGTTTGACTGCTATGTTTTGTTTCTACTTTATTTTTTTCAAAAATTAAAGAATATTGTTTAAAGAGGACTGTTGAGATTTCTAAGTGCTACTCCTTGTATTCAGGGGAATATATTACCAGAAGTACCAACCCGTACCTATATTCACAGGCATCTTAAACACATCAACTTTACTCATATAGCATAATGATCTTAGCCAACATACCTAGAATAGAAAGAGTTTGCATCTTCAGTAATGGGGATGTTGAGAAGGCCCAGAAGAAATTACATTTTATCTCCAATGAAGTGGCAGTAATAGTAGCCATAATAGGAGAAATAAGTTTTGGAAAACAACTTTCCACTGTGCTCTCATGTTTCTCCATGTCTTGTGGGTGGAATCATAGACTGTTTTTATTCCAAAATATCTTTAAAAAATGTTTGTGTATATATGAACTTTGAAAAATAGAAATAGTTTATTTTTTCTAGAGGGCAGAGGGAAGAGTTGTTTTCTGTCCAGTAGAATAAAGATATTTATTGCCTCTTCCTGGGTCAACTTTGGACAAGTTTGCTGGAATTCTCTTTCAACATTTCTAGTCTGTCTAAGCTCAGAACTCTCCAGATGTGATCTTCCACACTGGGTGTATAGCATTCTTCTTGCACTCCACTTCCAATGTCTTTGGGGGAATTTGAGACACAATGAGTATGGTGTTCACACTCCCTTTTGTGTAAGAGTAATAGTCATTTGTCTCTTATCTAGGAGTCGCATGTATTTAGTCAACTTTCATAAATCAGGCATATTTTAAATTTGAAAAGCACATAAATAGATAAAATCCTTCAGACCCTTTAAAGTTCTTCACACAATTTGATGGCTGCAGAGTAATATCACTATTTTTAAAAAAAGCATTAAATCAGAAAAGGAGGTATCCGAAGGGAAAGAGTTGAATGAAGAACTGCATAATAGTCAGAAAACAATTAACAAAATCACAGTATTAAGTTCTTACCTATCAAAAACTTCTTTAAATACAAATTCCCCAATTAAAATAAGTACAGTGACTGAATAGATTTAAAAAGAAGATCAGACTTCACTCTCTGTTCCTACATGCTGCCTTTAATAGATTCACTATAGCTCTAAGGATACACACAAGCTGAAAGAGAAGGAATGGAACAAGTTATTCCATGCAAATGGTAACCAGAAAAGCAGAATTAGAGATATTTATATTAAAAAGGACTTTAAGTTAAAACTATCCAGGGACCAAAAAAGTCATATTTAATGACAAGGAGGTCAATTTACAAGATCATATAACAGTTATAAATAGATAAAACATTCAACATCAGGGTAACAAATATTTACAAAACTAGAGAGGAACTTGACAGCATTATACTAGATAGTAGAGAATTTTAAAACACTACTTTCAACAGTGAATAGACCATTTAGACAAAATATCAATACAGAAATCAATGTTGATCAACACTATGGATCAAATAGATCTAACAAACACACAATATTCTATCCAACAGAAGAAAAATGCACATTCTTTTCAAGCATGAGCAAAATATTCTCCAGAATAGGACATACAAAAAAGCTTCACACATTTAAGAATATTAAAATAATATTAACTAATTTTTCTGATCATAGTGATATAAAACTAGAAAGCAAGAAAGATTTACAAATCATGGATATTGAGTACATATTCCTCATCAACCAGGGGACCAAAGAAGAGATGAGAAGGAAACAGTTTCTTTAAAAAAGAAACTATCTTGAGACAAATGAAGATGGAAATATCAAAACTTATGTGATATAGAGAAAGTACTTGTAAGAGAGAAGTTGATAGTAATCAATGACTGTGTTGAGAAAGAAGAAAGATCTTGAATAAACAGCCTAACTTTACACCTCAGCAAACCAGAAAAAGGAGAAAAAAACTAAGGCAAAAATCAGTAGGAGGAAGAACATAATAAAGATCAGGGCAGAAATAAAGAAAATTGATATTAGAAAAAGAATAGAAAAGATTATTAAAACCAAGAGTGTATTTTTAAAAGCATAAATAATATTCAACAAACTTTTATCTTGACAAAAAAAAGGAAACCTCAAATAAAATTTTATAGAAGAGGGGATCTTCCAACTGGTATCATAGAAATACAAAGCACCCTAAAATAATATTATTTAAAAATTATTAGTCAAAAAATTATATAGTTTTGAAAAATAGATGAGTTAACAAAAATATGCAACTTAGTAAGACTGATTCATAATTAAGTAAAAAATCTAAACAAACTGTAGGGATTCTGACTGTGGAAATATATCAGTAAGCATTCCTCTGGTGAGCAAACTCCCAGGGGGTAACAGGTACTGTGTTTCCAACTCTTAGAATGCCCTGCAGTTTTTTCCCTAGGAACTAGTAAGATAACTAATGCATGTGCAATGCCTGGCTGCTGAGAAAATTTCTGTGCAAAGATAGAATGCCTAGCTGCTGTAGCAATGTCCTTCATGAGGAGGCTCTGGGCTAGAGTCTTATCAGCTTCAACCTTGATCTCAGGCACACAGCTCCTTGGAATAAAGGAATTCTCTTGTTAGGCAACCACAGTGTTTCACTGAGCCTGTCCAGGTAACAGTAACTTTATACATCTTTTTTGAGAGCTACACAAAGCTCTGAACATTGAACATTGCAACAAAGTATGTAACAGGAATAAGTGGCATAATTTTGCTCAGGCTGTACCCTGCCTAATAATACAATGAACAATATGAACTAATGATACCAATGACCTAAATTAACCTATAGATATAAATAAATCTGGCAGCTTGGCCATTTTGCCATTCTGCCATATTTCCTGCCTATGCATCTTGTCTCTGTGTCTCTTTTTATTTTTCCTTACAACAAACCAGTAACAAAAATGTATATTTGATCAATAATTAGAAACCTTTTAATGAAGTAAATCTTGCACATGAAAGCTTCCTAGATGAATTCTACCAAATATTAAAAGAATTAACACCAATCGTGCTCAATCTATTCCAAAATTTTGAAGAGGAAGAAACACTTTTAAATTCCTTTTATAAGATCATCACTACCTTGATATCAAAGCTATTACAAAAGATATTATAAAAAGAAAGAAGAATAAAAGAGAAGGAAGGTAGGGAGGGAGAGTAGAGAATGAAAGAGAGGAAAAAGGAAGAAGAAAAAGAAGAATGAGAAATGGAGAAAGGGAAGAAGGAGGGAGGCAAGGAGGAAGATTAATTTGAGGCCAATACCTTTGATTAACATAGATGTAAAAATCTTCATCAAAATACTAACCCACTAAATTCAACAGCACATAAAACGTATCACACAGGTAGGGTCCCTCTCTGGGATACAAGGATGGTTCAATGTGCTTAAATTAATAAATGTGATAAAACCACAATAACAAAATTAAGTTTAAAATGATACGATCATTTCAATAGGTGCAGAAAAACAGTTTGACAAAATTCAGCATCAATTCATAACTAAAACTCTCAGAAAATTAGATATAGATGTCTCTCAACATACTAAACATCATGTATGACAAAACCACAGCTAACATAATATCCAGAACAAGACAAGGTTATCCATTTCCTCAATTCTACTCAATACAGTACTGGAAATACTAGGCAAAGCAACCAGGCAAGAAAAACAAATAAAAGGCATTCAACTCAGAAAGGAGGAAGTTGTTTCTATTTGCTGATTATTTTACATATAGAAAACTAAATACTATCAAAAAAGTTGTTAGAATTAATAAAAAATTGGCATATTTTCAGGATACATAATCAAAATGCAAAAATCAGTAATATTTCAATACACCCAGGAAAAATATCAGAAATCAAGAAAGCAATTCCACTTTCAATATCATCAAACAGAATAAAATATTCAGAAATAATTTAAATAATGATATAATTTAATAGCTTAGATTGAAACCTCCTCCCTATAACATAATTCTTAGGAATAAAGTACATGTTCTACTGAAATTTATCTTCTTAAGTACTATGCTTTACATCAAATGTTTTGAGAACTATTGTGCTATATCATAAGTAAAAATCATTTCACAAGTCTTTACATGTGCAACAACACAAATCATACAGATTTACACACATATAACATATGGAACTATAATTACAATATAGGCATTTTGTTACAAATTTCTTTTCTTTTGACTTTTTTATTATTATTTTTTTAAATTTTGGGTTTTTTTCCTTCCCATTCTCATTCCTACCCAACTCATGAAATTCACTGTTAGTAGTTACTAGTAAATATTACTGTTTTTTTACCCAGGCACATTGCAGCTTTGGACTTTTAAAGTATGTGTGGCTGTAAGACTGTTTCTAGAAATGAAATGCAATAAAAGATATAGTTTCCTCAGGTGAGTAAGGACACATGAGTCAGGTAGCTGCTGCTTTTTCCTAATGCCATTTTGACCTCTAATGCACCATATCAAATCAGAAAATTAGGAACTGACTGGCTTCATTCTTTTGTAAATAAAACCTTTGGGCAATGTATTCTCACCAATTAATTTTCATAAAATCAATGCTTGATTTCTAATACCATTATAAAATTTTGTAGTTGCTCCAGAGACCCTATGAATTTGACTACAGGACTTACAAATTCTAAAATATTTACTATATGGTCCTTTAGGAAAACATTAACTGACCTCTCTCCAGATGATGTTGATCAGCCTGGTTCTTGGAGTGATGAACATGCAAGAGGAGAGAAAAATAAATGCTTTTGTATTAACATGCAAGATTTTGGATCACCACATGATAAATATGTATATTTTTATCTGTCACTTTAAAAAAATAAAAATTAAATATGTGTCAGAGTATTAAAAAGAAAAAAATTAGATTTGCTTATTTTCATAACATAATGTAGACTTTGTAGATTAACACCACACACACATCAGATACAGGACTATTCTCTAGGATATATAAAGCACTCAAAAATCTTAACACCATAATAACAAATAACCCAATCAATAAATGGGCCAAGGATCTGAATGGACACTTCACAGAAGATGATACACAATCAATCAAAAAATATATTTAAAAAGTTAAACATCTCTAGCACTTAGAGAAGTACAAATCAAAACTATTTTCAGATTTTATCTTACTCCAGTCAGAATGGCAACTATCAAGAATACAAACAATAGTAAGTGTTGGCGAGGATGTGGAGGAAAAGGCACACTCATACATTGCTGGTGAGACTGCAAATTGGTGCAGCCAATCTGGAAAGCAGTATGGAGATTCCTTGGAAAACTTGGAATGGAACCACCATTTGACCCAGCTATCCCACTCCTCTGTCTATATCCAAAAAAGGACTCAAAAAGAGCCTACTACAAGGACACAGCCACATCAATGTTTATAGCAGCACAATTCACAAAAGTAAACTGTGGAACCAACATCGATGCCCTCAGTAGATGAACAGGTAAAAAAATGTGAGATATATATATATATATATATATATATATATATATATATATATATATATATTCGCACAAACATATACACATACATACACAACACACACAATGGAATATTATTCAGCATTAAAAGAGAATCATGTCATTTGCACGTAAATGGATGGAATTGGAGAATATAATGCTAAGTGAAGTAAGCCAATCCCCCCAAAAAAACAAATGCCAAACGTTTTCTCTGATATGTGGATGCTGATCCATAATGGGGTTGGGGTGGGTGGAGCTTGGGAGGATTAGATGAACTCTAGATATGGCAAAGAAGAGGGAGGAGAAGGGGTCGGGTATGGGGGTAGAAAAGATGGTGGAATGAGATGGACATCATTACCCTAAGTACATGTATGAAGACACGAATGGTGAGACTCTACTTTGTGTACACATGAGATATGAAAAATTGAGCTCTCTATGTGTAATATGAATTGTAATGAATTCTGCTGTCATATATAACAAATTAGAATAAATAATTTTTTAAAAAGAAACTGATGATGACAAGAAGAGTATTGCCATAGCAAGAATAATAAAGTAAGCATAATTTATTGGAGGCCAAAAATAAAGGGAGCTGTTCTGAGAGGCTGATGCAAAAAAACAAAAAACAAAAAAAAAACAATGCATATATAATGATAACAGAATTGAAGCAATGTTATGTGAGATAATTTTGAAGGTAGCTAATATATTTAAAAACTCACAGCTCTAAAAATACAGTCCTAGAATCCAAAGTTAGTATGGTATTTATTAGTGGCCACTGGCTGCATTTGACAAGGCATTTTAAGACAGAGATGAACTCATCACAAAATAGTTCACGAGCTGAATTGAAAGGGAATGGAGAGCCCAGAAATTTGAAGCTTTTCATGGTTGAGAAAAGAAAAGTGTCCTTAACAACTGGAATGAGACTGCACAGGCTTTTGGGCAAAAAAAAAAAAAGCTGAATTGACATTGGAGAATATAATGCTAAGTGAAGTAATATAATATAATGCTAAGTGACATTGTAGCAAGGACCAAAATCACTAAGATGACCAACACACTAATCATGAAAACCTCTAATGGCATAATGGGTCTCAGAACAAAGATCAAAACAGAGCTGTGGAGACCAATAGGTCCTTTCAACTAGCCAAAATGGTTGAGGGAAAACAAACAAACAGAAAAAAGAATATGGCTCTTCCACCAGAGTCTTGTTAACTCAAGATCTGTAAAATTAGGCAGTGGCATGGGTGTAGGAGAGGAGGAAAGAAAAGAATCACAGGGAATAACAATGTGCTTTAAATGAGCTGAAGATATGTAAATCATTACACAGTAGTCAGATCAAATTTTATGTACCTATCATTACTTACGTACAAAAACAAGCAAAGATTGTGCAAAATGAAATAAAAAGGCCATAGTTTTTATCTTTCCTATCATTCATAGTCAAATATTCTTTTTTTAAAAAAGCAACCCTTGAAAAAGTTTGCTGTTACTTATGTTTGTTCTGAAAGAAGTAATTACATTTTTTTCTTTTAAACAAATTTGCACAAAGGAAAAAAAAACAGTAGTGAAGAGTAAATAGAACAAAAATTGTATGCATATTTGTTTATGTACACTAATTATTTCTACATTAACATTGGAATAATTCAAACCTGAAATCCAGAGTACCAAATCTGTAATTGGAAAGCCTTGTGATGGGCACATGGAAATCAGAGGATTTCTTTCTCTCTCCTGCTTTTAGATATTAAACATAAAATAGGTGGTTTTCTTTCTGTACCATCACATAGTGTTTATATATACTTCAATCTTAGCCTAAAGAGAAAAAAATAATAATTTGCAGTCTATTACAAAGAGACGATTTTAAAGTAAATAATTCAACAGTATTTTGCACTTAAAATTTTAATTATACACATAAGTATACATAAGATGCATATTAATAGATATATAAATATGTATATATGTCAACATTTGAAAACTAATATAATTCAATTTATTTAAAAATCTGATAAAAACAAGATATATGATCACATCAGCTAATGCAGAAAAATCATTTAAGAACATTTAGTGTCTGCTCATCTAAACAACACTCAGCAAACCAGTGATAAAATGGTGTCTTCAATTTGAGGAAGGTTAGTCACAAGCAATCCTGCAGCTTACATGATACATAGCAGTGGAAGATTGATTTTTCCCCCTAAAATTGGGAGGAAAGCAATGATGTACACTGTAAGCCCTTCCACTTAGTAGAGTACTGCTATTTCTAATTATTGCAAAATATCAAGAAAATGGAATGAAAAAGCCCATAAATTAAAAAGGGAATTAAAATAAGTTCTATTTCAGATGACATAATGTAAATATAGAAAATCCAGGGTATACATAATAAATCCTATAATCAATTGAGTCCAGTGAGGTTAAAGGATTTAGGATCAACACACAAAAATTAATAGCATTTTGACAGATGACCATGAACATTTGAAAATTTTATTTTATTTTATTTTATTTTATTTTTTTTAAAACATCTTACAGCATTTTTTTGCAGCAAACATATGAAACATAAATTTATTCTAGAAGATAGTTATATAATATACACATTCAATTAACAAAACATATTGAGCACAGTTAATGATATGCTTTTGTAAATTTAATGTTGGTGAAGACATGAATTGGCTTTAAAACTCTGGAATTGCTTCAGTAGACATAAAATAAATAGCTAAATACGTATGTGCAAACAATAATAGGCAAAATTAATTGTATTCATATAAGTGGCATTATACTATTGAATAGTAGAGGAACAAGAGATCATATTTTTTACTTGGGAGCAGAGATGTCTTAACAAACTTCAATTTATTCTTAATGAAGTAGGCAATTTTCAGCTCCAATTTGTGCAAGAAAACTTTCTGAAAAATACTTTTATCATATCTTATATGATAACACAATTTATTTATTTTGATAGCTACTATATGCATGATTCCAAATATATTTATTGAGACTATACTCTGGGCCTGCTATAAGTTCTCTATGGTTAAGCAGAGCTTGAAGTTTTAAGATCCGGCCTGCAAATACCCATATATTTAAAAGCAAGTTGATAATGTATTTCCTGGCATATATCCTTTGATATAAATTTCTTTCCTTTGCAAGTCAAACCAAAGTTATTCCAAATGACCTTATCATATCAATTATTTATCTGTGTTTCTTTCTTAATATGCATATATACAAACATGCATATATGCACATTTCTTTTTTTTTTAATTTTTTATTGTTGGCTGTTCAAAACATTACATAGTTCTTGATATATCATATTTCACAATTTGATTCAAGTGGGTTATGAGCTCCCATTTTTACCCCATATACAGATTGCAGAATCACATCACAAAAGTTAATAACTAGAATCAACAAATGGGACTTACTCAAACTAAAAAGTTTTTTCTCAGCAAAAGATACAATAAGAGAGGTAAATAGAGAGCCTACATCCTGGGAACAAATCTTTACTCCTCACACTTCAGATAGAGCCCTAATATCCAGAGTATACAAAGAACTCAAAAAATTAGACAATAAGAGAACAAACAACCCAATCAACAAATGGGCCAAGGACCTGAACAGACACTTCTCAGAGGAGGACATACAATCAATCAACAAGTACATGAAAAAATGCTCACCATCTCTAGCAGTCAGAAAAATGCAAATCAAAACCACCCTAAGATACCATCTCACTCCAGTTAGATTGGCAGGCATTATGAAGTCAAACAACAACAAGTGCTGGCGAGGATGTGGGGAAAAGGGTACACTTGTACATTGCTGGTGGGACTGCAAATTGGTGCAGCCAATTTGGAAAGCAGTATGGAGATTTCTTGGAAAGCTGGGAATGGAGCCACCATTTGACCCAGCTATTCCCCTTCTTGGTCTATTCCCTAAAGACCTAAAAAGAGCATGCTACAGGGATACTGCTACATCGATGTTCATAGCAGCACAATTCACAATAGCTAGACTGTGGAACCAACCTAGATGCCCTTCAATGGATGAATGGATAAAAAAATGTGGCATTTATACACAATGGAGTATTACTCTGCATTAAAAAATGACAAAATCATAGAATTTACAGGGAAATGGATGGCATTAGAGCAGATTATGCTAAGTGAAGCTAGCCAATCCCTAAAAAACAAATGCCAAATGTCTTCTTTGATATAAGGAGAGTAACTAAGAACAGAGTAGGGTCGAAGAGCATGAGAAGAAGATTAACATTAAACAGGGATGAGAGGTGGGAGGGAAAGGGAGAGAGAAGGGAAAATGCATGGAAATGGAAGGAGACCCTCAGAGTTATACAAAAGTACATACAAGAGGAAGTGAGGGGAAGGGGAAAAATAATATAAGGGGGACAAACGAATGTCAGTAGAGGGAGCAGAGAGAGAAGAGGGGAGGGGAGGGGAGGGGAGGGGAGGGGGGATAGTAGAGGATAGGAAAGGCAGCAGAATACAACAGACACTAGTATGGCAATATGAAAATTTTAAATTAAAAAAAAATAGATCAAAACATGAAATGTTTAGGCATATATCTGACAAAACATCAACAAGATTAAGTCTAGAAAATGCTAATTAAAAGTAGTAGAGAAAAATGAAAGGATAGCTATATCTCGTTCCTGCATTAAAAATAAAGGTATTGGGCTGGGGTTGTGGCTCAGAGGTAGAGTGCTCACCTAGCACATGCAAATCCTGGGTTCAATCCTCAGCCCCACATATAAATAAATAAAATAAGGTATTGTGTCCAACAACAACTTAAAAAA
Source organism: Marmota monax (assembly GCF_021218885.2). Lineage (NCBI taxonomy): Eukaryota > Metazoa > Chordata > Mammalia > Rodentia > Sciuridae > Marmota > Marmota monax. The sequence goes on along the minus strand of NW_026692254.1, from coordinate 18,121,602 downwards.
TAAATATTTGAAAAAATAAATAAAAACAATAAAGGTGTCAATTCTCTCAACATAGAACTATAGATAGCATAATTTCAGTGATAGACAAGATAGACAAATAGAGCAGTGGAATACAATAGAGTATCCAGAAACAGAATCCACCAATATGACTATTTGAATTGACAAAAGTGCAAAAATAACTCAGTGGAGAAAAGATAGGCTTTCAACAAATGGTTTTAGATCATAGAAAAAAATTTGAAATATTAAAAAAATATCTGAGAATAAAATTTCATGACCTAAAAGTAACCAAAGAATTCTTAGACATAATACCAGAAGCATGAAAAGTAATAAATTATATTTTATCAAAAATTTAAAAGTGTTCTACAAAAGATATTGTTGAAATAATGAAAGGTTAGCTGCAGGCTGAGAAAAAAAGATCATTTGAAGATTATGCATTTCATGTAAGCCTTGATTATAGAATGTATAACATTCTCTAAAGTCAAAATTATGAACTGCAGTAGCCAAATTAAAATGTTGGGAACAGAAATGAACAAACACTTATATGACAAATAAGCATGAGAAAATATATTTCACCTTATAATATGTGATAAAACATCAATTAAAACAATGATAAAATACCACTACACATACCTATTAGAACAAACTGAACAAATACAAGCACACCTCAGAAATATTATGAGTATGGGTCCAGACTACCACAATAAAGCAAATATTTCAATAAAGTGAATCACACATTATTTTTTGTTTTCTAAATGCACATAAAATTTATGTTTATTGACTCAGTGTACAATAGCATTAAGCTTGAATAAATCACATATATATCTTAATTTTAAAATACTTTATTGATAAAAATGCTAATTATCTGAACCTTCAGCAAGTTGTAATATTTTTGCTAGTGGAATATTTTTTCCCCATGAGAGTTACTTTTCCACACTGCTTTTAATGTTGCAATTGGGACTACTTTCCATGAATCATAGATGTTCTTACTGGCTTCTAGATTCTTAAATAAAAATTATAAAAGTAATCCAAGAGAGTTCTAATCAGCTTCTTCTAAACTCTCGTGTTTTTTTGCAGCCAAAATCATGTTACAATACCCAAGAATCAGAATTAATTTACATTTGTTGAGCACCTTCTATAGGTCAAGTGCTATAATTAATCAGGGTGATGGTTGTCAGAAATTGTAATAACTGACAATTTTGTAAAATAAGACATTGAGGCTTGCTGCATTTATTGACTCTTTCTTACTTGAAAATTCATCTGTAACAGGTGATGTTTTGGGTAATATTTTACCTGCAGGAGTTGGTTTTTTTTTTTTTTCAAATTTGAATCAATCCTTTCAACCCTGCCACTGCTACATGAACTAAGTTTATGCAATATTGTGAATCCTTTGTGGTCATTTCAACAATGTTCAGTGCATCTTCTATAGGAGTAGATTCTTTCTCAAGAGTACTTCCTTTGCTGATACATAAAAAACAACTCCTCATCCAATAATTTTATCATGAGATTTCAGCAGTTTAATCATATCTTTGGATTCCAATTCTATTTCTCTTGATATTTCTACAATATCTGCACCTATTTCCTCGACTGAAGTCTTAAATCTCTCAAATTCAGCCATGAAGCCTAAAGTAAACTTCTTCCAAACTCCTGCTGATGTTGATATTTCAACCTCCTCTTGTGAATCACGAATGTTTTATTTGCTTCTAGAATTATGAATCCTTTCCAGAGGTTTTTTAATTTGCTTTTTTCCAGATTCATGAGAAGGAAGATGGCAGCCATAGCATTATGAAATGTGTTTATTAAACAATAATTTTTTTCAAGTGTAGAAAACAAGTTTTATTTAAAGGATAGAACAGGGACAGACTTCTCTGTAGGGAAGGAGTCTCAGAGCTGGGTATCATAAGTAATAAAGTTTTAAAAGTCAAAATCAGTCCTTGTTGCATGGGTTGAAAAATGGACATTGTGTTAGCAGACATGTACACAGGGCTAATATTATCATCATTCTCCATCAGAGCTCTTTAGAGACCCAGTTGCTAAACGACAGTAATAATTTTATTTATTCATTTATGTTCTTATTTGTGGCAATGGGATTGAGCCCAGGGGTTCTCTGACACTGAGCTGCATCTCCAACCTATTATTATTTTTATTTTTATTTTTATTATTATTATTATTATTATTATTTTGAGGCAGGGCTTTGCTAAGTTGTGAAAACTGACTTTGTACTTGCAATCCTCTTGCTTCAGCCTCCTGAGTTGTTGGGAGTATAGTATTGTATATATGCACCAATGTATCTGGTAGACAGAAATCCTTTCAAAGGAATATTATTTCCTGAACAGTTGGCCTCAACAATAGGCTAAAATGTTTACAAATTTTTTTAAAGATCATTCAATATATGATAAAGTGAAGTGCAGCAAAACAAGGTATTCATTTAACACCGTAAATACCAAGTACTGAAAAGAACTGTGGAATAAATGTCACTCTCATGCATTGCTGATGGAAATGCAAACTGGTCAGCCAACTAAGTTTTGTTTGTAGAGTTAAATGCACTACTATGCGAATCAGCACTTCTACTCTTAGATATTTACTCTTAAATGGTCTTTCAATTGGTGAAAGTTTTATTATTTTTTAAAAAAAATCTTTAATATAGCTATATAGAATGGAATACTATTAGGCAATTAAAGGGAATGAACTTCTCTCTCTCTCTCTATTTTTTAAATTTTTTTCCATTTAGTATGATATTGGCTTTGGGTTTGTCATAAAGGGTATTTATAATGTTAAGTTCCCTTCTATCCCTACCTTCTCCAGTGTTTTTAACATGAATTGGTGTTGGACTTTACAAAGGTCTTTTCACATCTATTGAGTTGGTCATGTGGTTTTTGTCCTTAATTCTGTTTAAGTGAGAAATTTCATTCATTGATTTGTATATGTTGAATAAACCTTGCATCTCTGGAATGAAACCCACTTGATTATGGTGTATTATCTCTTTGATATGTTGTTGAATGTGGTTTGCTAATATTCTCTTAAGGATTTACATTTATATTACATATATACATATTTATATATCTGTGTTCATCAGGTATATTAGCTTGCAGTTTTCTTTTCTGGTGTGTCTTTGTCTAGTTTTGGTATCAGGGTTATACTGGCTTCATAAAAAGTATTTGACATTGTTCCCTCCCTTTCAATTTCATGAAATAATTTGAGAAAGACTGATGTATATTATTCTATAAAGATCTTAGAACTTAGATTAGAATCCATCAAGTCCTGGGTTTTTCTTTTTTGGAAGCCTTTTCATTTCTGTTAGAATTTCATAACTTGATATTGGTCTGTTTAGGTTTTCTATGTCTTCCTGATTCAATTTGGTCAGGTCAAACATGCCTAGAAATTTGTCAATGTTTATTGAAGTATAAATTTTCAAATAATAATCCTCATATTGTGTTAGAATCCATGTAGTATTTAATTTCATGAAGTATTTTTTCTGTGTAATTGAGTGCATTGATAATATTTGGGGCATAAATGTTTACTATGATTATATATTTTTATTGGATTTTTCTCTTTTTTAGAATGTAGTGGTCTTCTTTGTTTCTTCTGATTAACTTTTGCTTGAAATCTGCTTTGTCAGATTATGAGAATAGCTACTCTTGCTTGTTTTCTTGTATTATATTCCTGGAATACTTTTTGCCATCCTTCTGCTTTCAACCTGTGGATATCTTTGTATACAAGACAACTCTTCAAACAGCACATTATCAGGTCTTGTTTTTTTTTTTCCATCCATTCTGTTAATCTGTGTCTTTTAATTGAGGAGTTTAGACCATTAATGTTCAGTGTTAGTACAAATGTGTCTGTGGTTTCCCATCATTTTGGGTTTTTGCTATATTTTATCTTGTCTTGATTCTCATTTAGTGGATTATTCTTCTAGTGAACTCCCTCTTTTGGGAATTCTGGTAATTGTTTTTCAGTTCCTCTGTGTGCAGTTTATCTTTGAGTAGTGCTGGTTTGGTGCTCATGAATCCTTTTAGTTTATTCTCTTCATTAAAAAATTGTATTTCCCTCTCAGATCTGAAACTGAGTTTTGCTGGGTCTGGTAACCTTGGCTGTCAGTTGTTTTCTTTTAGGACTTGAAATGTCTCATTCCAGGACCTCCTTCATTTTAGGATCTGGGTAGAGAAATCAGAAGTGAACCTTATTGCTTTGCCTTTAAATTTGACCTAATATTTCTCTCTTGTGGATTTCAATATTCCTTCCCTATTTTTAATTTTTGGCATTTTGATTATGATATGTTCCAGTGAGCTGCTTCTTTGACCAGGTCTTTTTGTGTTCCTGTAATCCTACCATGTGTGGATGTCTACTTTGCTTCTGATATGGAAAATATTTTCTGTAACTATGCCGTTGAAAATATTCTTTATGCATTTAGTTTATGCCTCTGTGTTCTACTCTATCCCAGTGATTCTCAGGTTTGGTCATTCAAAGTTCTCCCAGAGTTCTGGTCTTTTCTATATTTTTTTCTTTATTGCCTTCTGTGTACTCAGACCTTTTAGCCTTTCGTCAATGCCTGAAGAAGTTCTGTCTTCAAGGGCTGAGGTTCTATTTTCTACACAATCTAATTTGTCAGTGATGCCTTCAGTGAGTTTTTAATTTGATTGATTGTGTCTTTCATTTCTAGAAGTTCTGCTTGGTTTCTTTCCACTATTTCTATTTCTTTATTAAATTGGTCTTCCATCTCCTGGAATTGCTCTCTTAATTCTTTCTTAAATATTTTAGTTCACTGAACATTGTAGCAATCAGTTTTTTTTTTTTTAATAATCTTTCTCTGGGTTTTCATCTACCTAGCCATTAGTGGGATACTTTTACAAGAGATTGTGAATTGAGGAGGTGTTAGCTGTTTTCTCATGTTTTCAGAGATCTTGGTCTTGTGCATCATCAATCAAGGTGGAATCCTCCACTTCTTTTTTGTTACGTACTTTTCTGTATAATTATCTTATTGTTCTGGGACTTCTTTCTGCCAAGGGATGGGAAAGAAGTTTCTTCTTTGATTGTTTTTTCTTAGGTCCTTGTTGTTGGTTTGAGACTTTTGTTTCCTCACTTCTTTGAGTTGGGTAATGTCAGGGAATGTTTAGTTTACTAGCAAAATCTCTAACCTGTGAACTTTTAGTGTCTCTGTAAGTTCCCAGCACCTCTAAGATTGGAATAAAATAAATCATAGGAACAACTGTTGTAAACAATAAACTATAAACAGCATTACAGTAAATAGCTAGATGCTACTATGATATCCTCAACAATAATTGTGACCAATAAAGAGAAATGGTGTGTCCATCAATTGCGAACAGAATAAACAATAACCATGAACTAGATCTGGCTTTAAAGCAAACAAGCAGATGTCAACTGTATCCTCCACAGCAGTAATGATTTTATTAGAAGTAATGATTTTATTAACATTAATGAGTTCTGAATAATGGAAAAATACAATTAATTAAGGAAAAAGGAAATTAGAAAAGATTTTACAGCTTCAGAAAGTGAACAGAGAGAATGCAGAAGAGAACTAGCAGGTAATGTTTATACAGAATGAGGGGAAAAATAGAAAAAGCAAGGAATTGGGAAAGAAGGAAAGAAAACAATAGAATTTGGCCATTAGCAGGAGAAGATGAGAGAGAAAGAAAAACAAGATAAACAAATGAATGAAAAAGAAAAAGAGATAAATAAGTGTGTGTGTGTGTGTGTGTGTGTGTGTACCTCTGAACCAATCAGCATAGCCAGAATTCACAGAGAGGAATAAATAAATAAATAAATAAAATTAAAAATATTCAAAATCTTGGTGAAGTCCAAAGGAAATTTCTCCACTGAGATGGTCAAAATAATTGAACAGATATGATGTCACTGTCTATGTTCAATAGTCTTTCTTTCCAATTCTTTCTTGAGTTATGTAATGATCTTGTTATCACCTTCCTGTTTTTGTGTTGCTCTCTGAGCTGCCAGTTGGAACAGCCTAAGACTGAAGCAATTTGATATAAGACTTAGCTTCCCTTCTCAGTGGTATTAGGTGGGATGTTTTAGGATGCACTGTGAGTTGATTCCCTACATTCCTAGGATACAGCTCCTGCAGCATTCTGTTAAGGGTGTTCCACCAGGTGAGGCTTAGTTCTTATCAGACCACTGGGACTTTTTTGGGAGGTGTTTTCTTTAGAGAGACCAGATTGACCCACCCCTAGGGCTAGACAGTAGTTGATCTCCTTTGCATGCCTGGTTCTCAGGACCTTCCCAAGAAATCCAGTCATGAGCTATTGGGTGTGGGGGTAGAGGGATGATCCTCCACTTCCAGATATTTTAAGATGACAATTTTATTCAAACTAATCTATGAAGTCAGTACTTTCGTATCAAAATTTCAGCAGATAACATGAAAAATTGATAAACCTTTCCTAAAATCCATGTGAAAATGCAGAGAACCCAAAACAAACAATTTTAAATAAGAAAAAAAAATCAGAGGACTCAAACTTTCTAGCTTTACAGCTTACTATAAAGCTACAATAATCAACACAATGTGGTACTGAGATAAGTACAGGAATTCTTCCTTGTGGTTTTGCTTCCCACAGTTTCAATTATTCAAGGTCAACTGTAGTCTGCAAATACTAAGGGGAACTTTTGAGAAGTAAACAATTCATGAATTCTAAAAATCTTGTATTATAGTTTTCACTTATGCCTTGGTTGTTTATAGGACCTCCTGTAGATCCTAAAGTCCTTGAGTGTTCAAGCCCCTTAGGACCAAAACATGACATCATATTTACATATAACCTACAAAATCATTCCATATGTTTTATGACTTATAATACCTAATACAATTCAATATAATAAACAATCAGTGTAATTGTGAAATATTATTAATATTTATAAATAATGCTGTACTGTAGCCTTGAGGAAATAATGACACGAGCAAAATGTCTGCACTTGTTCAATATAGAAACTGAATTTTCTATCCACAGATGATTAAATTTTCAAATACACAATGTATGAATACAAAGGAGCCACTTCATTGTTTATTAAGTGTTTTATTATTGCATACAGTTGTTAATTTCACACTGTGACTAACTTATAAATGAAATAGTAATGTTTACATAGAAAAGAACCTAGTCAATATAGACTTCCATACTATTCATGGTTTTAAGTATTAACTGGGGAACTTAGAATATATTCCCCATGGATGCATAATAAGCATACACAGAAATAAACTCAAAAATTTTTATAAAAAAACCTAAACATAAAACCTAAAATAATAAAGAAGAAAGCACAGGAGTTCAAATTTGGTGACAAGATTTTAGATACCATACTAAAATCATAATCTTTGAAGAAAAATTGGCATGTTGTACTTGATTAAAATTTAAAATCTTCCACTTTGTCATCATTATTTTTCTACTTTCAGGTTGTATTTTAGTCAGCTTCCTCTGTCATGACGAAATATCTGAGAAAATGACTTAAAGGAGAAAAAATTATTTTGGCTGAAGATTTCAGAAGATCTAGTGCATGTTTAGCTGAAAATATTGTAATTGGACTGTGGGAGGGCAGAACATCAGGGTGAAGAAAGCATGGTAGAGCAGAACTACTCACTTAATGTCAGATGGAAAACAGAGAGAGATAGGACAAGAGGTTGGGCACAAAATATGATTTCAAAGGTACATCCCTAGTAACCCGCCTCTTCCACTAAGTCCTACCACCCCAAGTTTCCACCACCTTCCCAAAGCACCACCATCTGGGAACCATATCTTTAACATGTAAACTTTTGGGAGCCATTTTACATCCAAATTATAACAGAGTATAAAATCTGTATTGATCTGTCCTTAAGTTAACCAGTTCTTTCTTCTACCAGTTAACATAAACTATCGAGCCCTCTCTTTTGTGTATTTTTTTTCAGTTTCTGTACTTTTAATTTTCTAAAGAATAAATTCTTATATCTTACTGATAGTACTTAAGTGTTGCAACATTGTCATCAGGTTTTGATTTTTTTTTCTTTTTTTTTATTTCTTAGCATGGCTTTCTTTAGTTCTTACTACATAATAGTAATGGATATTTTGAAGTTTTTGTTAAATCTGACATCTTCTCACTCTCACGGGGAGTTCTTACTGCCAGTTATTTTGTTTATTTTATTAATTTATTTATCTATCTATCTATTTATTTATTTATGTATATCTCAGACCTTCCTGTATCTCTGTGTCACACACACTTCATACAAGCCCACACATATCATAAAATAACCTACCATAGAAGCAGATATAAGTCTGGATGTTGTCTACATCCACTCCTCCAAGAATTTCTTCCTGCTATTTGTTCAGTGACAACCTGGATTACTTACTGAAGCCTGTTCAACCCCTCAGTGTGAAGCCTCTGATGCTGCCCCTTGGGAGTGGGCACAGTCATTGTCATCGTGGGATGCTGGTAGTTGTGTCACAGACAGTTATTTCTGTCTTTGTCTTTTTCTCTGAACACCCTAGTTGCTAGGCTCTACTACTTTTCTTACTGACTGTTTTATTATTTTCAACAATGACCTGAGCCATAAATTACTTTACTGAGTGATCCAATTAAATCTAGGCTCCTTTACAAAGATAGTTTTTGAGGTCTGTGTTTGAGATAGTTTTGACCATAGCTTAGCTCTTTTTATCTGTTTGCCTGAATCTCTTTGGTAAATTATCCAGATAAGGGTTTATCTTAAATTACTACCATATTTACCAGTTTTCCTATAATTGCCTTTCTCCATACAATCCATTGATGAAAGAATACACTGAGGCTGAACTTAACACTGATGCAACTAAGTAAAGTTGGGGGAAAGAAATTCAGACATTTCTATTTTATGGGCCTGGCTCTACCCTGGGAAAAAATCTCTCCATAAGGCTCTGGAGCTTGAGGTAAAGGCAAAAGTATACCTCTGACATGCAACTCAGTGTGGGGATGGGTTGGTGGTAGCTGTAGCCTTGAGGCTTTCCAGCTTATTCTTATAGAATGGGGTGAACATAGTAAAGGCCTTTTGTATCTCAGGATTCTCTATGCAGAACATTCAAGGTAGAGCTCCTCTCCCATGAATGGGGACTCTTTGCTGCACTTTACTAAAATTGACTGGGCACAATGGAAATGTTCATGTTTTACCCATCCTGGAAAGATACCTTAGCCCTCCAATTGAAAGTGAAGGGAACTCTTCATCTTTGGTTTCCCCATTTAGTCTTGAGTTTCTATCATTGATCTGGTATGAGGGAAAGTGGGAGTGAATAATATTTCAAACACCACAGGCTCCCCGTTCCTACCAATTTTTAGTAGGTTTTTCTCAGTAAAATATATTTTTTCCCATTTGCTTTGTATCCTCAGGTGTATTTCCTGAAATTTTAGCTTATAATTTTTCTAATTTTCAACAGTGTCACTGGGAAGCATATCCATTTGCTCTTCAGCCTGGTTCATTCCAGAAGTCCATCTGCCACAGGTTTCCCAAGCTGTGTTGGAGACCTTGTAGGAGAGAAATGGTGCATGCACTTATTCTTTCCCTAGAAATTCCACCACATCCCAAGGTTTCAAATGAGCCCATCCATTTGTACAGACGTCAGCAACTGTTTGTTTTAGGGACTGTGGGAATGAAGAGAAAAGAAGCCATTTCTACAGTTCATGTTTCCAGAATCTTACCCTTCCCCCTTTTTGTTCTGACTTAGCTCCCCGGCACAGAAAAATAAAATTCTCAACAATTTATTAATATGAGCAAACTTTTCCAAAAATATTTATCTCACTATATTAAAATTGGCACTCATGGTAAGGCATAAAATCTAACTCATTATCATCAGACTTTAAGTCTAATTCTGCGAAAATCCTCCGAGGTGCACATATTCCGCATGAATAATTTCATGGCTCTTTGTCTTTGACCTTTGGCTATATTAAACAAAGCAATCACAAGATTTACAAATGAGAAACACAAGAAATATGTAATGATTAAAATTGAAAATACATAACATAACCTTTCATAATAAAAATGAATGTTTTGCTAATTTCATCTCAAAAGTGTATTGATTAAATGCATTTTATAGCTAAGAAATATAAGAAAATTCAATTAATATATTCCTAAAATGAAGATATTCAAAACAATGAACTCTGGATCATACATGTTAATGCATCTTAGAGAATTCTTCAATGCATATAAGTAATTGGGTGTCATTGTTAGCAAACATTTGAAATAATATTTTCCATAATTGTTTGTAAAAATATTTAGGTTTGCCACTTGAAGCATTCTTCACTGTTTTCATCTTTGCAGATAAATTTAAAATAATTTTTGTGTGCTTTATGTTATTCATCATCCGTATCTTAATTATTGATGCTGATGGTGTTTTCTCTTTTTCCAGAAGTGTGGATTTTGTCAAAGACTTAACATGAATATTGGCTCTAAACAGATGCACATTGATAAACATATGTGACTAAATGAATAAAAACATTTAAAGGAAGTTTTATTATTTTCTGGACTCTAATGATTTATAGAGTGCCTGATATATTGTGGTGTTTTCAGTGACTGAATCATAGCAAGTACTCAATAAATGTTGAAATACTCATGAATTTAGTAGTTTATAATTTTTAATGTTGCCTAAAAGCTTTAACATGTTTTATATAATTTAATTTTTGTCATTTATAAAATAAATGAATATCAATGAGAGTACCTTTGGAATCCTTACAGAGATTATATATGTATGGTTTATATAAGATATTTCAAATATGTAGGTAATATGCAGAAATGCATAAATATATTTAACACATGTATTTAATCTGAATATTATGTAACATGTATTAATTAAATATGGTAAAATAGAACATATTCAATGTTATACAATCCAAATATGAACAATTATTGATTTAATATGAATGTATATATTTCTATTTATATATTTATTTTTGTGACTAACATTTTTGGATATATTTTATCTAATCACTATATCATCACCAGTTAACTGCTACTATACTGTGGCCTGTTTAAGGTATTTTTTTCATTTTTCTGTACTTTAAAGTGTGATGAGATAATAATTTTGTCTGTCCTCTTCCGTATCTTGGATACTTCTTAGCAAGATGAACTTAGAGGTGGGAATGCTATGTCAGAGTATCAGAGGTCTTTAGAGCTCTTGAGCATTATTGCCAAATTACTACGGCTCTTGGATGTATTGGGGATATTGTTATTTGGTCCTGAGATATTTGACACTTAGAAATGTTAATATTTGAAAAATTAGAGTCATCTCAAAACAAAATGGGCTTCCTTAAGAAGTCTGAGCTCCATTACCCTCTCATCTTCATGCTTCAAGACACCTCTGAAGGCCAACGTACAGGCTACACCTCCCCTCCACACAGCACTCCAGACCCTCACCTAGTGTATCATGAGGCAACTGCTGTTGCCCCATTACTAACACTGCTGTGCGTGGAGCATCTGCTATGTTCAGGCAGAGCACTGAGAACTAGCTCCCATATTTCAGTTATACTTCACAAAACCTCTATTTTATAGTTGTTCTTTTTTGGGTATTTTTCTGGTATTTTTCAGAAAATATGTTTCAGAAAATACCAGAAAGATACCAGAGGATAGAAAACTTGTTAAAGGTTAATAATTAGGATTCATACCCATTTGCTGGCCCCTAGGATCCCTGCCCTCCAGAGCAGATCTTATTGGATCCTGTTGTTCTGGCTCCAGGGACTTAGTAATGTTCCCACCCTATCCTGCTATTTACAGGAATCTTAGTGGAACATGATTGTAAACATGGGAGTGCTTAGAACTAGTGTCACTATCAAACATGAGTGTCATCTATCTCCAGAATCTCCACTCCTGTAATCAACTTCCTCCTCTTGGCTTATTTCACCTACAGCACTTGAGAGTGCAATACTCAATAGACCTAACTCTTCTATTATCTGCTACCAGAAAAATCCTGAGATATTATTGCCCCTGTGCAGACAGTGTACTCATTATGGTCCTTCTGGACTGTTAATCAGATACAGGTATTTAATTTTGTTCCATTTATATGCATGAAAAAAGGCATGTCTTTAAGTCGATCTATTGAGAATGTATTTCTGTTTTTGTAAGAGACTAGGGCAGTGTAATGAAATATTTAAAGTAAAAGTAGGTTTCTAGTGGAAATTACAAACTACTTAGCACTTCTGACAGGGCCGAGAGAGAAAAATACCAGTAAAGAAAGATTAGAAACATTTCTGATGTTGATTTGACCAAGAGGGCTAATGTGTGTGTGTGTGTGTGTGTGTGTGTGTGTGTGTGTGTGAGAGAGAGAGAGAGAGAGAGAGAGAGAGAGAGATGAAAATTCCATAAAACTTTCAGAAATATCAGTTAGAATGACTTAAGTTTCAATACTAATTTTAACAGTAGTGAAGAATGCAGTTAACCTGCCCAAATTAAATCTTGAAAACATAATTAACTCTCTAGGAATTATTTAAATTCTGCAAGAGGTGATGAAGAAACTCATTTGGAAGTTTTACAGCAGCTAACAAAATAGAAGAAAACCACATTTCTTTGTGGTTCCTATGCAAAACAGGACCAGGTGGGAATATTATTCAGACCCTGGGACCAGGAAGGAGAGATCCAATGGGACTCCACTTAATCAAAAGTGGAAAGGCAGGCATACAAGCAGAGATAGAGCCCCTGATTAGGTGATGCTGACCATGTACTCAAAAATCATAGCCACAAGCAACTGTCAATATATTTAGAGAGAACTATAGATTAATAGAATTTTTAAAAATCTGTAACCAGGACTGAGTTTTCTGACTAAGAGAATTATGTACCAGAGTGTTTGAGTGAAAAGACCCAAGTGGCACAGCAAGTAAATTTAAAATCAAAGGAGAATCTGAAGTTACTTGTCAGTTTCCCTTTGCCTCAATTTATAGTTTACTTTTGGTAGATAATTTTTGTGTGTGTGTTCATTCTTCTGGAAATTAGATGTTCATGGTATATAACAACTTTTCAGTATTTGCAGCTCTTTTTACACAGAATGAATGTTGTTTTTTGTTATATTTGCATATCCTAGATGGGTCTTATTCATATGCTGTCCAAAACTAAAATCCTATAAACCTGTCACCATCGAGGACAACAAAAGTAACACAAACTCGGCATTTATCACATTATCTTGGATAAGTAATTAAAGAACACTGAAAATTACTATACCGCAATGGTAAATTAGATATGACATTAATGTTATCACATATATAGAATCATTATGAGTTTTGATTTTTATGTTCATTTAGAGAATGCATTACTGAAATGTAAATATATCTAAAATATTGTTTGGTCCCCAATGAAGCTAACTTGCAGACTGAAAGTTCCTCATGCTGATGGGCTAGTGCCATTTCTGACTTTATCAGAATTTCTGATCTTTATCATTGTCAATTGGGGAATAATGGATTCTCAGTCTACATGGTTATCTATAGCTATGCCTAGTCTTAATTTTTTTGTGCCAACATGGGTTCAGGATAAGTTGATTAGTTTCTTGTTGCTGCTAAAACAAAATTCACAAACTGAATGGCTTAAAATAAACAAAATTTATTCTCTTGCAATTCTGGAGTCCAGAATTGTAGAATCAACATGTTTTACTATCTATGGTGGCTGTAGGGGACAATCTTCTCCTTAAATCTATACAAATTTCTGGAGGCTATTATGGCTGTGGCCACAGTACTCCAATCTGCCTTTCTTCATATCACTTTTTCCTCTCTGTGTTCAAATATCCCTCTTCCTTGCTCTTATAAGGACCCTTTGATTACATTTACATGTCACCAGATAATCCAGGATAATCTCATCTCAAGGTCTCAATTTTATCACATCTGCAAAGTCTCTGCCACATAAAGTAACATTATAGGAATTAGAACCTACTTGGAGGACAACCATTTTTTTAGTCTACTATATAAATCCTCATGCCTTCTGAAACTAGGTGACTAAGGAAGGTCCAAACTCTGTTTTAAAAATTTAATAGCTTTTGCTACCTTGAAATTAAGTGCCTAATGATATTTGGGAGTCAATTTAAAAATAAATTATATATATATCTTGTAGATGGACACGATGCATTTATTTTATTTATTCATTTTTATGTGGTGCTGAGGATCAAAACCAGTGCCTCATATGTGCCAGGCAAGTGCTCTACCATTGAGCCACAACTCCAGTTCAGGAGTCACTTTTTTTTATGGGTTGTAGTATACCCATAGAAGAGAATGCTTCTCCTTGGAGAATGAGTGTAGACAGAAAAGAAGCACATCATTAAGCCTTGAATATATTTAGCTGAGAAGCCCAGGAGACTGGGAAGATTTTGAGAAGGGTTCAAAGAGGGCAAAAACAGTAAAAGAGGAGGAGCACAAAGAAAAGGAGAGGTCAGCTCTGCCAAATCTGAAGGTGCATCAGGTCAAAGGAGGACTCTAAAAAATGGCAAAGATGATCTCACTGATGAGCATGATCTTGGGAGTCAAGGACAAGTGCTTGATTAGGCTGTGCTGGGGAAGATGTGGAAAACATGAATGTGGAGGTGGAGCATCCCAACAGGAATCTGAGGAGGGGCAGGTGGGATGCTCAGTGAGAAGCAGTCTCATAAGCATGAGAACAGAAGAATGTGGCACATGTAGTAGGACTTCCAGGGGGCAGGAGATGTTAGCGAACATGTATAAGAAGTGAGGCTGGTTATCAACATGGGATCCAGCTATCCCTACACCAGATACATAGCAAAGGAAATAAAATCAGTATGTCAAAGAGCTGTCTGTACTCCACACTCATTGCAGCATTATTTGTGATAATTAAAATGAGATGAGTGAATAAACAAAATATCACACACACACACACACACACACACACTCCACACATTGCAATACTATTCCACCATGAAAACATAAATCCTATCATTGGTGACAACTAGAATGGAGTCTTTCTGAGAGCTATTTGAGAGCAGATCCTGAGTATGTTAGGAGCAATGGCCGGGACCAAGCCTGGGATTCACTCAGGCCATATTAAGTGGAGCTAAGGAAGTTGAGGTTCTACAAAAGAAAATACTTCGGATAAATGACGATAGAGTTTTAAGTAGGAATAGAAATAATGGTGAGGAAAGACTGACTTCCTAGCTATAGGAGCTATGTAGTCACACTGAGCCCTATGTTCAGAAGGACTTTGCCATCTGGAAATCCTTACTCATTTTACCCTTTGAATCTGTTCTCTGTAGGGAAGTCAAATAAGAAAATACAGCATGCAGTAGGGACTTGGAGCTTGGACATGGAAATGGGTGGTTGAGGCATTCCAAATGAGACCTTGTCAAGAACTCAGGGCAATTCTTAAACATAATCTGTGATGGAAGTGTTGAAATCACCAAGAAATATGACATGAATAATATTAATGTCAGGCAATGAACTATGGCTAAATCTTCATGAAATTTCAGGAATCCTGGCAGTTAGAGGAAGCTACCTCAATCAAAATTCCCATTTTCCATTCAATATTCAGAGTTAAGAAACTTTTTGTGACTACTCACAAAAGAAGACATAAGTTCTGGATGTTTCTGGGACAAGAACAAAACATTAAAACAGAATTGTTTCTTCTTCTCTTTTTTAGATACTATTAAGAAAATGAAAAATATGAACCATAGACTGTAGACAGTATTTGCAAAAACATAAATTTACAATAGTCTTATATCCAAACTGCATCAAGAAAACTTGCTATTCAATAGAAGGATAAGCACTTGAATGAAAGCACAACAAAAGAATAAGAGTTTATCAAAATGTGGCCTCATTCGGAAATAAGGACTTTACAGAGGTAATCAAGTCAAAATGAGGTCTTCAGGAAACTCATTCAATATGACTGATGCTCCTATAAAAAGCAGGAATTTGGGGACAGACACACACATACATAGAAGTAAGACAATGTAAAGAGACACCAGGAGAAAATGATATCTGCAAGCCCAAACAAGAAGCCTGTAACAGATCCTTAGAAAGTTCCTTAGAAGGAACCAACCCTGCCAAAATCTTGATCTGGGACTCCAGATTCCAGAACTGTGAGACCATGCATATCTATTATTTAGGTCACTCTGTGCTTTCTTGTTATAGCAAACCTAGCAAACTAATACAGATGACTTCTGGAAAAGGCAAAATCCACAGAAACAAATCAGATGAATGTTTGTTCACAGGGGAGAAGGAGGAGGAGTTTTTTTGTCATGGGGCGTTAATGAAGTTTGTAGATACTGGAAATTGGTTAATTGATGGTGGTAGATATTTATCAAAACTCATCAAATTCTCTGTCTCAAAAGGATGTATTTTACTCCATGTTAATGACACTTCAACATGCAACTTTTCCCTGGTCACTCTGCTGCTAGGCTTTCATTGAATTCATCATGATCATTGCTAGGGATTTATGATAGATGAATAGAGGAGGAAAATTGCTCCACATTTGAATATGGGAGGCAGTGAGAAGAGAGAAAAGGACAATGTAGAAGGGAAAGGGAGGAAAGAAGGCAGAAAAAACGGTGAAACTGAGAATGGAGAATGGGCTCTCTGCAAAGACAGAGTTAAGGAGAGTCCTGTTGAGGGTCACTTTGGGTAGAGAGGTAGATAAAGACAATTTTAGGAAGTGTAATTCTGTGTAGTTGTGTGAGTCCTTATTGAAACATTGTGGGAACACAATGCCTTCAAAATACCTTTAGTAAAAGCCTAAATTATCTATCAAGTTTTCTGAAGTCAGACATAATGTTCATTTTTATCACTTATCACTCACTGAAATGAGCCTTAGAGAGTGGAGTTCCTGTTTTGCTCAGGGTTCATATTGCTTTCTTTATTTACATACTTAACTTTCCCCAGAGAGCAGAGATTGAACTGCAGATTTTAATATTGGCCCTCCCTGTTCCCTGCTTTATGCAGAGTGAGATTTCAAGAGGAAGCTGGTGACTGACAATTGAATTTCAACTGAAGTGTATCTATGTCTCATTTTGCATATTGATGGCCTGGACTGAAACAAGAAAGCCTAAGGATTGTACTAATCTCAATTTTAAAAGTATGTAATTTTATTGGAATAAACTTGATGTGTAGATACTTGCAATAACTTTCCTAGTGTTGATATTTTTTACAAGTGTGTATGTTTTATGAAAAGAACACCTAGATCCTCCTTCTAGACAATAACATTAAAATTTCATTCTCTGACTTTTCCTTCACTTCTGAAGAGTAGAAATCGTGTCTTTGATTCTGTTTGATGATTAAGACAATTTGCTGAGTGTCTAGAGTGAGTCTGACATGGCAGTCGATATTTTAAAAGGCTTGATGTTTGGATGGTATTGAGGTCTCAATTTGTTTTCTATTTATGGATATCGTCAGAGGATAGGGACATTATTATTTGTTCAAATACCATATAGTGGAGAGAAGCACACATTTCATGTGCTATAGGAAGAATCCGTGGGGGAACTAATAAAAATAAGTAAATGGTCATAGATACAGGGGCTCTTCCCAGAGAATATAATGCTCAAACGTTTTAATTCAGAAACTCTTGGGCTATTTTTTAATGTGCAAGAACATTATGGAATGTAAAAAAAGAATCCTTACAATTACTGCTTCTCTGGGAGCTGTATCTGAGTGGAGACAAGCACAGATGTCTTTATTAGGCTGTAGTCTAAGTAGCTTCCCTGGAGGGGACCCTGGCGGGTAAGCATTAGCAGGCTGATGCCTAATCTGTGCGAATCTCTGTGCTCATTACGGTGCTCATTAGCGGTGGGTGACCTCACAAGGAGGCACACGGTACTGCTATTTCTCTGATTCTTAGGCCTTGTGTTTACTCTAGGGGTAAGCATGTGGGATTCCACATGCATACTCTCAAAAGGAATCATTGTTCATGTACAAATCATGAGCACATTTCACTATACTTTTCAATATGCAGTTTCTATATCATGAAATCCTTTGTAAGATATTCACATATATGACATTTGTATTTGCAGTCCAGAGTGTCTGCTTATTTGGGCTTTCAGTTAACCATATCACCCGAGAAAATGGCTGCATGAATACCAAAGAATTTTTCAAGTTGTGAATTTCATTTATTTGTTTATTGTGAAAAAAAATGAAGTAGTGAATGCTTCATTTCAATTTTTCTTGTGTTCTTTTACTGTTTCAGAAAAAACTTCTTCCGTGAGTTAGGTCATGTGAACGGAAACCCAACAGCTTTGCTCTAAATTGTAAGGAAACTTTTCAGCTTATGCTAAAGAAAGTGATAGAAATCATCTTCTTTGCCATAAGCAGTTTAGATTTCTGTGACAACAGCCATTCTGGTGGAGATTCTCTGTCTCTCTCTGTCTCTGTCTCTCTTGTCCCTCTCTCTCTTTTAAAGTAAGAATTATGTTCATATCTATTTAAGTATTTTTAAATATTTGCACTTTTTGCAATTGTTCTTGAATCTTCCCCTAAGTATCATCTTAGTACTTTCTTAACCAAAAATAAATGCTACACAGTTAAACATTTACTGTTTTTTAAATTTCATCCCAAATGAAATAATATCACTTTCCATTAAAACACATCCTTCGTTTAAGCACTTGAAGCCAGATGAGAATCATGAGCCAGAGTTCTATATTATCTCTATCAGCTCTGTTGTGATGGTAACAAGCACCCTGGACCACGGAGAACACCACTCCATTGTACTTCTTCCCAATCTATGATAGTATGGCCATTTCCCTTATATTCATTTGGGAAATTAGCAAGAGAAAACTCATTTTAAAACCTTTCTTTAAAAAGAGAAGTCATTACAAACTCAGTGACTTTGCATATTTTCTCTGATTTTATATCCACCTACATAGGAAAGTACTTTTTGTGACTCACTTGGGGGAAAAAATAGCCTTGACCCTAGCTTTAAGTCACTTGTTTAATAGAAACTGGCTCAGGAACACTGTAAATGTGGTTAAGCCACAAGTTAATTAAGTTTGACACTGTTGCTGGGAGTTGGCGAGGGTGAAAAGAGAATTATAAAGTTAGTCTTTGACACTAAGGAGATTTCTTTTTGTTAAAAAAATATGAAAGTTATAACCTTACATTAGGGAATTAATTTACATAGAATCAAGAGAAGTTTGTTTAAAATCTTAATAGTTCTTCACACCTCTCTGATCTTTTACACATTTACTCTTTGCAACTCCTTCCCTGACATTTTACATCAAAAATAAATATTTAAAAAGTGTATGTCTGTGTGGTCTCTCTCTCTCTCTCTCTCTCTCTCTCTCTCTCACACACACACACACACACACACACACACACACTAGTGTACCCAAAGATGTGAGTCTAAATCTTAGCTTCTATAAGCTACAAAATATATTCAAAATTGCAAAGTAGAACACATCACGGAGTGAATTAAATAAAAGGATGTTAATTTAAAACAATAAGCCAGACAAAGTTATAAAATACATCAGTAGATGTTTTGGAATTTTCAGATAAAGATTAGTGAATTTCTTTCAAACACAGGAGATTGAAATAGTATGTTTGAGATATGAGTTTCTGGTAGTAAAGATAAATGATCTTCTTAAAAACACTCTTCCCATTATTAAAATTTAAAGTCTGCCTCAGTCAAGTTACATGTAGAAATGAAACTCTTTCTTCGTCCAAGTGGTTGACTGGGAAATACATCCTTTCTGTCAGGGAAGAGCAGAGAATTTCTGGTTGCAGGATCTTCTCCCACACCCAGGGTACTCAGGAGTTTACAGAGGGAAGGAACACATGCACTCTTCAATCTTAGGGAAGAATGTTCAGGGGCCGTTGTCGTCACCACTTGACGGGGCTCATTCACGGTAGAAATCACTTTCACGCAATCATGACAGCTTTCCTGGGTTCATTGATGGACACAGGCCTCAACAAGATGCAGCACCTTGAAACCAGGACTTAAGCATTAATAAAGAGATTTGGTGAAAAAGTTTACAATTTGTCTATGAAATGTTTCTGAAATGTTGATGAGTCTAATAATTATCATCATGCCTCCCACAACTAGTGGAGACCTACAATACTCCATCTGCAATTTCAAAATTGAAAAAGTTCCAAAACCAAGTTCTGTTTCTCCAAAATTTATTTTTTGACAAACCTTGACCTGGCATCACCATAAAGCTAATAATTATCTCTCTTTATCCTACTTTGAGTGACTATGGATACATTTATGTAAGAAATGTTGGTTACATAATGAAGGGGGAAAAATTGGCTGATCTCCTGGGGCTACCAAGCACTTTTAAAATCTGAATATTCTGCATTCCTGAATACATCAAGTTCTCAGATGTTCAGGCAAAGAGTTGTGGATGTGCATTTCAACAATCCCTTCATTCATTGATTTGACCTGTCAATATTTTGACCTCCTTTTCTGTCCCAAGCCATTTCTGATCTTCAGTGCTATATACAGTGTTGGCTACTTGACCCCATGTTGATTCTTACAAGTAGGATTTTCAATATCTTCATCACTCTTGTGAGTTGTCACCACAGGTCTTTGTGCAGAGGTGAATGGTCACTTATAACCTGCATTGGTCTCTGAGATGTTAGCTAGTGAGGAAATGCAGCCCTCACTTTGGATCCTGCAGAGATAACAGCCTCATTTTGTAAAGAATATTTTGCTTTTTCCCTGTTTAGCATTTGTGAAGAGAACAATTAAAACGACAGGTAGAAAGTTTTGTGGGGTTTTTTTTTGTAGTAAGAACCACCCTCAAAAATCTCTTCAATGTCTAAAACAACTTATTACACAATTCTTTCCTGAATTATCAGATGAAAGGTGTTCCCAGGTTCAATAATTTTGGGTTTTATGTTTTACCTTCTTGACATCTATTTTTAAGTGAGGCACATTTTAATTTGTATTTATACCCCTGCAAATCTTGTAAGGTGGATTAGTTATTGAATCATGCAGTTTTGGTAAATAAAATTGAGAATGTTGAGAAACCAATCTAAGCTTCTACTGTTCCCTGTGTGGTTGGTCTGTGGTCAAGTGGTATCACCATCACTGGGGCTTTGGCTAGAAATGCCGAATTCCAGACCTCACCCACAGCTACTGAATCAGTATCTGTATTTTAATGATATCCCTGGTTGATTAATATATGCAGTTTGAGAAGCTATTAAGTTGGAAATCCAGTGAGCTGTCTTATCTATCATTGATTATATTGAAAAATCATATCAAATTTGAGAAGTCAGTTCTCGAATTAGGAAACTACTGGTCACTTTGAACTTTAAACAAATCATGAAAGTGGATACATCTTACAAATACACTAGGGGAAAGTCATTCTGAAAACATTATTTTTAAAACTCCTAATCATTTTAGTGAACTGTATTATGGCCTCAAAATAGTAACTAATGTTGTGATATTGATGAATAGCTGGGGATGAATAGAATGGTTCATGATAATGAAGCAAATATGGTGTGATTACATGTAGACTCTCAGAGTGCAGCTTGGTGGCTCACTGGGTTGTTGCCTGACTAATAAGGCCAAAGGTCAAGCTGCCTTCCAGTTGCTATGTGCATGAAGAAAGAACAGAAAAGGGAGGTTGATTTTTGAAAAGTCCTCCTTTTCTAGACATTGGGGTTATGGGCAATCTATTGTGATCCTAAAAACTTGAGTTTTCCATCAGCAGGGCAATTTTTTTCCAATTCATAAGACATAGGAGTGGCACTGGTAATAAACTGTTGTCCTCAGCTGCCTGGGTTCCAGATTGCTCTCTTCTTTATGTGTAGTTGAAACTAATTCTGGCTCTTTGGGATTCTTTTTCACTTGCATCTGTTCACATCCCTGACTCTTGCTCACTGGCAGTCTGAAAGCCATGAACCCAGAACTTTGGTCTAATGGTGAGCGCTGACTCTTCATCTATTTACACTTACTTTTCAATTGTATGGCTGTTACAAGGTGGTGCCTTAACTCCACTACTCTCCACCATTACACAGGAGAAAAGTGGAGATCAAAAGGTTTACATATGTGCCTAAAGTCACACTAGAAGTAGGCAGAAGAGCTGGAATTTAAGTTGGGATCTATTTGACAGAAATTTGTTTGAAACTATCATTTTTGGTTACTATCACTGGCCAAAACTAATCTCCAATCATGAAAATCTTTGTACTATAACATAATCTTACAATTTTATAGTAAGAAGTTGTTTTGATGAAGGATTCTGTGATGCATATTTGATGTATAAAGAAAACACTTTCATTTCAAAGACATAACAGCCTTGGGGTAGAAAACTACTATCAGAAGATTAAATTTAGCCAAAGCATGGTCTGTTCATTGTTGAATTACATTATTACTATTATTATTACTTTTATTATTGTCATTCATTTCAATGGAAGATCTTCCCAGCTGATATGGATGTTACCTGTCTTTAATGTTTTATGCTTTCCCTGTTTTATCATTCATAAATATACATCACCTAACTAATCTGGTTCAAACATTTAAATTTGGCATCCTTGAATTCTATTTTATTAAACAAAAGGTTATATCGTTTATCAGATAAATGCATTTAGAACCTCACTTACAGTATTTCACAAAATCAAAATGATTCTTTGAAGAACATAGGTTGCTATATTTTTCATTTATTGTTCTTTCACATTTCTCCAAACTCTAGTTTAATTGCATAACCTATATATAGCCAAGAAGAACTTGATTAATTGACATGTTTAGTCTTCAAACATTATTATATGGCTTTCAATGGTAATTAACAATGCCAAGCTGCAAGGAAAACTAACCTACATAATGCATCCCAATTTTTGGTTATCTGTTTCTCTTTCAATATGAGGTAGTATCTTCTAGCTTAACTCAATTGTGTGGTGGATTTGTTCTATATCAGTCAGGATATATAGGCTATGCTGTAGTAACAAACAGTCCTAAAATTTCCATGACTTGAAACAGCTAAGGTCAATTTCTTGTCCAAGCTGTTTGTGGAATGACACATGTGGCTCTAAAGAGATTCAGGTCAACTATGCATCATCACTTTAAATATGGTCAGTTGTCACAGCAAAGGGAAAAATGTTCCTGAGAATCTTGTCTTAGCAGAATGTGTTTAATTCAGAAGTAACACACGTGACTGTGCTAAGTGCTCACTGTTGGAAACTTTTTACATGACCCCATCTACTCAGAAGGAAGTCGAGAGTTCACTCACCTGGGACGCAGAAACCTCTGTCTCTATTTTTAAAATGCTCCCTCTTTTGCCATTTTATATTCCTTTTTCTCTAAAATCACCTCCTTATTGAGCTATTTGACATGTTTGTAATAATTTCTACACCATTGTGAACAAAATTCTGAGATGAAACCGATTTAACCAGAGTTGGTTAGCCTGCATTTCCTATTAGATAAATGTTATTAAGGATCAGCCATGCCATAATAGAATCTGCCATTATGATGCATTTTCTTTCTTCATTATTCAGACACAGTGGTCTTTATTTAATTATCTATATTTATATAAATTCAGTGTGTAGTGATCCTTTTGGGAGGGTGATTATTTTGCTGGTATCTGATACCATTCTTTATAAGCAGAAATTAAACAGATGTATCCATTTAACAAAAAACAAAAACATTATTTTCAAATGAAAGAATCACATTTCATTTGTATAATTGTGTTGACAATATTTATTTTGTAACACATTTTTCTTCTGAATTCAGTGTACTCCTTTTGCCTTTGGGACTTAGGTGTACGTTTTCCGTGAAATTTTTTTTTCTATTTTTAATTTTTTTCTGAACAGAGAACCTTTCAATAATTGATAGAAATGGATTACATGCAATAAGAAGTCACATTGAACAGGAGAAAGAGACTTTTCTCTATATTTTCTTTAAAAACTCCCAATTTACTGTCTGTCTTTCTTTCCCTCAAAACCCATCATTTTTGTAGTTTATTAAAAAAAATGTTTGAGCCAAAAAGATAGAATTCATCAGGTCTTCTTCCCTATTAGTGACTCTGCGACAATTTACCAAGGTTACTCAGTTATTTTAAAAGCCTCTTAGAGGTTTCTGCAAGAGGCTGTATTCTCATCCTGCGCCATTCAAAGACAGCCTGCTTTTAGCCAAATTTAGGACAGATAACATGCACAGTAGAATGTTTTAAACTCTTGATGTCAACAAGGTAAGTCCTGCAAAATTATATGGACACAAATAATGCCATTTTATCCAAGCAATTGATGGAAACTGGTGGTGCAGAAATTTAGAAAACCCCTCTGGTAATACTCATGTAGCTGGAGAAGGTGATGGCAACTGGTCACTCGCTCTGCCAGGGCCACTCCTTTCTGAGCTTGTCAAGCGGCAGGCAGCTCGCTGGGGTCTGTGAAGTCATTCTCTAAAGCTCACCATAGGAACCGAGGGAGAGTGCTTTGCTGTAAGGACATACACAGCTGTGATGTCACAGGCACAAAGATAATAATAAAATGTGGCCAGTGTGATGTCAACTACACCTTGGCCCTTTTGTCTTTTCTCTCTCCTCGTATAATTTTGTATCCTTGTGCGAATCGCCTCATTAGGGAAAGAGACTGAAAATTGGGGTCAGGGTATTTAAACCTGACCTGTGCAGAGGCCAGACAAGGCCCGGGCCCACCGAGGTTTCACTTCAGAGCCCCAGACCACCCCTGAGGTGACACCAATTCAAGCCTCATTTTATAAAGGCCTTATTAATTATTGTCCTTATAAGAAGGAGAAGAAGCCTTATAAAGAAATGTGTCATTCTTAGAGTAGGAGTGGGCAGACAAAAAAAGGAAGAGAGAGGGAGAGGGAGAGGGAGAGAGAAAGAAACAGAAGATCAAAAGGGAGCTTTTTTTCCCTTTTGCTTTTCATGCCTCCAAACCTCAAAGGAGGTCGGGGAACAATCAGGCTCAGGGGTCTCCTGTGCTTTCTGGCAATTAGACTCAGCTGATGGGCTGAAAGGGATTGAATGGCAGGGTTCAAGGCCCTTCTCCGGAGCTGCAGACAACAGGCTTTTCCAGAGCAGCCGAGCAGCAGACACCATCAAAATCATTTCAAATGGAGACTTACAGCGAGGATTCATTAATTCACTGGCCTAAACAATTACGGGAACATATAATGTCTCTATAAACACTTTGATAAAGACTGTCATCTTAGACCTTCATTTTCCCTATTTTATTAGAGATTTTTAATGCCAGGTTGGAAAGGCATCTTTTATTTCTCCAATTACTAAATTATAAACCTTTTTCTCTGAAAATCATCTACCCCCCAAATATCTGAATATTTCATTTTCAACATTAGGATGCAAAATCTAAAAGAGAATTTAAAAAAAAAATATATATATATATATATATATATATATATATATATATATATATATTCACATCTTCCACCCTCAGATCTCTGAAGTTCAATATTTTATCTGTCTTAAGCATAGTGAATTTGCTCTCTGGTTTGTTAATTCTTTTGCATCCCTTATAATTCTTCTTATTTCTTTAATTTGTTTTAGATAAATTAGAAAAATAAAATGATCTCAACTAAGTCATTTCTAGTTAATTCAGAAGGGAGGAAAAATGCAAGAATCTTCTACTGTGAGCGAAAGCAGGGTGGACGATTTTTTAAAATTTTATTTTAGACATCAACTGTATTTGTTTAAAAAAAAAGAAAAAGAAAGAAAGAAAGATGAGCCATGAGCTATTTAGTCTTAGGGACCATGGCACATTTAGAAACAGAAATATTTACAATGCTCGGGCTCTAGTTCATGCAACAGGATGGAGTGATGCTGAATTTCAAGTATTCTACTTTCTGAGTGTAGAAGGATTGAAATGACAGTGACACCTTTGGTCACTACCCAAATAAGTGGTAATTTGCAAGTGAGGACCATTAGCCAGACTTTCAAAACATAGGACCTGTTTTTAAAACTGTGCACACAGGTTCCGTGAGCCAAGATGAGGTCAGTAGCTCCAGTTTGATATTCTTCATGGGATTTTCATCTATAATACCTGCAAGGCTTCGATTTTTCAGGTGGAGCTGATCGTGTGCACAGCACCCCCGAGGAAACAAATAGCTACTTGTCTCTGCTCGCCAGCACGGAGAAAATGTTTATATGTGTGTGATCACATTGGGCTGCTCAGCAGGGCAAGGGTTAACCACTTACATTCTGTCGACCCCTTTCAAGCAGAGACTGCTGAGAACTGCTGCTTCTAGGCAACCACATCAAACACTTGAGGGCTTTGGTGATCATTGATGACAAAGTAATAATAAAAAGAAATATGGCCGCTCTCAGAGCATCTTTCATCTGTTTACAGTGGGGCACTTGTTGCACAAAAGGCTGGTACTTCGTTTGACATATTTGGAAACTGAGGTAGCTGGCCCTTTTGCCTTTCTCAGAGGTGCTCAGGCTGATTGGAAACCAAGCCCAAAGTACTTGACTTGTCCACCGTACTTGGGAGCAAGGGGCTATGTTGAGTCACAGGAGAGAAAATGGGGGCATACTTTAGCTTCCTCCTCAATTAATGGAGAGCTCTCGGGGGACAAGAGGGAAAGACAATCAGCTATGGTCGTCCAAATAGACACAGATTTAGGCTTCAAAGAGAACATCTTCCTCAGGCATACATATCCACAAGGCTGGACAAATGCTCATTTGTGAGCAGACAGAATGGTATCAGGGGACTCCCTAGTATGACAGTTTTGTCATGTACACTTTGACTGTTCTCTTTGACTTTTCTGGAGTAAGACAGGAGGTGACATAATTGCAAGAATTACCCCAGAACTACAAATCCAGGAGTTTGGGATATATTCACCTAAGCTCATTTTCACAAGCACAACATGACCAGATACCAAACAAATATTGCTATGCATGGTTTTGATGAATGAACATTTATTTTTATAAAAAACTGTGCACAATTTACTTCTCTTCTCTGGATGGGTAACATAGGTTGAAAAGAGAGCCAAGTGTATTGTAGTGATTGTGGTAGATTCATGCAATGTCCTCACCTCATGCTAAATCTTCCTTCACCTCAGTGCAAGTGTCTATTACCCCAGCTCCCCCTATCCTCTGGCAGAAGCAGGGTCACTATGTGCTGGTTAGCTTTCTAATTTAATCCATTCCCTTCCTTACAAATGAAAAAATAAGTTTCAGGGAAACAAAGTCCTTTACTTAAGATTACAGAGCTAGACTGGACCTTGATTTGATTGTTTTCCTCCAAAGTGTAGAATTATTTCCACTTCATTCATTTACTTATCTCGCAATTTTTTTCACTCATTCATTTATCCATTCATTCATTCATTCAGGAAACATGTTTTATAATTCAAATGCCCATTGCTGTGTGACTCAATAAGTAAAATGTAGCATATAGGTTGTTTTTCTGCCTTTGAAAAGGAAGAAAATTCTGAGATAGGCTGCACATGGATAAACCTTAAAGAAACCATCCTGAGTGAAGTAGCCACAGAGTGCCAAATACTGTATGATTCTGCTTATATCAGGTACCTAGAGTAGCAAACTTCAAAGACACAGAAAGGAGAATAGTGGTTATCAGGGGTTGTTGGGCGGGATTGGAAAGTTATTGTTAAATAGGTTCGATTTCACTTTGGGAAGATAAAAATTTCCTGGCGATCAATGGTTTCAAAACAGTGTGAACACACTTAATGCCACTGATCTGTATTCTTAAAAACAGTTAAAATAGTAAATTTTTTGTTCTGCATATTTTGCCAAAAATAAAAAAAAAAAAACAGTGCTTGAAAAACCATTCAATTCTCTGCTTTGTGCTAGTTCCAGAGACTATGAAGCTGAATACAAAGCTCACTTTTATAAGTAAGAAAAACAAAACAGAAAACTTCATAAAATGTGAGGTGTTTTTCTCTCTGGCTCAGATTCAGCTCAGATCAGTCCTGCAAACAGAGGCTGCATCTGGGTTGAGCAGCATGACAGTCAGTGTCTACATTAGATACATGAACAACCATTCTTTCTGCTTATCTGGGGACAGCATTAGACCCAGACTTAATGATATTTGCATGCATGGACAGGACTTGCGGAGACTGTATTCCTGAATAAAGTAGAGAGATTTCAATATGTCTAAGTTAATTCTTATTCTTACTCTGAATATTCACTGTCCTTGTGCTCTTTCTGTTGCTGCACTTTATTAGAACTGGAGAAGTTATTGTCATGTGCATTTTAAAAGAAATAAGTCACATTGCTGTTAGGACGGATAACATCTTATCTCAGAGGAGCATGGTGATTACATCTTATTTCTTAAAAACAATACAGAAATTTATTTTACATTTATCTCTGCTAATTTCTTCCAAGCTCTGATTTGACCTACATATAATTCTTCCTTTTGTTTAGTGCCAATTAAAATTTGAGCTTGCCTTCAGGCAGACCCTTCCTTTCCCCTTTTCCAAGTATGCCCTTTCTTCAGCACAGGGCAAGTGGATGCCTGGCTGCCGTCTTGCTGTGGGACACACAAGTTCCTCTCTGGAATCTGAAATATTAATGTCCAGTGTCAGGTAGCATGCCACCAAAAGAAGTGCTGGCCCCGGGATTTGAATTAGCTTTCTCACTGGGTCTCCTCAGAGATTTTGTGGTTGTTGATGTTTTTGCTCAAATGGGCATATTTTGAAATCTGCCAGGTAGATTAAAGAATTTCATTTTTTAAAATTGCCAAGCTGAGAATTTAAGCTTTATCATCTTTGAGGTGAGGTGTAAAAATCTTTATTCACTTCCAGACATTTGATCATCTGCTTTTTCTTACATTCTTTTTTTTCTAATGTAAACTGATGTAAATTCCAATTTCAAAGGGGACAAAAGGAGATGTGTGCTGGTTTGATTGAAAGGGAAGTGAGAGTGGGATGGTGTGTTTTCTAGAGGTCATCTACTGCAGTCTCAGAGAACTCAGAGTCATTTCTAAGGAACACTCTCAGTGAACCTAGTGAGAAATATGGATGGAGGGAATTTATTGCCAGTCAATCCACTCTTCCTTGGGTGCTTTCAGACCATTTTCTCTCTGAGATGCAGAACATGACACTGCTTGTATGTAAACCACACATTTCTTGCCATAGCACAAGTGAGGCTCATTTTATTTTGCATTCACCTTAACAATCATGCCTTCCTCCAAAATTTTTTCTTACTTTTCTCTTCAGAGAAAAATGACTCAATTGTTTTGATCCACCCACATCCTTGGATCGCCTCCAATGTCTTTCCTGACCCTAACCCTTCCACCCTGGTGAACAGTCCTCATTCTTTTGCCAACTAGTCACTTCAACTTCCAGACTCTGGAAAAAAACTCATTATATGCTGCTTAAAAAGCAGATGAACACCCTGCCTTGGGCTTGGATTATCACCCACAATGCAGTGTGTGTTTGGGATATGTTTCCCTCTCCATGAAACACCACT
The DNA here is from genome assembly GCF_021218885.2 of Marmota monax. NCBI lineage: Eukaryota > Metazoa > Chordata > Mammalia > Rodentia > Sciuridae > Marmota > Marmota monax. Next base: position 18,092,353 of record NW_026692254.1, on the reverse strand, counting down.
TAGATACCATTTAGAATACTTGCATTAATTCAATGTACATTCATTGAGTTACTCACCAGAGAACTTCAGAGATAAATCTGTCATGCCCCTGTCTGCAAAATGCTTGCAGACAAGTAAGGGGTGAGATGCAGCCCTTCCTGTTCAGAAAAGAGAACTAGACACAGATAAATGTGTAAACTGAGGACCTGCTGGGTGCCAGGCATTTTCCATTCATTTTTTTTATTTGAGTTATCATTGCAAGTGTTAAAATTTATATTTTACCCTTATTTTATTTATGATGCAACTGAGTCTCAGAGAGGTTAATTGAATCAGATATGATTTCAAAGCCCATGTTCTTCCCATTCCAGTACATTGCCTATGAGTCAGTTAATGAACAGGACCTTGAGGCTCATGTGTACCATGTGACACCCTAGATTACTACAAAGCAAAGATCTCCTCCCCCTGATGCTACTGATTTGCTGTTACATTTCATATTTCCCGAGATCAGCGGAAATAGTGCCTAACAGCTCCAAAAGATATCCACCTGGTAATTGCCAAGGGCCAGCCTATGACTTCAGCCAATATTAAATGAAATCCATGACACACTTTTCCATTCTCTCAAAATATAACTGCTTGGTAGTGGTCAGGGCAGAAATCACACTAGCTCAGCCCACATTGTATGGGAAGAAACTACTCTTTGCTTTCCAATTAACTGACTTCCTACACTGGACAAGTCCTTTAAGCATCTCCAGGGCTCAGGATCATAATGTGCAAAATGAATGTGAAAAAGACTTAACATAGTCTTAGCATCTAACAATCGATTTATGAACCAAAGGCACAAAGGTAATATGTGAAGACTAATCAAATAGTTTCCTGCAGATATTACAAGCTCTTCAGAAAGAATTGAGAGAATTTCTGTCACATGAGAAGTGGGCTAGGCCTTTTGAGGGAGGAAGTGTTTTAGTGAGTGGCATTTAGAAATCCCAGAGAGTGGTGGTAGGCACTGGCAGGGAGAGAGTTAATCAAATGTGCCCCAGAGCCATCCAGAATTTTTAGCTAAGAGGGTGTTCACTGTGCTGTGAACCCCAATTAAAAATAAAACCCCTAGCTGGGTGAGCCCGCCCCATCCTTAGGATAAACAAGATTTGATTCACTGCGATTGCACTGTACTAACTGTGTTGTAGAGTAATACAGTATATGTACCTCCTCTGGGGAGGCACAAAGGAGGCGGCTTAATTATCATCTAGCCAGAAGGATGGGGCATAGTTAACACCTTTCTGGGTGGGCTGAAATTAATGACCCTTTCCCCCCAACTATTGCCTACCTCCAAGCCCCTTTATAAATGACTATACAACACAGTAGTTGGTATTCAGATCACAAGAGAGGGCATTTAGCCAAAGCATTTGTCTACAGGGTTTGATCTCTTTTTAATTTTATTCAGATTTACAACTGTGTTATTAAGTGAGATAACTGGATCCTGTCTGAAGTAGACCAGAGCCTTCCCCACTCAAATCTGAACATCTGAAGTTAACATTAATTTTCAAGATTGGACTTAATGCTTTCTCCCTAAGTGTTTTTACAGGCTGCTTTCCTGTAGCTACATTGAACCCTCCATTCTGCAGGGCTGTGCATGCAGCCTGCCTGCCCACTTCAAGCAGAGAGAGTGGGCTTTGGGGACAAAAAAGACTGGACTTGTGAATGTGTTGCAGAAGGTTTAAAATTCACAGATGGCCAAATGCTTAGGGAATTCAGCTCTCTCTTTGGGCAAGGAGGAAAGAAGTGTGCCATGTCTAGTAATGATGTTGAAAATTATAGTTGCAGTTTATTCTTTAAAATAAGTATTTCTGCTGTCTGTATACATATTTAAGTATATACACACAGATATATATATATATATATATATATATATATATATATATCTGTGTGTGTGTGTGTGTATACCTATGTAATGTTTAAAAGCACTTTCTCCTTAAATAATGTTGTTGCCATTTGAAAAGTAATGAGCAAAGATTTGGTGATGTCACAGGTGTTATGTGATGCAATTAGGTCATGTGGTAATCTGCAATACACTCTTGAAATAAGGACATTATTAGTCCCATTTTACATTTGAGAAAAGTTACCTTCCAAGCCTAAGTGAGTAATTAAAAACTAATGAAGATTTGAGTATATCCTCAAAATCATTTTATTTCTGACTTTAAATTCAGTGGCAGTCAATCACATCCCTCTGCCTTTTCTGGAAGTCCTGTGCTTACAAGTTATCTTCCTGCTCATTATCTCCCTTTTATTTCTCTTGAGTGTCATTGCAGATTAAACTTAGGGGCACTGGGTTCAGTTTCCCCCTTGGTTAATTCTGTGTACTAGTTGTGTACAGTTTTTAACCTCTTGAAACTTCATTTTCTATCTGTATCAATGGGCATAATTTAAGTCCTTATTTAATGGAAAATTTCTGAGCATAGAATAATCTGAGAAATGGGCTTAGAATATATACTCTGAACAAATTCAGAATTCAACTCCTTTGAGGTTTACATGGATTCTTTTTTTTTTTTTTTTGAGAGAGAGAGTGAGAGAATCTTTTTTGTAGATGTATTCAACACAATGCCTTCATTTTTTTATGTGGTGCTGAGAATCGAACCTGGGTCCCGCCCATGCTAGGCAAGCACTCTACCGCTGAGCCACAATCCCAGCCCCCTACATGGATTCTTTATGTAATCAATTACTTTTTTTTCTCTATGTGACAATATGTTATACCCTTTAGTCATTCAATATTGGTTTAAGAAATGCTTGGTTTAAGAATTTCCTAAACAAGGAAATTTCATCATTTTTACTCCAGGATAACCCAATACATTTACTCTTGCAGCTCCACAGGAGAAGGTATATGCAGAAGTCACCTTTCAATATTATGAAATAATAGCATATATCTTCCAGTTCTTGAAACCATATAATTCATCCAGATGAAACCTAAAAACTAGGAATGTGGCCTTTAAGATCTAAAAGTTAGCACCAAGAATCTCAAGGGTACCTCTAAGCACAGGATGCAGGGGTGAGGGTGGAGTTAAGCCCAATAGGTCTGACCTCTGAGGTTAGAAAAAAGGTACGCAGGCCACATTGTGTCAAATGCTTTGCTGATGTTCCCACTGGTTTCTACAGCTCACGGAACTTGTGCTAGATCTTACTTTAGAGGAGATTAAAGCCACCACATGTATTTTTGGTAGTCAATGTTAACACAATATCCTCCAAAACTAATTTATTTTTATAATAGCTATTTTATGGAATACCCCCCAAAATTCAGAAAGCACTTATTCATGTTGAAAAAATAAACTAACTTTTTTCTCTTTTTAAAAAAAATTGCTTACTCCTTCATTCATTCAACAGATGTTTAATGTGCACATACTGTCATACTGTGTGCTAAGCATTGCATGAGTGCTTGGAATTCAGAAGTAAGCAAGAACATCAGACTTCTCTATTTTAACAGAGCCTTCACTCTAGTGGAGCAGATAGAGCTTCATCCAATAAACAGTGATGAGCATTTAAAGACAGCTCGAGACAAAATAAAATGAGTACTGAGACAAGAAAATGGATCTGTGGGAAGAGATAATAAAGAAATATGACCTAAATGGGAGATGAGGGGATTCTAAGAAATGTTTTCCTGAAGTACTTGTGGTTTGAGCTTAACATCTAAAGGATAGAGAAAGCTAGAAAGGATTGGAGGGAGGATTATATACAGATGGACCAGCATATAAAGACCCAGTGTATGAAGAAGAGCAGTTCATTAGAGGTCCAGAAAGACAGCCCCTGGACCTAGAAATGAGGAATAGGGAAGTGTGCAATGCTGCTAGAAAGACAGGAAATGCCAACCACACAGTGTCATCTTCAAGATGTTTGTCCTTCTTTATGCGTGGCAGAAATCTTTCAATTGTGTTAAGTAGATGGATGACATATGAGATTCAGTCTTTGAAAAGATTACGTGGGCTTCTGTGGGAATAATGGTCTGTGCAAAACAGTACTGCAGGAAAGAACAATAGAGGTTTGGGAATGGTAATAGAGATATAAACAAATAAATGGACTGGACAAGTATGCATAGGTAAGATGTTAAGAAATGGCCAACGGATTGGATAGTTTGGGAGGCAAAGTCTGGAAAATCAGAAGAAAATTCTAGAATTGCAGAAGTGGCTGCATGGTAGAGACCTTCACTGAACATTCAGCTAATACTGAAAAGAGATAGAACTCTACACACCAGCTTCAAACAATATTAGGCTACTCAAATGCACAGGAAGAGAGGAGAAGTACCTATTTGGATTTAAAGGTAGGAAGAGGTCTTTGGATGCATGTCCACAACTGTCAATCATTAACCTTTAGGTTCCCAATAATTGAGGCAATGCCCTTCCATGGAATTGTTTAGGCACATAAAATAGAGATGAGAAGCAGCACTGGATGGAGATTTAAATATTAAATACTAGGTAGGAGTTGATAAGCCTGCAGAAGAGACTGAGACAGAGCAAGAAGAGAATCAGGAGTCTATTGTTTTGTGAAAATCAAAGGAAAAGAAAGGAGTAATTAAGACTATAAAATAGTCTGAGACCTAACATTAGAACTAAAAAAAAAATCACTCACTGAATTTAGCAACTTTGTGTTGTGCTAAAAATTTCCTCATATTCATACAGTGGGTCAAGGAGCAAGCTGAAAGGTAGGAGATAGAAAATATGAGTATGTACAACTTTCTCAGAGAAGATGGCTCTAAAGGGACAAGAAGGGACATAAGGCAGTGACTTGAGGCTGTTATCCACTCTCATGAGTGCTGTTGCCATCTTCATGAGATTGGTACCCCATCTGTTATTTCCAGGCTGCATGTCTTTCAGGGCTTCAGCTTTATATCAATGTGACCTTTGATCTGGTCCTCTTGGCCCTTGGCCCAATCCTTCTTTTCTAGCTGTATCTACAGTACAATATATGCCATCTTTGTTCACCCAGGTCATTGAAGCAGAAAGCTGAGTGTCATCTATACTCCCTCTCACCCTCACTCCAACCAGTCTCAAGTATTTCACAGATCTATCATTTTATCTCATGGATATCTAAAACCTGGCAAGTCCAAATAGAAACTCAGGGCTTACCTCCCGGACCTCACAAATTCCTCCCCTCACAGTCTTCTCTATTCTAATATTCTACAAGAATTGGTCTAAAAAAATGAAAAATCTTGGCATTTTCTTGGACTTGTTTCTCTCATATTCAAGCAGTAAGCCAATCCTGTTGCGTCCTTGGGAGACATATGACCAGAGTTGGCTACCTCTTCTTTTTACCTTTGAGACCCTGCTTATGCCACCAACACCTTCTGCTTGGACCTTTGCAGTTGCCCATCTTTTTCTTCTGGCACTCTCATTTACAGTTTCCTGCAAGGTAAGGAAAGCAACCTATAGTCACCTCCTGACACATGTATCCTAAGTAGCTGCCACAGTCTGTCATGTCCTGCTTTATTTCTTTCACAACAAATTACTTCTTGAATGTCTTATATGAGTATTTGTATTTACATCAATATTTGTTTCCTCGTTTTGGTCTCTTCAGAATAGAAGGCAAGGCCTAGGTGAGACAGATATATTCACTGCTGTATTTTTCATGCCGCTTATAATTTCTGGCATGTATTTGAAGCTAATTATATATGTTTTGGATAGACAGATATTGAAGCTGATTATGTATGTTTTGGAGACAGATATAAGTTCAAGAAATAAACTTGGGCAAGACCTGATGACACTATCTAAATCACTTTTTTTTCTTTCTTTCTTTCTTTTTTTTTAGTGGCAAACAAAAGGTGAGAATGTAGATAGAGGACAAAAATATATTTGTTCATTTGGACTTGGTTGAAAAACATTAGATTTGGGAGTTGTATGGGATGAAATATCCAATTGTCAATTCTACTGTAGAAAAGCTATGAGTGTATGGAATGAAAAAACATGAACAGGCTGCTAATTCTTTACTACTATTTGAAGGCTGTTGTAACTTTATATCTTTCCACTATTTGCTTATTAATGAATTCAATTTCTCTGCATGCATTCTTTGAACTAAACATTATTGTCTGACCTGACAAAGCAAATTCATCCTTTTCAAAACTATAAACATTATTATTTAATAGATTTGGATAGAAACAAAATCATTATATGCTCTGCAGAAAGCAAAATTGGCCACATCAGGAAAAATTTCATCCAAACAAGATAAAGAAGTTGATTAGGAGAGAGTCACAAAGGAATAGTTTGTCATTTAAGTTGCTATATAGTGACACACACACACACATATTATATATACATATATGTAATATCTTATGCACATGGACATAAATTTCTTTTTTAATTATATTTGCTTTCTATTGTTAAAGGTCTGTGGAACAGTGGGGGTATTTGAGAATAAGGATAAAGGAATGAATTTAATAAAAATAATGAATACGTCCAGAGAGTTTTGTTTTTGTTTTTGTTTTTTGATACTGGGGATTGAACCCAGCTGTGCTTAAACACTGAGTCACATCCCCCAGCCCATTTTTGTATTTTTTTATTTAGAGACAGGGTCTCACTGAACTGCTTATGACCTTGCTAAATTGCTGAGGCTGGCTTTGAACTCATGATCCTCCTGCTTCAGCCTCCAGAGTTGCTGGGATTATAACCATGAGCCATCATGCCTAGCAAGAGAGCTTATTTTATCAGTGAAATGAAGCTGAAAAACAAAACAAAAGGGAGTCAGGATGGGATCACAAGAAAATCAGGAAAGTCAATCTGAAGTAGAGATTTGTGAAAAAAAAAAAAACTTGTATTTCCATTGAATTTTGACAAGTCCAAAATATCCTTTTTATTTTTTTAATTTATGTATTTGTTGATACATTATAGTTATACAAAACTGTGGGGTTCATTTTAACATATGACTAGCTCCTCCCTCTCCTTCTCTCTCCCCCTACTCCTTTCCTCTACTCTATTGGTCTTCCTTCTATTAATTTGCTCTTTTAAATTGGTGCATTATACTTAAACATATTATTCACGTAGCATAGATTAGTCAATGTCGTCCTGCAGTTTCTTCCCTTTTCCATCAATCCTCCCTCCCCCTCAATCTTCTTTCTCTAATGTTCTCCATTCTATCCAACATGTCCTTCTGAGCAATCCTGGTACATTCACACCCCCCATGCTTTTTCAATAAATAATCTATTCACAGTTCTGTATGAGCAGAAAAGAAATGGAACCATTTTGACTTCTTACTGGTACTCTCACTTTTCTTCAGGGAAAATGAGTACTTCTCACTTCTGCAAACATCTTCCAATTGCATGTGAGGCAGTGAGAAAATATCTACCTGGCCAGGAAACAGCATGCATGCCTTTCTTTGAATTCAGAAACTGTCACTTCTGGCTTTCCTTTGTGAGAAACAGTTCCCATAACAACAGGAGAAGCCAGACCTCTGGGGAACCTCCTAAGGAGCTCTGGAATCTTCTTTGCCTGGGAGGTAGGGAGGAGTATGCCAGCAATCCAGTCCAGGCTCCCCTTGATGCACACTTGTATCTGGAAATGGGCCAATCCCTGAACACCACTGGAAAATCCGCTCTTCTCCCAGGTTGCCGTAAATTATGCAGCATCTCAAATAGCAAAGCAATGTTTTTACATCTATCAACTAATGACTAAAAAAATGGAAGTATTATAAAACATTTTCACCATCTGAAAATAAACACGTGTCTCAGGGCATTTTAATCACTAATATTGATAAACTACACTGTACGTATATGTTAATGTACATATGTGTATGTATCACACACATATGTACATTAACATTTTTGGTTTCATATTGAATGTATGTTTATTTCTTATGAAATATTAGTCATCTACATTTTGTAAAGAATATTGTTTTAGAAAAATTAATAACAGAATTTAAACAAAATAACTTCTTTGTATTTGTGCCTTAGATATATCATTCTTCTATCATAGACACTAAAGCTAACATGTTTAGAATGAAGTTGGAAATTCAGATAGGAAGCCACTGAATCATGTAATAACACATAGAAATCTCTTATTTTTAATAAATCCAGATTGTATTGCTCCTTAGTTTTTATGTCATTTTTCTTAGGATTATTTATTTAGGGCGATTAATGAATACATTATCCCTAACTCGTTATTAAAATTTGACCAAAAGTGGTTGGCTGGGACATAGTAATATCTCTATAATGTAAAGTTGCAACAATGGGTCACTTTCTCTTCACATTATTTTATACTTCTAGACCTGCTGTAATAGCCCAAATGATTCCATTATATAGGTATTTTTCATAATAATATTAAATTACCTTTACTTCTTCTATAAATTGTACATAGCAATTTGTGCTATATCCATCTTCTTTTCTTCTGCTCGTTGAAATGAGAATTTGCCAAGGGATTTTTAACCCCAACTTTCCCAACTGCACCCATCCTACATTTGAAAAAAATAAACAAGATAATGGGGAAAAATGCTATTGTTAACTGACCAACACATGATGGAACTAAAAGGGTCCTGTTAAATAAGAAGATTCTGATTTAATCTTTTTCCTTTAATGTAGTGAAGTTGATTTGATTTGTTACATTGCAACATATAAAATTTTTGATGGAATAAAACCTTAAGAATTCAGGCTTTATATATTTACATTATTTCCCCTGATGTAAGCAGTGAATAAAATTAGCCATTGTACTATAAATACCAAAGGACAAAGTTTTATATTTAACAAAATTATAAGACCATTTATGTGTTAATTCTGAGTAACCATATAACAGGGAGGTTTTGGAGAATCGAATATTTTGTGTCTTGGGTATTCATAATATTTCCCAATGGTCAGATGCAACTTAATTTGAATTCAGTTCTTAGCATATCGCATCTGGAGATAGATGGCAGCCATTGCCCAGACAAGATTTCATCTGAGTTCCATGCTGCATGGACATCATTTTCCCCACACTAGCAAATGATTTGGGGGAAGACTCTTCAAGCATATCCAAGAAAGAATATCCAAAAACCTTAGGTTTTTTTTTTTTTTTTTCAAACTTTTTTCCTGTCCCTCTTCTATTCATTTAATTAATTTTATTTATTTTGGTACTGGGAATTGAACTCAGGGACATTTAACAACTCAACCACATCCCCAGTCTTTTTATTTATTCATTTTTATTTTTAGACAGGGTCTTACTAAGTTGCTTAGGGCCTCACTTACTAAGACAGGGTCTTACTAAGTTGCTGAGGCTGGCTTTGCACTTGAGATGCTTCTGCTTCAGCCTCCCAGGTCTCTGGGATTAAAAGTGTGTGCCACTATGCTCTGCTCCTCTTCACTGTATGGAGTTGCTATTGCTAGACTCAGCTGCATCTCCCTGCATGTTTTCTTCTGTTTCCAATTTTTGGAAAGACCACTTGTTGTGTGACCATAGTTATCAGGTAGGTTCTTGGTAAAGTCATTAATTTGCTCTGCACAATTTATTATTTTTTCGTTCTTTTAATTTGTCTAAGCCAAAATGTTTAATACATCTGGTGCTGATTTTGTGTACACTGATAATTTTAGTTTAATTCTTATTTACACTCATTTCATTTCAGATTCAGTCTTAGGTGTGTAGTTAAAAAGAAAGAAAGGAAGGAAGGAAGGAAGGAAGGGAGAAAGAAAGAAAGAAAGAAACTGCCCATGTCCCTTGGCAATTTCATAATTTCACTTTTAGCATGATACACTAAAGGTTGTTCTTGGTATTCCAAACATAAAGAATTGACAAGAAAAACTCATCACAATTTGGAGCAATTTAGAAAGACACTTGTTAGATTTATCTTAGATGCCTTATGGTATTTCAGTTATCCTCTCCATTAGTATACCCTGTCCTGTGTCACTAAGGGACTCATTAAGTCTTTTGCTTTAGGCATTTAGAATCATGATTTTGGATTAAATTTCTACCTTTGTCTTGCTTATATGTTCTTCTCTTAGGTTCCATCCCTGTCTTCCCTGGCCTCATTGCTTTCTTGTGTCTACAATAGATTTTTCAATCTGTCCATTGCCTGCAGTGTAAAGGGGGCAAGATTTGAAGTCAGAAAGAGCTGAGCTTACGGCTTGGTTCTAAGGCATTGACCAAATTATTTAATCTCTCAGACACTCAACTTCTTTGTCAGTGCCACATGAAATTCTGAGATAATTTAATTGTTACTGGCTTATGGCTTTTTACTCTCCTTTAAAAAAAAAGTCTTCTCAAATTCATCAAACCCCCTTAAGTCTGCTGTACCTCATATAGGTCATCAGTTCATAATCCTTCACATGGTTACAGAGACTCATGAACACAAATTCTTTTCTTTCCCTAAGGTGAATTCATTCATTCCCATATCTTCTAATACCATGTATAAGCCAATTATCCTTGAGCTGTCTTCAACCCTGGACTTCTTTGATTTTCAGCCTGAATCCAAATGTCTATGCATCATCTCCATTCACCTAGTAAGTGTTTCAAACATATGTGTCCAACCTGACCTTTTGATTTTCTTCAGGTGGTAGGCTTCACCCTTAGTGGTCTCCTCAGTAAATCACTTCAAGCTTTATCCAGTTATTTTGGACAAGATAATTTGGAGTCATTCTTCTCCTAATTTATGTATTCAGTAGTAGTTGGAATAGAACCTGGGACCACTCTACCTGGCCTATTTTTGTTTGTTTGTTTGTTTTGTTTTGAGACGGCGTCAAAAAAAATGAGATTCCTTTCTTTCTTTGCAGCCTGTATCCAGCCCATCAACAAATACACATTCTGAATCCTATGAAACTTACCTACTACCACACCCTCATCAACACCATCATCTTCTCTTTTCTAACTGATATTCTCTGGAAATCATGGTCTGTCTGGTTCTTTTATTCTAACTGGAGTTAAATTTTAGTACTCACCAACCTCTTCTTCTAAATACCATTTATTTGTCTAGCTCCTGTTCCTCACTTATCATGATGTTCTCATTTTCTGAGGGATCTTTCATTTGTCACAAAACAGACTATCTAATTCTATCTATTCTTCAAAGCACAGATCAAATGCTGCCTGTTACACAAACCTGTTTGGGGTTCTCAAAGACAACCACAATAGGTCTCCTTGGAAATCTCATGATACATTTTTTGTTACACAACTTTCCTTTAAACTACTCATTAATATTTTAAATTAGAGGACAATGACAAAATTATGTTGAACACTGAGACAATATACAGGAATACATTTCAAAAGAGATATCTTTTTCCCATCCTTTTTCTCTCTTACCATTTTCAAGAAGTGAACATGGCTAATAATTTATTGTATTGAAAATATTCTTCTAGGCTTGTCATGTGACATTTAATAATTCTCTTTATAATGTTTAATAAATGCTGAAGTGTGTCAACTTGACCATTGTTTCCTTCTTTCTCTGATAGATTCTAAAGAGGACCAAAATATCTTATACATTAAAGGTATGCAACTACTCTCCAAAATGAGAAAAAAAAAATCAGTGGTAGATGTTTTAAAAAATTACTTGCTCAGAAGTGTTTAATGATAATACAGTTTTATACTATACTATCTACTCAGAATTTAAGCATGGATTTCAGTAAATTTATTTATGTGCCCTTAACAACACTCCACATCATGCCAATATGCTATTCAGCTGATTTATAGCAACCATACCCATCTGCCTTTTTAAGAAACCATTTAATTTTAAAAATTACATGTATAGAGTTTTTGTCCTTGACCTTGCTTCAGATATTACTGAAAAATCAAGCTAAAAACTCTCCAAAATCTCATAAATTACCTCACTCCTATAGCTTACATCACCCTGCCTCTTCCTTGACAGCTGAATTAATTTTAAGAAGTCCCATGGAGTCATCCTCAGCCATTCATTATCCCAGGAGTGTAGCAGAGCCCCATATAGACATTTGCCAACTTGTCCTTTTAATACTCTCCTAGTGATGAATTGGCCTTGAGTGATTCTGTGTTCTCTCCCTGTCCCTTCACTGACTCCCTTTTCCCTTGTTGGTCACCCCCTCCCCACTCCATGGACCTAATTGGAACCCATAGTACCAGAGCAGAGACAAAGACATGTTGAACAATTACAATAACCCCAAACCAGGCATTTAACTGCACAAAACTCTAACTTTATGCTGCTACCAACATTTTATGCTGCTTTCCCCCCGACCCTGTTTTGCAAGTGTACTTTCACAATTGAGTATACCTGATTTTGCACTCATCTCATAAATTCCCAACAAAACCACGAGTTTCACTACTTTTTTTCTCATTCAGAGTTGTGACTTGACCAAACCCCTTCCATTTCTACCTCAGAATTCTACATCTTCACCTTTGCCTCTCCATTATGCTGCAGCTCTCTTTTCAGAAACATTTTAGGTAGACCACTGTTATGGTTTGGATGTGAAGTGCCTCCCAAAAGCTCACATGTGAAACAATGCAAAATGTTTCAGGGGAGAAATGATTGGGTTGTGAGAGTCTTAACATGATCAGTGATTTAATCCCCTGATAAGGATTAACTGAGGGGTAACTGAAGTGGTAGGGTGTGGCTGGAGGAGGTGGGAATTAGGGCATAGCTTTAGGGTACATATATATTTGTATCTACAAGTGGAGTATCTCTCTGCTTCCTGTTCACCATGATATGAGCTACTTCCCTCTGCCACCCTCTCCTGTCATGATGTTCTGCTTTACTTTGAGCCCTGGGGAATGGAGCCAGCTTTCTATGGACTAGACCTCTGAAATTGTGCATCTTCAAATAAACTATTCCTCCTCTATAATTATGTTGGTGGAGTCCTATTGTCATAGCAGTGAAAAAGCCGACTGAAACAACCACTGTATCACTCAACTATCTGGCCAGGAAAACAGAGAACACATGGGTTATTTCAACAGACAGCATTCAATATTGGTTACACAGGTGCAGGGAGAATGAGAAAGCATAAAGGAAACATGAAATAACAGAGAACCGAATGGCAGGAAGAGCTCCCACTGATAGAACTGGAGAAGAAGGAGAAAAAAATGGGGTTGTAATCATGTGAAAACAGAGGAAGCTCCTCAGAACTGGGGATTGAGTCTTCTGAGAATCTTGAATCCTGAATCTTCTGAGATGCTTCTTGTGTGTGCTGAGGAATGACAGGTTCTGTAGTGCAGAAAGTAGCTGGGGCTTGCCTCATGGTAAAAGGTGATTGCTGGCATAATTCTAAGAAGAAAGAGAAGCAAACAGAAAAGAGCACATCCCTTCTCTGCTTCTGCTGCCCTGGAATCCCCACCAGAGTATAATTATCCAATCCTAACCTGACAAAGAAGAAATCAGCTTTCCATTCCATCATCACAGAATATAGGAAGATGAATTTGAAACTAAGAAAAAAGAGTTTATAATTACCACCCCCCAAATTTCCTGAGTTTGCTTCATCTAAAACCAGTTGCATGTTTTAATTTTTTAATTCACACATTTTTTCTGTCTGCATGAACTACCTCTTTATTTAAACCAGCTGAATTCCTCCTCCAATGTCTTTTTTCCCTTCTATAGATTATATTTGTGTCTCCAATTCTTAGATGAGAAAGGCAAATATATATTTTCTGTCTTATATATAATAGCTCTTTATACACATGGCCAATATGTCCCTGGGCTAGGTGCTCTGCCTATAGCTATAATGAGAACCAGAGATCCTCAAGGATGGGGACTGATATTTCCATCTAGTCACAGGGTCTGACTTAAAAATAATGATTCCATGTATTTTGTTAGTGTGATTCATCTGCAACTAAGAATTAGTGCACATTCATCTTTCTAATTCCACCAGACAGAATCCAACTCAACTGCAAAGGAGGCTAGAAAACAGCATCTTCCTTTCATGTTCTTGGTAAAGTGGGGAAGGAGCACAGAGTAGTGAGCCTTGGTCAAACTTTCTACCTTCAGTTGTAATCTTCCCTCCAGCAAAGGTCATATAGGGCAATAAAATGCACAGAAAATCTTACATATGCAAATATTCTATGGCAATATATTGATCCTGAGTATGGAAAAGGTTTGAAGGCTGATAACATGAGAGGAACATCATCTTCACATTACTTTAACACATTTCCATAGAAATTATTGAACTAAACTGTATATCTTCAGAGTGAGATTTAGCCACTTAATTCAACAAATAACAATACATATATTTTAAAAAGTCAACTGCTGTTCATGTTTTCCCTCTATACTATACTATAGGGAAACTATAGTTAGATATGGGCAAAGCTCTCCCAATAAAGAGGCTTTGTAAATCAAGTTGGATTATATGATTGGGGCTATTTTATGTAAGAGTCTATTTCATGAGTACTAGTAAATTTATTTTTATACATTCTCATCTCTCTAATCTGTTATTATTCACACATATAAAATAGCATTTCCTGAATCCTCACATCCATAAGTGAATAAAGAAGTGTACAATTGTTGGCATATTTGACATCAGTAGTCACTTCTTATTTGTGTCATGGCTTTTGTGTAACACAGCCAGTGCTTTTTAGGAGATTTAGATACTAAGAACACCAGTAAGAAGGTACATGAGAACTTTTAGAGGCTGATAGTAGAGAATTTAAAACTCAAAATGATTCCAGGGGCCACAGATTAGTAGGGACATTGGAAGGCTGGACTGTTGACCTTATTTCTGATCTTCCCCATCTTTGTTAGTGGAAATTTTATCCTTCCAGTTGTTCCAGCCCCAATTCTTACAGTTATTTCAAAGTACTCTCCTTCTCTCATAACCCTTCACTGCCTCAGTAAATCCTCTCGTTAATACCTTCAAAATGTGCCTACTGTCTCACCACCGCCAATGCTACCACCATCAGCTCTACCTAGGCTGTTGCAATTGCCCCCTAATTGGTCTCTCAGAGTAGACCCTTGACACTACAGTCATTTCTCATCACAACAGTTAGACTTGCCCTTCCATAACATTTCTCCCCCATGAAGACTGCTGTCAGAGTAAAAGTCAGAGCCCATTCCATGGCCTTCTGTGTGATGCCCAGTCTTCTCTCCTGTCACCTGCTGGGTCTTATCCCCTCTTCACTTCCCTTCTGCTCACTTCTTGCTGTTCACTCTGGCTTGCTATTGTTCTTCCTCAAATCTCAGTGAAGCTTCTCTCTCACATATTGCTAAAATTGATTTCCCCTTAATCTTTTTTTTTAAATTTTTTTGTAGTTGTAGATGGACAGCATGCCTTTATTTTACTTGTTTATTTTTATGTGGAGCTGAGGATCGAAACCAGTGCTTCACATGTATAAGGCAAGTGCTCTACCGCTGAGCCCCAGCCCCAGCCCTCTCTTAATCTTTATGATACCTTCATTCTCTACCTACTTTGCGAGCACTTACCATCTTATAGCACATAGGAATTTCTTATTCGTTTTATTAATTCTTACTCTCTCGTGGAACAAAAACTCTCTGAAAACAGGGATTTATCTGCCTTCTATCTGCTGTGTTCTAAATGCTAAAAACAGTGCCTGACAATAAATAATAGTTGACTATATTACTCGAAATACTAGAGAAGCTAAACAAGAGAAGAAATGCCCATTTCATAGGATGACTGAGTTTCTGATTAAATTAGCTTTCATTTTGCAAACTAAAAGGTACTAGTTAAGTAGATCATAATTAATGCTAATAATCATACTCATGAATTATGAAACTTACTTTAATGAGATGCTGGGTAAAGTGCCATGTGGTTATTTTCTTTAACACATACAGTAGCTCAGTGGGGTGATTATTATTATTATTCCCCTCTTAGAAACAATAAGGTTAAAGACTATTGAATCAGAAATGTCTGCAATTTTAAAAAACAGAATTTGGAGTAAAGCAGTATAGGATAGAGAAAAAGCCAAATTTTCCCCTTCCATCCTTTCTCAAGTCTGCTAACATGGGACCCAGTCTCTAGTTCACCCTGTCCAGATAAGTAACAAGAGTACATGTAATTATTGCAAAAAAAAAAAACAGTGAAATATCATGCTTACTTATAAAACTGGTTAATGGCAGAGTCAATAACTCCAAATATGACAGAACCCCCCCAAAAAAATCTACTTTATTTATTGCTACATCATAGTTTAGAAATTGGAGCACACCACACACTGCACCTCTCATATCCAGAAAATGTACAGAAATTTTACTAATGAATAAAGGAGCCAATCCAGGATAAAACTGAAAAAATCTGTTGGAAGTGCATTTAGCAAAAAAAAAAAATGCAAATAACTATTAAGTGTATAAAAAATTACTCCATATTTTGGTCCTCAGAGAAATGGAAACTAATGATGTTTGGATTACCCCAAACCAAATATAATGGCAAAAATGACTAAGCTAGAGAATACTAGGTATTTGGTGATGATACACAAGCAACCAGGGCTCTCTATTATACACTACAGGCAGATAAAAACATTGGCAGGCATTTGCCTACCTTGTAACAGAACAATCACACTTTGAAGGCATACCTAATAGAAATTCTTGCATATATGTACCCAAAGAGAGCACTGTTTGTAGTGGTCAGAAATCGGATCTTACCCAAGCATCCAAAACATTTAAACATTTTACCCAAGCATTAAAAACATTTAAAATAAGTGGAAATTGAGGAATAATCACACAATGGACCCTGCAAGAACAAGAATGAGCAAATCATAATTTTATGCAACAAAATATATGAGTCTCACAAATATAAAGGCATGTGCAGGAAGAACACATACTAATTCCACTGAGACTGAACATGATTCACTGATGTTTTCTGTCTGATGTCCAGAAAAAGACTATCTTGGTGATGGAGACAGGGAGCAGGGCTTCTTGCACCTGTATATTGTTCTTTTTCTGGTTCTTGAGATATTAAGTTCATATAATATATGAAATGTGCTCTTCTTATGGATATCTAATTTTTAAGTTAAAGAAGACAAAAAGAAAACTGAGAAAAAAATACTTTCTCTACCTTTCTCGGTTACCCTTTCAAACATCATTCTGCCTATATATTTTAGATACTAGTATAGAAAATGAAAATTTAATCTCATGTACAATATATCTTATTAGGATGGCATGTTCAAGAGCAAGCATATAAGGTTGGGCACTTTTCAGAAGTGAAATTTCAGCCAAAGACAATATGTTTGATAGTGTTAATCATCATAATGATAGTGATATATCATTATAATGCAAAGGATAAATAGGCATAGATTTAAAATGCAAGGGATAAATCATACTGTGATATTTACTTCTTGATAAACTCAGTTTTCGGCTGATCCAATGTTGTTCCATTCTATTAGAGGTGTCTTCTCTGTTGTACCATGTTTTTGAAACCGGAGCTTGCTTCCTTTTGCTGCTGGACACATGGTTTGGAGACCACAGGGGAAGTCTTGACAGACATGCCTGCAAATGCTCTGTGATTCTATAACAGGAGGGTTTGGAAATTTTTCAGTGTATTCCCTTTCCTCTGTGAAGCTATTGTTTAGATATAAGCTCAGATTTCTTTGTGGTTTGTGTGGCCATTAGAGGTGACTTGGTTGAGGGCTATACCTCTGCCCTCTTGGGAAAAGGATTGTAGGCCAGTAGTGCTTGTGAGTCTTATGGCCCTCAGACCAATGAGCAGGCACCAAGGACTGTAGAGAACTGCACAGGGAGGGCAAAAGGATCAGAAGGGCATGAGGCATTGGTTCAATTAACCAGTGCTCTCTGTCCCTAACCAGCACCAATAAGAGAAATGATCCGACCCTTTGCAAAACACCCCAACCACTGGAGGTGGATGCTTAACTGATGGCTGCACAGGCCTGTGCCGCAGATTTCAATCTGTGCTAAACTTTTTATCTATCCCTCTCTCCCTGTGCCAGTTTCCCCAATGTTTCTCGACATCACATTAACTCCCCTCCCAGTACAATAATCGACTCCAATCTGCTATTATCACGGAAATAGAAGAGGTAAAGTGCCTGTAATAGGATCCAAATCAAATCACTTTCACTTCAGCCGGCTTTTGCTGTGAAGCCAAGGATTCCCCAGGGAGATTCAATACAGAGAAACACCTGCAGACTCAGGCTGAGGCCCAGAGAGTAGATAGAACACGACAGGCCCCGCTTGCCTGTAGCATCTCCTTAGTTACAAGCCGGTCACCTTGGGAGTAATGACCTCAGGCAGGCTCTGATAAACTTGTGACTCAAAGCCAAAGCCAGGCTCTGACTCCCACTCCATTCAGCCCATCTTGAAGCAACACGTTGGTTCCCTGTCAGAGGACTGGGGCGACAGTTCTACGTCCTTTCCTGAAGTATTTGCCTGGGGTTGCTTTTGCATGAGTTACTGCTTGTTCTTGGACCAGGCCTCTGTCAAGGGAAAAAATTGCATATGTATTTTATTCACTCTTAAGAAATAACAAAAAGCAAAGCAAATTGGACAGAATTTAGATCGGGCAGTGTCTCAGGTCAGAACAATCCAGCACATTTTTCTTTGGGCATTTTGAATCTTGCACTCTCGCACTGTATTTTCCAGGTAGTTGCAGGTTACAGAGTTTATAGCAAAGATCTTTCTATGTGAGTCCATCAGTTCACATCTCTTTTAGAGCATTCTTACGCCCATGACTCGTTAAACAGCAATGCCATATACATTTGTGATTATACCATAACTTCTCATTTAGGCTCAGGATCTGACATGGACTTGGCAGGAAAATCCTATAGTCGATGTTTACTTTTCTGCCAGAGTCTGAGGATTTCAGCTACCCAGACTAACTGATAGTCTCAGTAAGTGAGTTATCAGATCAGCAAAAAGAGCAATTATAATTTTCATTTCACAAATCTATTAAAACATGATGGTGGATAGTTCCAAGGCAAATGATTCACTAGAAATATCCTCAAACAGGAGTCTCCCTCATTGTTCTTTGAACTCCATTTGCAAAGTAGACAAAAGGGTCCAAAACAAGAAAATCAGAATTAGAGTTAAAAATGTTGCTTTTTGCAGTCATGTTTCTCCTCTTACCTGCTGTGTGACTTTGTACAAAAAAAATCAATTTTGCTAAACATTGTTTTCCTCTTCTGTGAAATACATCTCACATAGTCATGAGCAATAAATGAGGCATGGTATTCAAAAGCATTTTGTTATTTGTAAATTACTCTGCTGATATAAAAAATTTAAAATTTTCTGAATATGTTATGAGAAAAAAATTTAAAAGAATAATGGCCACTGGCGGCTGAAGAGAGAAGGGAAAAAGAGAAATGAGGAGGGGTTGGTCAATAGGTACCATTGTAATTAAATTCTAGAGTTGTGTTGTACAGTAGGGTGACTCTCATTTTAGTTAAGAATAAAATATCGCACATTTCAAAATAGAGAGGATTTTGAGTTCTTTGTTGCAAGCAAAGTACAAATGTTTGAGGTGATGAATATTCTAATTGCCCTGATTTGCTTATTGCACTATGTATGCATGTGTGGAAACATCACATTGGATCCCATACATGTATATGATTTTCACATGTCAATTAAAACAAAGACATTAAATTTAAACAAAACCAAAAACATCAAAATGAAACTAAACAGTGAAAATAAAAACAATAACATTTCTTCTGAAAATATATCTAAGAGGATAAAAAGAGATCTGTGATGACTTGGAAGATGGGGTACATTTTATGAATTGGTCAGGGAACAATGTATAAGTAAATCCCACTGCAGCAGGTACAAGAAAGTGCTCATGTGTGACTAATGTTAGTGGGAACTGAATCCACCATGCAGTCTTACTGGACCAACTCTGTCCCTAGGGCCACCAAAGCTATAAGGATCACCAAAGGCAGTTTTCAGGAACCACAGTGGCCAAGAAAGTCTGATAGTTATGAGTCCAAAAGGGGTCCCCTTCAGGCTTCTTGTCAATGGGAAGAAAAGAAGTATTCCCAAGGAAAACACTTGAGTGGTTCTCTGGGGATAAAACCATTAGTAGGATTTATGCCTAGACTTCAGCATGATCCCAGACCCCTTAAATTATAATTTGTATCTAAGGAAAAATGGTTTCCTGGTGAATATGGATATTAGGGAAATAGTCTGTGACTGTTAACCCAAGTCTATTTCCTTTAAATGCTTTATTTTTATTTTTGAAGTTGAGAAGCATCTCATCCTGGTCATCCAGATAATAGGAGAACGTGGAGAACAAGACAAGGTCAAACCATGTTGTATTACATGTACCAGGGTAATGCAGGCACATATTGCGCCAATGGCCACTTGAAGTCAAGAAAGGTTAGAGTTTATCCAATTTATCTTTTCAGTGAAGTACTTTCATTAACCATGTATCTAACTCTGGTTTAATATGTATGGCTTTTTAAGAAATTTTATACAGATATATGGACATATAAAAATAATGTGTTCTGATTTGAGGTTATAAAAATAATCACTTTAATCTGTTCTGTTCTTCAACAAATGTCTTTTGATAATCTTATTTTAGAAACCACATGCATATATATGTCTACACATATATGTATATATCCACATATATATGTATTCAAAAAACTAAGTAAAAAATAAAAAGTAATCCCCCCACACACTAAAAACAAATCAAAATATAATTATAACTAAAACATAACCACAATGGCTTTGGGACCCTCCAGGGGCCCTGTGTAAAACCCCAAGGATGTTTCTTATGGTTTCTATGCTAGGTATGTCCCAGCTTGGGTAGACATGAAGGTGATAGGATTGCAAGGAGATAATTGTATTTCAGAAGGTACCTAGTGAAGAAGAGAGCAGGAGAGCCAGATCCCAACCCTCACCTGGAAGAGCAGGGGATGCCTTAGAAAGAGGTGAGGTGTAAATTAAGACATGGTGCAGAGTAGAAAGAGTCAAGTTGTAAGGGGCACATGGAAAACAATATCAGCAAGGACATGGCAGGGGGAAGCTTATGGAGGCAAGAAACTGTGTATCAAGCACCTTTTATGTGAGTCCACTAGTCAGTTCCTCAAAACTGCCTATTCCTGTGGTAGTCTTATGTTCTTTTGTGATAACTGACAAATTTCCGATTAAAGAATGTACAAACTCTAATACTCATGACTTAAACAGATAACATGACCACAGGGAATAACCATCAGATATAGCAGGGCAGAGGGATGTCCTGTGGTCCCTGGTATGCCAAATATTCCTTCTCACTTATCCCTTCTGCTCCATGATCTCCCTTACTAATTGAGCATTTAATATGTTCAGGACATTGTCATCTCTATTTAATAGATAATAAATCAAAGCTCAATCACTTGCTCAACTAAAAGAAATGAAGGTTACAAAAAAAATTGTCACAGTCAGTCAAATGGCTTTCTGATTTCAAATCCAAAGTGCTCAAAATCCTTCCTTCAGCTCCTTTTCTATGTAATTGCCTAGAACCCTACCTACATCTATATCCTTTCCTCTATTTCATTTTTTTAGGGACATTTATAGATCAGGTTTCCAGGATGGTGAATATACACATGGCAGAGAATATTTCAGAGACTCACCCCAAACTCACCCTTTGCTGTTATGTCCCAAACCTTTCCTTTACATAAGCACAAGGTGGGTGTGAACTTTATTGAAAGGAAAGCAAATGCCCTAAAATGATCCCCTAAATTGGCTTTCATTTATGATCTGGGACACTGCCTATGATATTTCCATAAGAAAGACTCCAACGCATGTTATCATTAGCATGACTTAAATTTGGAAAATTATTATCATGAAGAAATATGATAGAGTATGTCAAGACACTATTTCTCAAATTCCACTGCAGTCTGCTTTTCCTAATATTTTATGGAAAGAATCTGAGGGGCACACTTTTTCCCTAATTTTGGAGACTGAAGTTCTAGATCATGGTGCCCACAAGATGGGTTTCTTCTGAAGCCTCTCTTGTTTACTTGCAGCTAGCCATATACCAGTGTCATCGTGTGGTCTTTCTATGTGCATGTGCCTCCCTGGTGTCTTTCTCTCATAAGGAAACCATCCATATTGGATTTGGCCAACCTTATGAGTTCATTTGACCTCCATTACTTTTTTAAAGATCTAAATACACTCATATTGGGAGATTAAGGATTCACCACATAAATTGGGGAATAGTCAAGTTCAGTTCACATAGGTCCCATGTACCACTTGATGCCTGTAGCAAATGGTGATGATGGCCAGTTTGTTTTGGAAACATTACACAGTGTTTGCTTCAGTTACAGTAGCCTTTCAATTCCTTGGACACCCACCAGTGGCATGATCTAAATTAAAAATAAGAAAGAAAAAGGAGGCAAGAAAGTAGAGACTTTTCTCCAACAAACTTATTATTTCATACTAAGGGATAAAACATTTCAGAACTTACCAAATGGAACAGGAGAGAGAAGACTTTGGCACATTCTACTGGCAGCAACATGGGGAAGTCTGATCAGAAAATCTAGAGTGCATTGGTTCCATGTTTGCTATCCCTGAACATGATCAAAGTTTACCTTCAGGTTTTCCAGTCTTCCCTCATCAAGGGTTCTTTTTTATTTATTTTCTTGGTACTAAGGATGGAACCCCAGTGTACTTTACAACTGCAACATCCCCAACTCTTTTTATTTATTGATAGGTTTTATTTTGAGGCAGAATCTCATTAAGGTGCTAATACTGTTCTAAAACTTGTGATCCTCCTGCCTCAGCCTACCAAGTCACTGGAATTACAGGTGTGGGCTCCTATTCTCAGCTCCAAGGGTTTGTGATATAATTTTATTTTTCCCTTTCATTTTGTTAGATAAAATTGCATTTTATACTTTCTAATTTTTTTTCTCTACATGTGTTTTTTTAAAGTAATCATTTTTCTAAGTTGGCTTAAGGCATTAGATGTGGTGGTACCATTTAATGGGGAAGAAGATAAACCAATAATGGTATTGGTAGAAGGAAATCAAGCAGGAAACTAAGGATGTATATTCATGTGCACATGTCAAGGTTATTTGAAGCAGAATTTCCAGAACCCATAACTCAAGAGTCAACATCAGAATTAGTCAAATAAAGGCAATCATGCAGTGGGGGATCAGATCCATTGTGAACTCCTGAGGCTTACATAGGTTCATCTGGAGACCAACCATTGGATCTGAACTTGATTCCTAACATTGTGTTGGCATTGCGTCCATTGTAACCAAAGGAATAAGGTCAAGTTACTAATTTTAAAATGTATCTCAAATGTAAACCAACAGTGTGGCATTGACATGCATTTGTAAAATGGAATGTGTTAGCCAGCTTTCTATCACTGTGACAGAATACCCCGAGATAATAAACTTAAAAGGAGGAAGCATTTATTTTGGTTTAACTTTGGAAGTTTCAGTCCATGGCCAGCTGACCTGTTGGTTTTGGGCCTGGGGAGATGCAATTCATTATAGCAGGAGCATGTTGCAAAAGTTGCTTACTTCATGGTACTGGGAACAAATAAAGAAACGGGAACAGGCCAAGGTCCCAATATTCCCGTCGAGAGTACATTCCTGATGACTTGACCTCCTCCCCCTAGGCCACTCCTCTTGAAGGTTCTACAGCCTCCCAATAGTGCCATGAGGAGGGGACCAAGTCTTCAACGCATGGGCTTTTGGAGGGCACTTATCTAAACCACAGCATGGGGATAATATATCTCCAGACAGTTTTAAGGTTCAACCAAATAGAAAATAAGCAAATACCTGCTCTTAAAATGCTTTTCTCTTGTGTTATTATTATTTCTCTCCCTCCCTTCTTCTTTCTCCTCCTTTCTTTTCCTTGTTTCTTCCCTCCTCCTTACGTTTACTTCCATTCCCCATTCACCTTGCCCTATCTTTCTGCTATTTATATATAGTTCTAGTTATTTGATACAGAATTTTGAAAACATATTTCCACAAAATTTTATGATCTTTTAAAGAGAAAGATGCACAGGGAAAATTTCCACCAATTAAATAAAATATTTTGTTGGCGGTAAGGGCCTCATACAAAGTTCCCTTTTATTCTCCCCCTTCCCTTTAGTGCCAAGTGCAGAGCTGGCCAGGATATAGGCTCTAAATAAAATCATTTAAACCAAAAGAGGATATAAAGCAAGATTTTAAAATTCTGTAAAGTGCCATTTTTAATAGTCATAATAACAGAATTTAACTCCAGAAAGAAGGTCATCAATTGCTATCATTTCCATTATGACACATATTATGTAGGACAGTCCATTTATGTCTGGTATATATCCATATGAATGCATATATGTTCCACTAGATATTACTGCAAAAATCTGATATGCTGATGATTCTAAAATAGCTAACCTTTATTGAACATTTACACATGACAAGGATTCTAAGTGCTTGACATGCATATCATTTCAATAAGTCGTAGGTAGGTTATTGCCAGTCTATCTATCACCAACTATTCCCCTTTCTAATAGGAATTTCATAGAGAGAGTTTATAGTTATATTTGAATGTAGGATTATCCTGGCTGATAATGTATATAGCCTTCTAATAAATATGTAGGCAATATATGGTACAATATCTGAATTCATGCTGTTTCCACAGAAATGTTATTGCTCGCTATTGTCATTATTTTGTGGGTTTAGAGAATAAAACTATTGTATTTAAACTTAGTCTTGGACATTCCTTTTGAGAAATGTAGAGATCCCACTTTTCAGGAAGATAGGTGTACTAGAATCCTACAGGTCAGTCTATCAGTGCAATTATAAGAAGCTCAAAGTCATATAGAATTGTAATTGCTATTTTCCTGGACTTTAATCATTTTTTGGCAGAAAGCTTAATGTTTGGCTCAAAAGTGCTACTAACTAAGGAGAAATTTCGTATTTTGCTCAATAATGGGCAGGTGAGTCACTTAAAATAAGACATCATTATATCTGAAAAAAATGAGTTATACTTATTCTCTGCCATATTTTTGGGAAAACAATTACATATTATGGATTTTTCAAGTACATAAACAGAAACAGTCCCCCACCTTGTAATACCCACTGTAGCATTTATAGCATTAGAAAATTATACTGGTGACTGAGAATTTTGACTAATTAGGTTTCTTGGATAATAAGAGCTTTTTAATAAGGTACATATCATTTACAATATTGCTAATGAAATGTGAAAGCGATTCAGTAACGGGTAAGATAATGGCTAACTTGTTTTAATTGTTAACATTTTTTCTTGCCTACAATGACACAGTCATTATTTCACAGTCACCACTTATCATGAAATCCAAGAGGATTAATGGTTTCACTTATACTGGCGAAAATGTTTAAGCTGTCCCGATTATCAGTGCAGTTGGAAAGAATAATGGTTATTTGTCATCGAGTTTAGCAGGAGAATGAATTGTCCCCTGATAGTGGCACCATTAACCCTTTGAGGAGGTGCTGATAGAGTTTTATGGCACAGACAGAGAATGGCAAGATTTAGGGTTGGGTGTTTGTGTGTAGGTGGTTTATTCTCATCTATGACTGCCTCAATGAATTACATACTCTGCTGGCAAAATTGGAAATAAGCAGTTTAGCTTGTTATAACATCTCAGATATCTGAAATTAAAACTAGATTGCTAATGATTATTCTTGTGATGAATGAGCAGTCTGCTAAAATAAAATATAAGAGAAATAAGAATTCTGGAAGAGGAAAACAAAATATTTGCAAATTCGTTACCCCTTGCCTCTTCAGAGAAGTAGAGAAAAGAATATGAATTTCTGAAAGCAGTAGTTCATAGTTTCTTATCACCAACTTTTGCCAATTTCAATTCAAAGTACATTTTAATAGAAGGTAGAACCTGTGTTTACATTAAAAATTCTTACCCTAGCTATTTGGCTTGATAAGTATTAATTAAGGAGCGTTTTCTTTTCTTTTTTTTTTTTAGGAGCGTTTTCTTAAAGACTAAAAGTACGCTGAGAATAAGGACAGATAAAGTTCTGTTCTTATGAATCAAGGCTCTGATTTACAAATATCCAAGCATAAAAATATACATTTATGGTACTGTGCTTAATATTCTGGTTTAGGTGAATGAGTTCAGCTATGAATTGCAATGGTAAAATAAAATTGCTATATAAAAAAAAGTTCAGGGCTATTTTTAGAAAAAATCAATCTTTGCTTTCAGCAAAATTAACAGGATGCCTCCTTTTCTGAATAAGGGCTTTCATTGTATTGTAATAGAACTCCTTTCTCATCAGGTTCCCCCTCGGCACAGCCGATGCAGGAAATGGCCTGGCCTGTCTCTGAGGTCCAGTTCTCTTTCTGTGGCTGAAACACTAGGTTAGTTCCATTGGCAAGAAACCTGAGGCAGCAGGGAATCTCTTGTAACTTCTCCAGAAGGTCCAGGGGGACAGGCCTCGGGGATTACACCCGAGGGGATGGGGCAGCAACAACAAAAATAAACTGTGTTTTAGGAGATACAACTTGGTTGCCTTATCTTGTTACAGTGCCCTGTCTCTTCTGGAGAAGTGGCTGCAGCTCAATCCTGTCAGTCAGCCCCAGGGCCACCCTGCTAAGCACCTGCACATAAAGAAATTTGTTTCCTAAAGACACAGAGTTCTCACAGTGCTGGAAGATTACACTACTGTCCAACCCCTCCAATTTTTAAAAGGAAACTCTTTCAGAAGAGTCCATAAACACAGTTTCTTTTACGAAAGCTCTCTCTGCACCCAACATACATTCAAGTTTCAAAATGGAGCAGAATGCTTATGCAAGTAAAGTGCTGGTAGTTGAGATGTGAATAGAAATCATATTATTCAACATCATAGGGGAAAATATTTGCCTCCTCAGGTGCCTTCCATCCTTAGAATCAAGGTGGCCGGTGCACAGAATCTTCTACCAGCCTCAATCATTATGTGTGATCTATGGACAAGCTGATGCTTCTTTGAGATAGTAAACAAGACAATTTCCACCAGACCCCCATGAGGTATTATGAAACCACACATCCCAGTCGTTTTAGATGTAAGAGTTCAGGAGAAACAGCTGCCCACAGATAAAAAGGCATAGAAAAAGAAGTATAATAAAGAAAAATGGGATGAGAAAAAAGCAAGGCAGAGAGGAATAACAGGACATTCTAGGTTTGAATGGTAAAAATACAGAGTTGTGGATGCAGAGACCTGCAGATGTGACTGGCAAAATTACAGAGGGAGTTCAGGGAGGGAATCCAGTTCTGATTTATTGACTGACACAGTGAGATGAGGGTCCCCTATGCTGATTGGAGTGTTTGCTTCCATAACACTGCTTTTGGAGTCCCCCGGACTTCATTAGGTGAAGAGCAATTCAGGCAGAGTGCTAAGGATGCTGATTTCTGAGAAAGACGGCACCAGAAAATACCCTATGAGAATTTAATTCCCTCGTAATGGAGTTCAGCACCTTCCAAGTTATAAAACAAAATGGTCCCATAGCCTTTCTCAGCCATCCAGATGCTTGATTTCAAAATAGCACAGGCTAAGATAAAATTTAACTTTTGTTCTTATCTCTAAAATAAATGTAAGTACATTAAGTGGCTAAGTAGAAAAATAAAGATCTCAGACTGTGCCTTAAAACTGCTCCAACAGATGGGGAGGTGAGAGAGAGGAGGCTTCCAGCAGAGGCCCTTGTACCTAAGAAGGTAAACACCAGTCTTAAAATAAAAATGATGTATGTGTTTGAAAGATTTCTCCTTTATGCTTACTTACTCCAGATCCTGTCTTTTTTCCTCAGATCCTTGTGGGAAGGAACAGTGTACACATCTTAGGAAGTGCTCCAGCATGAATACCACAAGCCTGATTTTTGCTTTACTGTTAATGCTGCCACTCTGTGGTCTCAATATATTTAGGCTTGAAGGTAAGAGACACACAGAGTAGTCTTCAAAATCCTGGGTTAAAAAAAAAAACAGAAGGAAAGAAAAAAAAAGTGAGGTTTACTTAAATTAGAAAGACAACTAGTAACCACGAAGAAAACACAGGGACCAGATCGGAGAACTTTAAAAAAAATATTTATTTATATTTTTATGTGGTGCTGAGGATCGAACCCAGTGCCCCATGCATGCTAGGCAAGCGCTCTGCCACTGAGCCACAACTCCAGCAGGCCCCCACACTGCCCCATTTAGGAGAACTTTTATAACTGTGTAGGAACCACAATTGTTAACAAATGACCAGAACTGAATTTGGGGGCATACTGGTCTCATGATGGCAGAGTAGCAGCTTGACTTACTGAATGGCTGCCTAATCCAGTTTTTATTTTTCTCAATTATAACCACCTCTATCATGCCAGCTGGAAGCCCATATTCTGATTCACCCTCCTCTCCTCCACTATTTATTATCTTGGAATCTGTACCCCTTCCTCGCTTCTGAAGGGCACATGTTTTAATTGACATTTTCCTGGAAATGTATTGGGTCAAATTAGCTGCAAATGTGCCAAATGTATGTGAAACCCTCATTCCTTCATAAAATGATCTCTAAAATGATGGTGTATTTCAATTTTCATCCTCACTTCTACTTAAATCATGAGTTCACTGTGCAAAACAAAGTCTCTTGTTATCTTATAATTTAACTTCACAAATTCCTATCATGCCTCACTCCCTTAACAACCAAACAGGACCATCATCCATAATTAGGTCTCCTTAATGTGCCTGTGTTTTGGAGCAGGGTCCTCATTCACTAAAAATAACACATGCTGTGGTTTGTGAAGCAGCGCTAATGGAAGATCAGGTGAGTGAAATTCCCTCGAATAATTGTCTCACCTGGCTTCAGAAGTGATTGTGTTGGGGCACTAGGGTGTCATCAAGTGCCCTGGCTGAGATCATATGTCAGATTATACCTAGGTGTCTTCCAAGGGTAACTGGCACTCTCTGCCCTGCATGGCTGGCCAACAATAGGCAAAACTATTCTGAAAAATAGTTTTCACCACTTTAGGAATAATCTCTAGGATAATGCCTCAAGAAAAATAAATAAATAAATGAAATATATTCCCAGTTGGTGAGTGGTAAGTGTACCCTTGATTTTCAGGCAATATGAACCCAATGTCTAATAATGTTTATTATTATTATTTGTTATCATAGTAATAAACATTATTAGTGCAGCCTCCTGTATACACTGGAAGGAGCAGTGGTATGCTGTGCCCTTACTCATAGCAACTGGGGAAACAGCAGTAAGTTAATTGGAGGCAATGTCTGTATCATACATTTAATTTATTTACTTTTTTAAAAAAATTGATTCAGTTTTAGATAGAGAGGGTACATTTCTTTAGAATGGCTTAATAAAAATATAACAGGGGCTACAGAATAAGTAACACAAATTCTTTCTCTCAAGCTTACTGATCTAATAACACTGGGGAAGGTACTTTACCTTTCTACACCCAGTTTCTTCATTTGTGAAATCAGGGTTTATGCTCACAGTCAGGGTTGCTGTCACATGATGTTCAGCTCCCAGCAAGTCCTCCATTCATGTGTGGTGACTGTTATGACATTGAGGTTGTTATCATCACTATTGAATTCCTATGCATCCATGTACTTGGGACAATTCATTCAGCTTTATTCAGATCCTATGTCATTCTACATGTCTTTGTTTTATGAACCTAATAAAGCACATAGTTGAAGTTATTGATGTTCATGATTGTCACAGTGTCTTCAAAGAAGCATTTTTAGAATTTTTCCCCAATTTTTTAAAATTTCTGAGCTAGTTAATAAGAATCATACATTCTTTTTTGTTTGTTTTTGAGAGAGAGAGAGAGAATTTTTTAACATTTATTTTTCAGTTTTCGGTGGACACAACATCTTTATTTAATTTTTATGTAGTGCTGAGGATCGAACCCAGCACCCCACGCATGCCAGGCGAGCGCGCTACTGCTTGAGCCACATTCCCAGCCAACATTCTTTTTTTAATTTGTTCTAATTAGTTATACATGATAGTAGAATGCAGTTTGACACATTATATATTGATAGAGTATAATTTCTTATTCTTCTGGTTGTACATGATGTAGAATATCTCATATACTTATATATGCAAGTGGGGTAATAATGTCTGATTCATTGTAATATTCTTCCTAACCCCAATACTTCCTCCCCTCCCTTCACTCTTCTCTACCTCATCTAAAATAACTCTATTCTTACGTAGCCCAACCCCCTTCATTGTGAATTAGCATCCAAATATCAGAAAATAAAAACATTCTGAATTTGTTTTTTTGGGATTGGCTTATTTGGCTTAGCTCCATTCATTTATCTGCAAATGCTATAACTTCATTCTTCTTTAAGGCTGAATAATATTCCATTGTATAGATGTACCCCATCTTCTTTATCCACATTCATCTGTTGAAGGGCACCTATATAGGTTCTATAGCTATTATGAGTTGAGTTGCTATAAACATTGATGTGGCTGCATCACTATAATATGCTGATATTAAGTCCTTTGGGTGTAAACCAAGAAGTGAGATAGCTGGGTCAAATGGTGGTTCCATCCCAAGTTTTCTTCTTGAGAAATATATTTAAAACTTTGCTTTACTATTTACAATGTTTATTAGATTTTTTTCTCCTGCAATAAAGCCTAAAAGAACTGTGCTAAGTCTCCAAACAGAGAAATAAAACAGAGTTGAAGTAGCAAACATAAATTCATTTGGTAGGTTGCTGAAGAAGATTAAAATTCAGATACTCTTTATATATTTTTTCCATCCTACAAGTTGGCCAGAATTGGAGAAAGCGGTTGTTAAAACACTCCAACCCATGTCAAACCACATCGTTACATCCCTTGGAAGTTGAGTAGTGACAGCTTGTGTGTCTATTTACACTTTACTTCATGGTCTCTTGACTGCTGCAGACACTGGAACTTCAACTGTACTTCCTCATTAGTTGTGTGGAAATGATTACCAATGCTTTACTCACTGTGAGGGTCCCATGGGGATCGAACACTATTGCCATGACCTTGTAAATGGCCTTTACAAAGAAAGAATTGAGTCTGAAATGAAATAACAGGTTGCCCCAACTCAGGGTTATATTTTTAGGGTGATGAAAAGGCCTCAGCCCTAATCATCCTGGGATTTGTGCATCTGGTTCAAAGGGCTTCCTCTTGTTGGCATTTGTTCCTTAGTGTCCCTGTCCTAAAATGCTGATTCATGGAAGAAGGCAAAAATACACTAGAGGGAGAATGACAGTGAGGTCTCAGAAGGACAGAAATGACAAAGGAGTAAGTTCTCACCAGTTATTTCCTTATGATTCTAGGTGAGAAAACGAAAGCTTAGGTTTCCTTTTGCCTGTTTTATGAACTTAATTGTTATTGTTAAAGTAATTATATTTTCTTTGGATAATTCAAACTAACCAATAAATGACACCCCAGGATTAATTCACAAATACACATAAATTGGTTAGCATTCTCAATACCTGTCCATGTATTCTGATAGCATAGTTACTTATTTAAAATTTCAAAAACCTGCAAATTTATTAAGTGATTTCTTCTGATCAGGGGCATTAATTCCAACTGATCAAAATCAGAGATTTTTCAGATTATCTCCTTCTTTTCAAGATATGAGAAGAGTTAAGATAGATTGTTTTAACTAGTTATCTTTTGATACCGTGCTTTAGAATTGAGGTGCTGTAATATAAATATGACAAAAAATTCTTCAAAAAACAAGCACTGTAAGTTTTTTGATGAGTGTAGCCCTAAAAATCAACCTAACATGAAATATGCTTGTTGGGGAAAATGTACAACATAGCAGCTAAAGAATATGGTTTGATTCAGATATATCTGGGTTCAAATACTAATGCCAGGTACTCCAGGATAAATAAACTGCCTAAGTCTCCAGGTCCATATGTATTGTGGTGGATATTACTGCTACCTCGGGGTTTTCTGTTGGAATTGGATGAGAGTATTTATGTACTATATCTGGTTCATAATCAGGAATGAAGTAGATGACAACAATATTATGGAATATATCACAAGGGAAATGAGTGAATAAGCCATAGGCATTCTCCTAGGGTACCCCTCCCTGCATTATACATCTTCCTAGAGTGTGGCATAAATTGGAACCATCAAGATCTCTGCACACTGGGCGACTCATTACCAGAATTGCATGCTTAGTTGTGGGTCAGCAGAGAAGCACTCTGGCATTTAGGAGCGTGCAGGGAGCTGGCTTAGCATCTGCCTGCATGTTACCCATGTCCAGATGGTCCTATGTTACCATTGCTAATATGAGCACTTGAGGTCACAAATCTCTCCCCCACTTTTTCTCTTTTCATTGACACCACATTCTCCTTTATAAAATCAAGAAACAAAAACAATAATAAACTCCCAACTAAAGCACAAATGCCCATTCATAAGTCTGATAAGATTCCTTCCATGGAACACTGCCATAGTTGAGGCATCTAATATAAAAAACCAAGCTGTTGGTTGACTATTACTCACTGTGTAGCTATGGCCACATGTGCTTGTGCACAGTCACCACCCTGCATCTAGCATATTATCATTTATTTCATTGTGCTATAAAGTGTGCAGAGATGCAGAGGATGGAAAGCACCAAGGCACTCTGGTGCAATTCAATTTAGTCGAATATCAGACATCCACACAGTGTAAATGGAACATGAGTAAAGAATCTGATCCAACTGCCTACTGGTGTAATTGACTCAACAGAGCCAGCCTGTGTCATTAGTCCTATAAACAGTTGCATTTACAACAATAAAACTGAAAAGCATGGAAATTAAAAGCTGTTAGGATTTTCTCTGGTGTGCATTTATCTTTGAAGAAGTGTGTACACACTCTAAACAAATTTTTTTAAATCTCTTTGGTAAACTGGCATCACAGTAACCCGTGTCAGCAAAGCCTTATATATCAAATGGTGATCAAATTTGAGAAAGGTGAAATGAGAGTAGGATACAGTGGGGTGATATGCTAACTTAATTGTCCAGCACATGGAATCGGTGTTAATTGAATGACATGGCATCCAGTTTCTGAACAGTAATCTAGGGTTATGTCTGGCTAATAGAAGTTATTTTAGAGAATACTTTAACACAATATTCATTGCCACACAGAATTATGCAGCTTAAATAACAGCTTGGAAGTTCAATCTGTGATTTCTTAATAGTACTTCTCCTCAGCAGCTGTACTATTTAATGGACAAGTCTCCGGCTTCCTGCAATGTTTTGGTTGATTAGTGGAACCTTGTCAAAGGAGCAGATAGCCATCTGTAAAAGTAGTCTTTCTGTTTACCACTGCTACCCTGTCCCTCTTACAAAGAAGTTTGAGCATGTCCTCTGCATTCCCATGTCAAGAGTGAGGAACTCAAGTGTTTCTCTATCTCTGGTGAGATGTCACTGGACCACTTAACCAAAAATTGAGAGCATATATTACAAGATTCAAGCACAGAGTCCAGAGGTTATTATAGTTCTCATTAAGAGACATTTCTGTACACAGAGCTTAGGTGAATTAGTATTCAGTCTCAAAGTGATCAGGTGAAGATGGCTTTAATTTGGAGAGAGATGGTTGCTGGAGGGGAAGCATTTATGTGTTTTGATGGCAGTGGTCCTCATAGGTTATGTGATTGGCAGCAGGACATGATGACAGTTAAGATGCCATAGAATTTAACATTTCAGTTCTCCCTTGAATAGGCATCTTGGAAAGCCCTTAGCATGGGTCTAGAAAACCTTGATTTCTAAACTGTGGCTTGTGGTTCAATACACACAAAGACTGAGAGAAGGTAGTATGGCTCATTTCAGGTATGTCCTTGTTTCCTTAATTTCATATTTACAGTTGAGAAAACTGAGGTATAGAGTGAAAGATACTATAGAATTTCTCATAGGACTATGACATATACTAGGTCCTCAATAAATATTTGCAAATAGATTGATTGCAAACATATATATATATATATATATATATATATATATATATATATATATATATATATATATATATATATAAATAATTGAGACAGAACACTGAACTTACTGGTTTTCTGATCTATCATAAAAATTTTCTCCCTTTAATATGTAGAATCATTTTTGCAAACATGTATTTCAAATATTGAATTTCAGGAACAAAAAAAGCAAAGTTTTAAATAACAAACTCTGTTGCAGTCATGTAAACATTTCTAACACATTTTGTTTTTCCCAGAATTTTTACAACCAAACGTTTTCTTCAATCAAACTTCTATGTATAGAAATGAAATTCCTAAAAAAGCAATATAATGTAATCCCTACCTCAACTGTATAAATCTTTATAGACTAATATTAAATATAGTTAGCAAATAGTCAAAAATACATCTAAAATCATAAATGACTTATGAGATCTGTGTGCCATATTTACATTAATTTTCAGATCCTAACATTGTAAAACATGATAATTTTTTACCTCCTCAATCTACTCAAACTTTCAATAATGGACATGCATGTGTCAGTCAAATGAAGAAGCTACCAATTTAGTTGTGTTCAAAAGTTTAAAATGATAAATAATAAACAATAGTGCTGCTTAACTCAGTTTACCTGCTTATTTCCCAAAACCCAATGAATCTATCTTCATATTAAACATTTGTGGTGGAAATGCTAATAAGAAAGTAATTCTATAGTGGCTTACAGTCCATGGGATTTTTTCATATGTTTGTAAAATTTGAGAAATCATATCCAAAATGTACATCTAACAAGTACTGTAAACAATTTTCTATTAATCAACAGTTTTAAAATATTCAGAGACAGTGGAGGAAATCAGAATACCCATTCCTTACAACTGACTGCTTCTTTTTCCCAAACCACCCTAAAGAAATTTGAAGGAGCTACATTGATGGAAATAGAGAATCCATTTTACCAAAGAAGAGATAGGTACCAAAGGTATTTGCAAGTAAAATGTTTTAAGCAAAAATAAGGAAAAAGTGACTAGGTTAACAATATATTGGAAAAATGACTCCATCCAAACTATAGGGAGTAGAATTATAAAATATTATCTTTCTTATGAGTTCAAAATTAGGTGAATCAAAACCAGGAGCTGATTTCAACCAACAAGCTTTAAGTTATAAAGTTTTTCTTTTTCATTATAGCCTCCAGCTCATAAAATGATAAATAAAAAAATAATATACACAAAGAAATGAAGAATAACTAAAATAACATAACACAGATCCCAGCTAGTTGAAACTTGAAGGAGTATATGGGCAGAAACACAGGAGAGATCATGTAGCTGACCAAAGGTGGGGACATGAGAGACCATTTCAATTATATGTAAAATGTTACCTAAACCTGGGCTCTGGAGATTCTGAGCATATTTATCAGTTCTTTCTGTTTTGTAAAACCAATGACAATAAACTAAGCAATTGTAAAGTCACATTGCCTCATTGGCTCTGACCACTGGCCTGATAGCCTAGAATTGATTTTATTCTAGAAGAAGTTAGAAAGAATTTTTATAATTTTAATAAATTGACTGCAGACTGAAAACCTTTAAAACCAATAAGGAATGTCCTATAGTGGGTGTTAGAAGAGAACCAAGAGTAAATAATAGCTGGAGAAAACAAAGTGGAAACCAATGGGTACTTCATATCAGTTTCCATGCCTGCAGGTTACACACTAATAATGTTCCCACAAATTCACATGTTGAAGTCCTAACACCAGTTGAAGATAGCACCTTGAAGAGGCAATCAAATTGATTGGAACTCTAATCCTAAATGGCTGATGTCCTTATTAAAAAAAAAAGAGGAAGGGGCATCAGTACTAGGCTGATACACAGAGAAAAGACTACATGATGATACAGTGAGAAGATGGCCCTCTGTCAGCCAAGGATATATGCCTCAGGAAAAACTAAACCTGCCAACACCTTGATCCTGGACTTCAGCCTTTGCAAACTGTGAGAAGCTAATTTCTGCCACTTTGTCCATGCTGTTACAATGGACCCTTAGCTCACTAATATACATGTTTTATTACACTTTTGCCCATGTTTATTTATTCTTATATAATTATCAGAGAAACTGTATGAAATGGATACTTTGTTTTCATTTATTAGATGAGAAAGGGAAGATCAGTTTCTAAGTAATTTGACATGAGTTTACAAAACAGGCAAATGGAGAACTTACGTTTAAATCCACATCTCTGTCTCTGATTATCATGAAGCTCTTTCATCTCAGCTCATTAGGGGAAAGGTTGGATTTACCAAGAGCACTGGATATAAATTTTGACTGACTCACTATTGGTGAGTTTAGAAATAACTTCTGTCTCTTAGAAACTCATTTTATTTATGTACAGAAGAAAGATATGCAGGAATCTCACAGGTATCTTATAATGGGATGAAAGAGCTGAATTCACTGATTGCATCCTGTATGTGTTTAATCAGTGTTAACTCCTCTGTTCATTTTGATTTCTCCCATGTTAGGCAGGAAAAAAAAAAGAGCATGTTTCCCAGGCTTTATTGGGGCTACACTTATCATACAATTAACCACCTGTAATTAAACATTGCAATCTCTTTTGACATACACACATGAAATCATCACAGCAGATGACAGTGAATGTAGCCCTCACTTCATAATTCCCTCATGCCTCCTTGTACTTCCTAGCTCCAACACTCCCACCAACTCCTACATTCCAGGTTTTTATCCAGAAATGTTGTAGTTTTAGGTTTCATGTTTAGATCATTTTTCCATAATGAGCTCAATTTTTATGTGCTAAAAGGAATAAGTTATTATGGTTTTGCATATGGATATTCATTTCTACAGGAAACATTTGTTGAAAGATTATATTTTATCTGCAGAATTATCCGTAACTTTAAAAAATTAATTATCCAGGAATATATGTGATCTACTTCTGAATTCTATGCTGTTCCTGTTTTAGTTAACTTTTATTTTGCTGTGACCAAAAGAACTGACAAAAATCATATAGGAGGATGAAAAGTTTGTTAGGTTCACAGTTACAGAGGTCTCAGTCCATGCATGGCTGCCTCCATTGCTCTGGGCCCAAGGTGAGAAAAAACATCATGGTGGAAATGAATGGCAGAGTAAAGCAGCTCAGGACATGACAACCAGGAGTAAGAGAGAGAGCTCTGCTCCCCAGAGGCAAAATATAAACTCCAGATGCATTTCCTCAGAGACTAACATCCTCCAGTCACTCCCTACCTGCTTAAAGTAATCAACCAGTTAACCCATACCAGTGGATTAATCTACCTATTCAGTTTCAATTATCATAATCTAATCATTTACCTCTGAATTTTCTTGCATTGTCTCACTCATGAGCTTTTGGGAGATACCACATATCCAAACCATAACACTCCCCTTGGTATATTTGTTTTAACTTTACAACAATATGGTCAATTTTATAATTTTTGATATGAAAAACTTACACATCTTTTGTTACATTTAATTCCTGAGCATTTTTCAATTGAGTGATCCTATTATAAACAATGTTCCTTAAAATTTAAATTTTGAATATTCATTGCTGCAATATATACAAATTGATTTTTATGTATTAACCTAGCATCTTACAACTTTGCTAAAATTGCAAATTGATTAGCTTTAGTAGCTCTTGGTGTTGATTGTCCTAAAATCTTCCACATAGTCAATCATGTAGTCTGCTAATTAAGCTATAGATTTTGTTTATTCTTCCTTTCCAACTAGATTTCTTTTATTTGTTTTTGTTACATTATTGCACTAGCTAGAACTTCTAACCAATCCAATCTTGAACAAAAGTGATGAGAATGAAAATTATTGCTTTAGTTCTGTTCTTAGTTTTTTAATATTAATTGAAATGTTACATTTAGTTTTTCCCAGATGTGCTTGTCAGGATCAGAATATTCTCACCAATTCCTTGTTTGCCCATAGTTTTCTAAAGTTTTTATTCAGGATTGAGGTTAGATTCTGTCAAATGTTTTTTCTTTCCCTATTGACAAGATCATATAGATATTATTTTATGAGTTCCTTAATATGACAAAATAGCTCTTTTTTCTCAAATGTTGAAATAAACTTTGAATAAACTTCCCTTTGTCATGATATATAATCCTCTACATTTATTATTAGACTTGATAATTTTCTTTTATATATGGGGCTATTAAAGTTTTCTTCCTGAGAGAGTTTTAGCAGTTTTGATCTTTCATGGAAATGATCTCTTTCATTTTTTACTTAATTTATTAGCATAATAACTATACATAATACCTCTGGAATATCTTTATAATACATATATATTGTTTTAACTTTTCTTATTCCCAATACTTCAATCTTCTCACTTTTTTCCTGATCACTATGGTGAGTGGTTCAACAGATTTTTTCTGAGGAGTTTTTCTTATATTGTTTTCCCCTAATTTTTTCTATCTTCTATTTCATGTCTCTTCTTCCATTCTTATTATTTCTGTTCTTTTGCTTCTTGAGGGTTTTATTCATGTTTTCATTTTCTTAAGAAAGAAGTCATAGACACTGATTTTAGGTCTCTTCTATTCTACTGTATGTAGATGGTTAGTATTTAAATGGCTAAGGCTATGAAATTTCCTGTTCTTAACACCCACAAAATTGATTTTTTGACTTTTATTTTATTAAAAATACTTTATAATTTCTCTACTGACTTATTTATAACCATGGATTATCTATATAAGTCTGTTATTTAGTTTATGAACATCTGAGAATTGTCCAGAGAACTTTTTGTTATTTATTTCTCATTTAATTCCATAGGGATCACAGTACGCATTTTGAAAGTTTGGAATTATTTTAACTTATGACTATTTCCAACCAACAGAGAAGTCTACTTTGATAATCACACCATGCATTTGAAAATAATGTGTATTCTACTACTATTGAAACATCAAGTCAGTTGATTTTTGCTTGTTTGTTTTTATCATTATTGGTATTTTTCTATTTGTTCAATTATTAAGAAAGTAACATTGAGGTTTCCAGAATTTGTTTCTATTTCTCCTTTTAACTCTCTAAAGTTTGCATGTGTGCACTAGAAAGTATTGTTGTTAGATGCACAGAAATTTTGGATTGTAATATTCTCCAGAAAAAGTGACTTGTTTATCATTATGAAATGGCTTTATTTTTTCCTAGGTAAAATAGTCTCATCTGAAATCTGTTTTATCTGATATTACTAAAATCACTTCAGATTTCTTTTTGTTAGTGTTATCATAACATCTATTTCATTTTTAACTTGATGTCTAATATTTAAATTATGTGTTTTTATACTCAACATATAATTGGTCTTGCTTTTAGATTCAATCCCACATACTTTCCCTTTTAATTAAAAACTTAAGACTATTTATATTTATTCTAACCACTGAGATATTTAGAATAAGTCTGTTGTCTTGCTATTTCTTTGTTATCTGTTTCAATATGTTCCTTTCTCCCTTTTACTTCTTCTATTGCTTTTGTATGAATTTTGTGTAATTTTCATTTACTTTCATATTTTTCGTTGGTTTATTACCTATAATTCTGGAAAGCTCTGAAACAGTTTTATTTTTCTTTTATCTTTTTGTGCATTATTTCTCTATTATTTGCATTTTTTCTGAGAAGAAATATGCTGCAGTTTTTCTCTGTGTTTATGTGTTTAAAGAGACTTTTTCTTAGATGCTTTTAAATGTTTCTTTTCATCACTGATTTTCACTGATACAATCTGGTTTGATTTCCTTCTGTGGTCACTGTTTATTGAGCTTCTTGAATCCATGGGTTTAGAATTTTTATTTAATTTAGAATATGTTGTATCATTGTTTACTTAGGAATATCTTTGATCTTCTTCCCCTTCTCTCCTTGGGTGGTATTCAATCATATATGTATTAAGCTTCATGAAATTGACCCACAGATTACTATTTTTTTTTACTGTTTATTATATTTACTCTATTTGGGTCTTTTGGAATTGTTTCTATTCTGTATCTTAAAATTCACTTATCTTTGGCAGCATCCTATCTAGTGTTACAACCCTCCAGTACAATTTTTAAGCGCAGTCATTTTACATTTTGCCTGTAGAAATTTAATTTGGATCTTTTTATATTTTCATACTTCCACTTAACCTCTTACCAGATGGAATCTAGATATAATACTTGCTTTGTATCATTGTATGTGGATGCGATGCTAACATCTGTATCAGTACATTATCACTTTCAGTTGATTGATTTTTCTGTTCATTATCATCATATTTTTCTGCTTCTTGAAAGCACCAGTAAAGCTTATTTGAATGCCACACATTGTGACCTTTCTCTTCATTGATGTTTGATATTTTTGCATTCTTATAAAATTCTTGATCTTTATTCTTCAATACAATTATTTGGGAACAAATTCATCTTTTCAGATTTTCATTTTAACGTTTGTTAAGTGGAATCAGAGTTTTGTCAATCTATAGGCAATTGTCCCCATATGAAGTAAAGACCTATGGGAGACTCTTCCCAGTTCTCTGGCTGATGGAAGTAGGAAATGTCCGTGGATGCCAAATGTTCTTTTTTCTTATCCCTTGGGGAGATTCTTTCCATGACCATGTGCAGATTAGCACTATGCTGAGTATTCATGGTGACTCTTTTCCTGTACTGTCTCCAGAAAATTCTAACCATGTCAGTCTCTCAAGTCCCTCTCATTGACCCAGTAGTCTACCTCCCCGTGCAGTAGCTCAGAAACTCTTTAAAGTTAGGAATATTGGTCAATCACTTATTTTCTTTAACATTTCTCAGGGATTACTGTCCCTTTTGGCCTGATGTCTATAGCCTTAACAAAATATTGATTCAAGCATTTTTTTTTTATTGACTTTCCTAATTTTCGTTGTTCATGATGGGAAGATCAATCTTGCCCTAGTTTCTCCTGCTTGACTGGAACATGAGCCTCCATAAAGTTCTTTATCAAGTAAATTATTACTAAAGGAAAAAATATTAATAGTTGATTTATCTCATAATCAATGAGAAATAGTCAATAACAACAATGATGCGTGTGATTATATAATTCATCTTATGTTTTCACAAAGTAAGTCCACTAATTAAATGATCCAGTGACTTAATAGCTTTGGATAAAAACCTTATTTCATTTTAAGTATTTCTCATCTGCTAAAATAAGAAAAGAGGGCAACTACATTTATTTTGTTTGTTTTTAAAGATATGAATGTAGTCATATATAAAAATTAAAATTACAGAACTACAAAGTAAAATGCATTCTGAAGCAATTCTTTGCTTCCGGATCAACAGTAACCTCTCAGTAACACTGACTCTTCATTGGTTCATTCTTATCTCATTGAAGTCTCCCTGTGGTCCACTATAATGCTAGCTGTTTTAGTTTTACTGATAATGCATATATTTGCATTCAAAGCAAGTCCTGGGAATTTCTCCTCTTTCCAAGAGTCATACTTTAAGAAACTTTGGCCACTTTATCTGTGCTGAGCTAAATATATTTTACATTTCCATTCTCCATGCATTTATTATTAGCAAAAAGGTACATGTCTAAGATTTTAGAAAGCAACAGAAATTACCAAAAAACATGAGTGCATTTTAACAAGATGCATGTTGTCATTTGTGATATCTGGGAAGGCAGAGAGATATTAGGGCTGATTTTGCAATGACATGCGTTGAGCAAATGTTTCTATTACTGATGGTCATATGTCTGTGGTGCTTTATACTTTCAAACTTATTTTTTACCTGTTTCATAGGAAAATTTTTACTAATAATACAAAATAGCTGTAGAATGGTATAATGAAGTTGAGAGTAGCAGTTACCTTAGGGACCAGATTTGATAAGGTCTTTTGTGCTTGGTATGGTTGCTAATAAAAATACTCAATTTGAATTCTCAATCAGTCACTAAAATTAGAGAAAGACCAACAAAGGAGAATCCTGAATATAAAGAAGCATAAACAGTCCAACAGTACTAGGAAATTGCCAAGAATCAGAAGTAGAAAAGCATTCTGAATGTGTGGTGCTCTATGAAGTCTTGTTGCTAACTCAAAATTTTTAGGATCAAAAAACAGTTTACCTGCAGGCAAAAACAAACAAACAAAAACAATTTATCTCCAGGCAAAGGGAGATTTAAGCCTCAAATTTCAGAGGATATAAAGTATTAAAATGGACTCTCGTTGTTTGTTAAAAATTAAGAGGGAAACCCTGAGTAGCGCAATAAGCTATGCAGGAAATGAAATTGTTTTAGCCACCAAGTAATGGCCTGCTTTGAACATAGACAGAATGAATTCAAGATGACTTTCTGCTTTTACAAGTTCTGGTTTGCATGAAAGCATGCTTTTAACACCTCTGTAAATACTGCTAATATCAAGGAAAGAAAAAAGATTGGGTTGGAGACAAGCACTGTGGAGATGCAACGCAGGTGATCTTATATACTGTCAATCTCCAGGAACATTCAGAGCTGACCTTTTACTCCAGAGCCTAAGCCCTGCTCAGGTCCACACATCCAGAGGTGCTAGACTTAATTCTCAGGAGACATCTTATTTAGAAAAGAAAATGAATGAATTAATAAATGAATAATAAAAGAAGGGAGGAAGCCAAAACACATGCCCAGGCTGCCTTTATCTGATGCAAGTTACTAATAGGGACCTTATCCCTCAAAAGCTCAGACTGCTTCTCTAAAACATCTAGACAGGG
This sequence comes from Marmota monax, assembly GCF_021218885.2. Lineage (NCBI taxonomy): Eukaryota > Metazoa > Chordata > Mammalia > Rodentia > Sciuridae > Marmota > Marmota monax. The sequence continues at coordinate 18,050,087 of NW_026692254.1, read as the reverse complement.
AAGATACAAGGAAGGAGAATCTTCCCATACGCTTGGAGTTGCCAGCTGCAAAATCTTGCTTGAACAGCAATTAAACTCATGCTGTGGGACTATCACAAGGGCCAGAGCCAGGGAACTGGTGCCACTGACATAAGAAGTCTCAATCTCAGGGTCCTTGGGCAGCAACTTGCCAGGGTGTGAGGTGTCACAGGGCTGGAACCCATTCCCAGGAGCTGACCTCCTCTCTGTCACAGTGGATTTGTTCTGTCACGTGCAATGAGGACCTCTTCATGTGTCAGGAGCACCCCGTAACCTTTGTGCTAATTCCCATGACATCCTCTGTGTCTCACTGTAGGATTCTGTGAGCAGGTCTTTGGAAGAATAGGGACAACAAAAGATTCTTCGGCACATCTGAAGAGGGCTGGTTGAGTGTGCCTGAATGTAGGGTCATGGTTTAAAAAAGGCTGAGAACCCCCTACCTTGCACTAAAAGGTTTTCAATACACTGAGACACATTTTTTTTAAAATGTGCTCCTATAAGCCATGTTAGGCCCAGTTCATTTGTGTATTCAGTTCAATTGCATCTGAATCAATTGGTTCCCAATTGAGTGAATTCAAAAAAAGAGAGAAAATGCTAAGATGCCACTTTCACTCATTTATTTTCTTCTCTTTTAAAAACTATAAATTAGCCACGTTGGATCAAAACTTTGTAGTAAATGACAGCATTCCAGACAGGAAAGAAGTACCACAATAAGCAAATGACAACCCCTATATAGTTCACACATAAAAACTCCTAAGTGTTAAAAATTCTCTGCATATTTCTTTAGCTATTTCTCAAGAATAAAAACTGCAATCATATAAAAGTCATGTGAATGTCGGTTGAAAGAATATGGATTTTCTTCACCTCAGTTACATTCCTGTATATTGTAACTTACTATAACAACTATTTAAAGAGTATATAAATGAAGACTTTAACAGATGGAAATGAACTTGTATTTTGGTGTGCATGTGTGCTTTACCCATATTGTACCATACAAGAGGGCTTATTTGATTGATAATTGATATGCAACATATAATATTATCTAACTATAAAAATAATATGAAGGGTCCCAGGAAAATCTATGATATTAATACTAATACTTGTAAATATTATAAAGTTGCCTCCTCTCAGTTTCAGTGATAAATAACTTCTGTGGAGTATTTATCCATCTGCATTGATGGGACTGAAAAATAGAGCTGTATTCAAGTGAAAGTCTCAAAAATGTTCTTATTAGAAACTCATTGCTATAATTTTATATCATTTTACTAATTCAAATTAGGAATATTATGTTATATTTTAATTATCTATATAATAAAAGCAACCATTGTTATTTTATTAACAACAAATAATAATAAAATAAGTAGTAACTATTGTTCACTTTAATAACTTATTCAATACAATAATGTCACATTCGTCTTGGCCATTTAGAGGCTAAATTCACCTAATGACATGAGTGCCAATGGGCTGAGCACTCTGGCTTGCACCATGATAGGCACAGCCTATTTGTTATCACTAAACCTTGTGTTCTATATGTATTATTAACCTTATTATTAGTTAAGAAAACTGAAGCTCATAGAGACTGAGCAACTTTCACAAGGGCACAGAGATAGGATGCAAAGGATTCCATTCTTTGTTCTAGTATTATAGAATAAATCTATGTATTTCACAATAAGAATTTAAAAATCAATGTTTCATTAGGCTTAATAACCCTTCATGTTGGGTTTTATGTGCCTAGCTCCGTCTGGGAGTAGCCACAATAGTTGTATACTGCTTTCAGCTCCTCTAAATTCCTTACTGAGAGGGCAGGAGGGAACTGTTAGCTGTCTCAATCCAGTGCTGATGACCATGAATACTGTGGCTCAACAAACCTATTGGTAGCTCTCAGGGTGATTTATCTACATGGTGTCAGACTTTGAATCTGGGTTTGAGTGTTTTGGAAGTGTGTTTTGCATTCAAAATGATCATTGTCATTGATGTTAGTAATTAATGTTGACATAAAATTATTTTTTCAAATATTTCATCTTGGGCAAACCATAAGACTGCTTTTGCCAAACACTAGCTTCCTTAATTCTTCAGTTCATTCATTTCTCTGACATGATTACATTTAATTTCCTAAACTGTTGCTTATAGAAACTACATTGGAGTCTAAAAGGCCTTTCCACATAATTTTGTAAGTTTTTCCTCCTTTGAAATGCTGTCATTCAAGAAAATGAATCAAAAGGAAATACTGTGTATGCATGACTAAAACTCTACAATGGATTCAAGTTTGGCCATTGTCACCCCCAATTGCTAATCAGCTTTATTACAGTTAGAATTAAAATTGCTGCCACATACTGAAAGATAAATGTATAATTTTAAGACATACTAAAATTCTTCACATATCATTTTAAAAATATAAATATCTGGCAAAATTAAACGTAGTACACCCTTATAGAATCAGCATAGCTAATCTTTCAAGTCAACTCATTCTCAACACAACTAGATCCAGCAAAAAAGAGGGGGGTGGGAGGTCATGGTGGATTGGTGGGACGTGGACATGTCCAATACAATTGCTTTGTAGACTCCAGTGTCTCTTCCAGATCTTTACCTGGCTCTTTTCTTGAGTCAAAGTTATTCTTATTCATTAGGGCAGAGTTTAGCTCTTTGGTTTTCAGGAAATGCCTTCGATTTGGTGCAGATTTTAAAAATGAACATGTTAAAATATCTATAGTACTCTTCAAACTGCAAGAAAACAATTAGTTCCTGGTCTAATCAGCTCTAGGACAGCATTACATCCTCAGTAGGAAAGAAAAGAATTTTAGAGGATCTATGATATATTAGAGAGTGAATGATTATTCACAGTCATGAGGCCAGCCCATGTTTCAATGAGACAAATTGCTCTGGAGTGTTCTGGTGGCAACCAATGATAACTCATGATCATGAGACAGAGTAGGTGAAAATTACAGAGAATTGATGAAAATCAAGAGCAAGAGAACAAATCGCTCGGAAGAGAAGAATCTGTGATGATTATTTCCTAAGCCTTCAGTTTGATAGAGCTTGAATCTATTTTCTTTGAAAAATCTATACAGCTGTAGACACTGAAAGTCCATCTGAAAATGGCTGCATTTGTTTCCATCCAATTGTGAATGATTAACTCCTCAGTCTGGATGTGGGAATCAGCCCAGAGGGGAAGATGCATTTCCAAGGAGATGGCTCATTTGGTTCGCTGTATTCCCGCCAATCAAGTGTTCACTCAGATACCTAGGGGATAAGGACACTTCAGTCCCATTGTACTACTGTCGAAATAGCAGTGGAGTTCTACATTTTGGGAAAAACACATTTGTTTCAGAGTTGGGAATGATTTGTTAAATTAAATTAACAATAAATGCTCATTGTTATTTTATATTCATTGTTGTAATGAGTTTATTTTGCAATGAGCAAGGATTCTGAAAACCAAATAGAATTCACAATAATATGGTGAATACAATTTCTAAAGAAGTGTCTCCAAAATTTGATTGCAGATAGTGCAAATAGTCTGGGATCATAAGATAGCTTCAGTATTTTCCTCTTGTCATTTGGGTGTATTTTCTGGAATTGCCTAAGAGCTATATAACAAGGTGCTTCCTGGAATATGCTCCTGGGTCACTTACATTTATCATCTCAACATCAGTACTGATGATTAACATTAAATATATTTAATTTAATATGCTAATATAAATATATTTAATTTATATAAACATATTTAGATTATATATTAATATAAAAACACTAATATACTTTTCTGTGCCTTTCTTATTCTTCCTTAAGGGGTAGGTGTACCAAAAAACCTGGGCCTGTGTTCTCATTCACTTTTGAAAAATTGAAATAATCTTAAAATTGACCTAATTGTATTCTGATTTACATGTGAACTTTTATGCACCATTAACATCTGAATAATTCACATTCAACTAACCCTATCTGATAGATCTACATTCTGAAATTTATTTGTATTTATACCACTAATAATATGGTAAAAATATTGTATTTTCACTCTAAATTGATGCACTTATTTTAAAGATGCATTATCAATGATATGTGTTCCTGATTCAGTCCTACACCCAGCTAAACGTATAATGGTCTTAGGTACTTGTCATAGAGTTTGGCTTCCATACAAGTATTCGTGGCGACCTTGCTGTCTGCCTGCTCAAAGAACACCAGGCCGAGCAGAAGGGGCACAAGGAGCTGCAGAAGAAGATGAGGCGCAAGACTATCACTGCAGCGACCTTCCTGGCAGAAGCTTTGGTGGATCACCTCATTGTGCGTGTTGCCCAGGCCTCCATGAACCAGAGAAAGCTGGACCATGAGTCCCTTCAGGTCCAGGCTGCCCAATCTGCCAAGCAGACAGGCCAGTGGATCAGGATGGAGGAGAACTGCAAAGGAAGGAAATGGGGGATTTGGAGAACTGGGCTCAGAGCATAGAACTGAATATGCTCACAACTGCCACTGCACTGGAATATGTCTATAAGGGGCAGCTGCAGTCTGCCCCCTCCTAGCCCCTCCTCCCTCCCCCTTTACCTCACCCCTTCTGTCTCACCCACTGTAACAAGAGGGACACTGACAGGTAACAGGTGAATAAAAGATCAAGTGTCCATTTGTTAAAAAAAAGAATTAATATGTTCTATTTGAAACTGTTTTCATTCTTTCAATGTCATTTGCATTGGAATTTTCATGAGGAAGATATATCCACTGCTCTCTACCCATTACGAAGAGTCTTTTTAGCTTACAGTCCTACTGAGAAAGAGCAGTATGCCCTTGTAGGGCTGACCAAGCTTTTCTCAGGGTCTAGATTGTGCCCTTGAGCAATCAGCTGGTTCTGTTCAGAAACCACAAATAATTGAGTAAGCAAGACTCATTTCAAGACAGACATGGCTGTGGAAAAGTAACTGCCTTTGCAGACACTTCCTAACCCTTGTTGGCTATCCACAGCATTGGAAAAGAGAATGCTAACAATGCTTAGTTGCCCTTCAAAGTCTCTGCAATATCATAGACTAGAGTCCAAACTTCTTAGTCCACCTGTGACCTCTGCTCATCTCTCAACTGACCTGAAATCTTATGATCATTGTAACTCTCCCCTCTGTGCTACCACCGTGCAAAGAACAGCTTTCTATTTCTGCTCTCATTGTTGTATCACTTATTTGTTTTTGAGAATCTCTGTCTCCAGACTGTAAACTTATTAAATCCTGGTCTGTATTTTTTTTCATCCCTAGAAGTATTATTATAAAGAATTTCCAACACACAGAAAGTTGAAAGAATCTTTTTTTAGTAAATATCCATATACCCCAACGTAGTTCTACATTTGTCATTTTAATGTATTTGCTTTGTCACGTATTTATGCATCTACCCATCTGTCCTTCCATCCATCAATCCTTCCGATGATTTTCATGCATATAAAAGTAAGCTTCAGATCAGTCAACTTCACCTCAGACATAAAAATAACTACAATTCAATATTTGTTTAAGGTGATTTTTCTTTGAGGTAAAATAACATATATTAAAAATCATAAATCTTAAGTATGCCATTTGATGAGTTCTGACTAATGCATTCACCTGTGCAAATCAATCTGTGATACAGAATATTATCACCAAAGAAATTTCCCTTATGCCACTTCCCATAACTATCAGAGACAAAAACTGTTCTGCTCCCCCACCAAATAAATTTGTATTCAATTTCAAATTGTCACACACTGTGAAACTTTATATTTCTTTTTTCATTTTCTATTTTTATGATATATCCATGTTGTTTCATGTTGCATGTACCAGTTCATCCTGGTTTTGACAGGAGAGTAGAATAATATTATATGTGTATATACCATAGCGTGCTTATGTATTCCCCTATTGATGGGAACCTGAACTGTTTTGATTTTGGGCTATTTCAATTTATTGTGAATAAAGCTGATATAAACTTCATAGAAAAACTTGGTCATGGCTGCATGTTTTGTTTTTCTCTCAGATAGATACTAGAAGTGAGATTAATGGGCATATCATAGATGAATGTAAAGCTTTAAAAGCACATCCCATAATTTATCCAAAGAGGTTCTATAATTTGACTCTTAACAATAATGTGTCACAATTCTGTTCTACATCTTCTCCATCATTTTGTTTTGTCAGTTTTCTTCTTTAATATTGACAATATAACAGAGTGTGCTAAAATTTCCTTATAGTTCTCATTTAAAATTCCTAATTAATAATAATGCTTACCACATTTTAATTTGCTTACTATGCAATGTATTTTCTGTTATACAGTATCTGTTACCATTTGTGGTATTCTTTAATTGAGATAGTTGTCTCATTACTATTGTGTTATAGCAATAAGTTATACATTCTCAAGTGTGAGTTTTTGCCATATATATGTTTTACAAATATATTCTTCAAGTCTGTGATTCTGGTTTATTTTTTTAATTATGTCATAGTGATATCTCAAAGAGAAGAACTTTTAAACTTGGGTGAAATTTTAATTGTTTTATGTGTTTTTCTTACTTTCATGTCAGTGTCTTTTGGGTTCTCAAGCAAATCTTCCTGATCCATTCTACAGTGTTCATACTAATGATAAAATAGACTTTAAAGAAACATTGTTAATAGAAAAATACAATTTATACTGACAAAATGATCATTCCATGATGAAGACATGATAATTATAAACAGCTATGTACCTATGAACAGAGACCTAAATACATGAAATGGAACTGAAAAAGTAGGACTGATGGGAGAAATAGATAATTAAACAATAATAGTTAGAGACTAAAATACCTACTTGTAGTGGTTGATTGAACAATTAGGCACCTGATGGAATCACAAAATGGAAGATTTAAGAAGCACTGAATCAAGCAGACCTGGCTGATATCTTTAATACATCTACACATCATGAACAGTCTATTCCCAGGTACACATAAAACATTCTCCAGGATAGACCATGTGTTAGGCTACAGAAAAAAGTCTCAGTGAAGTGAAATGATTAATATCATAAAAAGTGTGTTCTCTGTAATGGAATAAAATTAAAAATCAGTAATGATGAAATTTAGAAAATTAATAAATATGTGGAAATTAAACAAAACATTCTTGGATAATAAATGGGTCAAAGAAAACATCTCAAGAGAAGTTGTAAGATATTTTGAGATGAATGAGAAAAATAAGCACAACACATGAAACCTATGGTATACAGCTAAAACAGTGCTTAGATGTGACTCCATACCTCCAATTGACTGACTATATGAGAAAAGAAAGAAAAATCTCACATTATTAACTTAAGCTTCTGTTTTCAGAAATTAAAAAAGAAGAGCAAACTAAATATAAAGCAAGAAAAATAAAGGAAATAAAAACAATTGAGGTAAATTGATTTTAAAAAAAGACAAGCAATATAGAAAGTCAATAAAACTTTAAAAAGAGAACAGCTTAATTGACAATTTTTAGCTAGACTTAGTAAGGAAAAAGAATAAAGTTTTATAGTGAATCAGGAATAAAAGAAAGTATAAATACAAATCTTATATGAATAAAATAATTATAGAGGGCTACTGTATACTGTAAATGATTGTGTGCCAACCAATAAGATAAGCTAAATAAAACGAGCAGATTCCTATATAATATAAACTACCAAAACTGCCTAAGGAAGGAAGAGAAACTATTAGTAGATATTAAAAAGTGAAGTGGGAAATAAAGTACACTTATACATTATTGGTGATACTGCAAAATAAGTACAACTTCTCTGGAAAGCAGTATGGAAAGTCCTCAAAAGACTAGAAATAGAATGACTATATGATCCAGCTATCACACTCATTGATATTTATCCAAAAGAACTAAAATCAGCACACTATAGTCATACAAAAACATCAAAATTTTCAGCAGTGCAATTCTAATAGCCAAGTTAGGGAACCAGCCAAGATGTCCATCAATAGATGAATGGGTAAAGAAAATGTGTATATATACATGAGTTGGCAATTCATGTTTATGATGCTGATTTAAATACAAACCAAATTTGCTTATCTCATATAAAAATTTAGTCATGTGATAATGAAATGCTATCTTTTGTAGTGCTAGGTTTGATTTGCTAATATCATTAATAATTTTTGCATTCATATGTGTGAGATATATCAATTGAAATTTTTGATAATATCTTTGCATAGGTGTACTTTGATTAAAAAAAACAGATTGAAATTATGTCATCTGTGGGTAAATTTGTGAAATTTGAGAACATCATGCTAAATAAAATAATCTAGACTCAGAAAGTCAAGGCTTGAATATTTTATATGTAGTAGTGAAACCAGAGTTTCTCATCTTCTGCTGGTGGGTGGAATTTTGTATGCTGAGTTCTCTACAGCCCAAAAAGCCCATTTTAGTGTTAGCAGCTGACCAAGGCAGAAGATACCTGTGAGTATTAGCTCTAAGGGTCAGAGTTGAAATAACCAGATTCTTCTCCACTACTTTTGAGTGGCATATAATAGCTTTTAATGGCAGGCTGTGCCCTCCAGTGTTGCAACCTACTCCAGCAGCTCACCACCAACTTCTTTCTGGGTTCATGTATCTTAAGTTCAAAGAAATAAATTCACAAACAAGGGAAGGTAAGGGTGAAAGGAGTAGGATTTATTCAAGTGGGAAGAAAAGAACTCTCAGAAGGCAAGAAGGCACCTGATAGCAGATGGCTGCCTGAGTGTGCTAGTCTAGGTGTTTATATAATACTTGGATCAACACTATTGGTCCAAATCTATGTTAATCAGGATTTGGAAAACCACCCTCACTATTAGGTTAATCCTGCAATGTCCACTTAGGTCTGCCACACTTCCTTCTTCCTGCCACTCATTGGGAAATGGCAGGTTGAGGTCAGCAGATCATTAATGTTCAGGGGTTTGCTACAGTAATGTGTGGAGTGGACATCCCACCAGGTTTGGGCAGGCCTGCTGTGGTACTACAGGCTCATGTGCACTGGCTTACCTCATCCCTGGATCACTATGGTTTAGGCCCAAACCAGTAAGGCAGGTTCTGCACAGCTCTGGCCCATTCTCACCACCTGTGTGCTCTTGCTCCTTCTGTCTGCTACTGTACTGTTCCATCACTGCTTCTCAGTGGGGATTAGCAGGCTGGACATGTGGCTGTGTATCTAGTTGGGCAAGGAACCATGTCAGTAGCTAGAGAGAAATATACACAAAGAGGAATATTTTTAAAATGGCTCATGTTACAAAAATAGAAGGAAGAACAATAGAGTAGATAAAGTAAGAGGATTGAGATGGAGTGGAGGCAGATGGAGGGATGGAGAAGTACCTAAGAAAGAAATCTACCAAATGATGTTTACACATGAATATACCACAATGATTATATATATACATATATACACACAAACACACACACATATAATGCACTAATTAAAATAACAGTACCAAAAATAGAAAGGTGATCAGTAAAGTAGAGCAATTGATCAGAGGCAGTAGTGGAGGGAAAAGTAACGTACTGGGGAATGAGATTGATCAAATTATGAGCATGTACAAATATGGTATTATGAATTCTACTATTATGTACAAGAATAATGCATCAATAAAATGTAAAAAAGGAAAATGTATGGTGTTTGCTTTATTTAATACTAGTATAAAATATTTTCATGAAAAAAAAAACCCAGGCTCAACTAACTGTCTTCTGTCATGAATTCTGCCAACTATTTAAGGAAAAATTAATACACATATCTAGTCTCAAATTCTGTTCAAAATAGAAGATGAGGAAATACTTTCCATTTTGTTCAATCAGGTTAGTGTTGTCTAATAACAAAACAAAATAAAAATGTCACAGGACATGGAAACTACATATTAATACTTTTAGAAGACCAAATCCAGCAATATATAAAATGCATTATACACTATGGCTGAATGAATTTTTTTCTCAGAAATTCAAAGTTAGTTTAACATATGTAATTAATGAATGCAACACATCATTTAATTAAAGAACAAAAACACATGATTGCTTCAAAAGATACAGAGAAATAACTGAAAAAAAAAAAAAACCACACAAGTTTCATTGCAAAACACTCAACAAAAATAAGGAGAAAAGTAGATACTAAATCATTTCTGAAAAAAAACACTAAAAAATATTAATATTAACGGTTAAAAACTGGATGTTTTAACCTAAGATAAAAAAGAAGACAAGAATGTCTTTTCATATTTATTTTATTCAATATTGTTATGGTCATTTAATCAGAGCAATTATGTAACTGAAAGAGACAAAAAACTTTTTACATCTAAATTGAAAAGCAAAAAGAAAACTATGGTTGAACCCATATACTGTTGTTTGCATATTTCCAGATCAAAGCAACACTGGAATAAAATGCTTAAGAATAAATTATGTCTGTATCAAACATGTACAGACATTTTTCTTCTCAGTATTTCCTAAATAATACAATTATCTGCATAATATATACATTGTTATAGATAAGTAATATAAGAATTGTTTAAAGTATACAGAAGGCTGTGTGTAGTCTATATGAAACCCTATGACACTTTGTTATTTTATACAAGAGACTTGAGCATCAGTGAATTTAGGTATTCACAGGAGCCTTGGAACCAGTCCCCCAGGGATATCAAGGAAAAATTCCATTTTTATTCAAAAATGGCCTGTATTTCATAGAAAAAAATTATAAGAAACACAACCAAACCACTAGACATGATAAAAAAGTCCAACATTATCAAGGAAAAATATTAAAAAATCAAGTGACCAAAACACTAAGAATACTCAGCAAACGAAATTATGAGTACAATTTTATTTATAAGATTATCAAAAAGAATAATTTTTACATGGAAATTTTACACAAAGAATATATATTTTGTATTCTGAAAACTATAAACATAATTGAAAGAAATTAGAGACCTAAAGAAATGGAAAGATAGTCCATGTTCATAGAATTGAAGACTTACTAATAATATGGCAATATTTCCCAATTTGATTTCTAGATTCAATAGAATTATTTTCAAAATCCTATTTATACTTTTTCATAAATTGATGTTCTGTTCCTTATATTTAGATGAAGGTAAAAATTCAAACAGCCAATTTTTGGGGAAAACAATTTTTTTAAATTAAATTAGTCAAATTTTGGCTTCTAAACCTCATAAAAAGTTGTGGCAATCAAGACAGTGTGGTGTTAGTTGAAGGATACATCTACAGATCAGTGGAAGGTAGTTGAGGATCATAAACAAACTTTCACATTGACTTTTCAAAAGATGTTAAGGCAAAAGAATGAAGAAGTGAACTTTTTAACAAATTGTGCATATATGATTACATGCAAAAGAATGGAGTGATACCTCTACATCACATTTATATTCAATAATTAACACAGAGTAGAACACAAACCTGGAAAAAGAAAGACCCACAAAATTCACAGAAGAAATTTGAGAGGTAAATCTTTATGACCTCATATTTAGCAATGAATTTTTAGATATCCATGACCTTGTATCTGGCAAATGGTTTTTCAACCAAAAGCACAAATTTAAAAAAACATACAGATAAATACAATGGACTTTGTCAAAATTGAAGATTTAAGCCAGGCATAGTGGTACATCCCTATAATCCCATCAACTCAGGAGGCTGAAGCAGGAGAACTGAAAGTTTGAGACCAGCCTCAGCAACTTAATAATGCCCTAAGTTACTTAGTGAAACCCTGTCTCAAAAAAATTTAAAAAATAAATAAAAATAAAGAGGATTAGGGATGTGGTTCAGTTGTAAAGTGCATTTAGGCCCAATCCTCAGTATCAAAATAAAAACTAGATTTGACAATTTAATGCCTTAAAAGACACCATAAACAAAGTGAAAAGATAAAACACAATATGGAGTTAAAATTTAGAAAGCCTATATCTCAGAAAGACTAATAAAGACTATATAAATTATTGTAACTCAAAAATAGAAAGATATATTACCCAATTTCAAATAGAAAAGTGTCTGAGTAAACACAAAGTATCTTGATTACCACATACATAAATAGAGAATAATTCATGAAAAAATGTGGAACATCATTAGGTATTAGGGAAATAAAAATCAAAACTACATCATGAAAATTCTTTATCCCCAGGAAGGATACATCACAAGAGCAGAAAAAGGCTATAGTTATAGTAGCTTCATGATAGAGCATGTGCTGAGCATGTGTGAGGCCCCAGCACTAAATAAGGAAAAAAAATAGTGACACATTAACAAGGGCTGTAAAGATGTAGACTAATAGAAACCCGCATGCATCTCACTAAAATTATTAGTAAAAAAAAAAAATAAATTAAATAGAAATGCAAATAGTCTTGTTTCTTCCTGAATTAAGAGGGAAAGCATTCAATATTTTTTTTTTATGCTTTGGACATGAGGTGTTCCCTCTGTGTGAGAAGTTTCAAAGGCAAAATGATTAGGTTACAAGAGGTGTGATCTAATCAATGAGTTGATTCACTTGAATGTATTAATTGGGCAATAACTGTTGGTACAGTTGGGTGAAACTGACAGAAATAAATCATTGGGAGCAAATTTGGGGGATATATACTTTGTCCCAGGTGAGCAGAGCTCTCTCTTCTTCCTGATTGCCATGTCTTGATCTGTTTTCCTCCTCCACACTCTTCTACCATGATGTTCTGACTCAGGTTAGTTGCACAACAATGGACTTTACTCTCTATGGCCTGATACCTATGAAATCATGAATGCCAAATAAAACTTTTCCTCCTCAAAATTGTTCTTGTCTGATCTTTTGGTCACAACAGCAAAAATTCTGACTAAGACAATATTTTACTATTACTTGATGAGCTTTACAAATTTTTTAGACTTAGTTTTTTTATGAGATTAAGAATTTTTTTAGAAAAATTCTATCAAATATTAAAAAAAAACAATCTTATAACTCTCTTAGGAAATACATAGGGAAAGAAAACTTCCTGTTATGTTATGAGACTTACATTACCATAATAACGAAACTGTACAAGATATTGCAAAAAAGGAGTACAATTGGTCAAAAATATATGAAAAAAAATGTTTAACACCTCCAGCAGTTAGAGAAATGCAAATTAAAAGTGAGATTTCATCACACTCCAGTCAGAATGGCAATTATCAAGAATACATGTAACAATAAAGGCTCCCAAGGATGTGGGGAAAATGGTACACTCATAGATTCCTGGTGGGACTGCAAATTAGTGCAACTCCTATAGAAAGCAACATGGAGATTCCTTAGAAAACTTAAAATGGAACCACCATTTGACCTAGTTACCCCACTCCTCAGTTTATACCTAATAGACTTAAAATTAGTACATTATTTTGATGCAGCCACATCAAAATTTATAGCAGCTCAATTCAAAACAGCTAAACTATGGAACCAATCTGGGTGCCCTTCAACAGATGAATGGATAAAGTAAATGTAGTATGTATACACAAGAAATATTACTCAGCCAAAAAAAGGAATAGCATTCTGGAATTTGCCAGTAAATGGATGAATCTGGAGACTATGATGCTAAGTGAAATAGTCCCAAAAGTCAAAGGCTGAATGTTTTCTCTGATATGTTGATGCTAATAAGGGGAGTAGGGAAGAATAGAAATAGGCAAAGGGGAATGAAGGGAAGGAAGGGGGAATGGAAACAGGAAAGATAGTAGAATGAATCAAACATTATTACTCTATGTGCATGTATGATTACATGACCAATGTAATTCTACATCAGGTATAACCAGAAGAATGAGAAATTATACTCCATATATGTATAATATGTCAAGTACATTCTACTATTATATAAGATACATAAAAATTTAAAAAACAAATAAAAATAAAAATTAGATGCAAGTGGTAAGCCACTCAAAAATATATATATTTTAAAAATTCCTAATTTAATGATAGTTTAGATCATTTTCTTGCTTAAATATTTGATAGAATTTATCAATGAAATCATCTTGCCCTGGGCACGTCTTTGTGTTAAGAATTTTAGAAATAATTTTGATAACTCACTAATTTTCAAAATAGATTCAAGTTTTTCAATTTAACTTTGTCAATGTGAATTTTTATTGTTCAAAAATTTTTACATTTGTTGAATTTTATGGTATAAACATATCATTTCACCATTATACCAGTGTACCACCATTAGGAATTACAGTGAGAAGCCATATTTTTCTCCTGATCAGTCTAACTAGAAAATTCTCAACTTCATTCATGTTTTTCAGCAAAAACCTTTTCATTTATACTATTTGAAAAATATGTTAAATATGTTGTATCTCTTTGTTATGTGAAATTTACTTTTTTCTGTCATTGATTTCTGGTTTTCTTTCATTATTTTCTTTTGTACTTATTTTGGATTTACTTTATTTTTCTTTACCTTTTAAGGTGGAAAGTGAGGGTCCTTGATGTCATGTCTTTTTTAAAAATATAATTATTTGTAATTATAAATTTCTTTCTAAGCACTTCAATTTTTGCATCCTGCAGATTTTGACTTGTTCAATTATGTCAAAATGTAAATCAAAATAATTTGAACTTTTGCGTAATTTGTTTAGCATAGGGAACCCATGGGTTATTGAGATGTTCAAATTTGACACAATTTATCTTAATATCTATTTTTTCAACATTATACACAGTTACTCCAGCATCCTTATTTATGCCTACTGTATACGCAATAATTCTTTTTCAATATACTTTCAATCCAAATTTGTGTCTTTAAAATAATTTATTATAGGTAACATCCTGTGTGGTCTTTATTTTCCACCTACTCTCAAAATCCATACCTTTTACTAGAGTTTTTCAGTCAACCACATTTTAACACGATGTTTGATGTCATTTTGTCATTTGTTTTGCTATATTTCTGTTTCAGTCAATTTTTTTAATGCTGTGACCAAAAGACCTAACAAGAACAATTTTAAAGGAGGAAGTTCATTTTGGGGAATGACAATTTCAGAGGTCTCATTCCATTGATGGCGAACTCCTTTGCTGGTGTGGAGGGGAGGCAAAACATCATGGCAGAAAGATGTGGAGGAGAAAAGCAACTGGGAACATAGCACAAGGAAGGAGAGAGAGATACAGAGAGAGAGAGAGAGAGAGAGCCCGCAAGCATCCCCCCCTCACCAAGGATAAAATATAAACCCCAAGGGGACAACCCAATCAACTCAGCAAATTAATGTACTGATTAGGCCAAAACTATCCTAGTCCAAATATTTACCTCTAAACTTTTGGGGGACACCATAATGATTTCCAATTTTATTTTAATTCTTTAGTTTTTCCTTTCTTGCTTCCTTCTGAATTAATAGCATATTTTAAAATTCCACTGGAACATACATATTGGATTCTTAGGTAAACATCTTGGCATTAATTTTCAGATACTATTCTATAGATTAAAATATACATGCTTAACTGTAAGATTTGATATTATGCTATGTCATGGAAAAGATAGAATCCCTAAAATTGCATAATTCCATTTATAAGCCCTTTTCTATCCCTTAGGCTATAATTTTCATTTACATACATTATAAGCTTCAAGTTACAATGTAAGAAAATTTGTTTTAAAGAGCCATATGTAATTTGAAGAAATTTAGAGGAAGGATAATTTTTTAAGTAATTTACCCAATAATTTCCATTTCAAAATTCCCTTCCTTTCTGCAGAAGATCTTGATTCCATCTGGTTTTATTTTTCTTCCTTCTGAAGGACCCCTTTTGGCATTACTAATTAGTACAGGTCTACTGGCAATGATTTCTCTTATTTTTTTTTTTATTTAAATGAAAGTGCCATTATCACATATTCATTCTTATAGGATACTTTTGCTGGATATAAAATTCTGGGGTGGAAGTTTTATTATTTTTCTGCTCCTCATTGACCTTCCTCCATTGACTCCAAAGAAAGGTCAGGGATGTGTGTAGTGGTTGCATCTATATTCAATGTTCTATTTATCCTCCATCTTACCACAATAGTTTTAGGCAGTTTAATTGCAATATTGTGTATGTTGTTGTTATTTGTTTGCTTGCTTTTTTTTTGGTCAGTTTTTAGAGTTGCTTAAATTTGTAATTTGGCATTTTAAAACAAAATTTGAAGATTTTTGGTTAACAAAACTGTTTGACCAAACATTGTTTTCCATGGATTAAATAAATTCTTTCAGATTTATAGATGTTCTTAGTTATGTCTTGTAATTTTTAGGAATGCCATCAAAATGAGGAAATATCTACCAGTTTTATGACTTATTTTGGAAGACCCATTCTTTATCTTTTCTGCTCGGGCACATCAATGTTAGACCTGTAAATATTTTTCCTGTAGGCCTTTACTACTTTTAAAAGTTTTTCTATCATTTTTCTCCACTTTATTTCTTCTGAATAATTACTACTATTCTAAGAGCAAGTTCAGGGATTTTATTCTGTTTGTTTTGTTTGTAATCTCCAATTTTCTATTCAGTCTAGTTTAAATGAATCTTGTCTCTCTATAGTTGATTATTTCAAAGAGTAATTTTTAATGATATTTAAAATGTCAATTTTTTTTTTAATTTCATTTGGAATATTTTCAATTATTTTTTTAAACCAAGCTGTCATCTACATTGAGTGCTGAGTCATGATTTCACCTTTATGAGTAGAATAAAAGTTGATGAAGGAAAAGCCCTTAGATCTGGTGGTTAATAGACTATGAGTATATTGTTTGTTAGTGACCTTGATAACAGAATTTACAATATAAAAGAATGAGTCTCTCAAAACCACATGCTTTCTAGAAGCAGTGAGTTTAAGAATAATTCTTTGTATCTTACTCATACAGGATAAAGAACAATATAATACTTGATTATAGGGCTTTATGTAATTTTTGCTTCCAGAGTCTTGATCTCACAAGATTTAGAAAACCATAGTTAGGAAAAAGAATCTTAAAATCATGAATGCAAAAATAAGTACAAAAGTGAATGTTTCAAATGGAAAAAGAAACCATTCCAAATTACAAATTTTAAAAAGCTGAGAAATACCACAGACCTTCCAATTTTTAAAAGCCAGAAGAGTTTTATTATCTAGAATTATAGATGTTATTAGTTATGTCTTAGTAACACAAATCTACAAACAAGTCTTAGTAAATCAATCTTAGTTATGTCTTGTAACACAAATCTGCAATACACTTTCTCTCCAATTTTGGATGCATTTTATTTAATTATTTCTTTATATGGCAACTATTTTGTAATATTATTTTCTTGAGAGAAAACTGGAATCTACTTTTGTATAAGCATACTTGATCAACCATCATTTTTTATGGATTAAAGAATTCCTTTCAGATTTATAGATGTTCTTAGTTATGTCTTGCAATTTTCACAATGGCATCAAAATGAAGAAATCTCTACCAATTTTATTTAATGCATATATTGTCAAATATTTTCCCCAATAGTATTTGTATAGGTCTATGTCCTACAAACCCAAGGATTCTAATACATTTCATTTTGTAAAATCTTCAAATAAACAAAAATATTTCCTTACATTTATAATTATATATATTGTAATACCAATTATATAACTGATGTTACAAAATTTGTTCTGTCTCTGCTTTTACAAGAAAAAAATCTTCTAACTTAATTTTATGTGTTTACCATTTGGAAGAATTTATCATACACTAATTTCTGGCTTTGTGTGTTTCAAACCTGTGCCCTCTCAAATACTAAGACAGGGACTTTGTACTGGCCTTTATGTCACAAAGGGGGTGAGTTACAAATTGAGTGTAGAAGGATCCTCAGAAACTTTTCCCATACCAGAATACCTACCTCTAGATAAAAAGATAGCTATGAACTCTAAGTATTTGTATATCCCAATGGATATAATATAAATGAACATGTGATTCCACTTTCCTTTAACATATTCTCAAATGCCTAGGGACACTTCAGTATTTCAACAAATAAAGGGAAATATAGGGAAATACAGTGGAGGGAAGATGTATGAAGTAAAAAGTGATAAACAATAGCAGTTTCAACATTTTCTTTCTTTCTTTCTTTCTTTTTCATAAATTAGATAAAAACCAATGATCACACAGACACTTTCCTAAAGCCTCTCCTGAGGCTTACATGGCACATGGGAGACCTTGAAGCATAACACAGTGACATCCAGAGTGTTACAGTGTAATATTCACAGTTGCTATCTTGTGATTGTGATAACTCTTAAAAATTATCTTGGAGGGTGAATGGGAAATATATTTTTCTTAACCCATTTTTAAGAACATGTAGAAGAAAAATATGAGTTACTGAATATGACATCACAAGTGGGACTCAAGTTCATCAAAACTGCAAAGTATATTTCTGTTCCATTCATTCATTAACTTATTTATTAAACCAAATGTAGTGAGCATATATTGTGCGCTACCTTGGTTTCTTTAATGAGATTGCAAACTCGGTATCACAAAGACATAAAGCAAGAAGAGGTGGATTTATGTTTCTTTTGTTTTACTAAGAACAATGAGAAAAAAGCAAGAGAGAGAGCTGTTACATTTTCTCTTTGTTTATCTCTTGTTTCACTCATCATTCTGAACTCATGTGTGTTTATGAGCTTTTTCCAAATAGGAAAGCAGCAAAGAGAGAGACTACTGCTTGTGGCAGCACGTGAGACTTCATCTGAACCCTCGCTGCAGTTCTGTCTCAATGGATACCCACATCACATCTTGTGCAAAGCGCTGCCTGTTAGGTTGGAATCAGCTCTGTGTTTTTTACCCATTTCTTCAACTTAACTCCATGTTGAGCACATAAGCCTTCCTACTTGGATCTTTGATCAAAGCTCTTACTTTCGAGGGAATGAAATGACTCCTACTGGGGTGGAGTAGCCACAAAAATTGCTGTTAAATTACCACTGTTTTCACCAAATCACCCTCAGATACCATCTCTCCAATCTGCTACCTAGAGAAGATATTAAGCGAGGAAGCAGAATGAGTCAATATATCTCATTGGGGGCCAGTCTCCAGGCCTGAAGAATGAGCTGAGTTCACCTACTGTCCAGTCTGGAGACATTCTGGAAGACATTGCTTTGAAGCAAGCTCGTATCAACCCAGGCTCATTGAGTCTCAAATGTTTTTCCTCATAGTGAACATGAATGAGTCTCAAATATGAGCACTTTGAAATGTGCTCAACTTGTGTTTATATTTTGCTTCTTAGAAGTATAGCAAATTACCATTGTAAAAGGTTTAAAATTCATAAATGAGGGCAAAAGCTTATTTTAGGGGTTTAAATTGTAATTAACTAACTGGACTCTGAGGCCAATTTAAAAATTAAAAGCTCATGAGAACTGTTAAAATATTCAGCTGTTATATGCTTATAATATAAAACATTGGCTATCTAAACAAAAATTTGGACACCATTGTAAAAAAAATATTTAATATAATACATATCCTGGAGACCAATTTTATAATGTACATAGTAAATTTTGGTCTCACTAATCACAGGGGTTCACTTATGTTCCATGTTTTGTTCTATATTAGCAAATTAGTGACTATTGTCTTTAAATGCACAGATACTATATACTGAATGTTGCACTTCCCTTGCACGTGTTATTCATCTTCAAGTACTTCATGTTTGAGACACGAAGAAAAATCAAACATAGACATGTGACCCTTCATGTCCATTTTAATATTTAAATCCCTTTGAGTTTATAAATCGTACATGAGGAAATGGGACAAAAATATTAGCATTAAATAAGATCTGGCTTGCAATAAAATTTCACTACTATTATGGTTTGGATGTGAGGTGTCCCCCAAAAGCTCACACGTGAGACAATGCAAGAAGGTTCAGAGGAGAAATGATTGGGTTGTAAAAGTCTTAACCCAATCAGTGATTCAATCTCCTGATATGGATTAACTGAGTGGTAACTCAAGTGGTGGGGTGTGGCTGGAGGAAGTGGGAATTAGGGTGTGGCTTTGGTGTATATATTTGTACCTGGAGAGTAGAGTCTCTCTGATTCTTGATCACCATGATGTGAGCTGCTTCCCTCTGCCACATACTCTGCCATGATGTTCAGCCTCATCTGGAGCCCTGAGAAAAGGAGCCAGCCTTCTATGCACTGAGACCTTTGAAACTGTGAGCCCTCAAATAAACTTTTCCTTCTGTATAGTTGTTCTGGTCAGATTGTTTAGTCACAGCAGCAAAAATATGACTAAAACAACTACTTTCTTATTAGTTAGTTCAAACCTCTCTGAATTGTACACCTGCCAACTTTAAAAGGCACAAAGCTTCTTTACTGGGTTGCTCAGAAAATTAGGTGAGAATCTATGAAAAGTGCCATGCCCAGGATTTGGCCACAAGGCATGCACAACAATTCTGTCTTCCTTCATTGTGAACTTTTTCCCTAAGAGGTTTGTTTCAATGTATTGTATTCAACCACTATAAAAATTGTGTACACACTTGGTTCTTTCAAAGCCTAAAGGAAGAGTCCTCAATTTTCTTCTAAATTGAGAATATGCACCTACATATATTCAAATTTTCAGAATGCTTCCCTCTTTTATTGATGCACGTTTTTGCCTTAATTTACTCTTACTTTAGATAACTGCTTCAATCTTATGTAATGAATTTTCTCTCATCTCCTAATTTCATTTGTAATGAAAGAATATGTAACTGATGAGTTTATAGTGAATAACAAATAGAATTTAAAAAATCATATGTTATTTAGTGAAGGGGAAATTTTCCTGCAACCTGACTTAATTTGAAACATTTGTTATATAACTAGAAGTACATTCATAGTTTTACCACTACAAGCACACTTCAAGGAGGTATGAATTATTAGTTATGTTTGTATCTTTCCAACCTAGAGTACCTGTAAATTGAGGTGAAGGGCAGTGAGTGTCATGGGGAAAGAATGGTTGCTGAGAGGGTCAGCTCTGCAGACCAGATGTGCAGCTCTTCCACTTCCCTCTGAGGGATCTACAGAAAGTCTACTTAACTTCTCCATGTCTCAGTTTCTTCTTCCATTAATGAGAATGGTAACAGCACCTAATCTTAAGCATTGTTTGAAGATTAAATGATGTAATGTTGATGTAAAGAGTTTAAAATAGGACTTGGGTGAGTGAAAAGTAAAAAGTAAATATTCTTCAAGTTATAATTTGAAGTTTAAAAAATTCTTTTCATTTTCCTTCATCTTTCTCTCTCTCTCTCTCTCTCTCTCTCTCTCTCTCTCTCTCTCTCTCTCTCTCTCTTCTTTTATCAGGGATTGAGTACTTAACCACTGAGCCACATCCCAGCCCTTTTTTTATTTTTTATTTATAGAAAGGTTCTTGATAAGTTGCTGAGTCTGGCTTTGAACTTGATCCTCTTACCTCAGCCTCCCAAGCTGCTGAGATTATAGGCCTGTGCCACCACACCAGCCTTTTCCTTCATCTTATCCATTAGAAAAAGAAGATTGGTTTATTCCAAAATTCAAGATAATAATGTAGAAAGCAGAAATATAAACACTTAAAATTTTAGGTGAGTGAGTGCGACTCTAATTTACTGAGAGAGATTAAAGGGCAATACTAACTTACATTATTAAATAAACATTTAACTATGATTTGGATTTAATAAAACAATTATGTACATTAACTTGTAATTGATCATTATTAAATGTATAATTAGTGAGATCAAATAACCAAAGAAAAGATAAAAGTCTATCTTTAATCTATTGTTCACTCTCAATATGTAAGATTCTAGTAATCATTGGTCCCTAATATAATTATGAAGTTATAAATATAAATTAGGTTACTTTGAAAGATGGATTTAAAATCCTTCTGCATTTTATCTAATTATTATACACTTAATTATGGATAAATAGCTAAACTATAATATGGTATTTGAGAGTTAAGCTTTTCTGACTAAAACCTGGAATGCTAATCTCAAGCTGTTCGATTTTATAATGCTTGAGCAGCTGATCATAAAAGTTAGAGAGTAAGATAAAAATACAAATAATAGATTATGGCTAAGTTTGAGTTAAAATGGCATAAAGATAGAAACTTGGAAAGATAAATTTTGTTAGAAGGTTAAAATATTCTTAAGGAATTAAACTGTACTTTCTTTTTATGAAAGTGCTGGATGGATTACACTTTTTGATATGAACAACCTCCTTATTTTAATTAAACTGGAGATATTCCTCATCATTGTTATGCGTATAAATAAGGCAGCCCCAAGATATAACCCACATCGTCACAAATGCAGAGATTAAAATTTCCAAATCGTCAAAGGATTCTAAAAACCTATTCACTTTTGTCTTTGACACTAAAGACCTCATTTCTTAGTGCACAAAGAAAACTTTCTAAAAACTATAATTAAACTATAATGTGAAAAGCTTCACATTAATTTGTCTTTAATTTTTTTCAAAAAGAGAAAGGAATTTAGA
Organism: Marmota monax; assembly: GCF_021218885.2. Lineage (NCBI taxonomy): Eukaryota > Metazoa > Chordata > Mammalia > Rodentia > Sciuridae > Marmota > Marmota monax. Next base: position 18,027,806 of record NW_026692254.1, on the reverse strand, counting down.
GTTTGTTTGGGGTGAGTAATTTAGATTAAAGTAGACAGAGTTTAATAGGAAAGTCCCTTATTCCCACTTAGAAAACCCACCAGCTGCTCAGAGGGAAGTGCTCAGTCTGCACAGGGTCTTTCATTCAGCTACACCTATCAATGCAAGGGCCTTCCACTCCTGGCTGACCTTAAGATAGGAAAAACTGTGACGCGTTCACATTGCTTTCCATGTTTCCCTATTCATTGTTGTGAGTAACAAATGAGCCATGTATTTTGAGCTCCCAGTGCAGTTATTAGCATACACAATTGTGCATTTAAAAGTAGTGATTATTATCATGATTTTTCCTTCCTGCAGCCATCCCTCTTAAGATGTTTAGTCAGAGGAGCAATATGGGAAGACAAGAGGCATTGTTTTTTCCTACTTCTGACCTATCAAGTGTAAGAAGTTCTGTGATTACCTCATCTCTAAATAAACCTTCAAAGGCAACCTAGCCTGGGAGGGTTGGCTGCACATTGCCATCTTTATATCCAACATTCCATATTGGTTGCAGAGTTTCCACTGTTCCTTTAAGCCTGTCTTTAGTAGGAAGAAGCAATCACTTTGTATATCACTATAATAGCTAACATTTATGGATCATATAAGAAGCTAGATATTATTGTTTTACCTTGATACAAGACATTTTTCTTTTAATTGAATTTTTTTTGTGTGCTTTGCCTGCTTTCTGAGAATTACATAAGTGGAATAGAATCCATTATCCCGTTCTGTTCAACTTATTTTGCTCAGTATTTATTTACAATAACATTCTTTATGAGTTATTACAATTCCATAGTACCCTGCTTCCTGGTGGAACACCCTGATATTTGTTGTAATATGGATATAAAATGACCCCCAAAGACTCACGTGTTAGGAGACTATTTGGTGACCTCAGGTACTAGTAGGAGATGGTAAAACATTTGGGAGGTGCTGAAACATTCGGGAGGTGGAGCTTAGTAGAAGGAAACTTGGTCATTGTGGCATGTCCTTGAAGTGAATACTGGGATCCTGGCTTTTTCCTTTCTCTTGTTTTACTTCCAGGCTGCCATGACCTTAGCAGCTTCTCTGCCACATGCTCCTGCCATGATGTACTGTGCCACCACAGGTCCAAATGCAATGGGGCAAAGGAAATTTTTTTTTCAGCAAATTGAAACAATTTTTTCCTTTTTTAAATTTGATTTTCTCAGGTGTTATCACAGTGATGCAAAACTGACTAATACATTAATTTTTTTATTATCATGTCTACTTTTTTGTCTTTATATTTTTAATATAAATCTGCAAATTGTGGCTACTTTTTTTTTCTTTGTATATTTTAACTTAGCACTGGGTAGAAACTTCAGTATGATATTTGACAAATGCACCCCAATTCTAGAGGAAAGCTTTTAATATGTTATTGTTGAGTATATTTACTAGAGATTTGCAAATGCCATTGATCAGACTTAGAAAGCTCTTTATTATTTCTTGATTACATATAACTTTTATAAAATATGGATCCTGGATTTCAATTTTTATTTTCCTGAAGCTTGAAATTGAACCCAAGGCCTCATGCATACTATGTAACTGCTCTATCACTGAGACACATCCCTTTCCCTGAATCCTACATTTTATCAAGTTTATTTAATATGATCATATGATATGATTTGCTTTTTTTATCATCTATAGGTCAATTTCATTGGACAGTTATAAAATGTTAAACCAGCCTTGCATTCCTAGAATAAAGTCAACTTGGTCTTATTTATTTGTCTCTTCTATTGCTGGATATGATTTAATGGTATTTGATTTTGCCTTTGTGAATTATAATGACTGACGAGGAATGTTCCCATTTTGAAATTTCCCTGTCATGTTTGGAACCAAATTTATGGAGGTACCATTACATACATTACACTGTATTCTCATTTCTACTCTTTGGAAGAAATTGAGAAAGACTGGCCTAAATGAAGTCATATAAGTGGGTTTATTGAATAAAAAGTATGTATGCTTAAAACTGAATAATATTACTAAACAGATCTCCATGCTTTTTGTAGCAATTCACTCTCTTAAAGATATACTTAGAACATACTTTCTAACAAAATTACTTTTTGCAGTATTTGGGATTGAATTCAGTGGTGATCTACCACTAGGCCATACTCTGGGTCCCTTTTAAAAAGTTTTTACATTCTGAGACAGGTTCTTGCTAAATTGCCCAGCTCCTGCCTCAGCCTTCCAGGTAGCTGGGATTATTGGTATGTGCCCCTACTCCTGATTTAGATTGCACATTTCTCATTGGATATTAATACTCTTTCCAGTCCATTACTGAAGCATATGTGATAGTATTATAATGTGCATTTTTAAATTATTATTAACATAAAAGTTCTATTTTAAATTTATCAGCCACTTGTATATTTTATTTTTTATATTTTGTATAGATCTTTGACCATTTTTGGTGGAAAAATATTATTTATTATCTTACCAATTAAATATATGTAAAAATTAGAATAAATAGTTATAAGACTAGTATGTGTAGTACAAATTTACTTTCTCAATTAAAGAAGAAATATGTATTTATTAACTAGTGCATATTTTCTTTCAGAGATGTTATGTGCCTTTTTATTATATGCATTATATTCCCATACATGATTGCAGATTTATTTTAGGCCTTATTTTAGGGCTTCCATTGGAAAAATTCTACTGGTGAACTACTATTGAAATGTGAAGATTTGAAGACATTTTATGTGCTTTAAAATATGTTAGTGCTAGTTTGTCATTCTTACTACTCATTTTCAATATATGGCTTAATATTTCCATTATTTATTCACCAAAAAATCTTCAGATTTATTTTGATATTAGAATTTTAATTGCAATTATATTGAAATGATAATAGAGCATTACCTTTTCACAAATATGATCCTGTATTCACTGTTTAATATTAGAGAGACACATTAAAATTTTTCCACCCTTCTTGCTTAATTAAAATTTACCTGTTACCTTTATACTTCTATTGAAGATAGTTTCTAAGTTTTTTAGCTAAATAATTAATCATATTAATACTTCAGTAGAATAAGTTTATATTCTGTATATGGTTTGGTTTTTAACTGAAAAAACATACATACATATACACACATACATACATATGTATACACACATATATAATTATATACACGTTTAATTATATTATTTTAATCCTGCTATTTATTATTTTAAATTTGTACATGTAAGTATAATATACTCTTGGTTTGGCAAATATTTGGGGAATTTCTGTATTTTAAACATTTGAAAGGTTATGGTTGTTAGTGTAGAAAATAATTATTTCTAAGGATTTTTAAAATATATCATCTAATTTTTTCTCTAAAATTTGTATTTTGTGACTATTGGGTTAAGAATGTGGCTTTTGAACCAAAGGCTAATGTTTTCTCTGATATGTGGATGCTAATTCATAATAAGGCAGGGCTAGAGAAGAATAGAGGTACTTTGGCTTAGATATAGGGGAGTGAAAGGAGGGGAGGGCATATGGCGGTAAGAAGGATCATAGAATGAATCAGACATTATTACCCTATGTACATATATGACTATATGACCAGTGTGATTTTATATCATGTATAACCAGAAGAACGAGAAATTATATTCCATGTATGTATGATGTGTCAAAGTTCATTCTAGTATCATGCATAACTAATTAGAACAAATTTTAAAATATCTGTTAAAAATTAAAAATATATTTTAAAAAGATTACGGTTTTTCAAATAGATAGATCTAAGTTTGGAATATTCCTATTGCATTGTTTAGTGATCAGATCCAGAGAAAAATAATCTTTTTCTCTAGCTTTTTTTTTTTTTTAACATCAAACAAAATGAAAGTTAAGAATCTTGAATGGTTTTAAGCACTGCCTTGGCTAAGCCAGGCACACACCCCTTTAGAAAGCATTTTGACACCATGACGTTTATTTTTTTAGGCTATTAAGAAGAATAAATGTATATTTATTAATTTATATTCTTAAATATACTTCTTATATTTGCTATATTACTATGTGTTTTTGCTTTATTTTTGAAATACCAAAGAAAGAGTCCTTGTACTTTGTTCTATGTTATGTGATATAAACCTTTATTGCCTTTTTATTGCCATTGTAGACTGTAACTTAAGTGGAAATAGGACATGAATTTTTTCCTGTTTCATGACTCCTTTTGAAATCACATTTGTAAAAAGTATATGGCCTTTTGATTTTTTGTTAGAATTTTCTTAAAGAATCTTTTCTCCTTTTGACTTTTATTATAATATTCTCTTCTGTGAATGTCCTATAAACTCAGTTGTGATTTCCTTTTCTGTTTTATTTTAAATGATTTTATCAGAACTGATCTTTCTTGCACTAATATTTCATTTTTTATGTAATATTGCTTTAAATTTATTTTTTAAATGTACTATCTTTCTATTCTTTTGGTGAGAAAAGTTCATTTTTGGTTTTTTTTTTTTAAATTTTATTTGACTCTGATATCCATTATCACTTTAGGACCCCAAAATTTTGAAAGTAACTATCTTATTCTAAATTTGCCTGATTATTCTCAATACTTACAAACCTCTTCTTTGATTTATATTTCTATAAATATAAAACATTCTCCTGAAGAAAGTATGGAGTTATTCTTCCCCACTAACACTGCAATTTAAATTTTTTTCTTAAAAATCTGTCTTTAGTTCCATTTACTTTTACTAAGTTGTTTTAGGCTTCAGTTTTTAAGAGCATAATCACTGATGTTAACATTCAATATTATAATCAAATATAACATTTCTATAAAGAATTAATTATATTCCTATTAATTCAGACCTTTATCATTTTGAATCATAAATTAAAATCATAATTTTTATTTATCTCTTGGTTGGCTGGAATATTTTCTTCATATATTATTTTAAAAAATGTCTGAATTGTACACTTTTAAACCTCTTACATAATAGAAATGCTCAATAGAAAATTTGGCTTCTTAGAAATTACTCTATCAAAACATTTCCTCCACATAAATCTATAAGAATACTTCTGGTATGTTTCATTATTCAACACTGAAAAAATGTTTGAGTCCAACCTAATATGCATTTTTTAGTATATCTATGAATCAGATGACATTTTTGCTTAACTATGTGAATATAATTTTTCCTTTGTAATTTAAACATCATTGTCTTTTGCTGTATTATAAGAGATCATAATATGTCACTTATATGTTAATTCTCTTTGAGGTGGAAAGAAGGAATTAGAAGTAACTTTGTTTTTACTTTTTATTATTAGTATTTCTATTATTATCACTTTGTCTCTGTTTCACTTTACTGAGGGGTGGGCAGAATTCTCATGTAATTTTCCATTGTCTATTTCTTCAGCCATGTCTGTCTCTTCACTTGAAGTTATCATTTTGAATTTCATTTTCTGACAACATGTTTAAAGAACATTAGAGACAGCAGACAAAAGCCACACTACAGCTCTCAAAAAACACCTGGTTTTCCTTCTTCAGTTTGGTTGAGAGCATATTTCAGGTCTAATCATCAAACACTACTGGGGTGTAAAAGACAGTGACTTCTAGCTCACTCTCAAATTTCCAGGTTTATTCTTCACAAAGCAAAGTATAGTTATGCCATCAGCTGAAGAATGAAGTTTTATTCTTTTATCTCTTTAATTATGCCTAAATTTATTTCCAATTCATTCCAGGTGCAATAATAACTACTTAATCAACTTTCACAATTTAAGAAAAAAATTCCCCTAAATCCCCAAAATGGCCTTCAACAAAAACGTTGATGTTATTCTCCAAATAAATACCTAATAAAAAATTAGTAGAATTGTGATTATAGTGATGAACAATAGGGGCTTGCAACATACTCTCTGAGAATACTCACAATCTTTCAGTGCACTGATCTCCCCTGGTCTTGCTAAAGCCATGACTGCATATATTAGAGTGCACAGTGGTGTGAATATATAAAGTATCTTATGCCTTGTATCTTTCTTTAGGTATGGAGAGTATCTTTTGGCATAGTTTTTACTTACAAGTGCTTTATATTTTCATACCTCAATTTCTATTATCTCACTTACATGATGTGTTTATACACTATCTCTCCTTTTCTATTCTTTCACTTTTAAATTATGTGTTTATATTTTGTTTAAGTTGTGTTTCTAATAGATGGCACAGAGATTAGGTTTGCTTCTGTATGGTCTGATATTCTCTGTATTTAAATTAAAATATTAAGAAATTTACACTGAATGTAATTTTTTAAAATATTTATTTTTTAGTTGCAGTTGGACACAATACCTTTATTTTATTTATTTTTAGGTGGTGCTGAGGATTGAACCCAGGGCCCTCCCTGCACATGCTAGGCGGGCACTCTACCACTGAGCCACAACCCCAGCGCCCCCATGTAATTTTTTGATTATATGAGTTAATTCCATAATTTTTGTCATTTTTGCTTCTACCATTTGTTCTTTGTTGCTTTTTGCCTCTTCTCCTTCCTTTTTTAGATTAATTTAATATTCTGTGTTATTCTATTTTGCATATTCTATTGGCTTATTGTCTACATACCTTTGTTTTATTTCTTAGAGACTGCTAGGGAAAACATACGTGATTTTTAAGATGTAATCGTTTCTATTGATCTATTTTAACATTCACTAAATTTTTAAATTAACTTCTATTAAGCTGTTAAGTATTTCCTGGTGAATGTTTGCTTCAGTTAAATTTACTTTCAGATCCATAATTTTCATTTGTTTTCTTTCCCTATTAAATAATTCTTTCCTGACATTTTGTATTTTGAAATTTATGATATGATTTTTTTTCATGACCTCATTAAACATAGTTATAATTGCTTCTCTAAATTCTTATTTGCTGGATAAACTACTGTCTACAGACAAATAAAGAGGTCATACAATCCTCTTTCTTACACCAAATACAATGGTAAACAAAGTTGACCAAACAAACATTTCAGCACCATGGAAATCAATAATACCATACAATAATCTAAGAAGACTTTATACTTTATAAATGGCTGAACTTCCAGTAAAGACTTGAATCTGTGAGTTTCTCACCTTGATCAGTGCCCATTCAATTCACTGGGTGTGGAAGTACTGGAGACTGGAGCTAAACCTGCCATAGTTAATATGGGCTTGCTCCATTTCAAATGGTTGCTGAAGCATAAAGCACTTTTGCCAATGGCAGAAGCAATCTCGGTGGTAGGTGTGCAAAGAAGGTCAATGGTTCTAACAGTTTGGGGTTGTGGTTGTAGTGGTTTTGGAAAGCAAATCCCTGACTGACATTACCTGCATATGACATGAAGATGACAGAGGACTTAAACCACACACATAATCTTGACCAACCTTGAGCCCATGCATAGAGAAGAGGAGACAAAAGTAAATTCCTTGTCATGGTCCCAATCTCAGGAGGAAAGTCTTTGTTCTTTAAATATTAAGCTTGTTTCTTGGGTTGTGGTTGTGATGTTCCTTTTTATTCTCAATTTGTTGAATGATTTAAACACAAATGTGGTTTGAATGTTGTAAAGTGCTTTTTTGATTAAGTCAATGAATTGGTACCCTTAATTACAAATGCAAAGTCCCTTTTGACTAGTAATATAACATAATAAAGCCATCCTCTCTCATCTTATTCACAGTCCCAGGGATTAGAGTGGGAAATCTGGGAAACCATTTTGGGATTGTCTCCCACAATACCTTATGAAAAGATTACTACAAATCCAGATTAAACAAAAAAGGGTTGTGATTATGTAAGTATAAGCATTTAGATTCATTAAACAGATTTGAAATACTATAAATAAAACTTTACATCTATGATCAGTTTTTTTTTTTCAACAAAGATGACAAGTTATTTCAATAAGGAAAGAACAGTATTCTCCACAGGTGGTACTAAGACAAGAAGATAATGTCCACTGACCTGTCACCTCACAAGAGACAGAGGAACCAACTCTAAATGGGTCATAGGCCTAAACATAAGGACTAACAATAAATGATCTAGGAAACACATTCCTATCAAATTAATAAAAGGTTTTAGGTATGATGCCAAGGTCTTGACACATAGAATAATTTGATATGTCACCCACATCCAAAAGTTTTATTTCAAAAGATAGAGTAAACAGAATATAAATAGAATGACCAGCCTGTCAATAAGTATTTTCAACTTAAATTTTTATAAAAACCACTTGGATCTAAAATATATAAAAATCTTTTAAAACTCAATAAAAAGAAGATAAAACAATTAAAAATGAGCAGACGTCAATAACACCTTTACCAAAGTCCTAATAAAACCATGGATTTGCTCAACATCATGAGTCCCTAGGGAGGAATGAATATAAGCCACAATACATAGGATGACCTACCCAGTAGGATAATTATGATCATAAAATCAGACAAAAACATATGTTGGTGAGAAGGTAGAGAAACTAGAACCCTCCTATATTGCCCATGGCACCCCCACTTTTGAAAACTGTTTGAAACTGTTTGACAATTTCCTTAAAAAGTTAAATATAAACTAACTATATTACCCAGAAATTCAATGCCAAGAGAAATGAAAGATGATTGAAGCAGCATGCATAATAACAGCACTAATCACAATAGCCAACAGAATTGAAATAATTTAAGAGAAAGACATTCTACAATAATTTTTAAAAATATATAGAGATGAGAAGGCAAGGATAGCTCTCTGGAGAATGCATATTGATTTTAATCCTTAGCTTAGACACTAAGACTAGCATTTTAAATCAGAATCAAGAAAAATATTGATCTCACTCCAAATTATTTGTCAAGAAATTTCTAGGTGTTGAGCTCTGTAGTTGGCACTTGAGCATGACTTAATAAATTTAAGCTCATAAATAAGCCAGTTTATGATATCTGTGCACCATCATCAGTTATGCATAGTAATAATAATTAGCTAACCTTTATTAAATGTCAATTATTTTCTATGTCCTAGGCTCAGCAGATTATATGCATTTGCTTCTTTAATTCTTGCATGCCAAGACAAACCAGTTATTATTTATGGTCAGAATGCTGCAAAAGAGGAAAATAAGTCTAGAAAAGTAAATTACTTGCTCAGGGTCACTATGGGTAAATGATGAAAGAAGAGCTCAGATGCTAGCTGTATATTTCCAGGAACCCTCACTTCACCCTTAGCATGGTAAAATGAAAGCAATAAGAACATTACAGAGGCTTATGAACATGAAGCAGGAGGACTGCAAGTTCAAAGCCAGCCTCAGCAACTTAGCAAGGTCATGAGCAACTCTGTTTGAAAATAAAAAAAAATAAAAAGCACTGAGGATGTGGCTCAGTGGTTAAGTAAATTACCCTTAAGTAAAGTACCCTTGGGTTCAATCCCTGGTACCAAAACAAAGAAAAAAAACAAAACCCCACATGAATAATAATTATATGGGGGAAAGATACTTGTTATTACAAAATTACCAAGATTTCCAATTTTGATTGATTGGTTAATTTAAAATTTGAATAATTATTTTCAAAGACTTGTCTCCATCCTCCAGATGCAACTGCACACGTGTTGGGTGTGTTTATTGCATACATATACATGTGTCTGCACACACATGCCCCAATGAGTGTGAAGATATCTTTGTGACAGGGCATTTGTATGACTGTTTCCTGAATATGTGTTGCAACCAAGGTCAACCCTGCCTATTTGCTGTGGGTGGCCCACAGTCACATTTTAGGGAGTTTTCTTGTTCAGCTGAGTTTTTAAGGCTCAGTCTTTCCAGGGGTCAGCATGGGAGCACACTTGATTTCCCCAAATAGGACACTTTTGCTTGGCTCCTCTTCCACATACATCTCTGTGGGTAGCTGAAGATTCATGAACTAAGCCCGTTAGATAAAACCTTATTTCTACACGGGCAATCCAAATGTGAAACTTCACATAGGTATTGTGGTTTCTTCATCTGAGAAACAATAATTTCCTATCTTATATGGTTCTTCTCAGTTTTCAATCATAAAAGAGATTTAAAAATTTATCTTATGAATGTAAACGTTGAAGAACTATCTGTTCCATGAAGGGTGCTAATTTTGAATCTTAGTGCCTGCATCATTCACAGTTATACTGGTATATTTATTTTTTTGCATACTTCTCTAACTTAAGAAGTGTTGAATCTAAATTCTGTAAAGATATTTCCTAAATGTGTTCCTTTAGGAATTAAATGCAATCATGAATATCCCTCCATGACACAGATATGGAATCTATCATCTCATGCCATAGAAAATCTGGTCCCTTGGTTTTTTTTAGAGATGATTATCCTAAAATGGACACAGCAATAATAAACAAAGTAACAGCCAAATATATTTTATGAGTCTATTTGCTTATAAAGAATAAAAAAAGAAGGAAAGAAGGAAGAGAAAGAGGGAGAGAAGGAGAAAGGTGAGAGGAAGGGTAAGCATATTTAATATTCACACAGTAATTATAATTTAAGAAAAGAAGAAGCTGTGTTAAAAAGTGAAACTGAAACCATCAGATTAATCCTCTCCCTACCTTTAAAGAGTTCCTTTCTGGACTGACTTAAACCAAGTAATGGCCAAGAAGCTATTTGTAGGGGAATCAGCAGAAAGAGCATTGGTCCAGGAAATTTCAGCTCTTGATTGATTTCTGGCCAGAAGTCTGAGTTGGGGTACGATCACCCAAGTCATTTCATTTTAAATGGTATGAAATGCCTCCCATCAACTATTTCCTCTGCAGGAAACCCCTGGCAGATATGCACTTAAAAGGGTGATTCCTGGCCTGTACTGTTCCTCAACTTTATCTGTGAAATGAAATAGTACAACTTGCACACAGACAAAAACTTCTTCCTCCCTTTTGGAACGACCAGTTATTCAAGTGATGTGTTTCAGAGAGGAATCTGAATGAGTTTCCTATCTTGTTGCAGTAAAGATATTTTCCTAATATGGAGGCATCTAAAAAGATTCTTGAAATGTATTTATGTATCATTTTGATACAAAATGCAATTCTATGAACTATGTCTTGCATTATAGGCCTCTGGAGGATAGGTATCAAGACTGATTTGCTTTTAGGGGTACATTGTACACTTTGTGTTAGTGTTTTATAAAACATCTTTTTTTTCCTTTCAAATTTTGGTATAAAATGTGCATATTTTTTCATATGTCATTTAAGGGCAAACATAACAACAACAATAAAAAGTCTACTTTTGCTATGTCACTATATGATTCCCTTTTTATTAACTGGGGGCTTCCTGCAACTGAACATCCCCAAATCTGCCCAGAAGTCTAGACACATGGCTATATCTCTCTTTTGAAAATAATTTCTCATAGATCAATTCAAAGAAAAAAAAAAACTGAGTTCTTCATCCATGAGTCATTTTCCCTCAGCACAAATTTCCCTGCCTAGGAAAACAGTACTAATATAGTAATCTGAAAGTCCGTGTGATGAAAGCCTGTGTCACCATGTGCAAACTGTGAAATGTAATTGAAAGTAAAATGTTTAATTAAAATGGACATTTCTAAGCATGCTTCTGGCAGCAGCCATCTTGCTGAAAAATTATATTTGTTACACCGGCAACCTGGGAGAATAGTTCAAGAGATGGAGAATGCCAGGTCCCATCCAACAGTAAATGGAGTGAAAATCAGAAAAAGACTTGAGGGTTGATCCTTTTCTTACAGAGCATGTCCCCAGCACATGAACCCTGGTGCACACCAGTCAGAACCACAGAACCTGCCACACATAGCCATCCCAGAGTCAATATTCATTATAACCAAACATCCTCCTCCTTCCAATAATTGTTCTTTTCACTCGTGTCAGCAAGTTTTCTTAGCAACTGGGCTTTCAGATGCTGCACGGCTTTTGTACAGACTGAAATGTGAGGATGCTCTTCATCTCCACAGTTATTTCTCCTTTGAGACCACAGGGTCCTTTTTTTTTTTTTCTCCTCTCATAAAAGCCCCAGATCCCAGATACTCTGCAGACTCGCGTGGACCTGAGCTTCACTGATGTTTTCAGTTCAAATGGGAGAACAGAATTTGAAAACAAATGTCTGTGTCATATCTAGAGGGCAGCTCTCCTGTAGGAAATTCAGATGTCAAAGAACATTTAGCCCAAACTGGGCAGGTCTGGTCATTAAGTGTCCCAGTTCCAGAACGTCTCCTTACAGAAAATATTTCTCTGACATTTTATAAAGGGGCAAGAGAGAAAGATCTCTTTTCCTTTGCATCTCCCACTTTACCCTTTAAAACTTCAGAGATCAATAGTAGCAGATACAATGTTAGGATAGAATTTGTGCATTCCTTCATAAAGGCAAAAGTTCCAACTTTTACCCCTATTTTTCAATTATATTAGGCTCACTTGAATTGTTTTTATTTCTACCATCTCTGGAATCTCATTACCATCCCTTAAAGTGAAAGAATTTTTAAAAAATAAATAAATATATAAATAAAAGGTCTGCAAACCTGAAACCCATTAAAACAAAGGATGGAGGGGGAGAAAAATCAAAGGATCTAATCACTGTTCTATAATTCATGATTTGGATATTAAAACAACTCTCATTGTCTAGATCCGGCAACCATGGAATGTGATCATTTTTTTCCTATCTGACCTTGTTTAGGGAGCTCTTTCTCTATAATATGCTCTTTATTGCCCAAGGAATGCTCTTTGAATTTACTTTCTTTATGGAGTGATTATAAATCTTCATGACATCCCTAATGATTCATCTCTTTTGGTGCTGGGCAGAGGGATAACCATTTCTATACTGCACACATTTCATTTAAGGTGAAACCAGGAGATTTATCAATCAGCACAGGATTTCCAGGCATAAGCTAAACGATAACCATTTATCCCCCTCCATAAACACATTTAACTTCCCTACACTTTCTGCCTGAAATGTCCCATAAACCTTAAAGAAGAGATTGCTTTTAATTTGTACATGATCTAAACCACTGTACTTTCTTCTGGGGAATTTTAACCTTGGCCATACTATGGAAATATTTAGAGACTATTGAAATACACACTAGATTATTTCATGTGTCTCTGAAAAAACAGACTACTTAACTGTAACTCTGACTAGTGGTTGTTTTCTGAGATTTGCCATTTACCATTAGAAATAAAAAAAAGACTTCATAATATTAAGAACATTAACAAGGGATTGATCTTTTTCTTACGTGGGGGTTCATCTTGGAAAGCCTACTGTCTCAGTTATGAGCGTTATTGACCATATTCTTAAGGTTGCAGTCCCAGATTTCAATGGCTCTGGTCCGGTGTTCATCATGAATGCAAAATCCCTGAATCTCAAAGGATAACTTTTCCTCCCAAAATGTTTGTTGGATTGAAATATTTTACCAGTGATACATAGTTTTGTAAATCAATGGTGTTTGCTTCAATCAAAGGTTCCATCTCCGCAGTCTTGTGAAAACAGAAAACTACACGAACAGATTACAAACCTACACAGGAGAAGCCAACACTGGGAAAATGCTTTCTGCAAAAATACTTTTGAACTTCAGAGGATGAAAAACATGCTCAGTCCATGGAGCTGGAAGAAATGGAAGATTTTTTTTTTTTGCAGACATATGTAGAACATTTGTTTCTGTTTTATTTCTGCTGTCATAATATGATGGTTTTATTCAGTTTTTAAACATGCTTCAGCTGGAAACACTACATCTTTAAATCAGGCAACCCTGGCTTCAGTGTGAATTCCCCTGCCGCTCTCCCTCACCTTACCCAGGTGCATGTTAAATCAGTATTAATGACAATATCATTCTTGTGCAGTCATCTCCTGCCTGCAATTTGGTTTTAATTACCCGCCACGTTGTCTTTCCCCCTCACTGACAGCCATTAAATAGGGAATGACACCGGAGCCATAGTTGTGTGGAATATTCACTTTGCCAGATCGCAGCCCCATCATAAAGCAGGCTGCAGTGCCTCCTAGTGGCAAAGGTCGGAAATGGACGAAACCGAAATTTTCGATCTCGCAAGCACTTTTGAGGTTAACTCGGAGATCCCGACAGAGTTTGAATTGGAACAAATATATTTAAAGAAGAAAAAGAAAATTAAAAAACACTTATAGGTTAAGGAATAATAATAATTTGGTAAAATGTTATTTAAATTGAAATATTACAATAAACCAATGCACGATTTAAGGTTTATCTGACCAGCTGGAATGGTGAAAAAGAAGAGATCAAAGACAACAAATTTGTCATAGAAAATGTAACAGAGGAAAGTTCTTTAGGAAAAATTCAACGAAGGTGAGCTGCAAAGTGAGCTATAGAATCTCTCTTTCTTCTGTTTTTGTTAATGTCACAACAAGAGTTTGGGGTTTTATTTTTACTTTTGCTTTTTTTTTTCTTTTCCTTTTTCCCTCCACGTTACAAAATCCCTTAATTTCATGTGACCTAAAAACATTCTTCTAACCTGAGTACATACCTTGCAGGAACCAGTGCCTTTTGGGCAACTATGCAGTTCCTAAGTGTTTTTTTTTTTTTTTAAACAAAGATTTCCTTTAAACAGGAGTTTAAAATTGAAATTGTTTGTCCAAATGTTTAAGTTAGACACTATACAGATGCTCTGAATTGAAGACGTTCATCATATGTAATGGCCATCACATATTGTGTCTTTTAAATTTTTGGTTAAAATAAATCTGAAGGCATGTGCATTTCACAGGAAGCACATCAGACCTTTTGCACTATAAATTAGAAACATTGCTTATAAACAATACATTACAGTGTACTTGGGCAGGGAAAGCACTAGTGAGGAGTCACATTCAGTTTTTACTCTGATTTTTCTCCCTGCCAACTTCTACTTGATTTGAAGGTTGTGGGTCCACGGGATGCTCTTTCACAATTGCTAACGCTATGTTTTCTAGCTTCTTTCAACAAGCGTAATTACTCATTTTACGTGCTGCTAAATGAGAGTTATAGCTAACTGCTTTAATTAGAATTTTAACCATACATAGCATATACAATAACTTGCACATACATTTATTGTGCACACTTATGCTTATACGTGCATGTTTATAAGAACCCAGACATAAAATGAAGATACTGATAATTACTGTTTCTCTCAGCCATTCCTCATTCTCCAAACTAGCAGGGCAATGTTAAACATCAATTCATTTGTGGTTATGGCTGCTTCTTTTGTAAATATTTTTTTCTGTATTTACATTTAAAAAAATTAATATGAAACAGTGTAGTTTCTTGAAGAAAATGGAAGTACTGAATAGTAAGTTAAAATAATGTTAATTATACTGGTTGGAACTTGGTCTTAAATTAAAAAAAAAAAAAGATTTTGAAGAAAGAAATTTTTTGCTCAATGAGAAATATTGCTCCACAAACTGTTTCCAGTACCTCTGAGAGCCAAAAGTTCTTCTGATAACTGAAAGAGTAAAAATATTATTGTCTTTGATATTTGAAATTTCACATATTTTTAAAGGGAAGGTGTGCTCATTTGATTCATGCTTTTCTTCCATAGAGAACAATATTTGGTTTTCATACATTGCCTATATTAATTTATTATTTAAGGATATTTTGCATCCTTAAATAACAGCTAGGAAAAAATGTTATTCTTTCCAGACAGAAATGGGAAGCTTATAAACACAACGATAAAGGCTTAATCTCTGATAGGGCTTACATATATTGGTTTACAGCTATATTGAGTCCAGTTAGACTGATTTTTTTTCTTTCCTAATATGAAACTTGATGCTGGGAAATCTGATAAGTGAGTTTCATTTCCCTGGAAATTTATTGCTTCTATATCCAAGTGCAAAGAAATATCACAAGTAAAAACAATGAGGAGTCTGTAAGGACAGCATTAATGAGGGCCACTCTGTTCTCACAGAGATTCTGCCCGGGGAGCGGGGTGGTGGTGGTGGTGGTGGTATTTCAACTATTAAAATTGCAAGACATGCTATTCCTTTTATAATCGATCATCATTCCCTTTTGCCTGACTGGTGTAATAGCAAATCAGCGTGTTCTCTAGCAAGTGAGATCGAGAAGGTGACCACTGTAAGTGAGGAGAGGGAGTTGGTGTGCCATTTCCATGGTACTGGGGAGAGAAGCAGTTGAGTACCTATGGTGAGGCAGCGCCAGCCCTGGCAGCCCTGCTGGCCAGCACGCCTCCTCTGTGCCCTCTCAACCCACAGCTCTGCCCCGGAGCCCCGGCCCCTTCTCATTCCTGCAGTGTGCTTTGCATGTTCTGTTCACCACTCCATTGCCTCTGCCCAGTGCCTGCCGTATTACAGATGGGATGACAGAAGCTCCAGAACTTTTTAGAGAGCAAACAGTTTCATTACATTAATTAAGTCAATGACTAAATGGTCGAGCAACTGTAAAAGGCTAGACATCATGGAGCCACACCATCATGATGTTAGTGATATTTATTGAGTGTCCTCTGTATGCTAGATTCTGCACATGTAGTATCTGAGTGTATACTGACAGGGGATCCAAGAGGGATGTTTGGATGATGACTAGGAAGTGCAGAGGCTTGCTCAAGGTGTGACCACCACTGAGAATGGAGTTGGGGTGTTAGGAGATTTCCTTCATCGGCCTGATTATGAAGTTCATACAGGTATTTTTGTATAATTTTGTCTTGCATTTTTAAACTAAATTGTGGTTGTTGATTTCAAGATGCTTAGGCTCCCAATTTGCATTTGTTAAAAATTATAAATAATGTGCTATCTGGCATACATGATAGGTGATATATATTAGTAAAGTTTAAGCTCTCTTGATGGGGAAGAAAGTCTCTGTCTGTTAGACACGTCAGGGGATGCACTATGAACAACTGGAGTGGCACAGTCTAGTTGTGACAAGGTATAGGATGAAAGTATTCTGGGGAGGGTAGAGACAGAATTGTGGTCACCTTGAGAAAATTTGCATACTTGCATATACACACATAAAATGGAATATAGAGACATGTTATGTGGAATCATAGAAAATAACTCAGTCTCAGGACTGGGGATATAGCTCATTTGGTAGAGTGCTTGCCTTGCATACACAAGGCCCTGGGTTCAATACCCAGCACCACCAAAAAAAAAATAAAAATAAAAGTAGAAAATAACTCAGTCTCATTGAATATATTTTTTTTTCTTTAAGACAGTATATTTTTTAATTGAATAAAATTAGGCAAGCTTCTGCAATGCAGGACTTCTCAGTACCTTTAAAATACAAAATGAATAACTTAGAGTAACTTAGTATTTCCCAAACAAATTTGATCTCAGAAATTTTATCTGTCCCCACCACACCTCAGAATACTTTCATCCTGTCAGGATAATTTTATAAACACAATGTAGCAAATGCTAGGAGAGGAAGTAAAATTAGAATATGTTTATAGGAACCTTTAGATTTAGGTAGTAGATTAAGACAGACTTTCCTCTGTAGGCAATGAAAAGACACCAAAACTCTTTGCAAGGGGAGATGATTTCTTCTATTATGTTAATGATATTTCCAATCTCCAGGGTTGAGACAGCAAGAGTAGCATATTCTCAAACACTGTGGGGCCAAACTTGTCAAAACAAATACTATACACTTCCTTGTTGTTTCAGATCGTCAGCAAGCATGTGCTTTGTGGTACTGAGTTGCTGGAATTCATCCAGACACTGTGGTTGGAAATAACCCACGCTTTACAGGTTTTATGGAGTACTGGGCTGATATTTTAATCTTGCTGAGTATTCAGGAGAGCAAATAAAAGGAGCTGGTGTAGATGGGTAATCAAAGCCTCTTGCAGGTTTTCAAGCACATATGGTGTCTCACAAGAAGGAAGCAGAAAGTGTGAGCCCAGAAGAGAACCAGGGCTCACTTGGGGAATACTCAGAGACTTGTTGCCCCAAAGGTTTGGAAGGTTCCAGACTGCTCCCCAGAAGATAATTTTCTAAACATTGCACTTTCCAGGTTAGATTTCTAAGGGCTTTCAAGAGAATAGAAATGCAGCATAGGATTTTATCCTAATGATCTTACCAGATACAGCACTGTGTTGATGCTTAGGCACCCACTGGACAGCAAAGGCTCTGTCTGTGCCACTCACTCTTCTAAGTACCTCCAACATATCTGAGAACGTAGTTCTGAACATGACCTCAGAGTAAAGCTATATCATCACCTTTGTATTAGTAATTACACAAGTAAGTCCAAAGGGTTGAATTGCTTGCCAAGATTTTACAATGTGGTAGGTTAGAGTTAGCTGGACTTGACTGGAATCAGGAATAGCTGGGGCTGGAACTTGTGAGCTAGCCTTGAACTTGGATGGTTTGATGTGGGTACCTTCCCCTAAATTATACTGCTATCCAGCCATGTGCTGGTTAAGGACATGGTTTACAAATACATCCCTCTCATTTCTACTTCTGTAACATGACATCAATAACAACAAACAGATTTATCTATATACTAATGCACTATATCACCCATTTGTTTATCTCATTTAATTCTTGCAACTATTCTACAAGGCAGGCAGACAATTTAGCCCCATTAAATATGTGAAAAAAACTAAAGCATGGAAGTGTTCCTTCCTATGCCCAAGCTCACAGGACTAGTAAAAAGTAATTCTCGAATACAAGCCTGGGTCCAACTCCAGACAGAGTTGTCATTATTACTTATTCTATTCAATTGTACCCTCTGGAAATCTGTATATTTGATACATTACAGAGGAAAATCACTGATCACATCTTGCAATGGTGGCTGTAGATTTCTTTTCTCCAATTAAAGAAATATATGGAAAAATAGTTAATGGTTCACAGAACCCAGAGCATTGGTGAGCCAGGCAGGTATATCTATTGTTCACCCACAAAACTCATTATGGCCTTTAAAAATTGTTCTTTTTTTTTTCATTCTCTTCTTTCAAAAATAAAGTTCCAAATAAACAAGAATTATACATGAATGTTTCTCCTGAAAGTCAAACACTAATGTATCTCAATTGCCCTATTTGTAGTATTTTTTTTTTACCTGTATTGATCAAGGCAATTGAAAGAAAATAGATGTGCAAGAATGGCAGGTTATATATAATTATATACTAGTTGAGAATTTTAAAAATTGAAAGTTGGAAACACCACAATCGAAATGAAAGATTCTTACACCCAAATGATTTCTTATGTTGTCGTTTTTCTTTGAAGAAATAAATTGAATATTTCTTTACGAACTCTTTGCTACAAAAGGAATTGCTAAGTCAATACTGTGTGTAATTTATCTCTTGAATTAAACATTTCAACGATTTGTAATGAGGTCTCTCAATTTTCTCATGTCCTTGACAGAGTTTTCTCCAAATCATTTAAAATATGGGTATGGGGTTCTCAGATTATGATTTTCCCATCTATAATAAGGATAACATCATAAGTCAATATTTCCCAATTTTTTTAAAAAAGCTATTATTAAGTAAAATGTAATATTTTTTTTGTCCTCCACAGATATTTTATTCCCAAGTACATTAGGAAAACTGTTGGGTGCCAGCAAAGGCTTTTACATACTGCAAAACTTCCCAGAGTCCCTTGTGAGAGAGATTTTTGACTCGTAGAGTGATAGTTGCCAAATTCTGAAACTCGTCTCTAGAATATATATTTTTTGGTACCAGGGATTGAACCCCGAGGCACTTAAACTACTGAGCCATATTCCCAGCCCTTTATATTTGTTTATTTGTTTGTTTATTTATTTATTTATTGGCTGGAACAGGGCCTACGTTGCTTAGGTCTCAGTTACTGAGGCTGGCTGTGAATGTAAGATCCTCCTGCCACAGCCTCCCTGGCCACTGTGATTATAGGTATGCACCACCACACCCTGCTAGAATAATTTTAATATGTAGTATCGATTAACAATTTATACATTACCTATGTTTTAGAATTATCTCTACAAATGTTCGGTAGCAACTGTTCCTGGTTATATAATTTTAAGAGTAATGGAGGTAAATATAATTTGTGTTCAGGTTTGGCAAGTATTACAAAATAAGTCATCTCAAGGAAGACAATTATGTTCAATATATACAATTGAACACAGCTGTAGTCTGTTCTCTACACAAAGATTTACATACAAACTCCAGGGGAATATGCACTATCCAAACTTTCAAATGACAGTGTCTATTTGGACTTAGAAGGTTCACAGATCTATAAGATTTTATGCAAGGAATAGAAACTCTGAGAAATTTAAGAAGGGGATTAACTGCTTTTAAAATTGTTGAAAGGGCTGGAGGGGCAAGCTCTCTCAGCAGGGATTTGAGGAATGATTCCAAGCACTCTAAAAACATGTTGTGCCAGGAAAGCTACAAATTTCTGCAGGAATCAGGAAGGTGGCAATTTTGGAAGTTGCTTTGGAAATTTGGTAGCCAATTGCACCCAATGAAAACTACGATCTAGGAATCTAGTAGCTGCCACCGTCACCTCTGCTATACCTGCGGTTGGGCACCACAGGAGCTGAACACTGACAGCATCAAGATTATGGCATGTAAAACGACTACATCACCTTCACTTTTCTGTAACTTGGTTTTGTCAGAAAGAACCAAAAGCTTCAAGAATTTTCCTCCAAGATGCTTCCAAGTTTTTAAAAATTGTTTTTCATTTGTTGGACCTAATTTATATCCAGAAAGGTCAGAAACATAGTTTTTAACTTTTCAAGCTCTAATTCAGAGAGACACACTACCAAGAGTTAATAAGAAAGGTGGAGGGCCATTCTTAACTTACTCAATGCATTCAATGTATGACAAATTCAGTTCTGGATGGTGCTTGCCAATGGGGCTAGGAATCCATGTACTGCTTCCTATGATGGCAAAGGAACCCTTAGATCAGCCCCTGTTTAAGCAGAGAGGTTACCACTAAATATATGGTGGTAATGAGATTCTTGAGTAATAATGGGACATGAAAACTCATGCTAGCAGGAGAGCTCTACATTATTAGAAAATAGATATATCTGGTGAAACCTTTCTAATTTCTCAGAAATTCTATGATTTTATGGCTTATGTTAAAAAATAGCACTGAGAACAAAATATGGAAAGGAAACATTTAAAAAGAATAAAACTTTTGAGAAGGAAATTTTTTGAGATTTTTTGGTAGCAGAAATAGCAGTTGGGACAGTAGAAAATACAGGAAAATCTACATATATGTCTTAGAATACATTTTAACTCAAAGTACATTATGTTGACTTTTCTCACTGATCTTTGGAGATCATCTTCTCTATTTCTTTTTATATGATTTTCACTTTTTTGTTTCCTACTTGAATTGTTTGCTTACCAAGTCAATGTTTGTTTCCAAACATGTTTACACCAGTTGAATCTGTGTATCCTCCAACTAATTTATAGATTTAATTAAAACTTACCACTCTTTTGGAAAACATGTTGATGAATGAAAATGAACATTCAGAAACTTTTTAAAATTTTGCACTTTAATGTTGGCATAAAGTGTATCCCTACTCTTCCTATAATTTTTAGTTTCAATGCTTGTAAATGCAGAAATAACTTTACACTAGTAAACAATAGAGAGGGACACCTTTTCTAATTTTTAAAAATTATATTTAAAAATACAACATGAAATTTAAAATCTTAGTCATTTTTAAATGTATAGTATTACTTAAATAATTAAATAAATTCAATAATTAAATACATAGTATTAATGATATGTACTTGCTGTGCAATAGATTTCTGGAACATTTTCAGCTTATAAACCTAGAACACTATGTCCTTTTCTACTCCCCCTAAGCCTCTGACAACCTTCCTTCTGCTTTTTTTTTTTTTTTTCAGAGCTTGACTCTTGCAGATACTTCTTACAACTGAAATGATGCAATATTTGTATTTTTGCCAGTGGCTTATTTCACTTAGCTTAATGTCCTAAAAGTTAATTTATACTTTAGAATATGATAGAAATCCCATCTTTTTAAAGGTAGGATAATGTTTGGTTTTGTATATATACATTGCTTTTTCTTTCATCCATATATCTGTGATAAAATGTTGTTTCTTCTACCTCTTGGCTATTGTAAAAATAGTCCAATGAATAAGGACATGAAAATATCTCTTTTAAATTCTGTTTTCAGTTCTTTTGAATAACATACCAGGAGTGGAATTGCAGGATTATAAAATGATTCTGTGTTAATTTTTTGAGAAAACCTCATATTGTTTGCCATATCAGGAGCACCATTTACATTCCCGTCAACAGTGCACAACAGATCTAATTTCTCCAAAGCTTCACCAATATTTTTGTTATTATTTTTTCTTGTTTTATTTTGTTCGCATAATGGCATGTTAATAGATAATATCTTGTTCCAATTTTGATTTACATTTCCCTAATGATTAGTAATGTTGAATATCCATTCATATCCTCACTGGGCATTTGTATATCTCCTTTAAAGAAATGTCTGCTAAGTCCTTTGCCCATTTTTAATTGAATCACTTTTGTTGTGGAGTGGTAGGAATTCTTTATTATGTAGTTTCAATACTAACCCTTTTTTCATATATGCAGTTTGCAAGTGTTTTCCACAGTTTGCCTTTTTTGCCCTGTTGATTTTTTCCTTTGCTGAACCTAAGTGTTCTTAATTCCAAGGTCTCATTTGTCTATTTTTGCTTGTGATGTCAGTTCTTTTGGTGTCATATCCAAGAAAACATTGCTAAGGCCAAAGTCAAGGAGCCTTTCTCTTATGTTTTCTAGTAGGAGTTTTTGTGGTTTCAGTTCTCACATTTAGATCTTTAATTCATTTGGTGATAATTTTTATATATGGTGTAAGGTAAGTGTTCCATTTCAATTTTTTTCATAAGGGTAGACAGCTTTTCTTTTGCATGAAGACACATATAGCACTACTTATTGAAAAGTCTATCTTTTATTGCAAAGCCTTAGAATATTTGTCAAAGATTATCTGACCATAAATGTAAGAATTTGTTTCTAGTTTCTTTGTTCTGTTTCATCAGAGTACACATCTGGCTTTTTTTTTTTCAGTATCATATCATTTTAGTGACTGTAGTTTTACAATATGTTTTAAAATCAGGAAGTAATAGGCCTCTAACTTTTTGTCTACAAAAAGATTGCTTTGTGAATTTTGCATTTCTGCAAAAACACATTGCTATTGGAATTTTGATAGAGATTGTCTTGAATATATAGAACATATTGGATAACAGAGCATTTAAACATAACTAAGTCTTCAATCCATGAACACAGACTGCCTCTCTATTTGTATCTTCTTTAACTTCTTTCAGCAACATTTTGTAGTTTCAGTATAAAAGAGTTTCTTTTTTCCTCCTTCATTTAGTTTCTTCCTAAATACCTGTTTTAGTCAGCTCTTTTGCTGCTGTGATTAAAAGACCTAACCAGTA
The DNA here is from genome assembly GCF_021218885.2 of Marmota monax. NCBI lineage: Eukaryota > Metazoa > Chordata > Mammalia > Rodentia > Sciuridae > Marmota > Marmota monax. Next base: position 18,004,605 of record NW_026692254.1, on the reverse strand, counting down.
AAACTGAAGAGGAGGAAAAGTTTGTTTGAGGGCTCACGTTTTCAGAGGTGAGGCAGGACATCATGGCAAAAGAGTGTGGTGGAAGGAAGCAGTTCACATGATGATCAGACAGCAGAGGTAGAGGTCTTTACTTGCCAAATACAAATAAATACTCCAAAGCCAGGCCCCAATGCTTTACCTCCTCTAGCCTCACCCAACCTGCCTTAAGTTACCACTCAATTAATCTCATCCAGTGATTAATTCACTAATTGGGTTAATTCACTAAAGGCTCTTATAATCCAGTCATTTCACCCCCAAACTGTCTTGCATTGTCTCACTTATGAGATTCTGGGGGAGACCTCACATCCAAACAATAACAGTACCTTTTTCTTTTTTGAGTTATTTCAAGTGAATTTTTAAAATTTCCCTCTTAGATTGATAATTGTTATGTGTAGAAATGCAATTGATTTTTGGATAGTGATTCTTACCTCTGGTGAATATCATGAAATCATCTGGTCCCCAGCTACTCATTGCTAGAAAGATTTGTAAATCACTGATCAATTACCAATCAAATCTTACTAGTTAGAAATCTGTCCAGATCTTATTTCTTCATAATCCAGTTCAGGAGATTACACATTTCTAGAAATCCATCCATTTCTTCAAGACTACTCAGTTTGTTGACATATAAATATTCATAGGATTGTCTTCTGATCTTTTTTCCTGCTTTGGAATCAATAGTAAACGTTTTTATTTCTGATTTTTGTTAATTAAGCCATCTCCTTTATTTCCCCTCAGTCTACCTAAGACTTTTTAGATTCTGTTAATTTATTTAAATAACCAACTCTTGGTTTCATGACATTTTTCTATGGTTTTTCCATTCTACATTGTGTTTGTTTCTTCTTTAATCCTGGGTATTTCTTTCCCCTGATGTATTTTTGTTTAGTGTTTGGGGATGGGATGTACTGGACATGTCTGTTGGTCCAGTGGGTCTATAGTGTTGTTCAGTCTTCTCTTTCCTTGTGGATCTTCTTTCTGGTTGACCTATCTCTTTCGAAAGTAGGATATTGAAATCTCCTACTATTATTGTGTTAAGGTCTTTTTCTGTCTTCAGTTTTGTCAGTGTCTTTCATGTGCTCTGCTATTAGGTGTGTGTGTGTGTGTGTGTGTGTGTAATTATTTCATCTTTATGTTGAATTGATACTTTCTATCATTCTATACTCTCTTTGTCTCATGGAACATATTCTTACTCAAAGTCCATTTTGTCTGATAACAGTATGGCTACCCTGTTCTCTTTTGGTTAAGCTCTGCATAGAAAATGTTCTTCTATCCTTTCATTGTCAGTCTGTATATGTCTTTATATCTAAAGTGAGTCTCTTATAATCAGCACATATTTGGATCTTTTTTTGTTTGTTAGTTTTTAAAATTCATTCATCCACTCTCTGTGTTTTGATTTGGGAGTTTAATCATTTACATTTAAAGTAATTACCGATACAGTAGGGCTTATTACTGCCATTTTCTTGTTTTCTATATCTCATAAGGTTTTTCTTTGTTGTTGTTATTGCTCTTTTTTTCTTTTCTTGCTGACTTTCCTTGTGTTTGCAGATTGTTTTTTGTAACCACATTTTATGTCTTTCTTATTTTGTCTTACGCATTTTCTGCAGACATTTTCTTTGTGGTTACCATGGGGATCACAAAAACATCTTATAGTTATAACAATCTATTTTAAATCAATACAATTCATCCTAAATCACATGAAAAAAGAAATCATTTGCATTTCCCTCACTTTTTGTTTTTGAAGTTAAAATTACATTTTTATAAAATTTTTTATCCTTTACCATAGTTTTTAGAGTTGTAGTTATTTTATACTTTTCTGCTTAAATTCTTTGCCTGAATTGAAATCTACTTAAGAAAACCATTACAATATTACAGAAATCTTTATTTGCTTATGTATCACTTTTACCAGAGAGCTTTATAATCTTGTATGCTTTCATGTAGCCATCTCACATCCTTTCATTTTAACTTGAAAAACTCCCTTTAGCATTTTTTGGCAAGTGAGTTTTAGTGGTGACGAATCCTCTCAGCTTCATTTGTCTGGTAAGGTCTTTATTTCTCCTTTATTTATAAAGTGGAGTTTTTAAAGGGTAGTTTTGCCAGAAGTAGTTTTCTTATTTGGCAGGGTGATCATTTGCGTGTTTATTCGGTTTTTGATTTCAGAACTGCGAATATCATCCATCTCCCATGTTATCTACAAATTTTATGCTAAGAAATTCACTGACAATATCATGAGGGCTATCTTTTATGTGATAAGACATTTTTATCTTGCTGCCATTTAGGTTATTTTGACATTGTCTGTTTATCATGGTCTGTTTTAGTGTTAAACCTATTTACTTTCATCCTAGTTGACACTTTTCAGCTTCCTGAATCTGGATTTCTATTTCCTTCTAATCTGTCTCTCTTCTCCTTCTGGCCTTCAGGAATGTAATAATTCACACCTTTGTTGATGTCCCTATATAATGGAGATTTTTTTCCACTTTTCCTTATTCTTTTTATGTTTTGTTCTACCTTGATATTTTCAAATGACTTGTCTTTTGAGTTTCCTGGTTCTATTGCTTGTTCAAGTCTACCATTGAACTGCTCCAGTGAATTTTTCAATTCAGTTATTGCATTCTTGACTTTCAGAAGCTCTCTTTTGCTCTTCTTTATAATTTCAAATTCTTTGTTTTTTTATTATAGTTTGGCACATCCATGATTTTCTGGATTTAGATTAGTTGTCTATCTGGTATTCTCTTGTGGCATATTCATCTTTTTTAAGAAAGTTATTTTGAATTCTTTGTCAGGTAATTTATACATGTCCATTTTTTAGGGTCAGTTTTTGAAGATTTACTTTAGTTCTTTCACTGGGACAAGTTCTCCTGTTTCTTCATATGCCATGTTATTTGTTGTGATTTTTTTAAAATTCGAAGAAGGAAAAAACTCTACTTCTCCCAGTTTATAGAGATTGGCTTTGTAGAATTTGTGACCTTCATCAGTCAACTTGGTGAGAATTGTGTGAACCTCTCAAATTTATTATAGAAGTGCATTTTCTCTAAATTTCTGTAACTCATCTCCAAATGAAAGAGGTTTGCTCGTTTCTTTTTCGGGAGCTTATACTCTCTCTCTCTCTCTCTCTCTCTCTCTCTCTCTCTCTGACTGTTCGTAGTACTATAAGTTCTCCAGCACTACACATGCTGCCAACCTTTTTCTTATTACTCCACAAGCAACCAAAATATGTCAGCTCCATCAGTGAGTACTCTGAGTCCAGAGACATAAAACCCAGTGACTAGATCCTCCAAAATCGGGAACATTGTATATGCATTCCACTCTCATCTTTTAATCTCAATGGAGGGGAAAAAGCTGTACATTGGGTTTAACCTCACTTCAGAGGTTGACATTCTAGGGGAGGATCTAAAGAAGATAAAATGAAATGACATTCCTATATCTATTTCCATGTAACCATTCTTGGCTTTGAGCTCATCTGTGTTAAGACAAATTCTAATTATTTCTGTCCTTCTCACATGGGCTTTTTGGACAGTATATTGTGATTAATCAGTGTTTCTGTGTGAAAACAAAGCCTGAGGCTTCTTATTCTGCCATCTTGCTAAGTACACTATTCTTATTATCTTTTTTTCTAGATTTTTGTACTCATTTCTTACCTTGTTTCATTTAGCTTTCTCACACTTTATTAAACAGCATTTTTTAGATAATTTACTTTCTCAGTCTTTCCAAACCATTAAATGTGGTTTATTTTTTAAAAAAAATTCTGTTAGACATTTATCAACTATGAAAGAACTCATTCTCAGTGTTTGAGGATTTCCATGAGAGTTCATAAGGACAAAGATATGAAGCTATGGGCCTGAGGTGAGGCAGAAAAATGGTGTAAGGGTGTGGTGGAGGGAAGGGGGGGAGGGAGTGAGGGAGGGAGGGGGAGCGAGGCCCAAAGCAATGAAGCCAGTAGACTTTGGACTGAAACATCTAAAACTTGAAGCCAAAAACCATCATACTTTTTGTAATTAGTTTTTCTCAGATATGTGTTATAGGAATGAAGAGCTAACCCACACAATCACTGGGAAGCAGTACAGCCACAGGACCAGTACAAACACTCTCTCACACATATGCTGCCATATGAAAAAAAAAAAAATGTTTGGCAACAAAGTGACCAAGGATGTTTTAGAGTGGTAGAACCTGAAGTAAATTTATACAAAGATCAAACAGCACTCCCATCAATACCTCTGTTCTCTCCCAGAATTCCAAGAATGAAGGATCTAGTGCATGAAAAAGTCAACCAAACTTGCTGATGCAAAGTATTCCAAAGCCTGCTGTGCAGGACCTTGGTACAATAGTTTTCCTGAGGCCAATAAGGTGAGGCTGTCAAAGAGCTTGAAGATGGAATACCGAGGGTGATTAATGGTAAAGATGATTGTTGGTCCCTGCTCAGAAATCCTAATTCAAAAGAGGGAAGATAATGAATCATTACACATCTGAACCTTGCCCTTCCTAATAAAACAGTTTATTATTACCACTAAAAAAAAAAAAAAGATATGAAGCTAGCTTTTATATAAGTGACCCTATATTTCTCTCCTTCCCTCTTTTCCTCCCTTGCTCTCTTTCTTCTTTTCATTCTTCATTCCTTTCTCTCTCTTCCTTCTTTCTTCCATCTTTTTAAAATCAGAACTTCATATCTAGCCAAAATATGGAAATGTAACTTACTTTGTCCAGACTTAATCTCTTTTATATAAATTATTTTGCTTTGATAAATGGATTCAGAAAGAGATTTTATAAATAGATACATTAAATAATATTACACATCTATTTAAAAAGTTCTTTCATATTATGATTTGAGAATGTAGTTTAGTATAACAGTTTAGTCTTTAAATACAGAGAATATTTTCATTTTAGCATATCAGATGTAGTAAAGGAAACTAAATTTCACTATTTGTGGAATATTAAACATTCCTTAGGAAAAAAATTTAGTCTACTGATAGCATCTCAATTAATAAACACATTAAGGGAATGAAGGGAATAGAATTGGAACAAAATATTCAGATTTTATTTTTCCTTAAGTCTCATTTTATTTTAAAGGCATAATATAAAAAGTACATGTTTAATAATAAATTTGAGCATTACATAAGCAGATTAGCAGTACAAGAGGAGTGGCCAAAAAGAATCAGAATCAGAAATCAGAAAAATGCCAAGAAAATTACTATCAGAGAGAATATTTGTATAAATGGTGCCATCAATATGAAGACTAATACAGGCAATAGTGTGTAGATGAGAGACAATTCCCTAAAGATGTTAAGAGCAAAACATGTTAGGATGGAACTTTCAGTATCAATATCATTAAAACCACTTCAGGGGACATACTGTTTCTATGGACTGAAATGTGAATAGCATCCTTTGCATATGTACAACATGGCAGCTCTGAAGGAGTTCTATAAATATATCAGATGGGAATCTGAAAAAGATTACAATCAGTATGATCACCTAAGTGCCTTGGTGGCCGATATTACTGCTGATGAAAACACCTGGGTAGAGGAATCAAGTTGGATGGTGATATACTGGTCCAAGGGGGTTTAGACATGCCATCTACAGAGGCAAAAGAAACTAAACCATGATTGGCACTTAGAAAATTTTGCTTTATTTGATTGCATAACAACCCTAGATTATGGTGTAGGTCTTAATAAGATAACTGTAGAAATTAGGGTTGTTATAAAATATGATATATATATATATATATGTATATATATATATATATACACACACACATAATGGAATATTACTCAACCACCAAGAAAAGGAAAATTATGGCATTTTTTGGTAAATGGATGGAACTGTAGACTTTCATGCCAAGTGAAATAAGCCATTACCCCAAAACAAAGGCCATTTTTTTTTAATGTGGATGCTGACACATAATAATGAATGGGGGTCATGGGTTAGAAATTCATTGGATTAGATGAAGGAGAATGAAGAGAAAGGAGGGAGGATAGGAATAGAGAGACAGTATAATGAATTGGACATAATTTTCCTGTGTTCATATATGAATACACAATCAGTGAAACTCCACATCATGTTCAACCACAAGAATGGGATTCTAATTAGAATAAGTTATACTCTATATATGTATAAGATACCAAAATACACTAAACCAGTATATTTATTTAAAAAGAACAAATTAAAAATTTGTGTGTTTAATAAATAAGAAAAAAAAGAAATACAAAAAGAATGATTGAAATAGTGGCAAGTACTACTCTAAGAGTTCCTCTGAGACCATTTATAAAAACAAGTGAATGCTCATGTTTTGTCATTAATGAAATAGACTTTAAATGTAACAAATAGGCGTCATCCAAATAACAATGACTAATATAAAATACAAATAAAAGTATAGGAAAACAGTCCTCTATGACTGATAATGTGTAAATAGCCTAATAACTTGAGGACCAGATAAAAGAGAGACCCCAAAGTGCCACAATAACCATTCTATTTGCTAATGGGTGGGCAGAGGCAAAATAAGGGGGGGGGAAGCACCCACATATAGATTGAATAATGTTAAATATACAAAGCAACAATGTATTTATTTAAAATTGTCTGTTACAAAGAATTTATATTTGCCTACTCCATTTAAGCATCATCATTAATTAGTATTACCCATAGAAATAAACTCAGCATTGAAAACTTGGTTTCTACAAAACAATATGTCTTTATCCTTCAGAAAATGGAGATTTATCACTGATTTATGCATAGAGCATTACCATAATACTACTCTTATTTTAGAAAAAAAAAAACTTTTGTATAATGTGGAACAGATTTCAATTCAACAGAAGTTGATCACAGTTTGAAAGTTATTTACTAAGGCCAGAAATGAGAGAATTAGGATCTGAAAAGACAAGGAAGTAAGCAATCAGACACTGAAATGAGATTCAATAGAATTTGCCTATAAAATTCTAAAGAACAGCTCCTTTTAAACTTAGGGATGAAGAGACTTGGCATGAAAGTCTACAGTTCCATCCATAATGCTATTATTATAAATTGGAGTTTGAGGACTGGGCAATATAAATGAATATGTTTAATGTTAATATCACATTTGTAAACATTTCTGCATTGCAAATTGACATTGTTTTAGAATTTCTATAATTTACAAAGTCATATTTAATACCACTTTGAACAAAATAGTTCCATTGCCACACTCATGCTATATAACACATCAAAAATGTAGTGGCTTACAACAACAATTGATAAGTCTGCAAATCATCTGGGTAGCAGCTCTCCTGATCTGAGGTGAACTCATTTATCTTGGTCTAGCTTGGTCATATGATCAGCTCCAGGTCAGAGCTTCCAAATGTACATCAGTCAACTGCAATGATTGGCATCCTTGTCTATAATATCCTTTCACCAAGATATACCACATTTACCTCATGATAGCTGCGAAAGACCAAAAGACGAAATAGAAATGCAGACTTTTTTTGTTTGAAGATTCTGTTTAACTAAAGCTACATGTTGTCCCATTGGCACAAGCCATGTGACCAAGCCCAGAATCACTATGGCAGGGTACTACAAAAGAATGTGATTCAAAAAGTCATATTGGGGACAATGCATACAATATAAAGTCCCTAAGAAGCCCTTCCATAGTGTCCATAAAGAATAAAAAGCATCAGATGGTCATTCTTTTAATATAGCAAAAGGGTCTAGACTTTGCTGATTGAATTCTTTAGTCTATGACTAAAACATTATCCTTTAAATTTAGAAAAAAAATCCTACTTCTCTCAAATTTCTTTCATTAATATATACAAGTCAATCTCTTAGTTAAACTGAAACAAGAATTATTACAATATATTTGAAAGATTATCCATTTTTGCTGCCTTAAGTCATTTACATGGTCTTCTATATATAAGGAAACTTATTTTTCCATTGAAGATTACTTTTATAAGGGTTGATCTGATTTCCAGACTTCTTTATTTTGCATGGTCAAACCATTTTTTTTTTTTTTTTGCTGTGGACATCTTTCTAACAGTGTTCAATAACATATTAATATATACCCCCTGTTTAAACAATGTTTATTTAAGATATATTTGTATTATTCTCATTTTCATTTTAATCCTGATAGTTTTAGTCTTTTTTAATCATTGACCAGTGCTTCTGTAACTATGCACAGTTGGGGATACAAGATTAAACTTCCATCTTGTACGTTTTGGTTTTTCAATTGAACATTAGTTTCAAAGGGGCAAATACCTACCTTTCCTCCAGACTCCTCCACATTCTCTAAGTCTGTCAGGTATGGTAATGGAGTTGAATTTCTTAGGGTAGAAAAGCCTTCCAGAATATGGTGATATCACCTATATTTCTTACTCCAGTTTAGGTGTTAAAAGCTCGTATTATTTTAAAATTTACATATTACATACTCACTTAAATGAGTTTATTTCCTAAGCACCATTTTTAAGTGTTCATTTTTGTTCTTTGATTCAACAGAGTCATTCTTATTTTCTCTTTTATTTCCTATCAGGTAATAACTTTGCTACCTAGTCACTTTCCCTTAATTTTACTGCTTTGTTTCATCAATTTGTGTGCACCAGTGTTGATGACAACATAGATGAAATTAGTAATAATATTATTATTAATAATGATCATGGAAGAATACTTGTGAAAATTCTAATACAGAAGTATATATGAGCTAATGAGGTAGAAAGGGCTATCAGCATCCCAACACGCAATTTTATTGTTCCTTCTCTTCCCATGTGGTTTCCATCTGTTGCTTGTGAATAATTTCACTGAAGTCCAGTTCACAGTAGGGCTAACTGAGCTCTTTGGAAGAGCCTGACCCTCAACTGAGAGTTTGGGTCTAAGGTATAAAGTCTCGGATCTGATTACATCTCGGATCCTGGCCCACTTCAGGAAATTAGAACCTGACCAGCTGTGCTTCTCAGGTTGTAGGCTGTTACCTGGCTTTTTCTTAGCCCAGCCTGTTGTCTTTGTTTGAGTAGACACAGATGTATCCACTACATCAGTTTTCCCCAATGCTTTGTGAAGATGTGATCACATCAGTACCAAATATACTCTTCTTTATTTAATTTTTGTATTCATATGAAATGTTGAGTCATTTAAAATATTTAGGTATACTTTTAAAAAATGCTTGATGACTAATGAAGTTGAGAACAACTCTTTTAAAGTGGAAAGTAGATAGTTATAAAAATGCTGTAAAATTAAAGTCTCTGTATTTGAACATTATATTTTGCATGTCCACGGCTCTGTGTCTCCATTTGTTTAAAAAATAATGAGGACTTAAAAGAATGAATTAATCCGAACCTTTTATCTTGTGATAGTAAAATGCAATCACCTTTGATGGGAGAATTGCTTTTTAGTTAGGGTTTTCCACTTTTTTAGGGTCTTAGCAGCATTCCAAATTTAATCACTGCAGGTGTAGTGTTTATCTCCTATATTTTGCAGGACAAACTGTTAATTAAATCTCAGCCAATAAGACAACATTGACTTCAGGTGAAGTGATATTAGCTCCTGTAGGATGGAGATGGAGGCATTCTGCAGTGAAGTTTCCATGCTGCCATGAATCCCCTCCCACCCTACACTCTCTAATCTCAGATTCCAACATTTTTCAATGTATTTTTTTTAACTTCTCCATGGTCTTCTTCCAAGCCAAATGATATTCCCTTTTTTATGCAATAGTTTGGAACCTTGGTTCCCCATATGTTCATTATGGTCACCCTATAACCAAGTATTTCAATTCCTTGGTGACTAATTTGGCTTTGGGAGGTTACAGACTGGTGGGATTTGAATCAATCATATCGAGTATCTGGTGATGAGTGAAGTGCAGATTAATTTGTGAGATAGAACATTTCCACCCTTTTCCCCTTGGCGTTAAGGTTTATTTAGAATTCATGAAGTTGTGTCTGTACATAAAAGCTTTGAACCATTAAAGAGAATTATTTAACAAAATTTCTAAAAATTCCAGTGCAAATTGGTTTGTCTTGAAATTCTGGTGCTTTGTTATTTTGCCACCAAGAAAAAGGATTTATAAAAAAAAAGCTTGAGGGAAAATATGAATGTAATAAATATTTCATTTTTGTAGCACATTGTGCGTTGTTCTTCAGTTTCAGACCTTGCCAGCAGTCAACACAGTAGTAAATTTCAGCACCTGTGGACCTGTTTCAGTAATTTATGATTTCCATTAGATTTCCATTAGAGATGGGCTGAAACAGTTCAGGCAAGTTCATGCACTAGAGCCATGATCATGGTTGGCCTGAGGGATTATTAGCACTAGGTATTTGGCAGCATGCACACTCTTTGTTGCCTCTTTTGCTATTATTGATATCATTTGGGGGTTGCTCAGAACTCTTAGCCAAAATGATAGAAAGTAGAAAGGTGTTATAGACGCTTACTTTTTGGTGTCTTCTTTTGTCACAATCTGTACTTGTTGTATTCATTCACTTAACAAATATTTAGTGAACCCTATTTAAATGCATTGGAAATGCACAGCAGAATGAGAGATGGTCTCCAATTTTGAGGGGCTTTTAAGGGAAGAAAAATATATTAAAAATGAATGCAATTAAGTATTACATTGCAGAATGTACAAAGCTTATTGTTTCGACTTACAATGTTTCTGCTTACAATGGTGTGAAAATATATCAATACAACCGTGTTGGTTTTACACTTTGAGTACAGTACTCAATAAACTACATGAATTATTAAGTACTATATTACAAAATGGGCTTTGCGTTAGATGATTTTGCCCAGCTGTAGTTCTGGGCATACTTATGGTAGGCTGGGATGAGCTATAATATTTGGTAGGTTAAGTGTATTAAATGCATTTTAAATTTATGATATTTGTAATTTATGATGGGCTTATGGAGATGTAATCCCATTTGAACTCAAAGAGCATCTGCCCAATTAAACAACAGAATAACTGGCTAGTTCAACCAGGACCAAGTGGACAGGAGGAGGCAGTGCTGAGGACAAGAGCAACAAAGGACAGTCCCTCCTCTGGTGTGAACACACATTCAGGCAGGATGCTTGGCTTATCTGCATACAAGGCACTGAACATTAGGAACACAAAGAGCCCAATAAGCCCACAGCGCATTTGAGGAGTAGACTGTAATGATGGTGATGCTTTCCAATCTTATCATGAGACTTTCTCTCATGTAGTTTTGATACATGACCATTTCCCCCATCAGTTCAAAGCTATCTATCATCATGCTGGTGAAGGACAATTAGCATTGTTACAGTACAAATTAGAGGAGAAAGAAAGGATTCATAGTTATTCTTTGGCATGCAAAATGGTATTTTTGACTCCATAACAAGATGATGTCATGAAACTTTGACTTAGTCAAAAGGGGGAAAGAAAAGTGTTCCATTCATTTCACCATGAACAAAGTGCAACCTGACAGACCAAGTCATAGTTTTACTGAATGTTCAGAGTGGAAAAATAAAGGGCATAGGGGAGGAAATGAAAGTCCTTAACCTATCATTTCTGAGTCAGAACACTGTGGGTCAAAGCAAAGAGGCAATGAAAGTCAGAAACTGAGAATACATGTTCTTATTTCATTGAGTGTGGGGCCGTGACACTTTGAATGCATTATGCACATATGGATCACAGTTTCATAGGTTCATTGCAGAGGAAATCCACAGATGTTTTTAGGAGATTCTCCATAGGCAGCCACTTCTCACACACAATACAGAAATGGTGGCTAGAAGTGACGGAGGACAGGTAGACACCTGAGCTTGGCAGGAAGGTCCTGGTTTCCTTGAAGCCTGTTTTGGGGGCTTATAGCAAACAAAGGCACCCATGTTCTCTACCAAGGGCATGAGGAATGAGCAAGGTCACAAGTCACTCATCAGAGGCCTAGAATCTGAGGGAAGAGGCCAGAAGATTTGGCTTTGCCACTGGAACTAAATGATGATGCATAGATAAGAGGTGGAGAAGGGGTTCTGAAAAGCTAAGTAGAACAATGATACCATGTTGCCCACACCACCAGTGGGCAGGAGTCATCCTGGGGCACCGTGAGGATCTGCAGGACTGAGTCTGACTTTCATTTCCCCTACTCTGGAACACCAGGAAACCACATACTCCAGATTCCCCTAAACATAATTTTGGAGAAAGCAATGGAAATGAAATAAAATCTAATAAACTGATCATTTTACCTAAATAGCAAAGCATCTCCTAGAGGTGTATTTAAGTGCGTCTATTGGACTTCATTTTGTACAGATTGGATTAAAATTTGTTAATTTTTCCTCTCCTTATCAGAGCAAGTATCATTAGGAAAGACAGTTCAGTTATTAAGAAAAATACTTTTTACTTGCAGGTCAACCTTGACACATAACTTGTAATAAATAATGATGCTGCCATTCACTAAAATACTTAATATAGTTTGATTTAATATCTCCTTTATGTATGGTCCTACAAAGTTAGAAAACTGGAAAAGAAAGAAAGGTGAAAAACCTAAAATATAAAGGTGAACAACCTACAATATATAAAAGGTGAACAACCTACATTATATTCTGGCATAAAAATGTTCATTACAGCATTACTTATAACAAAACACTGCAAGAAATGTAACTATATTTTTAAGTTTGTAAATGTGATATTGTACATGATAGAATAAACATAAAAATAAAATAATTATTATAGTTGTTAAAAGGTTTCTGAGACATTTTTAATATGTAAAATTTGTATTTCAATAATTAATTTGGAACTATAAGATGCACTTATACACACTGTTTGATTAAACGAAACTAAAGAACATCAATTAAAAAATGCACCAAATAAAGAAACAGGTAAGAAAAGGACTAGAAGAAAGATCAGTGGAGTACACAATGGGGGGAGAAGAGAAAAGAAGGGATGGGATAGGGAAAGACAGTGGAATGAATAGGATGTAACTTTCCTATGTTCATATATGAATATACCTCAGTGAATCTCACCACCATATACACCCACAAGACACTAATTATGAAAAATTCTATAAGTAAACAGTACAAATATCAGTAGAACAGAAGGAAGGGAACATTAGATAGAAGGGGAGGAAAAGGGAAAGTGCTGGGGAGTGAATTAGAACAAGTTATATTCCATGCTTTTTTAATTTTGTCAAAATTAATTCTATTGTCATGTATACCTAAAAAGAACCAATAAAATATTAAAATAATTTATTGTTGAGTGTAGGTTTATGATTGATCATTTACTTGTTCAACTGAAATTTCATTTGGTAGATAGTGTTCTTGTTCTATTTTTTAAAATTAGAAAATCTAAAAGAAATCTTATGTGTGTGTGTGTGTGTGTGTGTGTGTTTTAAATTAGGGAGGAGGAGGAAGAAGAAGAATGGCATAAAGGACATTAAAGGAGTAGATTTTTCTTCTCCTTTGGAAGATTTTGCTAAATCTCCATTTAACAAGTATAAACAATTTATCCTTGACACTGCAAAATTGGTCCAGTAGAGTGAGACCTCCCACATAATTCATGGATTGAACGGATTTTTACTGATACCTTTAAACTTATATTTTTGCTTGTTTTTCAGATATTCTCTTTTTTCTAAGGCTTTCATTGAGTATAAATCTGAATCATTTATTGAATATTTCCTAATGTAGTTTTCAGTCCTGAAAAAAAAAAAAAAACAATGCCTCATCAATTCCTTTCAGGAAACATCTATCAACCCTGCTTGAGTAAATGGCAAAGTATGTTTCTGATACTTTTAGTTGACTCATGGTTCCCTGGATTTTGGAGGTGCATTGGACATCCACTCTTCAGAGTTTCCAAGTTAAGTCCTTGGTAGATTAGTAAGTGTTCCTTGATGAAGGGTTGGTCCTTGGTCAAAAGCCTGTGGGGACCTGTGGATTAACAAAATGAAACAGGTGACTTCTCTGAAGAATTTCCCAATTCTTTTTTTATTGACTTATAAATCTCTGAGGGGGAATTGAGTGTATAGCAATTTCCAATTTTCTTTGACTCAAAGCCATGCCTATCCCTAAAAAGGGGGAATTAAACTTTCTTAACTACCTCCAAACATCGACGAATTCCATGAGAACATGGGTAAAATACCAAGATGGATTCCTTCTCTGTCTAAATGAAGAGAGAACTAAAGAGTCAAAATAGAAAAGAGAACCCTAGAAAGGGACTAGGGACCTCCCAGGTGTTGGTTGAGAGACAGGTTTGATCAAGAGCATTGGGGTGTGAGTTCTACATTGGTCACAGAAGAAAATGGGGAGCAGGTGAGGCTATGTAATCTGCTTCTGCAATCCTGAGGTGTACTCAGAATGACCAGGTTTCCTTATACCATCTCAGCATCAAAATGAAAAGAACAAACCAAGCTGCTTGGTAACTCCTAGGAATTTCCCAGAATGCATCACAGGCCTCAGTTCATTGGTGTTGCTGAGTGGTGAGGAATCTGCACGCCAAAGACAGCTTTCAGCCTCTTTGAAGCTCACAGAAAAAAAGTATCAACCCTTTTCTGATTGACTAAATTGGGGACAATGGTAGACTCTTCTCTGCTGTGAATTATGAGAGTCTCAACTTTAATAGACTACTTACTTGAGAAAGTTAATTATTATCTTTACAGTCAAGTTAATTTTTACTGATACATAATTACATTAAAATTGTGTACCATGGGTAGGTACCTTGTGATGTTTATACCTATCTAGCTATTCAAGTCAGTTTAAACTATCATCTTCATGTTGAAACATTAAAAATCCTTCCTGTAGCTTTTTGAAATATACATTATGTTATTGTAATCTATGGTGCCACTATAGGGCACTAAACTGTGTACTCCTATCTAAATGCAACTTAAGACCCACTGATCAACCTGTTATTATTAACTAAGATTTTGTTGTCAACTTATAATTAGAAAAATTTTTAAAACTCCACATATGAATGACATCATGTGGTGTGCTTGTCTTTCTATGCTGGGCTTCACAATGACCTTCAGTTCTACCCAGGTTGTCATAAATGATAGGATTTCATTATTTTCTGGTGTCGAATGGTATTCAGTTGTGTACATGCACCACACTCTCTCATCCCTTCACCCATTGATGGACAATTAGATTGTTTTCCCTTTCTAGATTATCATGAAGTGAGCTGCAGTGAACCCGGGGGTACAGATGTCTCTTTGACGTGCTCTTTTCATTTCCTTTGGCTGTATACCCGGTAGTGGGATGGCTGCATCATATGGAAGTTCTATTTTTAATTTTTGAGGAAACTCCATACTGTCTTCCATAATTTACATTCCCACCAACAGCAGGTAAGAGTCCCTTTACTCCACATCTTCACTGCACTTGTTACCTTTAGGTTTTTTTTTTCCATAATAGCCATTCTAACAGATGATATTTTATTTTGATTTTGTAATTATCACTTTAAATTCCATTCCTAAAATAGAATCATCTCCAACACACATACACACACACACACACACACACACACCCTTAGGGTTACTGTAAGAATTAAATGAGATATTTATGAAATGAAGTGCTCATAGGAGGTTCTGTCAAGTTTTAACTGCTTCATAAATAGTAGTTATTACTGTAGTTCTACTCACAATAGTCATTAGTAATGGTATCAATTTCATATATGTATAGGATATCCAACCTAAGGGGGGGCACTGAAAATTAATATTGAATTGATTCAAATAGATATAATCATTTAAATAACAGGGTTTTAGACATTACTAGCTTTTTCTTATTATGTTTTTTGTCTGATTAATTTCTTATACATATGATAAAAACAGGCACAGCTACAAGCAGTGCAAATGGAGTATATGAGTAAATTCTCATTGGCTACATAATACACAGTTATTTCAGCAATGCTTCATGGGTGCTTCTTTTCAAATTGTCAGGAACCATTTATAGATTTCAGATCATAAATGTTAAAGTGTTAGAAATGGCAATCCGTGTCATGAAAATATTATTGCATCTACAATTCACTCCCGGTTACTCACCAGACTAGAAACACAGAGATGATCAAAACTAACACAATATGTCCCACATTAACTGTGACATGATTTAAATCTATAAGATTATGAAGGTCAAGGACAGTGAAAACCTGGGCCATGAATACTCTAAAAAGCTTACTTACCCATGTGTCGTGTGACCATGACTTCATAGGAGTTTTAGTGAAACACCCTTTTAAATTCCTCCTACAGGGATTATTAAGAGTGGAAACTACATCATACTGCCACTGTGAAATTAAAAGCTTCCTTAGTGTTCACTGTGAACATTGGAAAGACATTCACACTCTTTGCCTGGGCTCTCTGTCTACTTCATTCCCTCTGAGACACTTTCTGGGTGATTGCCTTGGAAGAGTGCTCTGATGAGGCCACTGTGAGTCTTTTGAAATTTCCAAACATTTTTTTTTTTTTTTGGCAATGAAGAATCATGATTTGAATTTCTAGCCCCTTCCCCTTCTCTTCTATGATCTGTGCTCCTGCCAAATTGAAAGTCCTGGGCTTTGTCCCTAGGCTCATGCTAGCTCTTTCCCATCTCCTTGAGAGCTAGCCTTTCAAGGCACAGGTCAAACGTATTCCCTGACTCTTTACTTGTCAACAATAATTTAGATGTACTCTGAGTTCACAAGGCTAGGTATCTTTTATGGCACTTACCACTTCAGGGATATACACACACATGCACACATACATACACACACAGCTGTGGGTTGTGGTTTTGGTACCAAATCCGTGGTCTTTTCTATACTCATTCAGTATTTTGCATTGCTTGATAAACACACACTCACACACATACACACACACACACACACTCACAAACACAATTAATTTAAATGTGGGTTAATATTGATGAGGCAACAGGATAAGACAAAATAATGAAGAACGGAAAGTCAGATACACAAACACAATTTTAGTATCTATTGTACTAATGAATTGAGTTCCCCATATCAATGCAAAAGGTGATTGAAATGTCATAATGTTTGTGGTTTTTTCTATCACAAAACAAATTCCCAAGTGAGTTGGACTAAATGGTGATCCTTATGGGAGTCAATTGACTCATATTGATCTAGCTGGATTCATCGTGGACTTGTACTCATAAAAATATTCATCATGTTTATCCCTCCACCTCCTGAGCCCTCAGTAATTTAATTTCATAAATTTGTATTTTGGTATATAGTCACCTTTTCATATAGGAAAAAAATGTTCTTGTTTCACTGAAGGAAATGTTTAATAATAATGTGATTTCCTCCATTTTTTTTTGTTCATCTGGTTTTCTTGTTAATTTTATCCTTTCTACTATTTTCTGTGCACACATGAGTGCTCGGGAAATAATGCAGTTGGTCTTATCCCATCCTTGAACACAAGGACTCTTACCTGGGCAGCGAGCATGGTGCTCCGCGCCAGTGTGCGCCCTCGGCCTCCCACACTCCCCTGGGGCTGCTTTCCAGGATCTATCATTCAGTCTGTGGGCCACTCCAGGGCATGCGTCTTGTTGTCACAGTGCCTTGCTACAAGTGCATTTTACAGTGATTTTCAACAACCTGAAGAGTGACATTATCACAGTGGGAACTCTGTTCTTTACCTTCCAGAGGGGACCTTATTCAGAAGGTCAGTATAGAAGCAGTTTAAAGCAGTGTTTTAGCTGCTATGGCTGCAAATTCAGGGAGGCACACACTGAGAGAACAACCCCAAAGGTATTATTGGGATCAAATAAAAAGTTAGGTCAGCTGTGTGTGTGTGTGTGCATGTTTTAAAGGATGTGTTTAGGTTTTGTTGTATTAATGCCTGTGCCACAGAATTGGGAAATAAAACAGCATAACTGATATTTCATATATACCCTCAAATAAAAAAGAAAAAGAAACAAATTATAGATGCACAGGCAGGTGATTGATTGATAGTTAATCGGTGAGCTAGTGCTAGTTTCCTAGGGGTCATAACAAGGTAGCACAGACTGGGGGTGGGGTGGAGGATGGGGGTTAACATGTGTTTGTGGAAACTGAAGTTCTGAAAGAAAGGCGTTGGCCAAGACGTGCTGTCTTTGGCATGTCTTGGAGACGATCTTCCTCCATTTTATCCTGCCTTTGGTGGTGTTTGCCAACAATCCTCGTGACTGCATGACCCCAGTCTCATGGGTATCTTTTCTGCGAGCTCCTCATGCCATCTTCCTTACAGGCATGTCCATGTATGTGTTGAGATTCTCCCATTTTATAAGGATGCTAGTTATGTTGTATTAGAGCTCACCTTAATGATTTCATTTTATCCTGATTATCTCTTTACGATCATATTTCCAAATAAGGTCAAAGTTGGAAGGCCCCCAGAGCTAGGACTTCTGGGTATTTTTTTGCAGGGACATGATTCAACCCCATAACAAATTAAATAGATAGATGAATAGATAGATAACTTAAGATCTACGGTACCACCTATTTGAAATACATATCATTGATTTTGAAGATTTTTCTTCAGACAATATCAATGTTCCTATAATATATGTATTTGTCCATGTCTTCTTAACTGGGCAAATACTCATAAATTAATATTAAATTTTGGAAGTTTCTAGGAATCAAATCCAGGGTCTCATGCATGCTAGGCAACTGCTGTATTACTGAACTACTACCTAAAAACATTTTTGTGTTGTCAGTTATGTGCAAAATATTCTTAGTACTCTGTGGGTGAGATAATTAATTAAACATAGTTCTTCTTTTAGAAATTCATTTTACACTAGTATATTTAATTAAACATCAAATATGTTCAGAGATGATTTTCACATTCAAATATCACTTTATCAGTTAAAAATTTGGGGACACTGAAGAAGTTTGAACTGTTTCTGCCTTCAATACATTTAATCTGTAAAATGGGAGGAAAGGTTTACACAGTGCAACACCTAAGGGAGAAAACATTGATTATGACTCCTATTTTAATTACATGACCATAAACACTACATCAGAAATCCAACTGGTACTAAAGTAGGTTTGAATGAACCTTAAAATTAACATGTCAAAAGGAAAATCCCTGTCTTTCTTTTCCATTGGTTCTCTTCTGAGATTGCTGCTGCCCTGTGTTGCCCATCTGATTGCTAAGACCACATACCTAGGAATCATATCGAGGTACTTTTTCCCTCCTTCCCTCTTCTGACTCAGTGCTGAGACAGGTCTCCAAATCTCTGCTCTCCATCTCTACCACAGAGACTGTATGTAGCCTACCAGCCTTTCTCTAGTACATCGTTTCACAATGGTTTCCTGCCCTTCACTTTTACCAGTTGCCAATACATTTTCCACAATGCAAACAGGATATTTTTTAAAAATAAATTTGATTACTCAAGATCCCTTTGAGAACTTCTCTTAGAGGAAGTTGGAATCCTTATCATGTCTTCTGAGATCCAGGGTGGTCTTCCTTATCTATTGATCTCTTTCTCCAATTTAAACTACCTCCCTCTTGATACTGGCCTTGTTTTGTTTTGTTTTATTTTTTTAAGCCCTTCTTACTAAGCCCACTTTCCTGCTCCAGGATCTCTGGAAAGCAGATACACTCACCCCTGTACCACCAACACCACCCTCCCCAGGACCTTGGTACCTGCTGTATTGCTTGAAGTGCTCTCCATTTCTTCCTTAGTCTACACAGTTCCTTCCCACTCCTCAAGTCCTGAATTAGCTCTCTCTTTCTCAATGCACCATTCTCTGACATTAAAACCACTCAACAATACTGCTGACCTCCATTGGACCGTGATCATCCCTTTTATAGCTCTCAGCAAAGTTGCAATTCGATATTTATTTATTTTTAATTTTTTAAAATTTGTTTTAATTAGTTACACATGACAGTACAATGACCTTGACATATCATACATTTGAATCACATGGGATACAATATCTCATTTTTCTGAGTATACAGGTTGCAGAATCGCATTGGTTATGTGTTCACATATATACACACAGTAATAATAATGTCTGTTTCATTCTACTATCCTTCCTATCTCCCCAACCCCTCCCCTCCCCTCCCATCACTTCTCTCTACCTAATCTAAGGTAGCGCTATTCTTTTTTTTTTTCTCACCTTTTCATACGTGTATTTTGTATAACAATGAGGATCTCCTTCCACCATCCATGCAATTTCCTTTCTCCCTCCCTTTCCCTCCCACCCCTCTTCCCTATATAGAGCTAATCTTCTTCCCATGCTCTTACTCTCTTCCCCATTTTGAGTCACCCCCCTTATATCAGAGAAGACATTCTGCATTTGTTTTTTTTTGGGGGGGGATTGGCTTACTTCATTTAGCATAATCTGCTCTAATGCCATCCATTTCCCTGAAAATGCCATGATCTTATTATTTTTTAGTGCTGAGTAATATTCCATTGTGTATATATGCCACATTTTTTTTATCCATTCATCCATTGAAGGGCATTTAGGTTGGCTCCACAGTCTAGCTATTGTGAATTGTGCTGCTATAAACATTGATGTGGCTGTGTCCCTGTGGTATGCTGTTTTTAGGTCTTTAAGGTATAGTTCGAGAAGAGGAATAGCTGGGTCAAATGGTGGTTCCATTCCCAGCTTTCCAAGAATCTCCATACTGCTTTCGAAATTGGCTGCACCAATTTGCAGTCCCACCAGCAATGTACAAGTGTACCCTTTTCCCCACATCTTTGCCAGTACTTGTTGTTGTTTGTCTTCAACATGGATGAAAGGACAGTGACCACACACTCAGAGCAACCAAGAGATCTTTATTGCAGCAGTGCAAAACAGAAGAAAAGAGAGCGAGAAAGAGAGAGAGAGAAGAAAGAGCAAGAGCAAAAGAGACAGAGAGAGCAAGAGAGGGGTCCCACAGGAGGGAGTTTTTACAGCCCAAATCTAATAGGATCTCTGGATCTGCAAGCTGCCTTGTTGGCACAAGGGTATTAAGTGTTTGGCCTTGGTGGTGGGTTGAGTGTTCAGCCTTGAGCAGGGGGACAAAGCACTCAGCCTTGAGCGGGGGCTTTGGCATTTGGGCTTGAAGCAAACAGGTGATAAAGAACCAGACAGAGGGTTTGAGAAGCCAGATCATCCTGCAGCTAACTTTGTTTGGCATGCCCTGCAGACAACTTACTCAGCCTGTCCTGCACCTAACAATGGATGCCATTCTTACTGGAGTGAGATGGTATCTTAGAGTAGTTTTAATTTGCCTTTCTCTGTTTACTAGGGATGAAATCTAAATTGTTTTAGTACATATTTCTTAAATTAATGCAAAAAGAGAGTTCAATAAAAATTAAATATTTGTAATAATTATGCAATAAGCTAAACTATTACATGAGGACATCCAAATGCAGGCTTGCTTAAATAGGATAAACATATGTATTTCTCTCCCCAAGTGGTTCCTATGTCTGTAGCCTTTGGCTAGAGACACAGCTTCTCTACTCCAGAAGTCCTATCTTATTTCTCTCCATCCCCCACAGGGATGTCCTACTGATGCCAGGTGCCTGTGCACCACTCTCCAGCCTTTGGGGAATGGGAAGAAATCCTAGAAACAGCTACCTCTTCAAGAAGTTGGCCCAGAGCCCCGTGCATCTCTTCAGATCACCTCCTCCTGTTCAAAACTTGATGGCACATCTACTGCTAGCTGCAAAAAAGCCTCTTATTGGATAGCTACTGCTCAGCAAAAATCCTTGATTTTCTAATTAAAAGGAAGAAGAAAATGGATGTCGTGTATTAATTAGCAGTTTCTGCTCCGAGTCCTTCTTACTATGTATGCTCTGTGTTGCTCCCCTGGAACTTCCATTATTTGTCAACTCCAAATACTTCAAAACACACACACACACACACACACACACCCCACACTTTCTATTGTGTCTCTGTCTTTGCTAACTTTTCTTCCAAATGAGTGATTGTATAATATACCAACTATTATGCATCTTGGATTTTTTTTAGCCTCGTATTAGCCTTGGAATTCTTCCTATATCTTATAAGTTTCTTTATTTGTTCTTCTAGCAGGTGGTATTATGTACCATGCGTTTGAAGAGTCATGTTCCTTGATTGATGGACACACGGATTTCTTCCACTTACTGATGTTTTTCTAAAACAAACCTGGCAGCAGTGCCCACCCTTGTGGTACAAAGAAAGTGGTTTTGAGGATGGGCCCTGAAGTCACAGTGCCGGAGTTTCATGTCTGGTTCTAACAAATCTCTAATTTTAAAATGCTGAAAAGTTACTCAACTTCTCTGTGCTCCAGCTTCTTCAAAACGGGCAGAATAATAATAGTGCTTGTTTATTTGGGTTGTAAAGATTAAACAAGCTAATAGACATAGCACCATACCTTCATAGGGAAAACACTCAGAGATGTCAAATAAAATCATTATTTTACTTTTGATTTTGAAATAACTCTAGACTCATATTGAAGCTGTGAAAATAATAGAATTACCAGGTATGCTTTACCCAGCTTCCTTCAGTGATGATATCTTAGAGAACAACAGTATAATTATCAAAACCAGAAATTGACTAGTATATTGAATTTTATCAGCTTTATCAGTTTTAATATAATTTTATTGATGTGAGTATCTGAAATTTCACCAGAGGCATAGATTTGTAAAACCACTGCCAAAATCAAAGTGAAATATTCCCATATCTCCCTCAAAACTTCCTTCATATTATACCTTTATGTCATACTAATCATACAACCCTTATTCTTAGCAACACCTAACATGTTTTTCTTCACTATAATTTTGCAGTTTATAGAAAAAATAAATCATACTGATTCCTTTACTCAGAATAATGCCTCTGAAATCCATTCAATTGTTGTACCTTTCAATTTTTATGTTTCATTCTGAATAATATTCCATTGACTAGACATACCATAACTTACTTATTCACCCAGTGTATTAATTTCATGTGGCTGCATAAAATTTACTATAAACTTGTGACTGAAATCAATAGTAATTTACTCACTCAGAGCTCTAGAGGTCAATAGTCCAAAATCAGTATTACTAAGCAGAAATCAAGGTGTCAGCTGAAGAACAGAGCTGTGATCCCTTTGGAAATCCCAGAACAGAAACGGTTCCTTGCCTTTTCGTGATATTTTGACATATAGTGTCTCCTCTTCATTCTCTATCTCTGGCTTTATTTAACCATCTCTTTTATTAGATTTACGTTTACATATTTTATCATTTGGGGCTCTACTGTAAATATCATGATTTTTAAAAATTTTATGTCTGTATATTTCTTAGTAGTATTCAGAAATGAAACAGACTCCTGTGTGCTGATATGTTCTCCTGTGATCTCTCTAAACATTATTTCTATAAGGACTTGTTGTTGTTACTTTTAGATTCCAGTGACTTTCTACATACAAGAATCATTTCTTCAGCAAGTAGAAACTTTTATTCCTTCCATTCTATCTGTAGGCCTCTGTCTTTCCTTCTCTGTGTTGCCTTGTTTGATCATTGGGGGAAAACACTCAATTCTTCACTGTCAAGAACAGTGTTAACTCTAGGTTTTAAGATCTTCTTTATGAAGTTGAAGACGTCCCCCTCTATTAACACCAAATGAGACTTTTTATCAGGTGTGGATATAGAATTTTGTCCAGTGATTTCTTTGGAATGTTTGGGAAGATCCTTAATTTTCAAACACTGAAGCAGCCTTGTATTTCTGAAACAAATACCGCTTTATTACCATCCAGTATTTTAATATGCTGTTGGATATAGTTTGTTCAGATTTTGGTGAAAATGTTGTGCCATATGTATGTGGGATATTGGTGTACTATTTTCTTTTACTCTATTTTTTAATCTTCATTATTTTGGGGGTTCTGCCAATCTCATTTAAGTACTGAGGTAACACTGCACTCATAAAATCATTTAAATTTAATTTGCTCCTCTTGTATTCTCTGAAAACCTATAGAACTAATGTTATTACTTTTTTAGATATTTGGTTACTACTAAAAGAGTCAAGATTTCTCCTTTTGAAGATTTGTGAATACCAAATATTATTTCTTTATTCTTTTTCTTTTATTTTCTTTGTTCTTTTTAGTTATACATAACGGTAGAATGTATTTTGACATATTATGCATACAGGAAGTATAATTTCTCATTCTTGTGGTTGTACATGATGAAGATTTACACTGCTCGTGTATTCATATAGGAACACAGAAAAGTTATGTCCAAGTCATTCTACCATTTTTCCAACTCCTATCCTCCCTTCTTTCTTCCTTCCCCTTGTTCAATTTGATGAACCACCCCTCATCCCTTCCCCCAGTCTATCAAAGAGAACATGTCAAAGGGAACAGAGAACCTTGGCCTTCAGTTTTGGGGGATTGGCTGATTTCACTTAGCATGAAAGTCTCTAATTCCATCCATTTACTGGCAAAAGCCATAATTTAATTCTTCTTTATGGCTGAGTAATATTCCATTGTGTATATATACCACATTTTCTTTATCCATTAATCTGTTAAAGGACATCTGGATTGGTTCCACAGCTTAGCTATTAAGAATTGAGATGCTGTAAACATTGATATGGCAGTGTCACTGTAGTATGATGACTTTAAGTCCTCTGAGTTTATGCTGAGGAATGGGATAACTGGGTCAAATGGTGATTTCATTCCAAGTTTTTTGAGGAATTTTTGTACTGCTTTCCATAGTGGTTGCACCAATTTGTTGTCATACCACCAATATATGAGTGTACCTTCTTTTTTCCCACACCCTTGCCAACATTTATTGTTACTTGTATTCTTGATAATTGCCATTCTGACTGGAATGAGATGAAATCTCAGTGTAGTTTTAATGTGCTTTTCTCTAACTACTTGATGTTGAACATTTTTTTCATTTATTTGTTGACCATTTGTATTTTTTCTTCTGTGAAGTGTCCGTTACGTTCCTTTTCCCATTTATGGATTGGGTTATTTGATTTTTTTGGTGTTAAGTTTTTTGAGTTCGTTATATATATCCTGGAGATTAATGCTCTATCTGAGCTCAGGATCTCTAGTCTAATGCCTAGAACCTTCATGTGCTTAGAGTTTTGTGACAGGGGACAGATAGGGGTCTAATTTTATTTTACTATGTATGGATTTCCAGTTTTCCCAGCACCATTTGTTGAAGAGGCTACGTTTTCTCTGATGTATATTTATGGCACTTTTGTCTGGTATGAGATAACTTTATTTATGTGGGCATGTCTCTGTGTCTCCTATTCTGTTCCTTTCCATTTTGGTGCCAATACCATGTTGTTTTTGATATCATAGTTGTGTAGTATAATTTCAGGTCTGATATTGTGATGCCTCCTGCTTTACTTTTCTTGCTGAACATTGCTTTGGCTATTCTGGGTCTTTTATTTTTCCAAATGAATTTCATCACTGATTTTTCTGTTTCTATTGAGAACATCATCAGAACCTTAATAGGAATCACATTGAATCTGTATAGTGCTTTTGGTAGTATGATAGATAGAATAACAATAGTATTCTGCCCATCGAAGAACATGGGAGATTTTTGTTATCTTCTAAGGTCTTCATCAATTTTTTTAGTGTTCTGTAGATTGAATGGTAGAGATCTTTCACCTCTTTCGTTAGATTGATTTCCAAATATTTAATTTTCTTTAAGGCTATTGTGAATGGAATAGTTTTTCTAATTTCTCTTTCAGTTGATTCATCACTGATGTATAGGAATGCAATGATTTATGGGTGTTAATTTTATATTCTGTTACTTTGTTGGATTTGTTTATAAGTTCAAGAAGTTTTCTGGTGAAGTTTTTTGGCGTCTTCTAAATATAAAATCATGTTACCAGCAGAAAGGAATAGTTTGAGTTCTTCTTTTCCTATATGTATCCATTTAATTTCTTTCGTTTGTATAATTGCTGTGACTAAAGTTTATAGGACTACATTGAATAGAAATGGTAAAAGGGGGCATCTCTGTCTTGTTCCAGTTTATAGAGGGAATGCTTTCAATTTTTCTCCATTTAGAATAATGGTGGCCTTGTGTTTAGCATATGTAGCTTTTACAATGATGAGGTATGTTCCTACTATCCCTAGTTTTTCTAGCGTTTTGAACAAGAATGGCTACTGTACTTTGTCAAATCATTTTTCTGCATCTATTGAGATAATCATGCGATCCTTGTCTTAAGTATATTGATGGGATGAATTGCATTTGTTGATTTCTTTACATAGAACCAAACTTGCATCCCTGGGATGAACCCCACTTGATCATGGTGCAATATCTTTTTAAGATGTTTTTGTGGGAGAGAGAACATGGCGGCGAGAGGGGAGGCAGCGCTTTCAGTACCTCCTCAACAACGGGGTCAGAGAGACGCATGGATACGCTTAGATACGACCTGCTGAGAAACTCCTAGCAAAATTCCACTAAAGAGAGATCGGCCGGGAATTGGTAGGATTTTTGGAGGTTACAGTCTGCGCTAGACGAGTGAATCTCCGCCACGCAGCGCAGAGGTCCAGACCCGCCAGCCGCTGCCCGCGCGACTCGGCGACTGTCGGCTGCCTGCACCGGCCCCCGCGACAGGGCGGATAGCCTCCGAGGCGCAGCGCAGCAGGAGCGGTGCAGGGACTCTAGGAAGAGGTCTGTCGCCAAGCCTTCATGAAATAGCAAACCGGGAGCTGAAACCAACCAGAAACAGACCAGTCCCACCTGGGGCCCGCCATAGCAGAGTGGTGACATCACCAGAGTTCCGCCGACGAAATTCCTTCCCAGCGGAATCCACATTACCAGGTGTGTGACTCCCACCCCCTCCAGATACAAGCAGCCAGGAAACCACCGGGGGCGTGTCTGTAGGGAAGCAGAGGGGATTCCAGATCCACACCTCCCCTTAACACCAGCGGTGACACCCAAGATCTTAGCCGCTAGTTTCTGGGGGCGTACCCACCAAAGGGGTCCGGAAAAATTAAACTGTTGGTTCCCAGATCACCCCACCACAGCACTGGGGCTTAGATGAATGACGGAGAGGGTGTTCATTGTTCGGGATATAGGACACGCGGTGGGGCTGCAAGTGTAATCAGATCCTTGGGGAACCGCCTCTGGTGAACAGGACCTGGCTGGCTGGCTGGGAGGAGGAACGGGGGAGGGGCCGGATAAGTGAAAGGGCTCTGGACTAACAGGATTGAGAGACTCCCAGGAGCCACCCTACAGGGATTTCTGTCAGCACATAGAGGGCAGAAGCTCGGCTCAGAGGGCACAGCTCCGCCTATTGGAAGAGAAGAAAATGGGATTCAGCCATTGAACAGGGGATGCCAGCATGGCAGAGATCTGATGTCATTGGAGAGCGGCCAAGGAGAAAACTTCATCTGTGCCAGTGGCAACGGAAACAGTTGGTCCCCTGGTAGGGAGGGTGAGTCACAGATACCCGAGTCTCTCTCGCTTTGTCGTCGAGCCAGAGGGGAGGAGCGGGGCCGCCGCCCGCGCCCGCAAGGTAGGCAGACCTGCGACCAACCTGCAGATCAGGCCCAGTGGTCTGCAGGCGTGGTAGGAGGGGCAGGGCAGAGCCACCGCCCGCGCCGGCAAGGTAAGCAGACCGGCGACAGACCGGCGGATCAGGCCCAGCGGCCTGCCAGAGTGGTACACACTTCACCCCAACTGGAGTAGGGGCAGAGCAGAGCCTTCGCCCGCGCCCAGATCAGGCCCAGTGGCCCGCCTGTGTGGTGGTCAAGTGACCCCAATTGGAGTGGGGGCGGAGCGGAACTGACACCCGTGCCCGCAAGGTGGGCAGACCTGCGACCAACCTGCAGATCAGGCCTAGCGGTCCCCGGGCGTGGTAGGAGGGGCAGGGCAGAGCCTTTGCCCCCACCTGCAAGGTAGGCAGACCTGCGACAGAACGGCGGATCAGGCCCAGGGGTCCGCGGGCGTGGTAGACACCTCACACCAATTGGAGGAGGGGCAGAGCAGAGCCCCCGCCCGCACCTGCAAGGGAGACTTTTCAACTATACAAGAGCAATATAAATATATGGGGGGGGGGAAATTTCAAAAACACAACAGTTTCACCAAGAAGAAAGAAACGCAAGCAGTATGAAAAGACAAGGAAAGAAAGGACTACAAGCAATGCAGATCAGCTCAACTTTAGAAGAGGTAACAGCTGCAGCAGATGGAATGTCAGATAAAGAATTCAGGATATATATGCTTCAGATGATCTGGAGTATCAAGGAAGAAATTAGACAGCAAAATCAGACAATGAAAGATCACTTCGACAAGGAATTACACAAACAAATCGAGGAAGCAAAGGATCAGCTATACAGGGAGATAGAGGTTATAAAAAACAAACAAACAGAAATCCTAGAAATGCAGGAAGCAATAAACCAACTTAAAAACTCAATTGAGAATACTACCAGCAGAGTAGAACACTTAGAAGATAGAACATCAGACAATGAAGACAAAGTATTTCAACTGGAAAAGAACATAGACAGCTCAGCAAGACTCTTAAGAAACCATGAGCAGAACATCCAAGAAATATGGGATAACATTAAGAGACCAAACTTAAGAGTCATTGGGATACAGGAAGGTATAGAACTCCATACCAAAGGAATGAGCAATTTATTCAATGAAATAATATGAGAAAACTTCCCAGACTTGAAGAATGAGACAGAATCCCAAATTCTAGAAGCCTACAGGACGCCGAATGTGCAAAATTATAAGAGATCCACACCTAGACACATTATAATGAAGATGCCCAACATACAGAATAAGGAGAGAATTTTAAAAGCTACAAGAGAAAGGAAGCAGATTACATTTAGGGGCAAGCCAATCAGGATAACAGCTGATCTTTCAACACAGACTCTGAAAGCTAGAAGATCCTGGAATAACATATTTCAAACACTGAAAGAAAATGGGTTCCAACCAAGAATTGTGTATCCAGCAAAATTAAGCTTCAGGATGGAAGATGAAATTAAAGCCTTCCACGATAAACAAAAGTTAAAAGAATATGCAGCTAGAAAACCATCTCTTCAAAACATCCTCGGCAAAACATTACAGGAAGAGGAAATTGAAAATAACAATGAAAACCAACAGTGGGAGGTAGGACAGTAAAGGGGGGGGATAATCAAAGAGGAAAACAAACCATGTTTAGTAACATAAATAAACAAATATGGCTGGAACAACAACCCATATCTCAATAATAACCCTAAATGTTAATGGCTTAAACTCACCAATTAAGAGACACAGGCTAGTAGAATGGATCTCAAAACAAGACCCAACAATATGCTGCCTACAGGAGACGCATTTGATAGGAAAAGACATACATAGGCTGAAGGTGAAAGGTTGGGAAAAATCATATCACTCATATGGACTTCGGAAACAAGCAGGAGTGTCCATACTCATATCAAATAAAATAGATTTCAAGCCAAAGTTAATCAAAAGGGATAAAGAGGGACACTACATACTGCTTAAGGGAACCATACACCAACAAGACATAACAATCATAAATATATATGCCCCAAACAATGGTGCAGCTATGTTCATCAAACAAACTCTTCTCAAGTTCAAGAGTCCAATAGACCACCATACAATAATCATGGGAGACTTCAACACACCTCTCTCGCCACTGGACAGATCTTCCAAACAAGAGTTGAATAAGGAAACTATAGAACTCAATAACACAATTAATAACCTAGACTTAATTGACATATATAGAATATACCACCCAACATCAAGCAGTTACTCTTTTTTCTCAGCAGCACATGGATCCTTCTCAAAAATAGATCATATATTATGTCACAGGGAAACTCTTAGACAATATAAAGGAGTAGACATAATACCATGCATCCTATCTGATCATAATGGAATGAAACTGAAAATCAACGATAAAAGAAGGAAGGAAAAAGCATACATCACTTGGAGAATGAACAATAGGTTACTGAATGATCAATGGGTTATAGAAGACATCAAGGAGGACATTAAAAAATTCTTAGAGATTAATGAAAACACAGACACAACATATCGGAATCTATGGGACACATTGAAAGCAGTTCTAAGAGGAAAATTCATTGCTTGGAGTTCATTCCTTAAAAAAAGAAAAAACCAACAAATAAATGATCTCATACTTCATCTCAAAATCCTAGAAAAAGAAGAGCAAAACAACAGCAAAAGAAGTAGAAGGCAAGAAATAATTAAAATCAGAGCTGAAATTAATGAAATCGAAACAAAAGAAACAATTGAAAAAATTGACAAAACTAAAAGTTGGTTCTTTGAAAAAATAAACAAAATCGACAGACCCTTAGCCATGCTAGCGAAGAGAAGAAGAGAGAGAACTCAAATTACTAGCATACGGGATGAAAAAGGCAATATCACAACAGACACTTCAGAAATACAGAAGATAATCAAAAATTATTTTGAATCCTTATACTCCAATAAATTAGAAGATAGTGAAGGCATCGATAAATTTCTGAAGTCATATGATCTGCCCAGATTGAGTCAGGAGGATACAGACAACCTAAACAGACCAATATCAATCGAGGAAATAGAAGAAACCATCAAAAGACTACCAACTAAGAAAAGCCCAGGACCGGATGGGTATACAGCAGAATTTTACAAAACCTTTAAAGAGGAACTAATACCAATACTTTTCAAGCTACTTCAGGAAATAGAAAAAGAGGGAGAACTTCCAAATTCATTCTACGAGGCCAACATCACCCTGATACCTAAACCAGACAAAGACACCTCAAAGAAAGAAAACTACAGACCAATATCTCTAATGAACCTAGATGCAAAAATCCTCAATAAAATTCTGGCGAATAGGATACAAAAACATATCAAAAAAATTGTGCACCATGATCAAGTAGGATTCATCCCTGGGATGCAAGGCTGGTTCAATATACGGAAATCAATAAATGTTATTCACCACATCAATAGACTTAAAAATAAGAACAATATGATCATCTCGATAGATGCGGAAAAAGCATTCGACAAAGTACAGCATCCCTTTATGTTCAAAACTCTAGAAAAACTAGGGATAACAGGAACATACCTCAATATTGTAAAAGCAATCTATGCTAAGCCTCAGGCTAGCATCATTCTGAATGGAGAAAAATTGAAGGCATTCCCTCTAAAATCTGGAACAAGACAGGGATGCCCTCTCTCACCACTTCTGTTCAACATAGTTCTCGAAACACTGGCCAGAGCAATTAGACAGACGAAAGAAATTAAAGGCATAAAAATAGGAAAAGAAGAACTTAAATTATCACTATTTGCAGATGATATGATTCTATACCTAGCAGACCCAAAAGGCTCTACAAAGAAACTATTAGAGCTAATAAATGAATTCAGCAAAGTGGCAGGATATAAAATCAACACGCATAAATCAAAGGCATTCCTATATGTCAGCGACAAATCCTCTGAAATGGAAATGAGGACAACTACTCCATTCACAATATCTTCAAAAAAAATAAAATACTTGGGAATCAACCTAACAAAAGAGGTGAAAGACTTATACAATGAAAACTACAGAACCCTAAAGAGAGAAATAGAAGAAGATCTTAGAAGATGGAAAAATATACCCTGTTCATGGATAGGCAGAACTAACATCATCAAAATGGCGATATTACCAAAAGTTCTCTATAGGTTTAATGCAATGCCAATCAAAATCCCAATGGCATTTCTTGTAGAAATAGAGAAAGCAATCATGAAATTCATATGGAAAAATAAAAGACCTAGAATAGCAAAAACAATGCTAAGCAGGAAGTGTGAATCAGGCGGTATAGCGATACCAGACTTCAAACTATACTACAGAGCAATAGTAACAAAAACAGCATGGTACTGGTACCAAAACAGGCGGGTGGACCAATGGTACAGAATAGAGGACACAGAAACCAATCCACAAAACTACAACTATCTTATATTTGATAAAGGGGCTAAAAGCATGCAATGGAGGAAGGATAGCATCTTCAACAAATGGTGCTGGGAAAACTGGAAATCCATATGCAACAAAATGAAACTGAATCCCTTTCTCTCGCCATGCACAAAAGTGAATTCAAAATGGATCAAGGAGCTTGATATCAAATCAGAGACACGCCGTCTGATAGAAGAAAAAGTTGGCTACGATCTACATTCTGTGGGGTCGGGCTCCAAATTCCTCAATAGGACACCCATAGCACAAAAGTTAATAACTAGAATCAACAAATGGGACTTACTCAAACTAAAAAGTTTTTTTCTCAGCTAAAGAAACAATAAGAGAGGTAAATAGAGAGCCTACATCCTGGGAACAAATCTTTACTCCTCACACTTCAGATACAGCCCTAATATCCAGAGTATACAAAGAACTCCAAAAATTAGACAATAAGATAACAAACAACCCAATCAACAAATGGGCCAAGGACCTGAACAGACACTTCTCAGAGGAGGACATACAATCAATCAACAAGTACATGAAAAAATGCTCACCATCTCTAGCAGTCAGAGAAATGCAAATCAAAACCACCCTAAGATACCATCTCACTCCAGTAAGATTGGCAGCCATTAGGAAATCAAACAACAACAAGTGCTGGCGAGGATGTGGGGAAAAGGGTACACTAGTACATTGCTGGTGGGACTGCAAATTGGTGCAGCCAATTTGGAAAGCAGTATGGAGATTTCTTGGAAAGCTGGGAATGGAGCCACCATTTGACCCAGCTATTCCCCTTCTTGGTCTATTCCCTAAAGACCTAAAAAGAGCATGCTACAGGGACACGGCTACATCAATGTTCATAGCAGCTCAATTCACAATAGCAAGACTGTGGAACCAACCCAGATGCCCTTCAATAGACGAATGGATTAAAAAAATGTGGCATTTATACACAATGGAGTATTACTCTGCATTAAAAAATGACAAAATCATAGAATTTGCAGGGAAATGGATGGCACTAGAGCAGATTATGCTAAGTGAAGCTAGCCAATCCCTAAAAAACAAATGCCAAATGTCTTCTTTGATATAAGGAGAGTAACTAAGAACAGAGAAGGGACAAAGAGCATGAGAAGAAGATTAATATTAAACAGAGATGAGAGGTGGGAGGGAAAGGGAGAGACAAGGGAAATTCCATGGAAATGGAAGGAGACCCTCAGGGTTATACAAAAGAACATACAAGAGGAAATGAGGGGAAAGGGAAAAATAATACAAGGGGGAGAAATGAAGGTCAGTAGAGGGGGTAGAGAGAGAAGTGGGGTGGGGAGGGGAGGGGAGGGGGGATAGCAGAGGATAGGAAAGGTAGCAGAACACGACAGTCACTAGTATGGCAATATGTAAATCAATGGATGTGTAATTGATGTGATTCTGCAATCTGTATATGGGCTAAAAATGGGAGTTCATAACCCACTTGAAGCAAAGTGTGAAAGATGATATATCAAGAACTATGTAATGTTTTGAACAACCAACAATAAAGAAAAATTAAAAAAAAAAGATGTTTTTGTATGTGATTCGCCAGAATTTTTATTGATGATTTTTGCATCTATGTTCATGAGGGATATTGGTCTGAAGTTTTCTTTCCTTAACGTGCCTATCTAGTTTTGGTATTAGGGCAATACTAGGTTCATAGAATGAGTTAGGAGTGTTCCCTCCTTTTTCATTTTATGGAATAATTTGAGGAGTGTTGGTTAGTTCTTCTAACTAACAATCTGGTAGGATTTGGCTGAGAATCCATCTGGTCCTGGGTTTTTCTTTTTTGGTAGGCTTTTGATTTGTCTTCACTTTCATTGTTTGAAATTAATCTGTTTAAATTTTCTATGTTATCCTGATTCAATTTGGGTAGGTTATATGTCTCCAGAAATTTGTCAATATTTTGTATTTTATTAGCGGATACATTTTCATAATAGATCCTGGTTATCATCTGTATTTCAGTATATCCATTGTTATATTTCCTTTTTAATTAAAAAATTTAGAAATTTGAGTTTTCACTCTCTTTTACTAGCTTGGGTAAGGGTTTATCAATTTTATTGATGTATTCAAAGAACCAACTTTTTTTAGTTTTGTCAATTCTTTGGATTGATTCTTTTGTTTCAATTTCATGGATTTCATCTCTGATTTTAATGATTTCTTGTCTTTTACTGTTTTGGTGTTTATTTGTTCTTCTTTTTCTAGGGCGTGGAGTTGTAATGTTAGTTTATTTGTCTGTTGACTTTTTATTTTTTATTTTTTTAATGAATGAGCTCAATGAAATAAACACTCCTCTTAGTACTGCCTTTATAGAGTCCCAGGGATTTTGATATGTTGTGTCGCTATTCTCATTTACCTCTAAGTATTTTATTATTTCATCCTTGATTTCTTCTGCTGTACATTCATGATTCAATAGCAAGTTATTTAGTCTCCAGGTGTTAGAGTAGCTTCTATTTTTTTTTATTTTATCATTGACTTCTAATTTCATTCCATTATGATCTGGTAGGATGCAAGATATTATCTTTATTTTTTGTATATGCTAAGAGTTGCTTTGTGGCCCCCCAAATGGTCTATTTTAGAGAAGGATCCCTGTGTGTCTGAGAAGAAAGTGCATTCAGTCATTGATGGATGAAAATTCTATATGTCTCTTAAGTCTAAATTATTAATTGTATTGTTTAGTTCTATAGATTCTTTATACAGTTTTTGTTTGGAGAGTCTATCCAGTGGTGAGAGAGGTGTGTAAATGTCACCTAACAGTATTGTGTCGTGGTCTACTTACTTCTTGGAATTTAGAAGGATTGTTTGATGTACGTAGATGCTACACTGTTTGGGGCATAAATATTTATGATTGTCATGTCTTATTGATATATAGTTCCCTTAAGCAGCATGAAATGTCCTTCTTTGTCCCTTTCTGACTAACTTTAACATGAAGCCCACTTTATTTGATATGAAGCTAGAATACCTGCGTGTTTATGAGAGCCATGTGAATTATATGTTTTTCTCATCCTTTTACCATCAGTCTGTGGATGTCTTTGCCTATGAGGAGAGTCTCTTGGAGAAAGCATATTGTTGAGTCTTGTTCTTTAATCCAATCTGCCATCCTATGTTTTTTGGTTGATGAGTTTAGGCCATTTACATTCATTGTTATTATTGAAATATTATTTTTAGTCCCTGTCATTTTGATTTATTTATTTTTAACATTTGAATTAGTTTCTCCAATTATTCATTTTACTTCTAGTGTTGTTCTTCCCTTTGCTATTTTTAATTTTTTTTTATTTCTTCTTCATGAAATATCTTATTGGATATGTTCTATAGTGCAGGCTTTCTAGTTGTGAGTGCTTTTAACTTTTGTTTATCATGGAAAGTTTTTTATTTCATCATTAATTCTGAAGCTTCATTTTGCTGGGTATAGTATTCTTGGCTGGTATCCATTTTTCTTTCACGCTTGGTATATATTATTCCAAGACCTTTTAGTTTTACCTCTAAATCCTACCTGTTGTTTTCCTCTGGCAGCCTTTAAAATTTTATCATTCTGTATGTTAGGCAATGTCATAATAATGTGCCTTCTTATGGGTCTGTTGTAATTTTGTTTATTTGGGGTCCTGTAAGCCTCTTCCATTTGATTTTCCATTGTATTCTTTAGGTTTGGAAATTTTCTGATATTATTTCATTGAAAAGATTTTGCATTCCTTTTGTTTGTATCTCCACACCTTCCTTTATCCCAATAAAACTTATAATTGCCTTTTCAGGTTATCCCGTATTTCTTGGGAGTTCTGCCCATGGTTTCTTAACATTTTTTCTCCACTGTCAACTTTGTTTTCAAGATTATATATTTTGCCTTCATTAATCATTAATTGTTTGTGATGCTTTCAACTGAATTTTTAATTTGGTTTATTGATTCCTTCATTTTGAAGCTTTCTGCTTTTTTTTTCTTTTTGAATCTCTGTCTCTTTTTTGAAGTGATCTTTCACTTCTTATATTTTTTTCTCTGATTTCACTTATACTGTCCTCTACTTTACAGATTAGTTTAACTATGTACATTCTAAACTCTTCCTCTGCCTTTTTTTCCATTGTGGTGTCAATGGATTCTGTTACTGGAATATCTTTGTTTGGGGCAATTTGTTCTCTTGTTTTTTTTTTTTTTTGTTTTGTTTGTTTGTTTGTTTTTCATGTTTCTATATCTACCCATCTAACATTCTGGATCTGAGCCAGTAGAGTTTCTACACTGTGGACTTATAGTGTTCCTTAAAGTTTCAGTGTCCTTTATTCTTTAGGGGGAGACAGGTAATAACTACAACCAATGCAAACAATTACAGCATTAAACCACATATTCATGAAAAATAGCTGGCTTCAACAATGCTAAAAGTTAGGGGGGAAAATCAAATATGAAATTTTGTATAACAATGAGGGTCTCAAGAGCTTTGTAATGTTTTGAACAACCAATAATAAAAGAAAATCAAATATGAATATGTATAAATATCTATGTACCATTAAGTTCACAATTAAACAGAGTAAATAATTTTTTTTGTTGTTTTTTGTTTTTGTTTTTATGAAAAAGGAAAAAAAAGAAAAAAGAAAAAAACTTGTTGAAAAGTTAAAGACTTCTTTCAGATGGAGTTCAAAAGATTCTCATCAGATTTAATTGGGGTCATCTGGAGCTTGATGCTCCACCCTATGGATTGCTGGCAGAATTCCTGGAGGCAGCCTTTAGGCTTAGGTGAGCTCCAGGCTCTTCATTAAAGGCCAATTGTTTTGGAGATTTTAAATCAGTGCACCAACAGGGCCCAATAATTTCTGGTCCTTGCTGGAAGGCTGTACCCCTGGGATCTCCCCTGGTTCCACTTATGTAGTGGGAGAGCCAATTCTTAGTCCCCTACATCACCTGTGGACTCTCCCCATTTCCTGGTTTTGGATTCAGTCTCCAAACAATTCCTTCTGCTCTGCCCTTCTGAATTCCTAGCCAGTCTATCTCTCTCAGCCAGCCTGTAAGCAACAGATTGGAGGGGGAGCTGTATGGGTTTCAACAAGTTATCCCCTTTGTAAACATCTCTCCACATTTGATTTTTCTCCTGGACACTTAAGTACGCTTTATGTCATGCAGTATGGGTTTACTGAGCCTGTATGTCAGGCCAAACTCTGGTTTGCCAGGAATTGGCTCTCTCTATTGCTAACCCAGCCCCCACACTGAAAATGGGTTCCTTACTTCATCCTCTGCAGCTGCCAGGAGAGATGGTGGGTGGCTTCTTTCCCGCACAAGGATTGTTGTGCAACATGCCTTTCAGGTTTGTTGGGCAATGTCCTTGATCTCTAAATTCCTCATACCCAGATACTCCTTGGGCCTCCTAAGTTTGCAGTTTCCTTCGATTCTCTTATCCCTCCACTTTGCTTGTGGAGGGACCACACTGGCTGGTACTTCCAGCCTGGCCTTAGGCCACTGGGGATTTCTTCCTTATTTTATTATATCAAACCTCCTGAGTCCCAAATTTGCTTTGAATGTCCAGTTTTAAATTTCAGTAAAATGATGACCCCATCCCTGGCTTTTTGTTGTTGTTGTTGTTCACCCACCTTGCTGAGAAGCTGCTTATCTGTTTTCTTGGTTTCACATCACAAAGCAACCAGGAAAACCACCTCCTCTATTCTGCCATCTTGAAAACCTCCAACAAATAATATTTCTTTTTTGAGCCTAGAAATAATATTATAGTATTCAGCTTATCTGTTTTCTTTTCATTGGGTTATAGGAATTTGTTATTTTCAAGCAATCTACATTTCACCTGTCTACATAGTAGAGTTCTGTATAATATTCTTTGTCTCTTGTTAATGTCTTAGGTTTTGCAGTGTAATCCATGTTTCATTGAAGATATTTGTGGGTTTTTAAAAAATTTCTCTTTTTTTCATTTTACTCATTCTGGAAATTTATCATTTTACTAATATTTGTAAGGTCATCTTTTTCTTTTTTTTTTTTTCATTTTTCTCTTTTAAAACAATGGTTTATGCTTTATTTTGTTTAGTTTTTGGCCTTACTAGAAATTGAAACCAGGGCCTCTGAATGTAGGCAAGTGCTCTGCCACTGAGCTGCACCCCATTTCATTTTCTCTTCTCAATTCCCCTGATTTACTCTATACTCTAATTTTCTTTCTTCTACTTTCTTGGGATCAATTTTGATCTTTATTTAAGTTCCTGAGAATCTTAAAATTTAGAATCTCAGATTTTGGTTTGAAATTTCCTTCTGTTTAAAAATCAGAGGTCTCGTCTATAAATTTTCTTCAAAGCTCTGTCGTCTTTGCATCCCATGGATTTTAACAGATAGCGTTTTCATTTTCACGATGTACACGTATAAACCTTTAGATGAAATAAATATAGGCTCAGTGTGAATTGCAAAATTAATGTGTGAGACCTCTGAGTTCTTCTTCCATCTTCCCATATTGGTGAAATAAACAACATAAACTATAGATTTCAAAATAAGAAATTTATGTCAGCATATACCCTTTTAAAATAGATTCCAACCCTATTTCAGTTTAATAAACGTATACATGCATTTTTATGCATATGTTGGTGTATAATTTTATGTAACTGGTCATATTAATGTTTAACATTTATTTTTCTAATTTTTATTAAGATCTTTTTTTTTTTTTTTTTGTCCATAGGTTACTTTCACACATGTTGGTAAGTTGCTTTCTTTAGAGCTTTCCCATTTTGTCTGTAAAACTTGATGCCTAATTTAATTACATTATGGTCACAGAACATATTTTGTTATTTTGAATGGGACTTGTTCTTAATTTTTAAATGATCCTTATGTGGTTTGTCTTAATAAATCTGTCACATGAACTTGAAAATAATATGTATTCGGCTATTGCTGGTTCTAGCATTGGACAAATGTTGGTTAGATTTTGTTCATCAATTGCATTGTTCAGTTTTTCTATATCTTTGTTGGTTTTCTGTCTGGTGGGTTTTCCTATTATTACCTTCAATTATGCCACTTTTGCTTCATGTACTTGGACATGATTACATGTTAAGGATTGTAATAACTACTTGATTCATTTTATCTCTATTGAATATTTCTCTTTGTCCCTAGTCTATGCATTGATATAAAATTTACTTTCTCTGATATTGATATTGCTATTTTGTTTGTTCTTAGGTTAGAGTTTCTATGGTACATTTTTCTCCATCTTTTTACATGTAACTCACATTGTACTTAAGTTGAAAATGAGTTACTTACATACAGCATAGAGTTGATCCTTTTTTTTTAAAGTCTGATAATCTCTGAGTTTTGATAAGTATGGCAATTTCATTTACACTTAATATAATCATTGCTATTCTGGGAATTAGATCTATCATTTCATTAGTTTCTATTTATATTTTCCCTCATCTATTATTCTGACACATTGAGGCTTACTTAAACATGTTTTACTAATTTTTCTTACTATGAATATACCAGTTGAGAATATGTATGTCCTGTGGTCTTTCTTAATGTGTACATTGATGGTGATATTTCTTGATTCCTGATGTTGCAAGTTTCCCTCTGTTATCATTTTCTCTTTTCCAGAAATACTTGGTTTTGTTAATCCTTCAGAGCAAGTTAGCTGATAATAACTAGTTTTAGTTTCTTTCATCTGTTCTTCATCTAAGAATATCTTTATTTTCACCTTATTTCATGGTGGTGTTATTATGGATATGTAATTCTGTATTGAGAGTACTTTTCCATTTAAAACTAAAATGCAGATGTCAATTTCTCCTGGTCTTTGTTTTCTAGTGAGAAATCTTCTGTCTTTTAAATTGTTGATTCCTTGGAATGTAATATATTATTTCACTGTGGCGACTTACAAGTATTTTTCTTTGTTTTTAGGTTTCTGAAGTTAAGTTGTGATATGCCTGGTAATGTATGTCTTCAGGTTTTTTCTATCTGGGGTTCATTCGCCTTCTTGAATTTGTAACTTTTTGTCTTCCATCCATATTTGGAAGCTGCTATTCCTTGCCACGTTTTTCAGATCTTCACTTCTCATCCTGGATTCTGCTGACATGAATGATAAATCTTTCTTATTGTCTCACTAATCCTGAGATTCTGTTAATATTTTGTTTGTTTTAAGTAGACTTTAATTTTAGAACAACTTTACGTCAAAGCAAAACTGAGAGGGCAGATGGTTCCCATGTATTTCCTATTCTCACATAAGCATCTCACCCTCCATTAATATTCCATACCAAAATGGTAAAATTTTTTTACAATCTATAAATATACTTTGGAATGTCATATTCATACAACTTCCATGCCTTATATTGGGTTTCACTCTCAGTGTATATTCTGTGAGTTCTTACAAATATAATGACTCAGATCCACCATTATGATACCATAAAAATGGCTGAAATCCTAAAAATACTCAGTACTCTCTATGGATTTAACATAGGATTGTATATACAATCCTCATAAAATTTGGAATGGCTGTATGAGTTGATTTGACCAGTTACATTTAAGTTAAAGTAGAATGTGTCATGTCCTTTCTGGGTAAAGAAAATTTAAAGAACTAGTGATTCCTTGCTCTCTCCTTCAGTGGTTATTGGTGGGGCTCTGAATGGTGGATGCTACATCAATCTATATTCTAATGAGGATGATATAAATTAATATCCTAACCTACATGTAAACATGTAATGTACTTGTCTTGTGAATGAAAAATGGCCCTTGTTGTTTTAGATTACTGTGATTTATAATTTATTTATTACTGCCATATAAATTGACCATCTGAGTGATAAAAAGTTTATATGTGCATTATATTTTAAGATCAATTGCTTTATTTTCTTTATCATTTATTGTAATCTGAATATTGATTTGTATAATTTCTACATTTTAGAATTTATTGACATCAATTTTTGCAGCATAATGTAAAATCAGACAATATATGTAATCCATGAACATTAAGAAAATGGATTTGTAATCTGAGTGTGTAAATGACATATGTATTCATTGCATCTAACTCTTGAATGATTACTTAATGATTATTTAATTCCCTATATCTATAATTCTTTGTGTATTTACACTGAACCCAACATTAAGAGAGGCAGATTACTTTTCTCTACTTAATGCTCATTATTATTATTCTATAGTTTTACATTATACACATTTGATGATTTTTTGTGTTTGAAGAATAATGACATATCTAAAGTATAAACTGTGTATTTCATTCCTCTAGAGTGTCCTTGCATGTATTTGTTTGCAGTGCTGAAGATCAGACTGAGAGCCTTATGTATTCTAGGCAAGCGCTATACCACTGAGCTGTCTGTAGCCCCTCTTGTATTTATTGACTTATGAATTTAGTTTTATTCTATTAAAAGCAATACTGCTCAGTGATCAGTGACAACATCAGGAATTTATACTAGAATGTACTGAAAAAATAAGACCATTACCAGTGAAAGATAAAATCAAAATAAATGAATTAGTTGCTTTGCCTTGTTCCTTTTACCAAAGCAGATTGTAGAAAAGATAGTTGAATTTAGTAGTTTGAAAACATGATATAATCCCTGTATAAAGAAAGACTTTCTAGTTATGGTGTCAAGTCCAGGGTCTCTAAGAAGAAAGATTATGAAGTTTGATCTTATAAAAATAAAGATATTTTCTAAATGTAAGTAGTCACAAAGAAGTTTCAATTTCATAGACCAACATGTAGGGTTATCTATGGAGGAGTATGAAGATCTACAAATGTTTCCTGTCAAGACAAATAGGACAAATAAACAACCTAACAGACAAATGGCCAAAGGTCTAAATGGATAGTTTACAAGAGAAAAAACAAATAATTAATCATCATGTAAGCAAATGCCCAACATCATTAATATACTCTAAAGGCTTATGACAATAGTAGCATATAATACTTTTAGTAATTTCTACAATATAATTTCACACTATATGGGGTAAGGGGCAAGTTAACTGATGTTTACTCTCATTCATAATATGGTTCAATTACTAAAATTCTATTTCATCAACCAGAATTTAAAATATGTATGGCCTTCTAGGCCTGGCAATTAATCTTGAATAAAAACTGTATCTCAAAAACTATATTTTAAATGTTTATAATGGAAAAATCTTGGAAGCTTTCAAGGAGCTTATCAATAAAAGCTATGATAATTAAGATACAACATGCAATAAACTATTAGGAAAATAGCTTAAAATTGAGATATACATATTTATGTTTAAGGCATCAAAACGTCTCCTGCATATATTTTTCATAGAGAAAAGAATTATAAAAGTCCATGTAGGGCTGGGGCTGTAGCTCAGTGGTAGAGCACTTACCTTGCACATTTGAGGCACTGGGTTTGATCCTCTGCACCACATAAAAATAAATAAATAAAGATATTGTGTCCATCTACAACTAAAATTTTTTTAAAAAAATTCATGTATATTTGGTATACAGTTCAGGAAAACATTTCAAATGTTTACTTTAGAAAAATTAACAATATCTCTTTCTGGGGTAGACCTGCTTATGTCTTTGGGATGCACAATTTAGGACATGGAATCATTTGTTGTAAGAAAGATAACAGTGTAGAGTTGCCTCTGGGATTGTGAAGGTATAGTTTCAGTGTCAAAATCACATCTAACATTCTAGACCATACATGACCTTGCCTCACTCTCTTTATCTAAACTAGCTCCTCAGTGATCTCTAGTGTCTTTGCCTCCTACACAGATGATTACATACTCCAACAGGCATTCCCAACCATAGACATGTGCTTATTCTGCCTTCCAAACAAGGAAATATCTTTCTTCTTCACATGTTCCACCCCAATTCTATGCATATATCAAAGAAATTTCAAGTTCTTCTTTTCCAGGCAGTTGTCTAGAGCAGCTCTGAGCTCATGAGCATGTCACTAAGCAAACTCATACTGAGGTACAGTCTATGAAATGCCTGATCAGTAGTACTCAAAACTAAGTCATCTTGCTGGGTGCGGTGGTAATTCCAGGAGCTCAGGAGGTAGTTGAGACAGAAGGATCACAAGTTCAAAGTCAGCCTCAGCAAGACCCTAAGAAACTTAGTGAAACCCTGTTTTTAAGTTAAAATAAAATAAAAGGACCTGGATGTGGGTCAGTGGTTAAGCACCCCTGGGTTCAATCCCCACTAACAAAAAAAAAAA
This sequence comes from Marmota monax, assembly GCF_021218885.2. Lineage (NCBI taxonomy): Eukaryota > Metazoa > Chordata > Mammalia > Rodentia > Sciuridae > Marmota > Marmota monax. Next base: position 17,961,788 of record NW_026692254.1, on the reverse strand, counting down.
AAAAAAAAAAAGCTTCAGGCATCTAAAATAAAATTCTCTAAGAAACTGTCACAATGCAGAGGTGGCTAAGAAGGGATAATGCCTAATATGGTATTGAATCTTGGATGAGATTATAGAATAGAGAAAGGTCATTAGGAAAACATTAAGATAATGTGAATAAAGTATGAATTTTAGTTAGTAATAATATATCAATGTAGTTCATTAGTTGTGACAAATGTACCATAGTAATATAAGAAAATAATAGTAGGAGAAACTGGATGAAACTCTATGTATCTTTGCAAGCTTTTTGTGAATTTGAAAGTACTCAAATAAAAAGAGTACTTCAATATATTTTAAAGTACAAACTAAAATTAAATGGAAAATAATTTATGACTATTTTTCTGTATTGCTTGAAAGAGAAGACATTGAATGAACTGCAGAAGCTAAAAGAACAGTTAATTCTATAAAAAAATCTTTCAAAATAATATCAGCAGCTTTAAGGGGCAATTCAAAATGCATGTTGTCAAATTGCAGTTGGGAAAATTTGCTAGAGATTTTAAGAATTTGATTAAAGCATCTGATAAGTTTAAACTAGACTATAATAAAGATAATAACATTCTTTGAGCAATATGATGTTTTGTTTTTTTTTTGCCCCAAACTTTAACCATCACAACACCTCACCTAGGAGACAAGGAAATGAGATTCAAGAGTCTCAAACCTTGCTTGGGCTTGTCTAGCAGAAGCAGACAGAAACTAGTTCTGTGTCAATCAAAGTGCCTGCCCTTCCATTTGGATGTCCTCTAGGACAAGTTTCCAAAATATGACTGAAAAGAAAAATTGATTCAAGAGGATTAAATTGCATGGAAAGAGAAGATAATCCAAGTGGGAACCTGACAACCCAAAGAAGATACTTGGAACCAGGGCAGAAACTAGGACAGTGAGTTACAATGGACTCCAAGTTAACTGTGGAACAGAAGAAACATAAAAATTCACATGAAGATATTCAGTCTTGTTTTTTCGCTCTCTCCTGTTTTTAAATACCACCAGTTGGTAGGAGATACTGGCATTTAACCAAGTAAAAATATTAAAATAATGAATCTCAATCCATTGTCTTTATGATGTGGGCACAACCATGTATGTTTAATGAATATGACAAGATATACGAGGGACAGGAAACAAACAAAACCAGGGCTTATATCTGTGGCATTTTGGGCAATGATGAATTATATTTATAGGGAGGAAGAGAAGGTACTGTGGTTAGACAGTTCTGTAAAATATAATATACAGAATAAGCTTCCAAAGATTTTACAGTATATATATATATATATATATATATATATATATATATATATATATATATATATATATATATATATATACATACAGTCACTTAAGAAAATTTCCCAGGGCTTATTTTCATCCACAATTATCTTAATCCTCCCACCACCATGTCTTCCTGCGAAATAGTCAGTAAGTAAGCAGAAATGAAATAGTTGAAATCACCAGCATTACTGACTGAAGCTGGGGAGCATATTATTTGTAAAGGGTCAGTTGTATTGAGAGTCTTGGAAGCTGTTCTGGGTGACTGTGGGGCACTGATCTCTCCATTGTGGAATGCATCCCAGTTGAAGGTTAGCCAGAGTTCCTCGCAATGGTATTTCTTCAGGCAAGCTGCCTTCCTCTGCCCATGAGGAAGCTGTTTAATTCATAAAGCTTTGATGCTTAAACTGCTTCTGACCTCTGTGAACACTTCAAAGGGGAAAATTAGCTGCCTGGAAAAATATAATGACCTAAATCCAGCAATTTGAAACACACATGTTATAGCCTGTTGAACTAATATTGACTATATATACCTTTTTTTTTTGGTGGGTGGGGTGGGGCGGGGGGGTGTCTCTAATTGGAGAAGAGTTTGGAAGTAATTGGGTATCTATCCACTCCTCATTTGAGTGTCAATCCTATTAGGGTCTTTGCATATAAATACATATGAGAAGGCATATATTATTTGCATACCTTTTTATTGGTTCTTCTTAGTTACACATGATGATAGAGTCCATTCTGATAAAATTATTCAAGCATGGAGTATATTTTATTCTGATTAGGAATATTATTTGTGTTTCTTAGAGTAAACTGATATTCATGATAATATATACAAAATAGCAGCAATGAATTCCTTTTTCCCCAATTACTTCATTTTTTAAGAGCAGTTTTAGACTCATAGCAAAACTGAGCATAAAATAGAGTTCCAATATAACCCTTGTGCTCACATATACATATCACTATTGATTTCACCATCACAGACATACATCTCTTACAACTCATGAACTTATGTTGACATATCACTGACTTCCAGAACTAGTAGCACATATTTGGGCTTATGCTTGGTGTTGTACATTTGGGGATTAGACAAATTTATAATCTATCCACTGTTGTATTATACCAAATTGGTCTTCTATTATAATTTTTTTTCTGTGCCTTGACTACTTATTATTCCTTCCTACCTATCCCTGGCATGCACTCATAATTTTACAATCTCCATAATTTTCCTTTTCCAGAATATCATGTAGTTGGAATCAAACAGTATGTACGTTTTTCACACTGGATTCTTTTCACTTACCAATTAGGCATTTAAGAGTCCTCCACGTCTTTTCTAGCTTAGATCGCTCATTCCTTTCTGATGTTGCTGGAGGTACCACAGTTTATCCACTCACCCACTGAAGAACACATAGTTTGCTACCAAGTTTTGGCAATTATGAATAAAGCAAACACCCATGTACTGGTTTTTGTGTGGCTGTGTTTCTATTGTATTTGGTAAATACCAAGAAACATGATTCCTGAATTGTCAGATAATAATATGTTTAGTTTTGTAAGAAATTGCCAAAATATCTTCCAAGGTAACCATACAATTCGGCATTCCCATCAGAAATGTTGTGAGTTCCTGTTGCTCCGCATGTTTACCAGCATTTGATGATGCAGTGTTTTGGATTTGGACCATTCTAGTAGGTGAGCACTGGCATTTCATTTCTATAAATTCAAACATTCTTTCATATGTTTACTTGCCATCTGCATATCTACTTTGGTGATATGTCTGTTCATATCTTTCCTCTGTTCAAGATAATTTCTAATTATCTTTTGAATTTCTGTAGTGTCCTTCTTGATATTTCCTTTTTCATCATGGATATTAGTAAATGGAGTTTTCTCTTTCCTTCTCTTCATTAGCATGCCTAAGGTTTTATCAATTTTATTTATTTTTTCAATGAACCAACTTTTTGTTTTGTCAATTTTTTTAATTGTTTCTTTAGTCTCAATTTCATTGATTTCAGCTCTGATTTCAATTATTTTCTGTATTCTACTGCTTTGGGTGTTGATTTGTTCTTCTTTTTCTAGGGCTTTGAAATGTAATGCAAAATACATCAAAGAGGAGATTTAAAAATTCTTACAGGTATATGGGAACACTGATACAACATATCGAAATCTCTGGGACACTCTGAAGGCACTACTAAGAGGAAAGTTCATTGCATGGAGTTCATTCCTTTAAAGAAGAAAAAGTCAGAAATATTTCTTTATCTTAATTGATAAATAAAAACATAAAACTTGAGCTGGGTGCAGTTGTATATGCATGCAATCCCAGCAGCTCAGGAGGCTATGGCAGGAGGATCATGAGTTCAAAGCCATCCTTGGTAACTTAGGGAGCTCCAAAGCAAATCAGTGAGACCCTTAAACTAAATTAAAAATAAATAAAAAAATAAAGAAACATAAAACTTGTGCATATTAATAGGATGCCATGTCATGTTTTGATACATATATGCATTGAGTAATATTTAAGTCAGTGTAGACATGTTTACCTTCTCAAACATTTATTAGTTCCTTATTATAAAAGCTTTCCAAATCCTTTCTTCTAACTTTTTGAAGTATTCTGGACATTATTGTTCTCTATAGTCACCATGTTGTGCAAAAGCCCAATAGAACTTCTTGCTCTTATTTAATAGTAACTTCGTATATATTGGTCAACCTTTCCCATCCCTCCCTCCATTGTGTTCCCTAACCTTTGGTAATCACCATTCATCTCTTCACTCTGTGAGATCAACTATTTTATTTTATTCTTAACCGCATTCTTTGTGTGTGGGTGGGTGTGAGGAGGGGAGTACTGGGGATTGAACTGAGACATTTTGACATTAATCAGAATTAATTCTGTTTATCTTTTGTTTTGATACAAGGTCTCACTGAATTGCTGAGGCTGAACTTGAACTTGTGATCCTAATGCCTCAGCTTCCTGAGTCACTGGGCTTATAGGTATAAGCCAACACTGGAGTCCAAGATCCAACTATTTCAGACTCAACATTTGAGTGAGATCATATGGTAATTGCCTTTCCATGCCTGATTTATTTTACTTAACATAATAATCTTCAGTTTCACCCACATTGTCAAAAATGACAAGATTTCATTATTTTCCGTTGCTGTTTTGTTTCATTTTTTCTGTTTCAGTTGTGTATGTGTGCTACATTCTCTTATCCATTCACCTGTTGATGGAGATTTAGATTGTTTCCTTTCTGTCTACTGAAAATACTGCTGCAGTGAACACAGGAGTGAAGATGTGTCTTTGACATACTGATTTCATTTCTTTTGGATATGTATCCAGGAGTGGGATTAGTGGATGATATGGTAGTTTCATTTTTGAATTTTAAATAAATCCCATAGTGTTTTTTCATAATGGCTACAGTAATTTACATTTGTAACAATGTTGTGCAAGCTTTCCCACTTCTTGACACCTTTGCAAGAACTTGTTATCTTTCATCTTTTTGATAATAGTCATTTTTACTGAAGTTAAGGGATATCTAATTGTGGTTTTGATTTCAATTACCCTAATGATTAATGATGAACTTTTTTCCACATACCTGTTTGTCATCTTCTTTGGAGAGCTATTTATTTAGATACATCACCCACTTTTAGATTGGGTTATTTGTTTTCTGTTTTATTAGGTTTATTTCTATTGAGTTTATTTTATTTTCTGGATATCAACTCCTTATTAGGAGTACAATTTGTAAACATTTTCTCTCATTCTGTAGGTTGCCTCTGAAATCAGCTGATTGTTTTCTTTGCTGTTTTTTTCTTTTCTAGTTTCCTAAGATGGAAACACAGCATATTGATCTAATATCTTTCTTCTTTACTAATATAAGCATTAAATGTTATGAGTTTCTCCCTTAAGCATTTTCACTGCATCTCACAATGTTGATAAATTGTATTTTCATTTCTGTTATTTCAAAATATCTTGAATTTTTCAGCTTTTTGACAAATAATTTTAAAATCGTGAATGCATATGAGCTATAGGACATTATATATGTATATATGATTATCAAAATCAATCTTACATATCCCATTACTGCATCCAGTTATATTTTCTTTTAATTTTTTAATTTATCTTTTATTTAAAAATTTTTAATTTGTTCTTTCTAGATATACATGACTATAGAATGTATTTTGATATATTATGCATACATGGAGTCTAATTTCCCCTTCTTGTGGTTGTACATGATGTGGAGTTATACTGGTCATGTATTCATATATGAACATAAGAAATTTATGTCTGATTCATTCTAATGTCTTTCTTATTTGCATTTTCTGCTCCCTTCCCTTCATTCCCCTTCATCTAATCCAGTGAACTTCTATTCTCCCCATCTTTATTGTGTGTTAGCCTCCAGTATGGAGATTCCTCATAAAATTTGGAGTGGAATCACCATTTGACCTACTCCTCAGCATACACCCAAAGAACCTAAAATCAGCATACTCCAGTGACATGCTACATTAATGTTTATAACAACTCAATTCACAATAGCTATAAACTATGGAAACAACCTAGGTGCCCTTCAACAGATGAATGGATAAAGAAAAAGATATACACACAATGGAATATTACTCAACCATAAATAAGAGTGAAATTATGGTATTTGCTGGAAATGGATGGAGCTAGAGAATATTATGCTAAGTGAAATAAACCAATCCCACATAAAACAAAGTCCAAATGTTCTTTCTGATATGCAGTTATCTTTTATAAATGTAGAGAGAATATTTAACATTAACTCCCCTAGAAAATTCAAGTTTGAAATACATTAGTATTAACTATAGTCACCATATTGTACATGTATTCTCTCTTATGTGTGACATAACTGAAAGCTTACCTCATGATCAACTTCTTCCCATTTCCTTCAACTCTTGATCCCACATGTCTATTCTTCTACTCTGTTTTTTCTATGAGTGTGAATTTTATAGAAAGTACTTAGAAAATATTTTTATACCACTAGATATGTTTTCTTTGTTCCATGTGTTATTTATAAATGTGTTTTTAAATTTCCAATATTTGGGGAAATTATAGCTTTCTTTTTGCTACTAATTTCTAGTGTAATTCCATTGTGGACTGAGAACAAACATTATATAAACTTGTTGAGATGTGTTTTAAGTCCCAGAATAGCGCTTATCTCAGTAACTGTCCCCTGTTGGCTTGAAAAGCATGTACTTTAGATGAAGCAATCCATACATGTCAGTTGTATCCAGTTGGTTGATATTCTGTTGGTTTCAACTCTGTCTTTGTTAATTTTTCTGCCTGATAGATCTGTCCATGTTGGATAAAGGGGTTTACAATCTTCAACTTTAAGAATGTATTTATCTATTTCTCATTGTAGTTCTATCAGTTTTTTGCTTTATGCACTGTGATTTTCTAGTTTTAAGTGCATATACTTTAAGAATTGTTATATCTTCATAACATATTGACCCCTGTATCACTATGTAATGTCCCACATTATTCTTAAGAATTTTCCTGACTTTTAAGCTCTTTCTGAAATTAAAATTCCTACTTTTTAAAAGTAGTGTTAGCATGCTATTTCTCTCCATCCCACTATTTTAATTTATATATTATATTTATATTTAACATTACTTGTGGAAAACATATGATTAAGTCTTTTTTTAAAAAAAAATCTAATTTGCTATTCTGTCTTTTAATTGGTATATTTAGATCATTGACATTTAATGTGTCAGTTACAGTTCAGGTTTTCTTAACCTGGCCCTAGCTCCCATGTAGCTTCTACTCCTCCCACCCCCGCCCCCTCTGCCATGAGATTCTTTCCTAATGTATCCACCTTTGCCATCAATTCTACCTACTCTGTACACTTCTGAAACAGATCAAATCACTCTCCTAATTTATATTATGAATGTTTTGCACTGCCTGTGGCATATTGCACTATACTCCTATGAATAGCATAGAAAGTCTTTGACATTATGGTCCCAAATCTTTCATCCCACCCCTACTTACCCACACAGCTGAAAATATAGAACTTCGAGCCTCCTCATGAAGAGGCATTATACCTTCATGGTAGGTTTACTCTTCACCTGGAAATGTGTCCTGGATGTGGCCCTGATTCCTCCAACTGCCCCATGCTAGCTATTTTCTCCTCCACAAATATTCTTCCTGATGCATTTATCCAGGCTGACAGGGTGAATTTGCCACTTTCTCATGTACAGTCCTAGAACAGCTTTCATAACTCAGTCACAGCTATTAGTTCACTGCCTGTATTTACTTCTTCCAGAGAGAAGGTCAGCTACACAAGCTATGTAAATTTCATTTTTATCTAAACTAATTGGCAAATATCTGACCATGAAAAAAAATTATCAATGGGAGTACCTCTTTTAATTTTTAAAATTAAACTTTATTTTAATTTATTCCAAAAACTTAAAATGGAAAGGTTACACCAGTGTCTTGAAGGGCAAGAAGAAGCTCATAACAACTTTTTAAAAGGCTCACACTGTTCTTTACAAAGCAAAAAGAAATAAGGAGAAATTTTTAAATTGTTGATAAGAAGCAAGAGTCTAGGATACTTGCTAATCTCCCAATGAGGGTAAGGATTACAGATTGTTTGTAATGTGACATCTAGACTATAAAAATCCTCACTACGTGGTAACCAAGGGGAAAAAAAAAACTTTGTAAACTAGAGTCTCAGGTAAATCCTTGATTACTGGAAGATATGATTTTCAAATTATCCTTTTAGGTAACAGATGCGGCTTATTAAAAATTTAATGCTGTAGCAAAGAACTTGGAAAATGAATCAAACACAAAAACCCCCTTAGGGTATAATCTAGGGTTGGTATATATTTAGCTCAGTCTGCTTTCTCTAACCACAGAATCTTTAATATTTCTAAAATGTTATATGTCAACCAAAAGGCATGCATGTTGTTTGCCAACATCGTAGTGGCTCTGGATGGTGGGAAGGACAAGTACCATTCTCTTAGAGAGGAGAGAACTGAGTCAAAAGATGCAAAATGGTCAAGATCACAGACCAAGCTAAGGACAGAGTAGAGAAAGACAAGTGTCTTCTATTTCATTTTTCTTTAATGTTAATTAATCCAGAAGGAAAGTAAATATTTTATAAAATCATGAGTCATTTAAAAACTTTGTTCTTTGTCTGCATTGTCTATGACAGGAAAGAAGTTTAGTACATATAACACAGGTTTAAACCCCACAGATATTACAACAATACAGCATTTTAGATGACTCACTTAAACTGAAAATTCAATTAAATAAACTATTCTGCTGATTGCATTTTTATAGTAATAACAACTACAATAAAACCTGACCTTGAATTTCCACAGTGTCTTTCCTTTCCAGAACTCAAAATGCAAACATGACAATAATCTCACATATAGGTGATGGACCTGAAAGAGTTCAGCATAGGAAACAGCCTTTTGGAGTAGTTTAGGGTGACTATTGATTGTTAATATCAAGATAATAAATGAATCTGCAAGAGACCCATTTACTTCTATTGTCAGTGGCAACCTTCACCTTTGCATGTTATTCATTTGGCTTCAATTATATCATATGCTAGGCAGGCCATTCTATGAATGTTTCTAGAAGTCTTATGATGTTTTGTATTCCTACCAATGCAATATAAATATTAAGGATATCCTTGCTTGCCGTGCAAATGCTACTTCTAAATGGTTCAGCTGAAATATTACATTTAGAGATAGAATTTTTTGATTTACTAAAGCTAAACTTGTTTCTTGAAGTACTAAGAACAGATATGCTCCTGTGTTTTAACTCAATCTTCCTGCCCTCATACTAACCAGAAGAGTCTATTAAGTATTCTCATTCATCATTGGTTTTGGACTCTGAATAAATAATAAATCTAATTTTCTCCAGAAAATGTAACTTGGCTTTCAAGTCTTTCCAAATGAAGGTTCACATCCTCCTCTTAGTTCAAAACACAAACCCATAGACTTCAATGGAAGCTCCTGTGTAACAAGCACATGACATTCATTGACTTGACAATTCTTCACATTCATCAAGAAGAAATCTCAAACTCAGCCCAAAGAAGAAAATGGCACCAACAAACCTATCCTTTGTGGGGAATTATAAGGAAATTTCAGAGGATTATTACTTTGTTTCAATTTAAACTCAGTGCTTTGGTTTGGAGGTCAAGTCCTAAGTCAATTAAATTACTTTTGCAAAGTCACAAAACTAGAGGAATTTTTTCTCAAGATTCATGATACTGCTGACTGCAAGAGTACCTAAATTGAAAAATATGCTGTATTAACAATAACAAGTTGAGAATTGGAGTGGGATATGAGTGAGATACATCACAAAACAATCAGGCATTTAAATAGCAATTAAGAAAGAAAATGATACAGTCATTTTACATTAACATTTCATTCTACTTTGTTTCTAAATTAAATATAATTTTGTTACAATAAAATATTTATCTGTCACATGTAAAATGGGCCTACACATTTAAACATATGCTATATTTGAAATAAAATCAAATGAAGTCCTAGAGGATATTTTATGATATTAGATTTTGAGCCTTTGGAAGTATATTCCTGGTAAGACAGGGGAATGTGGGATGCTTTTTGTTTAAACTGTAAAAATTCCAGTATTCCTTGATAAAATGACAGCTAAAGCTTTGAAGAGAGATCTGAGATTTTGGCATGATCTTCAAACTGCCTTGAAAGTCCCCCCTTGAAGGTAAAAGCTGAGTTTCTAGGGGGCTGAGCTATATGTGCTGAGAGTTACTCTTTCTACTAAAAACAATATCAGGATATGGCATGTCTATAACTAGCTTAACTTCTGGAAATAGGCAGACCTTGAACTTGTCAAAAAAATCTCTGTGATCAATTTAAAGATGAACTTGATTAAAATTTCCTCCTGATTTAATCTTTAAAAAGAGAGACGCAAAGAGGAGAGGGAAGGAGAGGAGAGAAGAACAGAGAGGTGAGGGGAGGAAAGGAGAGGAGACAATGCCTAGCCAGAAATTTACTCTCAAATATGATTGTTTTCCAGTTGTACTATTGCTTTCCTGAAATATTAATCAATTAAGAATAAAGAAATTTGCCTTCCTGTTGAATAGTTCAATAGCCCAAGTATTTTACCCTCCCAATTTAAATTTGTAATTATTTTATCCCAAAAACTTATTTATAGTTACAAAGTTGAGTAATACTGCTTCCCCAGTGAGGCTATTTTTCATTATCATCATCATCATTATTATCATTACTATTATTGTGGAGCTGGTGTGATGGATAAAGTACAGTAATAGATTTTTTAATACATTTTCTACTCCACTTATGTAACTATTCATAAATTGGACCAGTATACATAAGTAGGAATCAACTTTCTACTAATGATATCAAGAAAAAAATGTTCCACTTATCATAAGCCAAATTCTCTATTAAATGAAAAAGGGGACAACACTGTGATTCCTTCATGTGGACTTGACCACAGTCTGGGTTGGATTCTACTCTGATTTTGTACAACATGAACTTGTCATCTTTTTTGATATTGCTAACATAAGCATCTTCTCTTCTCATCCCTGCAACACATTTCTAATTTTATTATTTATTTGTGATAACATTTTATACACACATATGTATACATATACACATACATATTTTATAACAAATAAAATGTATTTTATTAGTTAATATGTTCATATGGGATGAAATTCATAAGGTACAAAAGAGTACAAATAGGAAAATATATCTCTTTCTACTCTTATTCACCAGACCTCCCGATTCCCAATTACCTAGTTTCAGACACTGTTAGAAGTTTCTTTGGTAATTTTTGAGAAACTTTCAGTGCATTTGCAAGCATAAATAGGTATATGAGTATATCTGTGTGTTCCATATTTGATATGATCAAATATTACACAGTTTCCAGTTCTGTGTGTGTGTGTGTGTGTGCACGCACACACCTACAGGCATGTGTGCTTGTGTGGGTGCAATCATAAACAGTTATTTTGGAGATAATTTTCTACAAGTATTTAGAGGTTTGTTTGAGTTTTTCTAATATCAGGTAAGCAATCTTCTGTAAAATTGCATTATTTTAGAGTGCTTTTATTTATTTTATTTAATGCTTTTTTTCCTTAAATTTAATCTTTCCTAAATTGAGATAATAGTTCCGAGAACACCCCCATATTTCCTAAATCTGTACTTATATTTTTATTATTAGAGTTAAACTTAAGTGAGCATGAATTCACATGCTACTGAATACTTGGTTGACTGTCTACGCAATGGCCGTTTCCTTCCCTTGTTTCCTTTGTCTCATGATAGAGGCAGAAAATTCTAGCTCTTACCCTCTCACCTTCTTTGGGGAAGGCTTAGCTGTGTTAGCCAGTCTCTGTTGAAGAGTGTTGTGGTTTGGATGTGAGGTGTTCCCCAAAAGCTCATGTGTGAGAAAATGCCAAAAAGTTCAGAGGAAAAATACCAGAATCCTTTCATAGGGATTAATTGAGTGGTGAATGAAGGTGGTTAGGGTATGGCTGGAGGAGGTGGGTATTGGGAGAGTGGCATTGGGGTATTTATTTTGTATTTGACTCTTGGAATCTCTCTCTCTGCTGCCTGATCATCATGTGAGCTGCGTCCCTGTGCTACACTCTTTCACCATGTTGTTTAGTCTTACCTAGAACCCCAGGGAATGGAGCCAGCTGCCTGTGGACTGAGATATCTGAAACTGGGAGACACCAAATAAATTTTCCTCCTCTTCAATTGTTTTGGTCAGATCTTTTAGTCACCACAGCAAAAGAAAGCTGACTAAAACAGGGGTCTTCCAGGAGATTAGTGTGAAGTATTTCCTTCCAGAGAGAATGAAAGAATGTGTGAGAATGAATTGCTTTGAGGCCTGAGTCTTCCCAGTGATGAGGTTGTGGGTGGCACAATGAGGTGAGCCTGTAAAAAGAAGCAAACAGTCATATTTGAGCCACAGCCCCATACCCAGGCCACTCATCTCAAAACTCTTGAAAGTGTGAAAAGTAAACTTTGTATGTCTTCTAGTTGAATGTTTTGTTATTAACAGTCAAAGTCCCAAAGACACTAGGACTCATAGAAGATCCAAGATGCTCCAGGCACTATGGGTTGTACTGCTTAAGTTCAACACCATATCTTTACTTGCTACCTACACCTTGGCCAGAAGCTGTGATAAAAATTACTTTGGTTGCTTACACTGAACTATAACCATGAATGAACAATATGTATCTCTCCTCTATGTGGTAAAATGTAGATGACAGTCATTAGCAATATTATTAGTGACTTTCCCAACAGACTTTAAAATGCATTATTTGGGGAAAGTCATAAAATGTTACTACATTAAAATATCATTTTTACATGACTGTCATTCCTCGACAAGAAGGCTGATTTTATTTATGAAAGTTATTTAAAATTGTGTCTTGTGATTACATTGATAAAGATAATATATGATGGATTTATGGTTTTGCTTTTCGTGTTTTGGTGAAAACATGCTCTTTAGAAATCAATATCTCTATAAATAAATACATAAATAGTAAAATATAATCTATGTGAGACTTTTATTTAGCAAGAAATGGAATGAAGATAGTAAGAAATCTGATTTTAGTAAAATGTGTCTGAGTTGTGACTCTTGGATCCTCAGAGACTCTGGAAAATATACTGAACATTGGTTAGGTCTAGAAGTTCTAGCTAGATGCTCTAAAACATGATAAGAAACATATAAAGCAAGAAGAGCTGACCTGGCAAACTCTGGAAAAGTCATTTGGAGAAAAAAGAAAATTCAAGTCTGAGCAACAAGTATTAGCATGAGGCCTAAAAGGCAGGGTTTTCTGGATTTTTCTGGGGGGATCCACAAGAGAACAGGGTCCTGCCTAAAACAAGACTGGAAGGAGTACAGATCAGAGAAAAGAAGATGGGTTTTTGAGGATTACTGTGAAGAATTTTAGCTGCAGGTAAGTAGATGGCAAATGAACACGTCAGACTGAAATGCCAGCAAAGAATTGAGAAGAAAGAAATCTGTATTCAGAAATTGACTTTAAAAAGACATGTTCTTTATTGATAATTTTTTAGACCCTGACCCTAAACTATTCTTCAAAATCATGTAGATATTTTTTAAGTGTACCAAATCATATAATAAAGGTCAAAATGAATAGATAGACAAAGAACCAGGTAGTAACCTCTTCATCTGAGAAGGAGGTCAGAGGAAAATGTAAAGAAGAATTTTTTGATGAAAATTCCATTGAAAAATTCTGAAGGATCAGAAATGACTAAGGCAGTCACTTTCTATTTATTTAGTAGTCATAAAATTATACAGTCCATTGATACAAAAAAGACACACAAACATTCTATTGCAGTTAATTTTGTGGCAGTACTATGAAAATAACTTTTACATTTTACAGTACTAAATATTTTTATTGCCACAATTACTGAAAAAGAATTGTTCATATTCCCTGGCATACTTCAGAATTAATCTCCAGGATCCTGTTGGGTAATGCATTTACAACAGCATAATCTCATCTCCACTATGTAAATTGAGTTGGATCTTCTTTTCTTCTTTCATTTGTAGTACATTTCGCTGGTGATAACTGCGAGAACATTTGGGTGAAGGATAATTTGGTTGCCCTCTAACACTTGAATTCCTGGTATTGCACAATCAGGGAATCGGTGTCACATTAAGGCAATTCTTATAATATAATCAAAGTTCTCATGTTGTACTTTCCTTGAGATGAAACAAACTAATGAAATGTATTGACCCTCCACAGGCACTTCTGAAGCAAAATGACTAAGAGGTATTGAGATGACATGAAATACATTGACATTGATTGTGAAGCCGGCCTTTCCCAGTCACATTGGTGGCTGATTAAAGTGTCACATTGACAATATAGCCCCTTTTGAACAGGAAATTAATACCAGCTTGATGGCAAAGAGAATCTTCTTCCACTAGCAAACTCACTTCATCTTTAATCCCTCTTAGGGGAAAAAAAAAACAAAACAGCCATGTCTTTGTTTTCACTAGCACAGCCATGAGTTGTCTTGTTATCAAAACATAATGAGAAGTGTCAACATTGTAATTATTTCAAAATGTAGGATGCCTATATTTTTCATCTTTATTTTGAATATGAATAACACTTAAAATATGGAAACAAAGTAATTAGAAATTGTTTAACTTTTTATTAAATGGGAATTTAAAGGATTGAAACATAAGTGATGTTAGATAAATATTTAGTTTGATTCATTTCCTATATATAGGATAAGAAAAAAAAAGATGAAATAATTCTGAAGTTCTAGCTATTTCATACTATGTCCATTTAATTCCATTGATAGTCAATTTTTCTTTGTTGAAAAGACTGCCTCCATTCTAAGATGCAAACGAAAGGACCACACTGTGGCCACAGCTGATTTACTAACCCCCTAACATTTGTTCTGCTGTTCAGGGAAAGATAATTACTGCTCTAAGTTTCAGTTTCCAGTTGGTTCTTTCATTTCCATTCCAACTTTGCATAATGATTCATGCCAACTTAGCATAATGATTCAGCTAATATGATGCTGGCATTCCTTAACTTAATAGAGGTAATGTCGCTTGTGTGGAAGAGACATTTTACTAGATTTCTTCCAGCAGAAATGATGGAGAAGAATGGGATAGAGGAAGAAGTTTGAGAAGATGGATCAGCAGGGATGTCTTTTCTTAAAATTCAATCCTTGTGAGATTAAGGGTTCGGCACACAGACCTGAGTTCCTGTAGAGCATTGCCCTCCCATTATTTACCATTCCCCACTAAAACTACATTCCCTGCCATCGGAGCCCCAACTCTACTGTCCTACAATGTTGGATAGCAATTTCCTTCTCTGACTGCTCTCCTCTTTTGCCCTTCTCTGCAGAAATGTATATGGTTATGATTTGATAGGTCTAGGTGCTCTGTGTTCTAATGCAAAGAGCAAGTGTTTAGGAACCAAGATTCTGGTTCCCACCCCAACCTGTGCCCCAACCCTGAAACAGTGGCTCTCTATCTTGAATAGCTTTTTCTTGGACCTGCCTGCTTCTCCTGCTCATTTCTTTAAAAGCTCTCTGTCTAATAACAATAGCTGCTGTTCATCTAAATGCACAGAGAGCTATTTCCTTCATCTGCTAATGTGTAACTCTAGCAGGGGAAACACAAAAGGAAATAAAATCTGTTACACTAAATACATCTCTAACATTTCTGGGCCCCAAAATTTATGTTCGAGCAACAGAACACTTCAAGTATGAGTTGAGTGGTAAATGGTCTTTGTAAGAGTAATATGGCTGTATGAAGGGTAATATTCAAATACTCTGATAATTGCTATTAGCTCTGAGGTTTAAAACACAATATTACTGAGTTGTAGGAGTGCTGTCTGTTCTAGAGACTAGCCCCTTTTGATATATGTGATTTTCAAATATTTTCTCCCATTCTGTGGGCACCATTTCACTATTGATTCTGTATTTTTGCTAGGCAAAATTTTAAAAAAATTATGAAGTCCAATTAATATTATTTTCCTTGGGATGCTTGTCTCTTTAGTGTCATATTTAATAAATCATTACATATTTAATAATTTTCTCCTTGTTTTCTTTAACAGTTTTATAATGGAGCTCTTAAACATAGGTCTTTAATGCATTTTGTGGGCAGAGAACTTATTTAGACAGTTCTCCAAAAATACACAAATGGCTAATAAGGACTAAGAAGAAATTCATCATCACAAATTATGGAGAAATGCAAACCAAAATCATGATAAGATAACATTTCACCCCCATTAGAATGCCTATCATAAAAAGGCACAAAAAATAACGAGTGTTGGTGAGAAAATGGAGAAATGAAAAGCCATATACATTGCTGGTAGAAATGTAAAAATGTATAGAAGATATGGAAAACAGTATGCCAGTTCCTCAGAAAGGAGAAAATAGAATTACCAGGTGATCCAGCAACTCCAGTTCCATGTATATGATTAAAATACAAATGCTTCACTAAGAGATATTTTTACACCCGAGTTCATGGTATGGTTATTTATAGAAGTCAAAGGCAGATGCAACCCAAATGTTCATCAAAGGATGAGTGCATAAATAAAATTTGATATCCAGATACAGTGTGACATTATTCAGTCCTGGAAAAGAGGAAGTTCAGATATGAATGAAACTTGTAGACATTTTCCTAAGTCAAATAAGGCAGTCAGAAGAGGACAAGTCTTGCATGATTCCATCCCAATGAGGTATTAAGATTCATCAGTGTCACATAAACAGAAGGTAAAAGGGCAATGACTGGGGGGAAGGGCAGAAGAAAATATTGAGTTGTTGTTTAATAGGTACAGAAATTCAGTTTTGGATGATGAAAGAAGTTCTGTGAATAGATGATACTATGGATGCACAACAAGGTGAATGTATGTAATTATGTAATGTAAAACTGTACACTAAAAATTGGTTAAAGTGGTGATTTGTATATTAAATGTATTTTATCACAATTAAAAAATATTTTAATAAACCATAATTTAAATTTTGGAAAATTTTATAGCAAGAAAAATCTGTTAATCAACCAATTAATTCATTTCCATACACAATAAGTGTTTATGTAACTAGATACACTAAATTCAAACAATTTAAAGAATAAGAGAAAATGACTGTGTTTGGAATCTTAGGTCTGAAAAAATCATATAAAAACACAGTTCCTAATGTAAAAGATTAACAGTATAGTTTATAATTCTCCAGGGGTGGCAGTGCATAAGATGATCAATTGAGATGCTGGAATATTATATGGATCTGAAGTATCTTAATTTACTTAAATATAACTTTCTTATTGAAAAGTAATTTGTGTTTTATATAATATATTCATTTAAAGTATACAATTCAATATTTTTAGTGTGACCACAGAGTTATGCAACTATCATCACAATCAATTCTAGATCCTTTATACGTACAAAAATGTCCTACTCATTTGTGATGACTCCCTATTTTTACCAATCTTCACATCAAACCCTGCCACAAATATAAATAACCTCTAATTTAGTTCCTGTCTCTATCTACTTTCTGTTATTATAGATTTGTTTATACTGAACATAGAATCATAGAGCATGTGGTCTTCTGTAACTGTTCTTTACTCATAGTTTTCAAGGTGATTCACATTGTAGCATGTATCACTACTTAATTCCCTTTATGGCTGAGTTATATTCCATTGTATGGATATACCATATTTTGTTTATCCACTTAACAGTTGGACATTTGAGTTCTTATAATGCTACTATGAACATTCATGTGTAAGCTTTTGTATATGTGTGGACATGTTTCTATTCTCTTGTGTTTAGGAGTTATAAGTCTGTTTAATTTGGGGAAATCACCAGATTTTTTTCCAATGTGGCTTCATCAGTTTACATTTCTGTCACCAATGTATGAGGGTTCCAAATTTTCTGTATCCTCAATAATACTTGTAATTACCTATCTTTTTGAGTCTAGCTATTCTCATGGATATAAACTGTCTTCCTATTGTGATATAACTTTCATTTTCCTGATGACTGCCTACGTTTACTCTATGTATTCCTTTGGCAATCATATCTTTGTAGATGTTTTTAATTAAGCAAAATATGTTGGAACAGCAATACACATGCATTTTTGATATGCATGTTTATATGATAGTGATGCATTATCAAAATTTTTAATTGATGCGTATATAATCAGAAATTTGGAGAATGGGAAACTAAGCAGTAAATGTTTAATGATAAGCAAATCAAGACTATTGAAAATAGCAAGAAAGTACATCAAAGAAATAGATATGTACCTGTCGGACCTGTGAAAGAAAGCAGGATGACATCATGGATAAGAGAAGAACATGTTAAAGCATCAACAGAAGTGTGAGAAAAATTGTCACCCTTGATGAATTTCACATTTTTTGAAATTACTTGGACATCAAAATGCTCTAGGGGGAAAATGATTCTGCAAAGGAAGGGAAAGATCAATGTGTGAAAGTTTCTTCTCATTCTACTCATCTCATGTGTGAAGTAGAGCCACTGATGAATTTGAGGCTGGGAATGACACTATTTGATTTTCTTAAATTAATTATCCACACATCTGTTTCAAAAATAATGAATTATGGCTAATCCAAAGATTGAGTTATTAATTCAAATGAGAAACAACTAGGATTTAAGCCTTGGTAGTGATTTATTAATATTTCAGATTAAAGTTCCTATCTATGAAATATTTTCCATCTTTACCTTTTGCTCACTTCTAAGTGCTTCTTGCTTATTTTAAGCATACTAGAAATATTAGGTTTCATTATTAATTCATATCTATGTCATATATGTATGAGTGTGCATTGTGTGTTTACACACATACAGATAGATGCTCGTGAATTTGCAACAAGTTATACCTGATAAGTCCACTGTAAATTGAACATATTGTTTTTACAGATGCATGTAACATACCTAATCTATTAAACTTCATAGCTCAGCAACCCAGCACACTGAACAATACCTGTGGTTTCCCTCATGACAGTATGGCTGGCTGAGAGCTATGGTTCAGCATGCAGCTATATTCCATCCTGTCTATAGTCTGCATATTGCTAGCCCAGCAAAAGATCAAAATTTCAAATACAAAAATATATTCCTACTAAATGTATATTATTTTCCTGCCATCATTAAGGCAAAAAAATATAAGCTAACCCACTGGAAATTGAGGACCATCTCTAGATATCTTTCTGAAAAGTACCCTGTGATTTGAAGATAGAAATATTCCACAATACTCTATTGATAAGGTATTCTTAAGGTGAAGTATGGAGCCCGGGAGTATCAATGACACCACTAGGAAGCATATGCTCTCCCTTCTCGAGAGAGCATATGCTCTCTCTCCTCCAGCGAGGAGGTCCACAGAACAGGATAGAGAAGAGAGTGGCTTCGGAGTCACTAATCAAGACCTCTGGAGGCCAAGCAGGAAGCAGGTCTGATTTTATTGTGCAGTTACCATGTTTATATACTCAGGCAGTAGCTAAGCAGATTACAGGCAGCCACCAATGCAATGTCTGTTAACTGTCCTTGCAGCAACCAATCAAGGAGTAGGTGGTGGAGCAAGCACAGGGACTGCAACACATGGCCTCAAGGGGTAAGCAGCCTGCCACTGGAGTGCCTAGCACTGGGGGGAAGGGGGAGTGAGTGGCCTGCCAGTCAGACGCCCTTACCACATGCCATGTATGCAGTACTCCCTGCACTTGTCCACACAGGTGTGCACTTGTGGGCATTTTCCTCTGCCATTCCCCTAGCTCTCAGAGCATCCTTCACCACTGGTAAGGGTGGGATCTTCAGCACACCTCATGGAAACAAGGAAGTGTCCAAAGTTAAGATGGATGGAAAAATGGAGATCCCTGTTCTGTGATGTTAAACAAGCTTATGATGTTCTCATTGCAGGAAATTTCAAGAAAAGAACAGCTACCTCCATGGACGTACTAATTTACAAAATTCATCAACTAGCAAACCATTGAACTGAGGTTTTCAGCCTGCTCTCCTAACTTCTTTGTTGATTTTACATAAAATAATTAAATTTGATTTGCCTAAATAGACTGATGGTGTTATTCTTTTTTATTTTTTATTTTTTGTACTAGCGGTTGAACTCAGGGGCACTCAACCACTAAGCCACACCCCCAGTCCTATTTTGTATTTTATTTAGAGAAAGGGTCTCACTGAATTGCTTAGCACCTCGCTTTTGCTAAGGCTGGCTCTGAACTCATAATCCTCCTGCCTCAGCCTTCCAAACCACTGGGATTTTAGGCATGCGCCACCATGCACAGCTGTGTTATCCTTTTTATAAAATGCACAAGCATCTAAAGGATTGCCAGAGAAGTAAGACAGGAAGCAGGTAATGTATGCTGACCTCTTATAAAAAGAAAAAATTCTGGATATAGAACAAGGACTTCTTATTATTGTATACAAAAGAACATAGAACATAGTAGCTTTATAAGATGCAGATAAAATATGACAAAAGTTTCAGAAATGCCACAGATGTTGCTCATTTTTCTTTCCTGATAATAAGAGTAAAACAAAGAAAACATTCTTTTGCTTGTTCTGATAGCCAAATATTCCTCAGATCACAACTATAATGTAAAATTTCTACCTAGGATTATCCTTTTGGGGAATGGGTATCAAGGAGAGGTAGACCTACAGTTTCCTAAAGGAGAGTTTTCAGAGGGTAGTTGTTTGTTTAAGACATGACCATCACATTTCATTAAAGCACAAGAAAATTCAGTGGTCAAAGGCAATATTTTGGAAATATTCACTTTAGCATATAGTGCCAATCTTTGGGCCTGGTATCACAGTCACAGCTCCAAGCGACTGAACTTTGCATGTGGCTTCTTACTACTTCTAGCATTTCCAAGAACATGACTATTTCATCTGAATGTGCTGTTACATATTGTGTTACCTATTACAATGACCAAGTTTCATGCAAGGGGCCTGCTAACATTACCCACTAGCTCTGGTGAGCAATGCTCAAATCAACGGATCTTTTGTAGTTCTCTTTAATGGAGTCTGGATGATGAATTTACATCTATATATCAGAAACATTGTCTTCTGCCCTACATTACTAATGTCAGAAAATTGCCTCTATATAATTCATCAAAGTATGTCTATAGACTCACTCCTTTATTATCTTTTCTCTTGCAAACTGTATAATTCCCCTTCATTCCACGTCAGGGGAGACCTTTAATCTTGTCTGGCTGCATTCTGTAGGGCTTGCTACATTAAAGGACCTGAGCGGGTGCCACGCGGAAAACAAGAATGAGAGCAAGCTGAGATGGGGGGAGTCCCACACTAGTGCCTTGAGAAATGGTCAGATAGAAAGTGTTTCCTAAGAGATCATGGCATTTAAAAAAAAAAAGTGGCTTTAAACGCTTATTGGACAAAAATTAAGATATCATTCATACGTATGTATCTCTTTTTTCCCCCTTTAGAATTCTCATCCTATAATATTGTCTTACCATTAAAGAACTTTGACTCCTGGACATTTCTCCAATGTTGTTTTAATTTGCTGTCCTCTGTAATAAGAGAAACTAATAGAATTCAAAGTCTGATAATGTAGTTAGAGCATTTCCATTCTGGGGCTATACTGAAAGCCCCAGATGATGACAATATTGTATAATTCACAGTCCTCAGGCTTTGATGTCTCAATGATTTTCTAGTCTTAGGTTTCTCCAGCAATAGTGGTGTCAAAGTGGATTTGAGGTAGATTCTTTCCTTAATCATACACCCTCCGTTGGTGAGTGTGTTAGGAATAATGACTTAACAGTGAAGAATGCATTGAAAGCAAACATTTTTTCAAAGCAATGAAAATAGATTTTAAACATGGGTCTAACATCCTTAGGAAGATCCCAAAGTGTGTGTCAGGGGAAGTTTTACTCCTCAGTCTGGTATGTGACTCAACAAGCAACAGAGAGATCATGGGGTTATTTTTGTCCTCAAACTATGAGGGCTAGACTCAAGGGGGATAGAGACATTCTGACAACATTATAGAAAATTGCTGTTATCAATGATAAGTGATTAAATAAATTGTCCAAAATATATTAAGGAAAAGGACAGCGACAATTATACAGACTCACTTTTATTCATCGTTGTTTCTCCAATACTCAGCAAGGCACTCCACAGATAGTAACTCTTTAATTAATAGTGTCAGGATGAAGAGGCTTATACTGGTTAGTGGGCTACTTTGAATTTCAGTTTCCTTATCTATAAATTGAATATAACATACACTCTAGAGTCATACAATAGAGAATACTAATCATGTCTATTCTCTGCAAAATTCAGGCATAATGGAGAGGGGATCTCCTAGAATTTACTCTCATGTTCACAGTCCTCAAACTCAAACTCAAACTGAGTTTGAGTTAGTCTGAAGAGATTTCATTTTTCATTTACTATAGGTAAAGCTCCCTAAATCCCAAAGACATAGGACTATTTTATTTTTCTTTATTCGTTTTTGTTGGGATTATTTCTTAATTTACAAAGGAAATTCTATGTGTGTGTGTATGTGTGTGTGTATGTATATGTATGTATGGCATGGTGTTATGATATATGTATACATTGTAGAATGGCTAAATCAAGCCAATTAATGAATGCATTATTTCACATACTTAATGTTTCTGTGGTGAGATCTACTGAAATATCTCTTAGCAATTTTCATGGGATACAAATAGAACTCTGACTACAATAGATCTCTTAAACTTATCCCTCCTCACTGAAATTTTATATTCTTTGATTAACCTCTCACGAGTCCCTTCACCCAACCTTAGCCTCTGGTGGTCATCATTCATTCTACTTTCTTAAGAGATTTCTGCACAAATTTTGCAGTGGCAATGAAGGATCAACTAATACATGTGGGAGGTCAGTGCAGGGCTCCAGTGGCTACTATTGGAGCATGCATCAACTCTTATCTGCTCATTGGTATGGGACAGTAATCAGGCTCCTTAAGCCCTCACCTGAGACAGTAACTTTCTGTGGGAAAAAGAAGTGGTACATCTTGCAACCATTTGCATCTTCAGTTTCAGATGCAGTGGGCAAACAGAAGTGGAATCCAGCTTGTCTTCCTGGGTTCTGCCTGGTACTAACAGGCTTTAGATTGTTCCTCCTTTCCAACCAGTTTATCCCCCCAAACTTCCAATCTTATCCCCTGAAGGCTTTCACTGACTTTGAGATCATCACTGGATACAGAGGCAAAAGTCTTCCTTAAACTTCTTCTCCACCCTCTCTTCATGGTTCTGGATTAAAAAGATTCTCTTCTCTCCTCCAAATATCTTATTCCAGAAATGTCTTTCTACAGCCTCTTGCATAGCTATATAAAAATCCCTGTGATAAATATCTAAATATCACTCACTTTCTGTTATGAATTAGATGTGGTGTCCTCCAAAAGCTCACATGTGAGACAATCAAAGAAAGTTTGGAGAAGTGATTGTGTTATAGCCTTGACCTAATCAGCAAATTAATCCCTGATGGGATTTATTGGGTGGTAACTGGAGACAGGTGGGTTGTGGCTGAAGGAAGCAGTTCATTGTGGCATATATTTTGTATCTGAAGAGTAGAGTTTCTCTATCTCTATCTCCCTCCCCTTCCCTCCCTTCCTCACTCTTCCTCTCTCTCCCTCTCCCTCTCCCTCTCTCTCTCCCTCTATTTCCCTCCCTCCCTATTTCCCTACCCCTCCCCTCACTTTTCTGTCTCTTTCATTTTTTTTCTCTGTCTCTTATCACCATGTGAGCTGCTATCTTCTGCCATGATGTTCAGCCTCACCTTGAGTCCAGAGGAATGGAGCCTGCTGTCTATGGACAAAGACTTCTGAAACTGTGAGCCCTCAAATAGATATTTCCTCATCTACAATTGTTCTGGTTGAGTCCTTTTATTCACAGCAGTGAAAAAGCTGACTAAAACACTCTCAAAAACACTAAAACACTCTCTGTAGGATTCACTTGGTATACCCCCAGTGGCAAAAAAAAAAAAAATGGGTATCAGAACTTTCTGTATAGGCTCTTTATACTGATCCTAGCTTGTCTGAAATTGGTCCTCTGATTTGGTCAAATATAAAGAAATTGTAATCTTATTTCTGGCTATGATAGAAATATAGTTTCTTCCATAGAGTAAGAAATTTCTTACATGATCGCATATGTACACCTAAAATCAAGTGACTATTGAAAATGAGAACTGGCAAGATTAGGTAGCTGCTGCCATTGTACGTTTCACTGTAAACAAGATGATGTGGGTTTGGTTGACTATTTCTAAGTGGAGAAGAGAATTGGTAATCCACAGAGTTCAAATTTATGAAACTTAACTAAAAGTCTATTTCCGTGGAGAGCTGAATTGCATGTCAGTGGACTTCACAGCCATGCCAAGACTGATGTCAGCATCAGGGCACTGCTGTAAGGAGAAGGACTGAGATGCTGAGAATTAGGATCTGGTCATACAGACAGATATCTCTAGGGTCTTTAAACTTACCAAATCTCTCAATCTTTCTTTTCCTGTAGAAACAAATATTTATTTACCTGTTGCTTATAAAAACTATAATGGCCTATAGTTTTTATAACTACAAACTATGGTATGTGTCTTGAAGGGAACAAGTAGACATCCAGGTCTTAATTGCTTTTCATAGTTTCTAGACCATTAAACAGACAAATTTTGTCAGACTCTAGGAAAGCAAATGAATTATTTGGTTTTCTAATTTATACTGATAGACCCTGGAGTACATTAATGCAAACAAATTTATAAGGATACCGAATAAGAATGAGAGGAAAGTAATTTCAGATTGAGTCGAATTTGTAGATATGGTTACACTGAGCAGAATGACTAGGAGAAGGTTTATTTTTTCTTGCTTGTTTGATTGAAATATAAAATCATAGGTAGCACTGAACAAAGTTGAAATACCAGTATAGTTTTAATATGTGAGGTCCACTTGCCCATTCTATAACTATGCCATCTAGAAGAAACTTGAGAACATTGCTTTCACAGAAGCTTTGAGAAATATATTTGTGAGCAGAGTGGTAACATTCCTAAGAGCTCAGTGGTGGCTACTCCCTGAAATCCAATAACAAGAGTGGCTAATGCTGCCATCAAGCTAGGTTTCCTGAATTCAATGAAGATGATGGAAACTCGAGGTTGCAGGGGTCAAGTGGAAGCACTTAATCACCAGAGACAAGATGTATGTGGTAACCGTAAGGGACAGCAGACCCATAGTAGTAATCAAAAGTATTTGACCCTCACAGATCTTTGGCATTGGCTAATTGATCAAGGCATTCTTACAAATTAAATAGATGTGCATCCTACTAACTTCTTACTTGAAGTGTGTAAATGGAAAAATCTCTTCTGGTAAAAGAAAGAAAGATGAATGAATCACCACAATAGGCAAGACCCCTCATCAAGTTTTCTAAAATTGAACCAGTTCATAGACCCAAAGTAAATTTGTATAAAGCTGAGGGAAAAGGGGACCAAGTACATTTAGAAAGGACCTTATTATAGTAACAGAAAATTATAACATAATTATTTCTCTTAGCCTTCTCCAAAGAGAACTCAAACTACTTACCAGGGTGTCCTAAGCCAGGAAAAATAGTAATAAAGGAAAGAATAGAACAGAAAAAAAAAGAACAACAAAAAAACAAGACCAGGTTTTTCATGTACAACAGGTCACTGCTCTGAAATAAAACCAGTACTGAGACCCAAAGCACCAATGTGATCCACCATTCCATATGGGAGCTTATTGAGGTCAGGTGATCAATGTAGTTTTTGGCTTGTGCCTATCTCATAGTGAGTGCCATAATACCAGGAATCCACCCTGTGATTATTCTATCAACTTCAGAATGAAAATTGGGAATAGTTGTACTCATTGGAAAAATGTCCTATATTGGGACCCTTATCTATATTATGAAGGTCACTCTGATGGTAATGCTCAGCGCAGTGAAGTCTTTGCTTACTAAAACAGTAAACAGAAATAAAAATCACATTTCTGAAATGATTCCAGAGATTTCTGACATGATCGAAGACTTGAAATTTGTAAGGTGTTGATTTCTATCCACTTCCTTTAACTCACCTTCACAATGCTTCTGTTAAAACCACCATCTGTATTTAAATAATCATCTTTACAATCAGAGTATTCCCCAAAGCATGGCTTCTGACCCAGGAGAATCTTTGCAGGAAAAAAATAGCAATGGAATAAGAACATAGAATTCTCTGGTCTCTGGTCTTACCATGTTTCTCATCTCCCTGAAGCAGCTGACCTGACAGAGAAATGAAGTGACCTTTTGAGGCCAACTGGGTGGCAGCACCCTGAATGCCTGAGATAATGTTCTCCATAGTGTCTTCTATGTGTTTTTTGCCAAAACAAAGACTCATGGGTTTGGGAATCAAGGCATGGAACTCTTTTCACCTTGAGCGCAGATGACCCACTAGTAGAATCTTTGTTTCTTGCTTCTATAACTTAATTATTATTTTCCCACAAGAGACTGCTTTTGCAAGTCTACATTAAGATGGAAGGAAAGGGCTGGGTTTGTAGCTCAGTTGTAGAGCACTTGCCTACCATGTGTGAGGCACTGGGTTCAATCCTAAATCATAAAAAAGAATAAATAAAATAAATGTATTGTGTCCATCTACAAAAAAATATTTAAAAAAAAGATGGAAGGAAAGACATCCACTTGGCTTCTCTGAACTCCTCACTCTAGAGAACCAGTAGGAAGAGTGGGATGCGTCTACAAGCTGTCAAGGTTAATCAGCTATCAAGGAAGAGCTGCATTTTTAGTATATATTTGCTATATGGTGTAGTATTTCTGGGGTATAGAAGACCCAGAGAGTAGCTCTTAATGCCCCTGTGTCTTTTGACACAAGTTAATGGAAAACCAAACAACTGAGTACATAGGCAGGACTGGATATATGCCGCACCAGTTCCCTCCAGGAACCAAACAATTCAAGGTTCTTGCTGAAAGCAAAGGAAACATTGAAGAGGTAATGAAAGAAGCATGCTCTAAAAGTCAGCCTCAGTCATGAGATCATTGTAGATACAAAGACTGTACAAGAATTCTTGCCTTGTCTTAGTATGAAAGTATTTGTGCATACTAAGTCCTTTTCCATTCCTCAATATTGACACAATAGGGTATCAAATGGGGAATGTGACCCCACTTGAGCAAGAATATGTGCCACCCTAAGGTGGATAAACTGGAATTTAGACTCTGTGTCCCCTCTTGGAAGAGGCTTACTGTGTTTTCAGTTGTAAGAGGGGTGGGAAGAAACATGATTTTCCTACTGTCTTTATTTGGAAGTTAACTATGATTACACATAAGTGCTTATGGAGTCAAGTTGACAAAGGTAAATGCACAGTTGTGCTCTCAGATGCAACTGTATATCCCTTTCTTGTGTAGATCTGGGTTACATAGCCTACAAGGGAAATTGATACAAGAGTTGCAAGGCAGAGTGAGGTAGCAACCCCTGTGCTCATCAGGTGAGTGCAGGGCTTGTGTTCTGCTGCAGCTTACATAAGCCAGGGATCTGATCACTCACTTTATTGGTGTGGCTAGCAGCAAGGTCCTAAGCTAACTCCATCTGTGGCCAAGAATCTTTTTCTTCTGTTTCTCTGAGTGCTGGATCAGGCATGTATGTCACTTCTGAAAGTCACCAGGTAGTTGCAGTTGGATGCAGTGAGTAGCTGATGCAGGCTTCAGTTTGTCCTTCCTCCCCTTTATGCATCTGTCTTTCCTGTCCGAGTTGCCACCCTGCTGAACTCCAGAGAGATCAGACCTACCACAAGACTCAAAATTTTTCATAACTTTTGTTGCCAGGCTTGGTTTCCTGCTTAGCAGCATTTTACTGATTTTATAACTGATCTCTTCTGGATTTTTCTCTTCCTACCTTTTGGCACAATCATATACATAGTTAATCAATTATCACATATCTTTATATCATCTCAGCTTTCCTGAGGAAGTCTGAACTGATATAGACTTTGAATCTAGCACAAAATTATTCAAGTTTAGATTCCTTGAACAGGTGTCAGGCCTGTGTTAAAAGAGGCAGCCTATTCATATGAAACTACAGTTAGAAAATAAATCCATATATATTTATGAATATTAATTTAAATATACATATGTATAGTAGTGTATATAATATATATACATATGTAAATATATAGGTAAACACATTTAGGTGTATACATTGTATATATGCATATGAATACACACATAAAATGTTGGCAGAGATGGTCTTCTCTGAGATACTCAGTATAGTTCTCCTGGTTAAAGATATTTAGATGTATTTCATAGTTTACAGAGGGCAAGAAGTTCATTAAAACATAATTGTTTGGGGCTGGTATATAGCTCAGAGGTAGAGCACGTAAGGCACTGGGTTCAATCCCCAGTATCAAAACAAAACATAACAAACAAATAAACAACAAAAAAGCATAATTGTTTTCCTGCATCCTTTTTTGAAGGAAATACTGTGTCTTTGCCTTGCTTGTAAGAAAATAAGATTTCTCTCTCTTTTTTCTTTTTTGTACAATAAACCATATAGATTTCTTTTTCATTCTGTTCTCTGCCTTGCTTCTGCCTTTTTGCTCTGGTGGTTCTAAACCACAAAGCAAGTTCACCATTTAAAAAGCACCAACTGGAAAGGAAAAAAATCTGCTCTGGGCCCACACATAAAATACTTGAAAGTAAAAAAAAAAAATTAAAAAGGATAAGAGCTTTTCAATCAATTTAATAAAAAATTTAAGTTAATTAAAGGAAGACTCTATTTTTCCCTAGAAGGCGACACTGATCTTTATTATTAATGCATACCAGCGTTTCATAGCTGTGCATAATGATGGCCTGTAACATTGGGAGCAGTTTCATCTGGAGCCTAATTTGTTATAAAATCTTTTCTAGTATTCTTAAAGTGTGGCCTCTGCCACTGCCTCCCTTCTGCTTCTGGGCTGGTTCTGAACTCTGAGACAGTGTCTTCTCTTCTCCCATCACCTGAGAATTAATTTGCAAGATTGTTTTTTAGCTTTAAAGTAGTCTCACAACCTCCCCAAAAATTCATTTATAGGATTTTCACTTTGCTTTCATTATTTTCCCTTTATGTTCTATTAATAGAAACTATTGTCAAAACATCATACACATGCAATCTTCTCCTCTGTAAGAACAGCCTTAGCAGAGAGCAAAGAGAAAGGAGATTAAAGGAAGCTGCATTGTAATTCAAATATTGCAGTTTGAGAAGATTAAAATATCTCCCTAGATAGGAGTATCAAGTTTAATTGAGTCATTCATTCCTACTTTCACGCATGTGGATAAATATGCATTGAGCACTTCCTATATGCCAGGCACTGTATTAGATACTGGTAAGACAAAGATGCTTAAGAAAGTACTACAGCCAAGGGGATTAATGCATCTAATACCTTGTGCTTGTCGTCCCAGATTCCATGAAGATAAAAGAAATTAAGTTACAGAGTCTACTTTCAGGGATTATGGTTTCATGCAAACATAAAATTAGAGCTTATTATAGAACATTGTTCTTGTCTGTGTGTAGGTAAAAGTTTTCAAATGTGAACAGCTATGTGGGCAAAGAGTTTGGAGGAGAGTCCATGAAAGAGATATTAGTTCAAGAAGGATGAGCTAAAATTAGAGAACACTAATATCGGATAATATTTTGAGCAAGTTGAAAGAAAGAGCCACATGAATACGTGTGCATGAAAAAGTGTCAAGTAAGAAATTTGCAGAAAATGTGTTCTGATTTATTATTTGTAAAACATCAAAATCAAAACCCCTTGGGAAAACACAGATGGTTGAGCTGAATTTGGACAGACAGCAAGGAGAACACAGCAGCATGGGAGACAGCAAGAGTTTTCAAAAACGATGTAGTATTCAGGGACAGGGGAAAGAGTGAGCCATCTGCAGTGTACATGGAGTAACCATGTCAAGGGAGAATTAAGACCATGTAGTGACATTGCAAACCAAAAGCCAAGTCAATGGCAGTATCTTTTCCTACTGGGGGCCTACTTGGGGAGGCCCCAGATCACAGACTGGGAGAGGCTTGGACCTAGACATCTTTCTACCTCCTTCGTAATAAAATTCTTGGGGGGGGGGGGAAGCCCAGATAGCTGGAAGAATCCAATCCAGGTGACAGAGGGAGTTTCTGTCACCTATGGTCATAGATAATAGAAAGTTACCCAGAGATTAAACAAAAAGGAGTATAAACGTAATATGCAAAAGTCCAGATAACTTATTTATATTTTCTGGTAAAAAACGTAAAAGAGAAAAAAATATATAAAAAAGTTAGATTTCATGCTCAGACAGAAATAGGGGAAAGAGTCACCTTCCTAACTGACCAGTCACACTATTTCTAGTCTGGGTAAATGGAAGAAAATAAGGTATATAAAAATGGTGAGCAAGTGACAAACAGTAGACTTGCCTATGCTATCCGGCAAATGGAGTGGACCTTCCTCAAGGCTTAGGTGGGGATATTAGGGGGAGAGAACACTGGACCTCCTCCCCTCCTGCTCTGTTTTCCAGCTTATCTTATGGGAAGAAGATCTAATTAGAAAGCAGGAAGTTGAATAACTTAAATCAGCACTTTTCCCTGTGCCAGTTCATTGGTAACTTAGCCTCATATCCTTGAATTTGTCCAGCCCTCAGTGATTCTGCCATGAAGATGGAGAGTAAGAGGAGTGGAAGGATTTAAACAGTAAGGATTATTTAGCCCACAAACTCCTGCTAAAGGCTGATAATGCAGAGGCATTGCTTGTTGCCTGTGAGTTACTTCGTAAAGTGAGTGCAATAGGGGAAAAATGTATGTAATCAAAATGACCCTTTATGTGATTTATAGCATAAACTAAGAAAAGATTTTAAAAACAAAGAATGAAAACACAATGGCTCTCTTGAACTGTCCAGGTTTAGGGTACAAGCAGGCCCAGATGGGACCAGCAACTGTGCTCCATGAGACCAATTAGGGTCTCACGTTCTTACATCTTGCATCTCTTCTTGATCAAGGCAGGATCACAAAGCATAGGAAAAGAAAAAAAAATTCTTTCCACAAGTAACACACAATTCAATTCCTCAGTTCAGTTTTCATATAACTGAAGAGAGATGGGTCACATGGCTACATTAACTTGCAGCGGGTAGCGGAAAATGTAGCCTTTAGCTGATTGACCATGACCACCCTAAGGAGAGAGCCAGGAAGAAGAAAAGCCCTAGGTTCATAGGTTCTTTTTCTATGGGATAAGAAGTGATGAATTTTGAGGAAAACTAGCCTTTTACCACCAGTCTGCTTTACATAGTCAACCAAGCTTGTGCTCCCATTTTGAAACATATTTACCTTGATCACAAGAGAACCAAGGTCTCATTCAGCTACAGCAGCATTTCAAAGCCCAGATCTGCAGGTGGCTCATCATGAAGCTCAGCTGTGGTTTCTTTTGCTTCAATGGTGTATAAACTAATAGACAGATTATATGTTTTTATTCCACACCAGAAAATCATGGTGATTTCAAGATACACTTGCACTGGAAAAAGGAGCACAATGGAAAACACAAAAATCAGTGATCCAATGTAATTAGAAAATCCTACTGCACAGACCTTGTTAATATTCCTCAGGTGAAAGTGAAGTTCCTTCACTGGGCAATTTCTTCATCCATCCTGGTTAAGGAGTCCTGGTTTCACCTTCTAAACGGTTCCTCTCTTCTGTTACCTTTGGAACCACATCTAAAGAGGATCAGCAAAAGTATTCCATTTTTGCACTTGCCTAGTTCTGTACATGTTAAAGACACAGAACAGGATTTACTTCAAGGATTGAAAAATCACAACATTGGTTAACTCAGCAGGGAGTCTCTGGATGTAAGACTTCCTTAGGCTGCAAGCATTCCATCTATTTATTTCCCCTCAACTCCAGGTACAAGTAATCGCATTTGAAACTTTATTCTAGACACATCTGAAGCCTCTGCATTTGATTTTATGTGTTGCCTTCTGAGCTTGAATTCTCTCTTTATCCTCAATTTGATGATGGCTTCTTGAGATCATCTGAAACAGCAAGCAACCTTGACTGCAAGGGCATCATCCCTTGTCTTTATTTGAACTGATTCCCATATCATGACTGACAACTATAAATTAGAAATAAATCTGGAATCATATCACTGGCTGTTTTGGCTATGAAGAAAGACATGTTTCCTTCTAAATGTCCCTAAAATCTGGATTCATTTTTAATTTAAGCTTAAGGCATTCCTCAATTCCAGGGAACTGAGGAATTTATCTTTCTGTTTTGCTCACATATCTGCTCATTACTGCTCCACTTTGTCTTACAAGATTTTTTTTTTTTAGAAGCACCAAGGAACACCCATCCTGCAACATCATTTTGAATTTTTGTAGCCAGTTTATGTAGAATAATTTTTAATAACTCATACTATGTCTTAAAAGTTGTGACTAAATGTTTGGACACTAGCTTAACAAGCTGTGCTATCTCTGTTTTTGACACCAAGTACCAAAATGTTATGAAAAGCCCAAACATTTTTAGATTTTGGCTATGGCCATCTGCTCTTTCAGGTTACAACAATTTTATTAATTACATTATGGCTAAGCTACCAAAATGAAGACAGACAACAATATAGTAACTGTAGTAAGGCCTAATGATTTATTTTCCCTTGGTACAATCTGTTTTATGTCTATGTCTAGTATTCTACATATATGATACATGGATATGTGCGGAGTAACATACAGTGCAAAATTGAGTCCCGGTCTCACTGTAACTTTAATTTGTAGGAGAGAACTGCAAACAATAGGCAGAATCTATATAATATAATTTTTGCAAGTTAAATGGTGGTATATGATATAGCTCTATCAGATGATTATTCTTCTGGGAAATAAATGACTAATATTCCTTCAGAGGAAAATCTTCACATAGAATTTTGCTTCTCTTTGGTTTTAAGAAGCCCAATTCTAAGGTAAAAATACATGCTACTATTTGTAAGTATCATATATGGGGATCATTGAGCTTCATAAGTCTGCAATTATTTGATTTGGGGACATCTTTAGTAATTATTTCTTCAAGTAAATTTTTGCTGCCCAATACTCTCTTTTCCATTGGTTCAACAATTATATAAGTTTTAGAGTTTTAAAAATATTCTTTCATACATTTCTGAAGCTCTGCTCATTTTTTAACATTAGTTCTCCCTGTTCAGGTTAGATCATTTCCACTATCCTCACATTTATTGAATTCCTTCTGTCCTCTCCATTCTTCTAAGTCCATTTTGTTCTACTAATTTTCTTTGTGAATTTCAGATATTTATTTTCATACATAGAACTTCAATGCTGAGATTTTTTTATCTGTTATTTCATGAGGAGCATATTTTGGTTTACTTCCTTGTGTGTAGTTTAGGAAACAGCTTTACGATTTTTGGCTAGGCCAAGTGCACTGATGTTTATAATTATAATTGGCATAATATCTCTATTTCATTTCATGTGAAATACTTTTAAATCATATCCTGGACATCTTTAATGAATGTTGTAGATAATTCTGAATTTGGTTATGTTCTTTCTAAGCATATTGAGTTTAAAGGCTAGCAGTTAACTTGGCTGAATGCACAATGTAAGCTCTTGTCTCCTCTGTGATTGATGTTCTGTTCCCAGGATTATTCCTTGAACTTCAGCTGCACTCTTGGCATTCACTTGAATATATATGTTACTCAGATGTCATCCAGAGATTTGGGCAGAGTTGAGTTTCAGAATTCAGGGACTTATGTTTTTGTTTTTGGCTTTCTAGGATGTCTTCCTTGCTTTCCATTGGTTTTATTTGCCCGCCACTAGAACTGTTCTACTTCTTTAGACCAGTAATACTGTAGACATACAGTTGGACTTTTACCTACTTGATGTGGAATGCAATCTGGGACTTCTCTTTAGGAAAATAAGCCCTGAAAATGGAATATTCATACAGAAATATTTCCTTGTATTCCAAGTGTCAACTCTTGTCTTAGTATCTGCCTCTCTTATTCACTGCTGAGTGCCTTTGCATAGTCATTTTGGATGTTTTGTATAGTCAATGGCTGTTTTCTCTTAAAGGTTTGGTTCAATAGGGGAGATTTGCTATTACTGAAAGTAATTTCCACATATCAACTCACAAAGCTTGCATATAAGATAATGGCTACTTTGCTTAGACTGTCACTCAAATCTGTACAATCTGGCCTTAATTTTACTTTTAACTCTTATTTTCTTCTCCCTCCTTATATAACTGCCCCTTGTACACATTGCAGTCTCATTAATTTACTGAGCAAGTGGTTTTTGAGTACCTCTATGTATCAGACAGCTGAGAAGAGAAAGGATTGCTCTTGCTCTCTTGGAGCTGACAGCAAAGCATGGAAGACTTCCAAAAGTGCTATTCACTACTGCTTTCAGTCTTTTTTCCTACTCCATTGCCACTCTCTATTTTAATTTCCTCGATTATTATTTTCTTTTGCTTATGTCTATCAATACCACTCATTCCCAAATTCCATTTCATCACATCCTAAAGGAACCATATTAATTACATTGTTTTTCTTTCATTGAGGAAACTAAAGAATACCCTAGATTCACTGCAATTTCTTTGTGTTATATTGTTTGTTTCAATGTTGACATACAGAAATACTTAGTGAACGAATTAATGCTCTTAAATTTATATATAAATCCTATAATCATGATTATAGGATTTATAATTTACCATAATATTTAGTAAGTTCACAAGTTAATTGGTGATAGAGCACGTGATTACAATAAAGGCTGTAAGATTTCCATCTACAAATGAAAATTAGACTTTACAGCAACTTTCAAAGCATTTTGAGCTTTTATGCATTAAAATAATTTACCTGTATTCTTTTCCTACTAATATGATTGTCAGCATAGCAAGAATAGAATTACCAGCATTCCATATTGATATTTAACTGTTAATTAGTTTGGATAACTCTATCATGATATTTGAAATGCTTTTGCAATAATTTTTATGTTCTTTCCACCCAAGATCATGAAAATGCATACTCTTTATTTTGACCATTTGCATTTATCAATGAATGTATTTTCCCACCTGCCAGCCCCAAGAGTGGCCACAGTGGTAAGTGGTCCAATGGGAGCCATTCACGTCAAATAGAGTGGCTTATTTCCAACCAGGGGGCAAAGAACAGTTTTTGATACTTGAAACCATAAGTCTTTACTTAGAATTTATTGCAAATGCATTACTGAGTATCTTTTATAAAAAGGACACACATATGTACATTTTCTGATAAAAGCTGTATCACTCTTATCTATCCTGTGGGATTTTACCGCTTCATCTACAAATCAGAATGCTGACAAAGGTTTACATGCCACAGCTGACTATAAAATGACGTGGGTGAAAGATAGTTTACATAATGAAATGCCAAGAATTTCAATTTCAGAATAGTATGTG
The DNA here is from genome assembly GCF_021218885.2 of Marmota monax. Classification (NCBI taxonomy): domain Eukaryota; kingdom Metazoa; phylum Chordata; class Mammalia; order Rodentia; family Sciuridae; genus Marmota; species Marmota monax. The sequence goes on along the minus strand of NW_026692254.1, from coordinate 17,926,671 downwards.
ACTAACAAAGCAAAGTGTAATCAGAACTTCCCTAAAAAGTCCAAAGCCTGTGATAGTCACTAATGATTCATTGTAATGTAAAAGTAATGACATCTAGCTAGTGGACTATCAAAATCTTTACTTTCTTGAAAATGAGTTTGTATCATATTTTTGATTTATCCTTGCATATTATGGAATCCTGGGAGCACATGGGCAGGAATGTCATTATGCCCAAAATAAAGTTTATCTTCCACCTTTTCTGATTGTCCATGCTCATACTGTAGCAATTGCTATATAATTTTATAATATCATCTGTGTCTGTCTTTGAATTCCCAACACAAACCCAAAAGTGAATGTTCTATTTTACAGTACTGATTTTTCCTAGAGGGAATGAAAAACATTGTAGAAATGAGGATGAGATCATATATTTTATCACTTCAATACAATGATTCTTCTATATTTTACAGGGAAATTATGTATAATATGTATATACACAATGCATGCATTAATATGCTCACTAGAGCACATACTTGTATGTGTTTATGTACACATATATATCAGTGTACACATATCACATGTCATCTGCTTGCTTAGTTGGTGTACTCTTGTGCAACTTGCTTTTTTTTTTTTTTTTTTTTGCTTTTTGGTGTTTTGAGATTCAACCACATTAGTACCTTTGACCCTAGTTCATTAACATGGAAATAGTATTCTGTTCTGTAAACACAGCACATGTCTTCCATTCTTTTCCTGATGAATTCACATTCACATTGTTTCAGTTCTATGGTTTTATAAGCAAAACTTCTCTGAAAAATCTCTTCAGGTCTCCTGGTAGATATATGTCAGAATTTTTCTAGGATAAAGAAAATTGTTAGTTGATAAAAATACAAGTGTTTTCCACTTTTCTAAATATTCAGCGGTCATTTCTCAAAGTGCTTAAGCCAATATCACCAGCAAGGGGTAGGGGTTTCTTCTCTTGTTAACACTATATATTATCAGATTTCTTAATTTTTTTCTGAACATGATGGGTATAAAAATGTCTCTTATTAAATGTTCATCTTATTTCTCAGATTCAAATTAATGAGATTGAGCATATTTTTATAATGCTATAGTTCATTTGTGTTTCCTCCTCGGTGAGTTGTTGGTATAAATCTCTGTCCAAATTTCTATTAGGTTTTTTTTTTTTGTAAAATATTATTTCCCCCCAAAAAGAAAATTCCAAAAGAAAATGTTTGAAAAGATGTCTCATCCATGAATAAAACTGAGACCACTTAATGTGAACTTGAACACGGACAAATGATAACTTATACTTTGGATAGATGAAAACAAAAATTCTCAGGTAAAGTTCATTATTCGATCATAATAGTGTTTGGGATCTTGTGAAGTTATCAATTGAGCATTGAGAGGGGTTTCTCTCCTGCTTGTAATTGTATCACAGAGGTTGTCTTGATTGTGGCGGTCTGAGGTCTGCAGTGGATTCTTCTACAGCCATGAAGGAATGACTGATGTGTCCAGAAATCTCATGATAAAGGGCCCGAATCCAAATCTTATCCACTTTATCTTTTCTCAGTGATTATAGAACAAGGCTGCTGTCCACACCCCACTGGCTCTTCCAAGCAGATGTGCACAGGTGGCTTACAATCCCAAGTGCTCTTCCATAAATAAAGTTTATTAGGGGATTAAGTGATCACTTGTCAGCCTTGAAAGAAGTTGATTGGACTCCTGAGCCTGGCTGCTTGAGGATCTCAGATGCCCCTGGCATCACCTAGTCCATGGAATCTTTTTTTTTTTTTTCAAGATCTGTCTGTGCCTCAGAACTTTTAAAGATTTCTGAGAATTTTTTTTAAACAAAATACCTAGTGCATAAGCAATGTAATGTGTTAGATTATGTAGGTCATAAAAAAGCATTCAGGTTTTCCTTCCTCAAAATATAGAAAACAGATGTGTTTCTGAAGCTGCTCAGGAGAAGAAGGTGTAAGGAAGGAAAAAAAATCATATTTTGTACCCATGAAAATGAAAGAAATGTATTTTCAGGCTAGGGTCATAATGTGCATGCAGACTCACCTCCACACCTAGGTATGGCCATTTGTCAACTTAAAAATGGGGAAAAGTGAGTGATCCATTTGAGTGTAAGTTGTCTGTGTCTGATATTTGTGGTCACATTGAGATATCTATAAAAACTATGATAATAATAATGAGGCAGAACCCCTTTTAATAGATTGAGGTTTCATCTTATTGAGTGCAGTTGAGATGACTGAGTCCCCATCTGTGGATTTTATAGATCATATTACAGTGGGGGAATCAAGTTAATTTATTTGAGTCTCAATTTCCTGATGTGCAGCCTGGAGATGCTGCCATACTTCTTGGGCTCAAACACTAGTCTTATGAGCAAGTATAGTTTAATATCATCATTTTAGCAATGAAAAAATTACTAACACCCAGGAAAATTTCCTGTTTTTTACATAGATATACAGCCAATAAGTGAAATTGTATTCAACCTAGACCCTAAGTTCAATGATATTTCCTCCTGATACAGTGAAGTCTGTTCATCAAATGAGGAAAAGAGTATGAATGTGATTTGAAAAAAATAGCCTGCTGTCTGTTATATGTCTTAAAGTATTAATTCTTAAACAGGGAGAAAAGGGGACTTGTATTTGGTTTCAGTCTCTGTCAATAAATTAAAAATAAACTGCACACCCTACCTACATGCAAATCATTGTGCCAGGTGCTCAAAATGCAGAGCAGGGCTTTCTGATCTTGGTACTGCTGAACACTTCATGTTGGATAATTTGTTGTGAGGATTTTCCTGTTTATTGCAGGATATTGAGTAGCATCCCTGGACCCTATCCTCAAGATGTCAGTGGTACATCTCCCATCCTCCAGTTGTGACAAACAAAAATATCTCCTGATATTGTCAATTGACTGCAAGGGCAAAATGCATCCCAATCTCTCAGGTGAGAAGCACCAAGATGGTGGCAGTGGAGGGTGGCCTTTGTTCTCTATAGAATGAGCACAGTATGTCTGCATACTGTAGGATGAACCAGAGGGAGAAACCAGAAGTCACATGGGCTCCTGGAAAGGATTGGGGAGTCATAATAGCTGAACCCTGTTAGCGTTAAGACTTCTTGCAATTTGCCATCATATGAATTAAAACATAAATATAATATTAATACAGTGACAACAACTCAAAGAGTTAGGCATTGTTATTTCTCCCATCCTAGAAATCAGAAAACTGAGGTACAGAGGGTTCTAAGCAATACAGGCAGCTAGGAAGTGGCAGAGCTGAAATTCGGGCACAGGAAACCTGTCTCCAAATTCATTTTCTTCACTAGGTTTCTTTACTACCCCTAAGGAAAATAAACAGGGACTCTGCTCCACTTGTAAGTCTTCTACAGAGAGACGGGTCACCTGATACTTCAATCATATATACTGGTGCAAATTGCTGTGTCTTCTACAATTCAGAAATCCATAACATAAGTTTTTGAAGACACAAGTAGAAGAAAGGCAGAAATTTTGAGGGAATTTTATCTAGGTGAATATAATTCAAGTGCTTACTATTTCCCAAGAGCTCTGGTCCATGATTCATGTATATTTTCAGGGTACACTCATAGCCCAATAGCATCAATCTTTTTATCACTATTAATGATGAGGAAATAGATAGAAATCATGAAAATTCAAGGTCTCATTCAAAGGGCCAGGCTGAGGACATAATTGACCAGATCCTTGGAGTCCAAGATTGTTCCTGTTCCTTGCACAAATAGAAAATTTGTGTCTGACAAGTCAACAAAAAAGAAATATAAAGAAAAATGAGCTCAGGGTCTTGCCAAAGACCTGATAATAAATTCAAATACAGTAAAATTTACTGAGACTCGTGTCACCTCCTATACACAACAGCTTTCTTTATCATTCTCCAAATTAGATATTGGTCATTTCAGGGAAATCCTGTGTTGTCTTTCAGGGGTCAAGGATTCAACAGTGTCTCCAGGGCTTTTTATCCCAAATCAGCTGTTCCATGGGACACTGGACTTCCTGCCCAGAAGGGACACTATGTTCTGACGCTTACAAAAAAGAATTAAGCAGCAGCTTCACAGATGGGCTGGCATCTGACACAGACAAACATGGTCTTAGATGGATCTATGGTTCTTTGACTCCTCACAGATGTAAAGCTTGGCCCATATACAGAATCTAACTTTTCATTAAAATGTGTTATCATGGTGATGTCCATCACAGAACTCCTCTGACAAATCTCAATTTGTGTTAGCCTTGAGCGGGGAATGATGATAAGCTAGATGTGGAGTAACCAAGTGTCCTGGTTGCCCAGAACTGTGGGAGTTTCCTGAACATGGAATTCCTAATACTAAAACTAAGACTGTCCCAAGCAAAATAGAACTAATTTGTCACTATAACTGTATGTAAGAGAGAAAGATTAGCATGGAATACATAGAGCAAGTGTCAAAGGAAGAGTTTCTTGCTACAGTGCACCTTACTTTGTGAACATAGAAGAACACTATTTGAGTAAAGAACAACTCACAGAGTGCTGCAAAGTGAATAAATACAATTATCCAGCTTCCCTCTATTATATTTTAATTTGCAGAGACCCCTTTGAAAAAAATGCATACTATTTTTATTGATCCCTTCCAATTGACTGCCAAAATGTTATTTTTCCCAAGCTTAATATGAACAAAAACAACTACAAAAACAAAACTCAAGTGGGCATTTAAAATTGGGGCTCAGAGAGATTTATTACCCATCTTATCATCTCCGTTTAACAGACCAGACACCAAGGCAGAGAAATCAGAAGAGACTGTCCCAAATCATCCTGTTCACCAGGCTTTGTTAGGGTTCCTGGGTGAGAAGGGATCATATCAGAGGAAGTTGCTTTCTTGGATAAGTCAGCATTTTATCAAGCATTGAAGCTGCAGTTGGACTATGATTCAAGTTGATTTATGTAACAGGATTCTGTTTTGTTTGCTTGAGTTGGCAAAGTTTCTCTTTGAGGACTGGGGAATATCAGCAGCTTCAGCATGAGGCCCGTTGACACAGGAAGGATGGCAAGAAGGAGCCGCTGGTTGTCAGCCGGCGACAGTGCCTTCGGGTGGCCACTGCATCCTAAACACAGCCCTAGGAGAGCTGACATCTCCCTGAAGGGATGCCAAAATATTCCCATACCAATATGGAATATTGAGCCTTTGTTAAGTAGCTTACAGTTTCTGCTTGGGCAAATACTGTGCACTGCTGTGAAGACACCCACCGTGCCTTGAAAGAGAGGCAGAGAGGTTAGCCAAAGAAGAAGCTGTTTTGGGGAATCTTCACTCCAGTGGAGAAGTCACCTATCCCCCTCTCCCAACTGGGAAACAGAGCTTGAAGAAGCAGGCGATGCCTTTGTGACTCTGTGTGTGTGTGTGTGTGTGTGTGTGTAATGTGCTCCTGTGTAAATCCGCATTCAACACGCATTAATATTCTTAAGAAATAATAACTTCCTTGATTTGTAAAGAAAAAATTTAAGTGGAATTAACTTGTCAACATGAAGCCATTAGTGGCTATAATTTATTTCAAATTCTTCAAAGTATTGGGGGTAGGGAGGAACCCTTGGCCGATAATTCGTAATGTTCTATACCCAGTTAATGACCTTTTACATATGGACTTGAGCAGACCCTGCAGTTACAATATATCTGTAGCATTCCAGAAGGTCGGGCCTAATTGATATCATTAGAGACCCAGTCCCTTCGCACATGGCCTTGGAGATGTTCGTGTTACCAAGAAAGCTGCTTTTGATTTATTTTGCTTTTCTTCTTCATTCTTTACCTCCTTTCTCTCTTCCTTTCTCAAGTTCTGCTCAAAGGCCAAACTTGTGAAGGTTAAAAACCCACAATCCAACTGTGGAGTTGGAACACGGGCTTGCAAATCTGTTTCTAAAGCCAGGACATCTAACGAGATGCCCTTGGCATGTCTAACAGGTACAGAATCTTCTTTTCTCAAAAAAAAAAGAGAGAGAGAGAGAGAGGTGGGGGGGGGAAGTCTATGTGTTAGACACAAGAAAACGTTTCAGTCACTTTTCAGATGTTTCTTGTTCCCATTGGAAGAAAAGTATCTTCTTGCTCCAGCTGTAGCAGTAAACTGAAGGTCTCTAAATGATCTTATAAAACTTTTCTCTGTTCAAGTTTAGGTTCCCTGGCCTCTCAGCTCTAATACAAGTTTCATTCTCTGCCTTCAACTCACAACAGAACTTTTATATGTAGTGTACGATTCCTATAAAGACTTTAAATTTGACTTCTTTTTATTTAAGCTAAAACAATCCAATAAATATGTTCAAATTGATTATGGTAAGTAAGCTTATGTGTTTTAGATTATTTTCAAATCTCTCCATCTGTCAAGAAAAATGATTCTGAAAGCCACCAGCCAGAGATCATGCATTACAGTTGATTCTGGCAAAACCCAATGTTCAAATGTGCCATCAAATAATACAAATTCATTTCTTTAGTGTTTTAATTTGCATCAATTTGATGTCATTCAAAACAAATGCATTATTCTTCGATATTTCATTGGAATTAAAATATGAAAAGAATATCATATATTAAATTATATCCTTGAGTTTTAAGTAACATGTTTTTACAGTACAAGATAGATTACAATTCTATAGCTCTTACTTAATTGATGCTTAAAACCATGAAAAGCACACATTATTCTTGTGCTTTAGATAAGGAAATTGATTTTTCAAGCGGTGAAATAGTTCATCTAAGTCTACTCTTTTGGGGTAGAACAGTTGCAAGTATGCTTACCCTATAACTTCTAGTTCAGAGCTATGTCTATTACCAAGAGCCATCTGTGTTTGGAGATGGATGAAAATCACAATAGTACTTGCAATGCTCTGCAAAATTTACATCACCAAGTTATTTTTTTCCTTATTCTGCTTAGGATTTGTGACATTTCTTATTCTTCTGAAATCAAATTTTCTATGTTAAGTTTTGTTTGATTCCTCTCCTGATAGACCGTCTCTGACAATCTTCCTTTGGCCTGAAAAATTCCACTCAATATTATCAGTATTTGCTCTGTGCAAAAAAAATAAGGTTACATTCTCAAATTAGTAAGCACAGATCTGTATTACAGGACTTTTAAGGGTCATTGTTGTGGATTGGATATCAGGTTTCTCCATAAAGCTCCTACATTAATGAAGGAATGTTGGAAGGTGAAATGATTAGATTTTCAGTGTTGTAGCCTATCCTGCTTTGAATGGACTGACTGGAAGATAATTGTAGGCAGGAGAGACATGGCTGGAGAAGGTGGATCACTCTGGATGTACCCTGGATGGGTGCACATGCCTTGTGGCCCTTTCTCTCCCACTGTGCTTCCAGATCACCAGGAGTTGAGTGGTACTTCTCCAGCATACTCTGCTGCTAAGACATTCTGCTTCCCCTTGGGCCCTGAGCAGTGGACTTAGTTGACCATGGAATTAACCACTGAAACCTCTGAAACCCCTGAGCTAAAATAAACTTACTCTCCTCTAAGTTGTTCTCTTCAGGTATTTCGGGAACAGCAAGGAAAAGCTGAATAACATGCTATTTTTCAGGGAAGTTTCAGGAAAGAGAATCTTTATCTTCCAACATGATACTTCAGACATGTCTGCTCTCCTTGGGCTTTTGACAGGGAAATTTCTAGTCCATATTATACTCCTATGTAAATTAGAAAATTAAATTAGAGTTTACCCTTTAGGGTAAACTCACCCCTTTCCTGCATTGTTGAGTAGGCTCAGGTTGGATTTCAGCTTCCACTACCCGCCTTATCTGTTCTCCTAGTGCAGTGATCCCTGTACCAATGCACAGGGAGCACTGAGTGTGTAGAACCCACCCCTCCACTTCCTCCTACCTCCATCTAATATGACATGTCATGATCAGTCAGAGAAGATAGCACAGTTAGGAACCATTATCACCTAATACATTTTCTTGGGCACAGGGAGTTCTTGCATCAATTTCCCCCTAGGGTACAGAGTATAACTATAAATTTCTCTGGGAGCCTTCAATTCCTTTGTTACGATGCTACATCCCCTTTCAACCCCATCAATCGCATTTGCTTGTTTGCTGGAATTCTCCTCTTTGTTCATCGGGTTCCCCTCATCCTACCTCTTTCAGCATATGCCTGCTGACCCTCACAACCCCACACATATGTAAGGTTCAAAGAGTTCCCCAGCCATGATCAACAGTAAATAAATCCCAGAAGCAGCATCCTTATTTTATTTCCCCCCATCATTCTCCCCTGCCTTTATCGTACTCTCACTCGAAGCGAAAAGAATCCTGATGTTGTTGGGAAACCAGATGAATGAGTTCAGTTAGCAGAGACATAAAGCTTGAGCTGTTTCTTTGGGGAAATCTGAGGGCTAAAGTGCAAAGTACAGTAGACTCTCTTCTAAGGGAGGGAGGGGCACATTCCTTTGCTGTAAAAGGTATTGTCGAGAATTAATCAAAATGAAACACAGATTTTTCTTTCTCCTGGGGAAAGAATAGATTTTGATGTCAGGCAGAATCGAGACTAAGTCTCAGTCTGGCTCCATCTGAACTGAGCAAACTTGGGGCAAGTTATTGTCCATGGAAACTCAGTTTCCTCTTCTGTCAAATGGGATGGACAATGCCTCCCTTTGGGCTTATTGTGAGAGGAAGTGGACAGAGGGTCTGTTCAGGGGATGTGAAGGGGATGTGAAAGACCTTTTCCTTTTCCATCCTGAGTCTCCTGCTTTTCTCTTTTACTTTCCTCCATTTGTTTTTCCCTCATTCTCCAAGACACCTCTTTCCCTAGCTTTTCTTTTTCTTTTCTTCTTACACCTTCCCCCAAAGAAAGCTGTATCTTTTTTCCACCTTTTACCATTTCGACTTGCTCCTTAGAAGCTTTTCTTTTGCAGGATGATGTCACAGCCCTTCCCCTCCTGTGAATAGAACCATTTTAATCAAGATAAAACCGCCACAGGATCCTGGAGAAGGTCACCTGGAGCCATGATGTGCAGTACCAGTCCCACAAAGAAACCATCCTTCATGAAGAAGTTTTGAATTGAAAAGAATGTTTCTATTCACGACATTTTTCTAACTTAACAAGGTGAAGTTAAAAGATTCGCTCCTGAACTCAAGGAGCATCAAACTTTACATATTTTGCTTCACTATAACCCTACTAAGGTGAACGATTCCCAGATAAAGGCTTTCATGGCCATTTCAAGGGATATAACCTGCAACTGATCAAGGATCTTAAAGCAGGGGATGGAGCTTATTTAGGATAGTTTTTTCCTGGAGGTCATCGTTCCTGGGTCAGTAAGGAGGCCTTATGTCAAATAGCTTTATACTGATTAAAAGAAAATAAGCTTTTCCCCCTCTACTCCAGCCTTCATCCAAAACCCTTTTGAGGCTAACTTAAATCTTTCAGGTGAACAAATTCTGTATGTTTTCAAAGCATTACAAATATCATTCTAAATATACACGTCTGTGTGTGTGTATACATATGTATATATGTATATAATATATATATATATATTATATATATATATATGTATATATATGCATGCAGAGATCTTGATTGTCTGGACATTATTATTATTTATATCTCTGAGAAAAATGAAATTGGATCAGGGTTGAGCTAGAAGAGATTGTTTATCATTTCCATTTCTACCTCACTCCTAGTGTCTCCTCTTCTCTTTCTGCCCTAGTTCCCTATTCCTTTTCAGGCACAGGGAACACTCTGAATTGCAGTGTGTACTTCTGACAATGCCACAGTAAAACAGAACTGCCTTTCCAAGAACCCGCCTCTTCCTGTGAATTCATATGTCAATCCAGCTAAATTGTTAAATTCCACTCTCCTTATTCAAGAACTGTTTATTCAAATGTATTTATAAAGTAAACAGCAAAACCACCCACTGTCAGATGCTCACACATATGCATGCTTACACACCTCAACATCCCAGGCTGACCTGACAGTATGCATGGCTGCTGTATTTTAGGTTATTTGAAATGCAATAATTAGCGCCTGTTAAGAGTGGGGGGGGAGGGTGGGCGGGCATCACTACCTTGCAACAAATTCCTGGAATTAGTATGTCCTGTTTTTCAAGACTCAGTGCTGCAAGGAATATCCCTGCTACAAGTTAATATGATGTGGCTGTCACTATAGCACTTTCAAGTACTATGATATCAACAAATGGCTTTTAGTCTTTCAAGCAGGGAAACAATCTTCATCATGTAATTTCTTCAGGGTGGTGTACTAGGGGTATATTCTACCTCAATTTTAATTATTCAATTCCTGATTTGGGGGGTTTATATCTCTTTTACCAGTTTAAGTTGGTTGGTTGTTCAAAGATTGGAATGCAGAGAAAAACATATCCATTGGTCAGGATTAAGTCACTGCATAGATATTCATTTGGTTTCCTGTGGTCAACTATGCAAACTTTAATCCTCTAACATGTCTGTTGTGATTGAGGTATCATTCTCTAACTTTTTACTTAAGGAAACAGCATTCAGATTGACATTTCCCAATGCAGAAAATGATTTGATGGAGGTTTTGGTTCCTTAGCATCTACCCAATTTCTACCTTTAGATTCACAGTGGAGTTTTATAAATATAAAAATGTACTAAAATAATATACTCTTGACGGATAGTTAACCCAATCCTGGAGTCTTAACAGCACAATTTAAATTGACAGCAGTGGGAATTCTTTATACACTAGAGTCAATTAAAATTATGAAAGTGGACCCAGGGTAGGTTCAGGGGCATTAACATTTGGAAACACTTTGACATTTGCAATAGAGTGGGCCAAGCATTCCCTTTAGGACACCTCTGAGTTCATCATTTCAACTTGCCCCTTTTTTCTCCTGATTTCAAAATAAGGAGCTCACTGCCTTCCCTGTGTCTTGCAGGGCTGATTAACAAGCTAATGGACCATCTTCTCATGTTTTGAGTTTTCTCATATATCAGAAAAAGTAGAAGACTTGGATTGTCAATTGCTCTCCAAAAGTCACTTATTTCTGAGTTTTTCACTCTTTCACTTTTAAAAAAACCCTCATATTTTTATATGTCGGTTCTCTGTTGTTAAAAAAAAAATGAATACCTATGTTAGCTCTCTGTCCCTGACACAGGTCTCATTCATCACTCTGTATAGCACTCGGCCTCCAGTCCTCCCAGCTCCTTAGTTGGAGCCTGGCCCAGTGTCAGGGCCACTGAGACACCCCCTCTGCAGCCACAGGTCTCTTTGCTTCCTCTGGTTTGTGAAGGAAAGAACCATGGTCTACCAACTGCTCCCAGGTTTTACCTGTGGGTTTCTTATGGTGACTCCACAGCTTCTCAGTCTCGTTTATACAAATGATTCCACATTATCACCAATTACATATTTAAATCAAAGGATGGAGAAAGTTTTTTTTTCCCTTCATTTTTATTCCTTGACACTAATTAAATTCAGTATTATCAGATCATACAAAGATTTGGAATATTCAGAGATGTTTTCAGAGAATGAGTATAAAGGGAAATAACCAAGGCCCACAAAAAAACAGTAAGTGTGTGTGTGTGTGTGTGTGTGTGTGAGAGAGAGGAGAGAGAGAGAGAGAGGAAGTGAGAGAGAGAGAGAGAGAGAGAGAGAGAGAGAGAGAGAGAGATTTATTCTTCAGCAGCTATTTATTTATTGAGTTTAGATGATTTTGGCCAGGCATATTGATAAGCATCACATAAAGAGGTAGTAAACAGCAAACAAGGCCTTGGATGTCCAGGACTTTAGAATTAGTTTTTAGCTAGGAATCCCTCTTACAACAGACTATTTTCCCAGTTGTAAGACAATGAATGAATTATGTCACTCAAACTTAGATCAGCTTAATTTCATCAGTAATTATAAAAAGAATTTTATGGTGATTTCCTGCAAAATGACTCATTGCCCTCTTTTTTTTTATTGGTTGTTCAAAACATTACAAAGCTCATGACATATCATCTTTCATACATTTGATTCAAGTGGGTTATGAACTCCCATTTTTACCCCAAATACAAGTTGCAGAATCACATCGGTTACACATCCACATTTTTACATAATGCAATATTAGTGACTGTTGTATTCTGCTACCTTTCCTATCCCCTACTATCCCCCCGCCCCTTCCCTTCCATCTTCCCTCTCTACCCCATCTGCTGTTATTCAATTCTCTCCCTTGTTTTTTTTCCCCTTTGCCCTCACAAACTCTTATATGTAATTTTGTGTAACAATGAGGGTCTCCTTCCATTTCCATACAGTTTCCCTTCTCTCTCCCTTTCTCTCCCCCCACTCGTCTCTGTTTAATGTTAATCTTTTCCTCATGCTCTTCCTCCCTGTTCTGTTCTTAGTTGCTCTCTTTATATCAAAGAAGACATTTGGCATTTGTTTTTTAAGGATTGGCTAGCTTCACTTAGCATAATCTGCTCTAATGCCATCCATTTCCCTGCAAATTCCATGATTTTGTTGGTTTTTAGTGCTGTGTAATACTCCATTGTGTATAAATGCCACATTTTTTTTATCCATTCATCTGTTGAAGGGCATCTAGGTTGATTCCACAGTCTAGCTATTGTGAATTGTGCTGCTATGATCATTGATGTAGCAGTGTCCCTGTAGCATGCTCTTTTTAGGTCTTTAGGGAATAGACCGAGAAGGGGAATAGCTAGGTCAAATGGTGGTTCCATTCCCAGCTTTCCCAGGAATCTGCATACTGCTTTCCATATTGGCTGCACCAATTTGCAGTCCCACTAGCAATGTACAAGTGTACAATTTTCCCCACATCCTTGCCAGCACTTATTGTTGTTTGACTTCATAATGGCTGCCAATCTTACTGGAGTGAGATGGTATCTTAGGGTGGTTTTGATTTGCATTTCTCTGACTGCTAGAGATGGTGAGCATTTTTTCATGTACTTGTTGATTGATTGTATGTCCTCCTCTGAGAAGTGTCTGTTCAGGTCCTTGGCCCATTTGTTGATTGGGTCATTTGTTATCTTATTGTTTAATTTTTTGAGTTCTTTGTATATTCTGGATATTAGGGCTCTATCTGAAGTGTGAGGAGTAAAAATTTTTTCCCAGGATGTAGGTTCCCCATTTACCTCTCTTATTGTTTCTCTTGCTGAGAAAAAACTTTTTAGTTTAAGTAAGTCCCATTTGTTTATTCTTGTATTTAACTCTTGGGCTATGGGCGTCCTATTAAGGAATTTGGATCCCGACCCCACAATATGTAGATCGGAGCCAACTTTTTCTTCTATCAGACGCAGAGTCTCTGATATGATATCAAGCTCTTTGATCCATTTTGTATTAACTTTTGTGCATGGCGAGAGAAAGGGGTTCAGCTTCATTTTGTTGCATATGGATTTCCAGTTTTCCCAGTACCATTTGTTGAAGATGCTATCCTTTCTCCATTGCATGCTTTTAGCCCCTTTATCAAATATAAGAAAGTTGTAATTTTGTGGATTGGTCTCTGTGTCCTCTATTCTGTACCATTGGTCCACCTGCCTGTTTTGGTACCAGTACCATGCTGTCTTTGTTACTATTGCTCTGTAGTACAGTTTGAAATCTGGTATCGCTATACCTCCAGATTCACACTTCCTGCTTAGAATTGCTTTTGCTATTCTGGGTCTTTTGTTTTTCTATATGAATTGCATGATAGCTTTATCTATTTCTACAAGAAATGCCGTTGGGATTTTGATTGGCATTGCGTTGAACCTGTAGAGAACTTTGGGTAATATCACCATTTTGATGATGTTGGTTCTGCCTATCCATGAACAGGATACATTTTTCCATCTTCTAAGATCTTCTTCTATCTCTCTCTTTAGGGTTCTGTAGTTTTCATTGTATAAATCTTTCACCTCTTTTGTTAGGTTGATTCCCAAGTATTTAATTTTTTTTGAGGATATTGTGAATGGGGTGGTTTTCCTCATTTCCATTTCAGAAGTTTTGTTGCTGATATACAGGAATGCCTTTGATTTATGCGTGTTGATTTTATATCCTGCCACTTTGCTGAATTCATTTATTAGTTCTAGTAGTTTCTTTGTAGACCCTTTTGGGTCTTCTAGGTATAGGATCATGTCGTTCACAAATAGTGATATTTTTAGTTCTTCTTTTCCTATTTTTATGCCTTTAATTTCTTTTGTCTCTCTAATTGCTCTGGCTAGTATTTCAAGGACTAAATTAAATAGAAGTGGTGAGAGAGGGCATCCCTGTCTTGTTCCAGATTTTAGCGGGAATGCCTTCAGTTTTTCTCCATTTAGAATGATGCTAGCCTGAGGCTTATTATATATAGCTTTTACAATGTTGAGGTAAGTTCCTGTTATCCCTAGTTTTTCTAGTGTTTTGAACATAAAGGGATGCTGTACTTTGTCGAATGCTTTTTCTGCATCTATTGAGATGATCATATGGTTCTTATCTTTAAGCCTATTGATGTGGTGAATAACATTTATTGATTTCCATATATTGAACCAAACTTGCATCCCAGGGATGAATCCTACTTGATCATGGTGCACAATTTTTTTGATATGCTTTTGTATTCGATTCGCCAGGATTTTATTGAGAATTTTTGCATCTATGTTCATTAGAGATATTGGTCTGTAGTTTTCTTTCTTTGAAGTGTCTTTGTCTGGTTGCGGGATCAGGGTGATGTTGGCCTCATAGAATGAATTTGGAAGAGCTCCTTCTTTTTCTATTTCTTGAAATAGCTTGAAAAGTATTGGTATTAATTCTTCTTTGAAGGTTTTGTAAAACTCCGCTGTATACCCATCCAGTTCAGGGCTTTTCTTGATTGGTAGTCTTTTGATGGCTTCTTCTATTTCTTCCTTTGTTATTGGTCTGTTTAAATTGTGTGTGTCTTCCTGACTCAATCTGGGCAGATCATATGACTTAAGAAATTTATCGATATCTTCACTGTCTTCTATTTTATTAGAATATAGGGTTTCAAAATACTTTCTAATTATCTTCTGTATTTCTGTAGTGTCTGTTGTGATATTGCCTTTTTCATCCCGTATGTTAGTAATTTGAGTTTTCTCTCTTCTTCTCTTCGTTAGCATAGCTAAGGGTCTGTCGATCTTATTTATTTTTTCAAAGAACCAACTTTTAGTTTTATCAATTTTTTCAATGTTTTTTTTGTTTCAATTTCGTTGATTTCCGCTCTGATTTTAATTATTTCTTGTCTTCTGCTATATTTGCTGTTGTTTTGCTCTTCCTTTTCTAGGGTTTTGAGATGTAGTGTGAGTTCATTTATTTGTTGGTTTTTTCTTTTTTTGAGGAATGAACTCCAGGAAATGAATTTCCCTCTTAAAACTGCTTTCATTGTGTCCCATAGATTCTGGTATGTTGTGTCTGAATGGTCGTTTATCTCTAAGAATTTTTTGATTTCCTCCTTTATGTCTTCTGTAACCCATTGATCATTCAGTAACATATTGTTTATTTTCCATGTGATGCAGGATTTTTCCTTCTTTCTTTTATCATTGATTTCCAGTTTCATTCCATTATGATCAGATATGGTGCATGGTATTATCTCCACACCTTTATATTTACTAAGAGTTGCCCTATGGCATAATATATGATCTATCTTTGAGTAAGATCCATGTGCTGCTGAGAAGAAAGTGTATCCACTTGATGATGGTTGATATATTCTATATATGTCAGTTAAGTCTAGGTTATTGATTGTGTTATTGAGTTCTATAGTTTCTTTATTCAGCTTTTGTCTGGAGGATCTGTCTAATGGCGAGAGTGGTGTGTTGAAGTCACCCATAATTATTGTGTTGTGGTCTATTTGACTCTTGAACTTGAGGAGAGTTTGTTTTATGAACGTTGCCGCACCATTGTTTGGTGCATACAAATTGATAATTGTTATGTCTTGTTGGTGGAATGTTCCTTTTAACAGGATACAGTGTCCTTCTTTATCCCTTTTGATTAACTTAGGTTTGAAGTTGATTTTATTCGATATGAGTATGGCCACTGCTGCTTGCTTCCGAGGGCCATGTGAGTGATATGATTTTTCCCAACCTTTCACCTTCAGCCTGTGTATGTCTTTTCCTATCATATGAGTCTCCTGAAGGCACCATATTGTTGGATTTGTTTTTTTTTGATCCAGGTTACTAGCTTATATCTCTTGATTGGTGAGTTTAGGCCATTAACATTTAAGGTTACAATTGAAATATGATTTGTACTTACAGTCATATTTATTTATTTATTTATTTTAGTTTGGCTAGTTTTTACTTTTTGGTTATTTTCCTCCCCCTTTACTGAGATACCTCTCGCTGTTAGTTTGGGGCACTATTTTTCCATTCCTCTTCCTGCAGTATTTTGCCCAAAATGCTTTGCAGTGCTGGTTTTCTGGCTGCCAATTCTTTTAGCTTTTATTTATCGTGAAAGATTTTAATTTCATTGTCAAATCTGAAGCTTAATTTTGCTGGATACAGTATTCTTGGTTGGAATCCATTATTTTTCAGCGTTTGAAATACATTGTTCCAGGACCTTCTCACTTTCAAAGTCTGTGATGAAAAATCAGTCGTTAACCTAATTGGTTTACCCCTGAATGTAATCTGTCTCCTTTCTCTCGTAGCTTTTAATATTCTCTCCTTGTTCTGTATGTTGGCTATCTTCATAATTATATGTCTTGGAGTTGGTCTATTACGGTTTTGGATGTTTGGGGTCCTGTAGGCTTCCAGGATTTGGCAATCCATTCCATTTTTCATCTCTGGGAAGTTTTCTAGGATTATTTCATTTAATAAGTTGTCCATTCCTTTGGTTTGAACCTCTGTGCCTTCTTCTATCCCAATGACTCACAACTTTGGTTTTTTTATGAGATCCCATATCTCTTGGATAGATTGCTCGTGAGATTTAAGCATATTTTCTGTGTTGACTATATTCTTTTCAAGTTGATAAACTTTGTCTTCATTATCTGATGTTCTGAATTCTACTTGATCTAGTCTATTTGTAATATTCTTGTTAGAGTTTTTAATCTGGTTTATGGTTTCTTGCATTTCTAGGATTACTGTTTGTTTTTTTTTTAAGATCTCTATCTCCTGGTAAAGGTCGTTCTTTGCAGTTTGAATTTGTTTGTTTAGTTCATTTTCAAAATATACTTTCAATGCTTGGACTTGAAGTCTCATGTCTTCTATAATATTCCGTTCCATCTGAGTTAGGTATGCCTTGATTTCTTTCCCTGTCCATGTTTCTGATGCTTCTAGGTCCTCCTATACATTTAAGTTGTCCTGCATTGTCTGTAATCCTTTTTTCCCTTGTTTTTTCATGTTGTTCACGTTACTTTCCAGCTCTGTTTGACTGCTTTGTAACTGCTTTCTTCTATACATTTGTTTTGGCTTTGTATATCTCTGTTGTCTCTCCTTTGTGGTGGGAGATTATGCCTAGAGATGTTGGGCTTAATTGTACTTTAAAGCTGATTCTTTCAATTTATAAAGAGCTTCCGGATTCTGTATGCATATAGTGATTTGTTGTTTGTTCTTAGGACTTTAGTTTAGGTGCTATGAAGGTATAAGGGTTAGTATGTCTTAGCTACTTTAGAAGGTTTGCTCTACTGAAGGGGGATACTAACTGTCGATTGGATCAGGATGTTGGTAGTAGCTAGGTATTTAGGAGCCCTATAGACGGCCTCGAAACATTCACCTATTTGCATTTAGACAATTACATGTAATGGAGGACGTAATGCTTGGGATGAAAGTTGGGGGGAAGGGAAAGGAAGGTGCTCTTGAAAAGAAAGAAGGAGACGGAGATAGATAGAATAGAGGAGAATAGAAAGAACAATAAAACTTGAAAGGGGAAAGAAAGAAGGAAAAGGGGAGAGAGAAAATAAAATAAGAAATAAAATTAGGTCTTAGAGATCCCTTTTCTTCTCTTCCCGTAGGCAGAGCTGTGCCCTCCGAGCTGAGTTTTGCCCTCTATGTGTCGACAGCAATCCCTATAAGGCAGCTCCTGGGAGTCTCTCAATCCTGTTAGTCCAGAGCCGTTTCACTTCTATGGCCCCTCCTCCCCTTCCTCCTGCCAGCCAGCCAGATCCCCAAGGATCTGGTTACACTTTCAGCCACACCACGTGCCCTAGTTCCCGAACAACTGAGCACTCTCTCTGTCATTCATCTAAGCCCCAGTGCTGTGGAGCTGTGGTCTGGGAGTCAATAGTTTAGTTTTTCCGGACCCCTTTGGTGGGCACACCCTCGGAAGCTGGCGGCTAAGACCTTAGGTGTCGCCACTGGTGGTAATGGGAGTTGGGGGTCGAGGATCCCCTCTGCTTCCCTCAGCCCCTACAATCACGACCACTCTACTGGAGGTAGGAGGAGTTGGGGGTCAGGAGTGTCCTTTGTTTCCCTCCTCCCCTACTGTCATGCCCTCTCAGTTGGTGGTTGGGGGAGTTGGGGGCGGGGAGTCTTCTCTGCTTCCCTCCGCCCCTACAGACACACCCACGTCACTGGCAGTAGGGGGAGTTGGGGGTTGGGAGTCCCTTGGCCCTTACGGTCATGCCCACAGAGAGATTTTTGAAGTTTCCCGGTTGTTTGTATCTGATGTGGGTGGGAGTCATACATCTGCTAAAGTAGATTCCGTTGGGAAGGAATCTCGTTGGACGAACTCTGGTGACTTCCCCTCTCTGCTATGGCGGGCCCCTGGCTCCTTGCTGGAGTGTCCGAAGGGAGGGGTGGGACTGGCTTGTCTCTGGTCTGACTCAATCTCTGGTTTTAGTTCCCAGTTCGCTATTTCATAAAGGCTTGTTTAGCGTCCCTTCACATTGCCTCCTGAGCTGGGCGGGCGGGGCCGTTAACAGAGCTGGGCGGGCGGGGGGGTCATTGCCCTCTTAAGGCCAATAGAAATAGGGTCAAAATCAAGGGGAAAACAAAGGATGGAATAAGTAAAATCTAGTCTTCTGAAATGCATTGAAGTAGTAGAGAAGCTACTGAGTCAGATAGAGTGTGCAATGTCTTCCTGCCTGTACTCCTGTGTGTAACTGAAAAAGTCCTCCTCTTGTTCCCTCTCTCTCGCTCCTTCTCTCTCTCTATCTATATCTATACATATATAACATATATTAAATATATATATATATATAGATACATAAAATATGTAATTTCTATATAAATTATATGTAATTATAAGTATATACAGTAATGAAATTATAAAAACAATACTTGTTAGTAGAAATTTTGTAACCTTAAATACCTCTGAAGATAATCAACTACATGACCTGGTCTTTTCACTAAATAATGATAAATAAACAAACAAACTTAATGGCCCTGAAACTGACAGCTCAGAACCCGGCTACAGTGTTCCCTATTGAACATAAATATTTCCACAGAATGTCAACAATAATTAGACAAGGTCACTGTGTTCAACTGTGGCAAAATATGACAAAAACAGTGTCAAACTGTAATCATGTGTGAATAGAAGGAAAAGACATGGATGCCACACAGCTACAGAAAGGACCGAGCCTCCTCTTCTTTTGGTTGAGGTCAGAGACTAGTACGTCAGTAACAACTCCAGCCCTGCCTCCAAATCCCTGTTCCAAGAGAGCAACCAAGATAACAATTA
Organism: Marmota monax; assembly: GCF_021218885.2. Lineage (NCBI taxonomy): Eukaryota > Metazoa > Chordata > Mammalia > Rodentia > Sciuridae > Marmota > Marmota monax. The sequence goes on along the minus strand of NW_026692254.1, from coordinate 17,907,189 downwards.
ATCAATCACTTCCTTAATCCTTTGCAAAAATCATCCAGCAGAGGCCGGTGCCCTCCCTTACACCCATCCCAAACCCTTTTGCTGAGCTGTGTCTTGTGTGTGCATTCCCATGTTGCAGAAAGCTTATAAAATTACCTTCAACTCGTGATCACTGATGGGGCATTTAAGAAATATAAAAAAACATATAACTTTTTTTTTAACAAAATAAGGATCAAGCTTAAGCCTAATTTTAGATTTAATAATTCTGATCTTTGCAAAGATGATTTGTAATGCCTGCTTGGCATTATATATGTTGATATTATTTCCTATTAAAATATATAAAATGTAGAAATTAAACAAAAACTTTATGCTTGACAATTTTTGAAGTATGCCACAATATTATTGTAACTTTTATTTATGTTGCATTCCACAAGTTAAATTACTTAGTATTTTGCTCATTTTATTTATTTATTTATTTATTTTTAAAGAGAGAGTGGGAGAGAGAGAGAGAGAGAGAGAGAGAGAGAGAGAGAGAGAATTTTTTAATATTTATTTTTTAGTTCTCGGCGGACACAACATCTTTGTTTGTATGTGGTGCTGAGGATTGAACCCGGGCCGCACGCATGCCAGGAAAGCGCACTACTGCTTGAGCCACATCCCCAGCCCCTATTTTGCTCATTTTAAAAATGAATTAAATTTAGGGAAGAAAATTGACAACATAGCAGTAATTGACAAAGCTAGGACTTCTTTCTATGTAATTTCATTTTGTTTATGATATGCACATTAATATCTTTTAGCTTTAAAAATTCTCCAAGATCTAGCTTGTCTTTTGTTCATAGTGTATATTAAAATTCAGTTTTATCTGATTACAATTTTGATGATGAATCTAACTATGCTTCATAAATCTGATATCAGATTCAAAATACCTTTGCTGAGGTTTATGGCCTTAAGTGTGGTGAGAGAATTTATTGCATTATGTGACCAGTATAAAATTTCAAAGACTTGGGTGCCAGAAATCCTGGATTAGACTCATGACTTTGCCACTTCCTTGGTGAGGTGGACTTAGGCATTTGAATTATTGTGTTTGCACATTACTTTCTCATCTGTAAAAATAGATGGTGGTATTTTTCAGAAGACTGTTGCCATTTCAATTCATCGAAAGTATGTAACATGTTACATTTTTTTCAGCTGGTCAGTGGTGAACATCCCAACATTTGTTGTTGTTGTTGTTCTTTGTTTTTTATTTCCAATTTAAAGTTGGTAGACAAAATTTTGCTCCCTGGACACAGAGTAGATGCAAGAGTAGATGGACTTACCCTACCCTACCCATTGAAGATATTAAGCTACATGTTCCAAAGAGAGACATTAGATGGTGAAATTTAGTTGGGGGCTTCAGGGAGGGAGAACAGAGATGAACTCATCTCTGATGTAGTAAGAGGGTTATAGTTAGGCATTGTGCTGGGATGGAAGAAATAAGACATATTACAAGCAGTTTATTCTACAACCTAGGACCTTTGCACTATATTGGAACCATTCAATAGTAAGATTGAAATTCCACCAGCTGGATGTGAAGAGACTATCAATCATATTTATTAAAATTTTTAAAAATTAAAACTACATTTTCCAGTCTAGTGATATTGTTTAAAATATTTCTACCTGCTGTATAATCAAATTCTCCATTTTAGGCAACAAATTTTGTCTTTAAAGACATTGCGACTTATCTCATATCTAACAGAGTCCAAATGGTTCAAACATTGTAAGTGGATTTATTCATACTGGATATGATGCTGATTCTGTCTGTGACCTTCAGTGAATGAAGAGGCTACTCCTCAGCTTTGATTCTCTATCCACAGACTGAATATAAATGTCCACTTTTAGTAATGTGGGATCACCTCATTTCTAAGACTTTGGATAAATAGTACCAAACAGATAGATACTGGATGGAATTGTCTAAATAAGTAGAAATATGGAATGAAATAAACAATATCTCATTTTGAAATATATAAATGTACCAAAATATTTTCATATGTGTGTGTATGTGTGTGTATATATATATATATATATATATATATATATATCACCAATTAAAAATAAAGAAAGAAACAAAAGGAAGATTAGTAGAAAAGAGGAGAGAAAAATGGGTAAGAAGAAGGCAAGAGAAAGAAGAGGAGGGGAATTGAGATTGTTATCAAATTCCTTGCATGTAGTATTGAGTCAATATGAACACAAATACTATGTATAATGATAATGCTATAAAAATTTTTAAAGAAAGAAACTCCAAGGTGAATTTAGGTTCTTCCACTATGGGTGTAGAATAGGGATGAACTCATGAATTTGGTTAAATAAAGAAAGATAAATGACAGTGAATAATTTTAAATGCTCAAGTAGTGTTCTAGTGTTTGTTGGACAAAGGCATTGGTGAAAACATCAGACTTCCTCCTGATTTTAGCATTTATTACTTTTTAACCAATGAATTTTAAAAGTGGAAAAGCCATTGCTAATAATGCAGTGACTTACTTTCAATGTCACATTACAAAAAATAACGTGAAGATTGCAAGCCTTGGAAAACTGTAACAGAATAACATCTATGTATGTATCTAAAAAGCTCAGTCTCCCTTGGAGATATGCCATAAAATGCAGTTCAGAAAATATATATACACACATATAGTATAAATTATATATAAATATATATATACGTATATATATTACTATATGTATACACATATATGTATGTATAAATAATATATATAACCAAAATATTTTGCAGTGTATAACTAATATGAAAATCCTGAATTCTTTGCTTTGCTCCAGTGAAGGTCAATTACATATGATATAAATATATATGTATAAGCATATATATTAGCTATATACATAAAAATATATAATTATTTATATCATGTATACTTGTATATACATACACACATATATTAGCACTATATGTAATATATTATTTATATATATATATTGGATATATATATATATATATATATATATATATATATATATATGCATATATATTTATATCATGTATGCTTGACCTCCTTTGGAGCAAAGCAATGAAGTCAGAACTTTTATCTTTGTTATTCCCTATAAAATATTCTTTGTCAGAGCTTGAAATAATCTATTAAAAAGAAAGTCAAAGAAAGAGATGTAAAAATACTGTAGTGGCCAGCTTTTTGTCACTGTGACCAAACATGGCAAGGACAATTTAGAGAAGGAAATGTTGATTTTGGTTCAAAGTTTCAGAGATCTCAGTTTGAGGTCAGGCAGAACATCGTGGCAGAAAGGCATGGTGGAGGAAAGTTGCTCAATTCATGGCAGCCAGAAAGCAGAGAGTGAAAAAAGAGCCAATGATAAAATGTCATTTCTGAAGGGTACACACCCAGGGACTACTTCCTCCAACTATTCGTCATCTACCTATACTTAGCACCCAATAATCCATTGAAATTATAATTTTATCAAATAGATTGATCCATTGATTAGGTTAAATCTCTTATATTCAAATAATTTCACCTCTGAACACTTCTTCATTGTCTTTGAATCTATCACATGAGCTCATTGAAGGACACCTCATATCTAAATCATGACAAATAGGTTTACTGCCCAGATCAATGGCAGTAACTGGAATCATGATAGTTTTTATGAGTAATTCACTTTGTTACCAAGAAAACTTGGTCTGTGACCCACAAAGCCTACAAGTCTTATTGTCCCCAACTTTCAGATCTAATGCCAATAGTCTTGACTTCCCACTCTACTGTTCTGGTAGAATGATGCATGTAATGCTGCAGTTTTGTCTTCTTCAGAGACTCCAGAAGGAGTCAACCTAGATATTTTATTTCTAGCCTCCAAAACGTTGAAAGAATTAACTTTGTTGTTTTAAGCTGCTAAAATTTTGGTACTTTGTTATAGCAGTCTTGGGAAACTAATATGTTAAATACTCTAATTCCAACATTTAAAATTATTCTCTATGAAATAAAATTGAAAAAGTGAAAATGTCAATGGCTTCTAAATTTCTTTTTTGGAATAAACTGAATTATTTCTCCTTAATTAAATCTAATGGACTAGATCAGGTACCGTAGCACACACCTGTGAGGCTTCGGAGGCTGAGGCAGGAGGATCATGAGTTCAAAGCCAGCCTTAGCAAAATCAAGGAACTCAGTGAGACCCTGTCTCTAAATAAAATACAAAATAGGGCTGGGGATGTGGCTCAGTGTTCGAGTGTCCCTAAATTCAATCTCCGGTACAAAAAAAAAAAAAATCCAATCGACTTTATGTCACCATTTTTAAAGGTTTGTGTCTATGTAACTGTTGTGCCAAATATTTTAAAAGTGATTTATGCATTTAGACATGATACCTTTTCATTTTCTAAACCCAGATATCATTTAGGAAATTGGAAAGTATTAGAAAATCACTTAAAGCCTAAAGTCTATAAATTTGGAATCATAATTTAGAGAGCAACGAGATTTAAAACAAAATATCCAACTCTATGATATGATAGTTAAGCTATTCAGTGGAGGATATTTCTACACTGTGTAGCTGTTAAGCTTGGTCGGTTTGAGTGACTCTGGAATCATTCTGTAAGAATTGAAATCCCTGCTTCACTATTTTTAGCAGTAAGAACTTGGATAAGTCACTTAACCTGTGTCTAAGCTTCAATTCCCACTTTGAGGAGTATGTATCATTTTAGGCTATAATGAGGTTTAAATGACTAAGTATGTGCAAAGCACTTAATGGTAGTGCCCAACATGGATTCAATCCTGAATAAATATTAACTATTATGAAGAACATATGAGTTACCATGCACACCAAAGAATTATTCATGAATGGCACATTGTTATCATTAACCTGGATACCAGTACAATCTAAAACTGTCTGGACAAACTCAAAGCACATGATAACCAAGTTCTGGAAACTGAAAGAATTCCCCCTAAGGTGACTAATATAATTTTGGGAGTTTTATTAAATTTTTTCAAAAGTCCGTATGGAATTTCAAGTCCCAAATTATTTATGTGTCATTATAAAATCCAAAAACCGCTGTAGCCCAAAATCCTGAGATCTATTATTTTAATTTGCTTTGCCTTTTATAAAATGATGTGAAATTAATTTGGGCATCAATAGTTATTTATGACAATTAGTAAAAATGTTGGTATACTATATAACCTGAAATTTTAATATATTAATATTTTTAACTCAGGGTTTGTTCCTGGGCTCAACTGGATGCACTATAACACCCCTCTAAAATTAAAAAAAAAATTCTAAATTCAAAACACATCTTATTCTAAAGCGTTCTCTGAAAAAAATGTGGATTTATACATGTGTTTGTTTAAATTCAATGAACTTATGCTAAAATTTTATGATATGAATTTACCAACATACTAGGCATAGTGATATTCAATTAAAAATAAGTTAGGGAGCTAAGCATAATGGCACACGCCTATCATCTCAGAGCTCATCAGGCAGAGGCAAGAGGAATCACAAGTTCAAAGCCAGTCTCAGCAATTTAGCCAGGCCCTAAGTAAGACCCTGTCTCAAAATTTAAAAAAAAAGAAAGAAAAAGAAAAAGGCTGGTAATGTGGCTCAGTGGTTAAATGCCCCTGGCCTCAGTTCCTGGTACCAAAATAATAATAAGTTATAAATATAAATAATATGTATTAAAAATAAAGTTAGTGCAGAATAAGTGTTTTCCCAAGATAGGAAACACATCACTAACTGTTCAGTGGAAATACAAACATCTACCAGCCACGCACAGAAAACTGCTCAGGGAGGGCTGCAGCAAACCTGTCGTAGGATTTCTTTCACCTAAGTTAATTAGGATTTTATTAGATAAAAGTTAGAAAGAGAACTTTAAAGGGCAGGAATCTAAAAACACTTGATATATTTAAGCCATTGCAAGTGGAATGACTGAAGCAATTGTCAATGGCAAGTAAAATCTCCTGAGATGATCAGACTTGATGCTGAAGAGGAAAATATTGTTACTTAAACTCCTTCGAAGATAATTATTTCCTGTTATTAATAGAAGAAAAGAATATGTTAGTAGAGATTACATATGAAATATTTATTTTCTAATAAAATCCCATTTTTAATGACAGAATGTGGTGCTTCTGATCTGATGAGATTGCAGTGAGAAATAATACTCATATGCCACTGAGCTTCTGCCAATATCATCTCTTGGAAGATATGGGACATTGGAAATGTAGCTTTGCAACTCAGGATGGAAAGACTGTCAAGTAATTCACTCAACAGCTACAGTGAACCATGTAAGTCAAACTCTTTGGGAAAGAGGAGGTGGCTTTCTGTTCCTGGAAGCACCAGGACTTCCCAGCTAAGACCATTAAACTCAATATTAAAATAGAGAATCATTTTTCCTATTCTATCAAGGATACATGGCAAGTCACTGATGTCGGTCACCTTATATCATAAACTGTATTCTGAATTGATAAGGAAAGGGCAAAGAAAATGTATGTACTAATTGAGACTCTTATGGTGTCAGAGATTTCAGAAACAACTTTCATAAAAGTAATGGTTGTGGGTTTGACATATAAATATTCATTATTGAAAATAATGTCTCAAGAACCCCAAAAATGTATGTAGAAGGGTCTCCAAAGGATTTGCCACTGAGAATCGTCACACACAGACTTTTGTTTTCACCACCTCTTCTTTTGTCAGGTAACCAACACTCTAGCCTTCTTGGTCCCCCTAAGGTGGCTAACCCAAAGTGTCCAGATTACATTGGTTTCTCATTATTCACCATAGATAAGACTAAATGGTTTTTTATTAGTTCCATTTCCAAGATCTGAAGAAAGCCTGATTGTCCCTACCAGATCAACCTTGGTGAAAGTGCCTGAGCTGGTCAGCTCTGACCAGGGACATGCAATTCGGGTCTTTTCATACAAATGTGACTATCGATTTACACAACATAAGAGGCAGAAAGTGTGTGGGGGATGGCTGTAATCTGAATACAATGTATTAACTAAAATTATGTTATTAAATTCTTTGATGTTTTGAATAATATTTTGGGGAATGGTATTAAGTGAATAGTTTCTCTCATATATATCAAATATATATATCAAATATATTTCTCTCATATATATCAAATTGTTGAGAAGCATCAGTGATAATGAGGTTTTAGTGGCACACAAAACCTTTTAGTGGTGAGAGTCTGGTCCCGTTATTTGGGGCTGTGTATGTTTCTAACCAAATTCCTTATTCTCTTCTATTCTCAGGATCCTCATATGTAAAATGAAGAAAATTATGGCAAATATATGGGATTTTAACATGCATAAAACAGGAAAATGGAAATAAAATCATTAAAATACAAACTCAACATGTGCATGGCAAAAAAAGCACATGCTCAAAAAAATAATAATTATTAAAAGTATTATTTATTTTGCACACACTTCATTATTACAATCAATTGTTACAACAGATTATTAACCATGGTGTCACCTTGGTATTCCTGTGGATGACTGTTGGATTTATTTATGATAATAAAATGTAACATATACTGACAAAGTCATTTCAATTTTATTCCCTATCTATCTTTCCTATAAAGCTCATCCAAGAAACAAAAGACATAGAACAGAAGAGAATGGAAGGGCCACCTTGGCAGGTAACCTTAGGGTGCCCTTTTCTTGTAATACTTAAGCAGAAAGTACTTTATTTTCTTACGTATTATAAGAAAAGTCAAAAGCAGATTGCGAAAATTCAGGTAGAAGCTGGGATCCACAACACACTATCTTGGCTCAGGGACATAGCCATAGAGGGACACTGGATAGCCCTTCATTCATCAGGGGAGCTCAAACCAGAGCCTGAGGGTGATAATCCTGGGTCAGCACATTTTAAGGGGACAATGTCTTTTACACTTGATAAGTTGTAAACTACAGGAAAAAAAGAAAGAAAAATGTAAAGAAAGAAGGATAAACATTGGGAAAGAAAAGACATAACCATTGGTTTCCGTTTGCTCAGTGCTATAGGACACAGTGCCAAGACAAATCATCAGTTCTTTGGCTGAATGTTCTAGTTATGGTAGATGATGCCTTTGATCGACTGTGGTGACGAATTGTTGGTATTAGTGGTCCTGAGTGTGATTAATAAGGTTGCTCTGTCTCTGACAGAGGGAGAATGGCATCTCTAAAATTGAATGGAGGTGATTCTGCTAAAATCTGTTAGTGATGCTCCTTGGGGAAAAACATGATATAAAGCAAAAATCAAAGTAGAAGGGTTCATTCACCAGGTGTGGCCATACAGAACAAAGCAAGATGGCACCACCAGCAGAAGTGACTTTTCGCTCTGTCCATCTTCTTAACAATGAGCAAGACTGGATTCCTCTTCTCCTTCAACAGCTGCATATGTTCATCTAGAAGCACCATGTGTGTGCATGTGTGTCTGTTCATGTGTATACTCATCTATGTGGCTAAAAGGAATAAACAAAATAATAATACATTTCCTAGAGTACATGTTGGTTTTAAATCTGCCTAATGTGTAGTTTGGGAAGAAAAGAGAGAGAGAGCAAGAGTGAGAGGGCTACCATTTCAATATTAGAGCCAGGTTTTTATATGACAGAAAATGAAAATATATTCTCTTATCATGGTGATCTCTCACTACCATAAAATATAATAAAATTGTACAATGGAAAAGAGGCGATAGTTGAAAAATTGGATAAAACTATGTCATATATTAAGAGTTAGCATCTTAGAGTTTCTAGTTATGCTGGTAACTGGAGACTTAACATAAGTAAAATGTGGCTTTGCTCATCTCCTAGAAATATTTCCTTTTAGAAATGCTCATTGTTTTGCTACATTGACCTATCTATTTTTTCTAGTTGCAGTTAGAATAATTCAGCAGTAAAATAATATTCTATAGTTTTAGAATACTTCATAGTTTGCAAAGTAGTGTGTGATTTCATTTAAACATTATACATTTTTGAGATAGGATTGTTTCTTTCAATAATTTTTCTTTTTTTCTTCCAACAGGTTATTGATGTCTAGAAGAAGGAATGGAGAAAAGTAGTGGATTCCCATAACCAGCCAATAAAGGCAGAGAGATTTGGGTTTTGCTCATGGATATGTTAAATGATGAGGAAAGGTAGGTATTAATTCTACATATATTCACCTTTCAACTGATTGGGCTACTATACTATAGATGAAGTTTGTATTTGTTTCAACTGATGAAGACATGGTATTCACTAATCATATGGGAGCAATACACATTTTCCTTGCAGATATGGGGTGTGAATAATAAAAGACTAACCGTAAGATTGGCAGCCATTATGAAGTCAGACAACAACAAGTGCTGGCGAGGATGTAGGGAAAAGGGTACACTTGTGCATTGTTGGTGGGACTGCAGATTGGTGCAGCCAATTTGGAAATCAGTATGGAGATTTCTTGGAAAGCTGGGAATGGAGCCACCATTTGACCCAGCTATTCCCCTTCTTGGTCTATTCCCTAAAGACCTAAAAAGAGCATGCTACAGGGACACTGCTACATAGATGTTCATAGCAGCACAATTCACAATAGCAAGACTGTGGAACCAACCTAGATGCCCTTCAATAGACGAATGGATAAAAAAAAATGTGGCATTTATACACAATGGAGTATTACTCTGCATTAAAAAATGACAAAATCATAGAATTTTCAGGGAAATGGATGGCATTAGAGCAGATTATGCTAAGTGAAGCTAGCCAATCCCTAAAAAACAAATGCCAAATGTCTTCTTTGATATAAGGAGAGTAACTAAGATCAGAGTAGGGATGAAGAGCAGGAGAAGAAGATTAACATTTAACAGGGATGAGAGGTGGGAGGGAAAGGGAGAGAGAAGGGAAATTGCATGGAAATGGAAGGAGACCCTCAGGGTTATACAGTGGAGGGGGTAGAGAGAGAGGAGGGGAGGGGAGGGGAGAGGTGGGGAGGGGGGAGGGTGGAGGATGGGAAAGGTAGCGGAGCACAACAGACACTAGTATGGCAATATGTAAATCAATGGATGTGTAACTGATGTGATTCTGCAATCTGTGTATGGGGTGTAGGTGGGAGTTCATAACCCACTTGAATCAAAGTGTGGAATATGATATGTCAAGAAATTTGTAATGTTTTGAACAACCAACAATAAAAAATTAAAAAAAAATAATGCATTTTTTTAAATGCAATAAAAATATAATTTTGTAAGATCCAACCCTCCTCACAATAAGGCCACATAAAACCCTTAAGCAAGCAACTTGCTGTTGGTTTTTAAAAAATATTTATTTCTTAAATGTATAAGTGTAGTATTCAGGCAAAAACCAATCCTGTCCTTGTAGCAAAATTAGTTGCCCACTTAATTCTTCTATATATATTAGGTACTAATAAAGTTCAAACTAATTAACATGTCCTTAATGTTTGAAAAATAGAAATTTTAAAATTTCTTTAAAATTTATACCATTCATGAATTTATATGATTCTTAAAAAAAAAATACCTGGTAACTACTACACAGTAACTACCAAACAGTTAGGTTGGATAGCCTGGTGTGTCCTGTAGACCACTTTCCATCTTCTGTTCCTTCATATATTATGTTCCATGTATACTTCCACAAGGTTGAGCACGGGAAACTTTTTTCATGATGATGGAAGAATAGGATTGTAGTGGTATTCAGTGGTCCCATGGAACTAAAAGTTATGGATCTGTGACACTGATTGACTGACTGACCTTGGACAAGTCATCTGGAACCTCTGAATCATAGTGTCCTCTTCAGTAAAACAGAGATAACACTAATGCATTATTTTTTTGAGGAAAATAAGTACAGTATTTAACATAAAACAAAGCCTCAAAAATGATATTTATAAACATCTTAAATTATCATTAAGATGAATCTATCAAATATTTTTAATTTATTTCTCCAAAGGTTGGTCTAGCATGTATTCGTTTTCATTTGCTAGATGCTTGGTGTTTATTGAGTGGTGTTAACACATAAGATATGCATAAGTAAATATTGTGAAAGCAAAACTATCCCACACAGAGCTAAAAAGTTCATAAAGAAATATCACATACAGATATATTTTTACTGAGTATAACTCAGACATTTCCCAATCAGAAAGTTTTATATTGTGCAACAAATGCTGAAGCGTTGGTTCTATTTATCAAGAAATTTAATTTTCATCTTATTGAAATATATATTATTATTTTTGCCTAATTTTATCTGGCATTGTTATAGTTTTGATGTGGTGTCCACCAAAAGCTCATGTGAGAGACAATACAAGAAGGTTCAGGGAAGAAATGATTGGGTTATAAGAGCCTAAACCCAAATCAGTGAATTAATCCCCTGATAGGGATTAACAGAAGAGGTAGGATATGGCTGGAGGAGGTGAATATTGGGGAGTGACTTTGGAGTATATATTTGTATTTGGCAAGTAGAGACCTCTCTCTGTCTGCTTCCTGATCATGATGTGAGCTGCTTCCTTCCACCACACTCTACTGCCATGATGTTCAACCTGAGGTTGAACATTGAGTCAGCCTTCTGTGGATTAAGGAATTGAGTCAGCCTTCTGTGGATTAAGGTTTCTGAAACCATGAGCCCAGAATAAAACTTTCCTCCTCTACAATTGTTCTGGTCGTGTCTTTTAGTTACAGCAGTGAAAAAGCTGACTAAAATAGGCATATAGATGTTTGTAGGATTTCTTGAGTGTGCATTTGCCTAATGTAATCATGAGAATCACTCTGTGAGGAGAATCAAGATTAGGATGTCAGAGTCTTGATTATTTAGTTCCTTGAACCAACATAGCTTTTTTAATGTTTTTTTTTCTATATTTATTTTTTATTTCTCGGCGGACACAACATCTTTGTTGGTATGTGGTGCTGAGGATCGAACCCGGGCCGCACGCATGCCAGGCGAGCTTGCTACCGCTTGAGCCACATCCCCAGCCCCAACATAGCTTTTTTAAAGTATAAAAGTTAAAAGGTTTTCAGGAAGGTTCATAATAAGGTCAGAGTATCTCATTTCAAATTCCATATATGGCTATGTGGGATGCCATGGAATTGATTCTTCTTTAAGAGTTACCCTTGGTTTTCCTTTTTGCAAACTCAAGCCTCTTTCAATTTTGTTCTGAAGTGATAATAGTAGTCTCCTCAAAGTGTCACCAGACAGTATTGTTTATAATCAACAATACATGGTCTTATTTCTAAGACTGTATTTACAAAGTTCCCCCAAAGGTTCACTTGATTCAAAGAAAAGATCATATTCAATCAGCTCTGAGAAGTTTAGGTCTTTACTAACTTAAAACCAAGTCTGTTACTCATTCTTGATGTTACTTGGTATCAGGAATTTTCAAAAAAAGAAAAAAAAAACCTATCATCAATACCGATTTAAAAATAAATATCAAAATGGATGTCAATGATTTCTGAAAGGTTAGCTAGATAAAGACTGGAACCAAAAGAAATTGAAAGAAAAAAGGGAAGGAAGGACTCCATAAGGATCTAGGTTTATGTGAAGACAGAGCCATCCAGGGAAAGAGGGAAAAGCAGAACAAAGCCATGACCTACTGCTAGTCTAATTGAGCAGGGAAAGAGTATTGTCATTGATTCTTCTCAAATAAGATCACAGACTGTTAAAGAACTTTTATGGGATATCCCATTGTGCACATGTATACCAAAAGATATGTTGATCGTCTTTTACTTTGCAAGCTTCCCTTAAGGTTACTAATGCTAAATCCCTACCCCACCCCATCCCCCAAAATAGCTGTACTGGCTTACTGAACATAGTAGGAGCTAACTTAGACTCTGTTATTAAGTTGTATACAAAGCCTAAATATTGATAGGCAATAGAATTTTTCTCATCAGGTACCTTAGAACACTGATTTCAAGTATAAGCTTTTGAAGAAGAATAAGGAGGAGGAAGGAAAGGAAAGGAAAAGTTATGGAATAAGTAAAAAGAAAGTCATTTTTCTTGCCAAGGGACCAAATAGGTTAAATCCCTCAGGACCAGTTTTAACAGGGGATGGGGGGGGAGGGGCAGTTAGGCTAGAAGGCAGGCACAAAAACAGAGGCAAGTGCTGAAATGAGCTGACCCTTAAGTTGGACACCCAGCTTAGTGTACCAGAGGGGTTCAAATGTTCCTTGAAATTGACAGCAGAGAAAGAAATATCAGAAACAAATGGTTGAGTCTAGGATTAAAGATCAAAAGAACAGGTGAGATAAAGTGGACTGAGAACAACATGGGAAGCAGTGTGTGGCCCTGGGCAGCTCCTTTGAGTGGGAAATCCATGCGTATTTGAAAAGGCTAAAAAGGCTGACCTGAGTCAAATGGGATTTTTTTTCCTGGTGCTGGGGATTGAACCCAGGGCCTTGTGCATGCAAGGCAAGCACTCTACCAACTGAGCTATACCCCCAGCTCATTGGAAAAATAATTTCTATTTATAGAAGCATCTAACTCAAATTGCTCCTCAAACAGATTAAAGCTTCCTTGAAGAAGAGTTTCCTGGTGGCTGTGGAATTGCTGTTTTACCTGTATTGACCTACAATGGTATACTTAAAAGACTGAATCACAGAGAACTAAATCTTGTTTCTTACTGCTTCCAGGTTTCCCAATAAAACTTGGCATCAATGAAGCTGCTGGGACTAGAACCTGCACCTAAACATCGCTTGTATTCTACCTATTTATCCTGTCCCTCCTATGTGCCAATCCCTGCAAACCACTGATATTCTTATAGTTTCCTTTGTTTTACCTTTTCTGAAATGTCATTGTGTTGGAATCATAATATTTGAACATTTCAGATTAATTTTATTCATTTAATAACTTTCATTTATGTTTCCTGCATGTCTTTTTGTGGTTGGATATCTTTCTTATACAGCTGAATACTATAATATTGTGTGGATTATACCACATTGATCCATTCACCTATTGAGGGACATCTTAGTTGCTTCCAATTTTTGGAAATTATGAAAAATGTTGCTGTAAAAGAATTGCTTTGGCCTATTTAATCTGGAATGTGCATTATCAATACTTTATCTTACTGTCTTGTATTCAAGATAATATAGCTAAGTATACCTATAAAACTATGAAAACACTCTATTAAACCTATAAAATGATTTCAAATCCACAATATGGCTTTCAGCATTAAAGAGTTTCAACCTAAGATACAAGGAATTTGATAGAGGTTGAAAATTAGATGGCCAGAGAATATATTTAATTTTTATGTTTTCAAAATGTATATTCAAGTTCAAGGTAGGTGGAGAAGTATTATTTGATGATGAAGAAAACCTATGTTGAAAGTGTTTAATATAATAGAAAAATATTATAAAAGAAGTAAGTTTTTAAGTCATGAACATTCAGAGTTAAAGAAAGAACTGGAGAAATAGTATTTCTTTTTCAAAGTATACATAAATATTAATGGATTTAGAATGACAATGTTAGTAAAAGATAAGGAAAAAGAGGCAGAATAGTATATTACAGATACACAAAATATTTCCTTTTTATAGCATCAGAATACTTCTTACAGTAATATTTCTTTATGTGTAGCATCTTTTATGTACTAGGGACTTACAACATCATAAACAGCAACTCTTTATGGAAGAGGGCAAGGATTCCTCATATTAATTAAAAATGCTACACAGAGGGCCTACCTGAGTTATCCTAGGCTAACAACCCCATTCAGATGAAGCTAGTTCTATGGGTATCAAAAGCCAAAACAAACAAAAACTATTACACAGATACCTGTAGGCATAGCAGGAGAGACTTGGAGTCCAACAATTATCTATAATAAAAGCACTCACAAATTGTCTCTAAATAAATCTTTCTTCTCTGTCAGTAATCTGTATGATAGGAGTAACCAGTCTCCATGCTTTTATGAATAACGAAGGACATGTACATATAGTCAGAAGGATAGAAATGCAAAACTAACTCTTACATATACTCAAGGTATTTCCTTCACACACAAGTCAAATCAAAGAGATTATGTGGGGATAGCTACCAAATGAATTTCATACACAATTAATGGTCAAACATGAAGTAAAATTGCCTGGTTTGCGGCCACTCTCCCCTTCCTGGGAAAACAATGCTCTCTGCCTGCTCATTGCCATGTTGCTCATGACTGAATGAGAGCTTGGCATGAAATAGACCTTTATTCAATAATTAATTGGTTGATTTTTGCTTTACTAGTACAACGAAACACACTAGAGGTGAATCATAAGTTCAATCTCAGAATCATGCAAACAGAATCCAAGTGTCTACTAAGCCTAGTCACTGCCCAGCAGCCTGTCCTTACTGCTATCTTCAACTCAGAGCACCACATAGCTTTGCACAGGGTTGGTTTGCAAAGTTATTGGTAAATATTGACTCTCTCCAGCCTCTTACAATGTGAATAAATGATGTGTGGTCTGTTAGCACTGGTAAAGAAAAAAAAATCCAGAATTGTAGAGGAGTGGATATTGTCCTTGTTGCTCACTTGCTTTCCAAATGCGCATCTTGGCTAAAGCTCATGTGTACATATGATAATCATATGCCCACACAGAAATGGCATCCAATTTCCAGTATAAGCACTCACACAGGAGCGTCTGTCATTAGAAGAGATGGTGTCAGGGGAGGGAGAAAACACAATGTATCCTCACTGGAGTGGATGAGGACCTTTGACCCAATGTCCTATGGCTGTGTTATCATACTCTCTCCATTTCTCTCTCTCTTACACTCCCAGTCTCTGGGGATCAAGACCAATTCGCAGAGTGGTACTGGCTTTGGGGAAAAAAAAAAATCAATGACCTATTCTCTTGGTCAGAGTATGGAGTGTTGTGATGGCAGTCAGCACAGCAGGAGGTGGAGAAGAAAATGAAATAAAAGGATGCAATATCAAGGGATGGGAGACATAATTATGCTTGCAGAAAAGTATATTCAATAAGCAGATTGCTGGGGAGTGGCAGAGACTAGCTTTCATAAATATGAAATTGGAATTGGGTTGAAAAAAATTAGGACACTGGAGCTCTTCCCTGAATAACGAAGGCATGATAATAGAGGTTATTTCCATCTCCATTGCTACCTGCCATTTGTCAATCACCTAATTATACTTGGTAGAGAGCATTAGAGACAATGTTCTCCACTGTGCAGAAAGCCTGGGTGACATTTACACGGGACCAGTTACTTTGTTTTCTGATTTTTAAAGTCAAATTGCTTTTAGGAAACTCAGTATGATAGGGGAAGGAAGAAAGGAAGGGAGGGAGGGAGGAAGGAAGGAAGGAAGGAAGTAGGGAGGGAGGGAGGGAGGAAAGGAGGGAGGTGGGAACAAAAAAATGGAAAATGAAGGGGAAAAAGAAAGAAAAAGGGGAGGGAAGGAAAGAAGGACACAAAGGAGAAAGCAGAGAGAAAGGGAGAGAGAACAGATTGCTCATGTCTGTGAGGAAAAGTGCATCCGGCTGAGCCCAAGCTTTGGGAACTCGGCCACTCCCCTTTAGTCATTACAGAAAGAGACCTGCCAAGATGAGAAATTGCCACAGGAGGGGTTGGATATTAGGATTAATTGTCTTGAACCAGAGCAGTGGAGCAGGTATGCATGGCATATTGAGGTGGAGATAATGACGCCAATGAGTGGTCCTTACTGTTTTTTTTTTTTTCTATATTTCCCCAAAAAGGAAGGAAGTAGAAATTTATGGAAAGACACTAACAATTTCACCACAGTGTTATAGATTTGGGGAACTTAATTAAAACAAGACAACAGCTCTTCATTTTGTTAGTTATTTGCATCAAAGGCAAGCACATCTTTGAGCAGTGTGAAAGGTCACTGGTCCTATTTCAGCACACTTTTCCTTCTTCCCACTTTACTCCTAAAGACAATGATGTTAAGTTTCCATATTTGCATCGATCATTGGCCTGTTCCTTTATTTTTTTTAATTGGTTATTTTAGTTATACATGACAGTAGAATCTATTTTGATATATTTGAACAAGAATAAGATATTTCTTATTCTAATCAGGATCCCAGTCTTGTGGATGTACACATGGCGAGATTCACTGTGGTGTATTCATATTTGTACGTAGCAAAGTTATGTCAGATTCATTCCACTGATTTTCCTATTCCTATCTCCTCTCCCTTCCCTTCATTCCCCTTTGTCTAATCCACTGAACTGTTCCTTAATAAATTTATGTTCCTTTGAATTATTCCATCCAGGAGTTTTACAAAATTACATCTGGCCCAAGTGATACTTGAGAGTCACAAATATTAAGACTGAAGAATGGGCTTGTATGTGTTTATCTGCAACATGTCACTTGAACATTATTAACTTACAAATTATATAATGCCACCCTCTGACAGAACAGAAAAATAGAGAGCTCCAGGTGATGTATGTATTCTGTAGACATATCTATTTTCACAAAGGATTATTATAAACTCTAGGAGACCATTATATCCATATGAAGCTGTTACTAGAGATCCCTTGACTTATTTTTTTTTTCCTGATATCTCTTATCTGGAGTCAAGTATAGAGAGAAAAGCTATCAAATGATTGTGCCATTGTCGATTATACTCACATTATTTATGTACAACCTGAAAACTTCAAATTCAGATAAGCTATAGATTTTCTTCTTTTAACAGATAATCATCACTGTTTCCCAGTTTAACACATGATTCTTTCCTGGAACCCTACTGGAAATTAAATTTTTTTTAATTAAATTCCTTGTAATCCTGTATTAATTTCTTTCTGCTCCTTAAGAATTTATCATAAACTTGCTGTCTTAAGATAGTGCAAGTTTATTATCTTATAGTTATGAGAAACAGAGGTGTAAATTGGACTGGCAGGGCTGTTTGCTTTGGGGGCTTGTAGGGAATAATCCACCTTATCTTTTTCATCTTTAAGGCTGAATTTATTCCTTGATTCACAGTGCATCTCTCCAACCTCAACTCCATCATTAGATCTCTCTGATTGTGACTCCCCTGTTTTCCTCTATAAGTGACCTTGTGGTGACACTGGGTACCCCAGATGATCCAAGATAGTCTCTCCATCCTAAAATGTTTAATTTAATCCTACCTGCAAAACCCCTTTCATGTAGCATATTCACTGGTTCTGGGATTAGGACTTAAGCATCTTTGATTGTTCATTTGCCTACCTACCAGGGCACTCAACATTCAGGTAAATATACAAGTTAATTTTTCTTATTTTGGCCCATTCTCTTCAATAAGAGAAAGAGAAAGGAGAAAGAGAGTGACTGACCCCATTTCCTTTAAAGTGCACACAAAAGCATGGTGGTTTACTTTGCCTGAGTTTCTTAAAACTAGGAACTTCACTTCCTGAGGATATAGTTTGCAGTACTTCAGAAGTCAGTCATAGAGTGTCTATGATGCACTCTGAGGATCAGAGGATGACTGATGATCTGAGACAGAAGATAAGGTTCTCAGGATTGGGGCTAAGCACCATTTGCTCCCCATCTGTCTTTGTCTGTTCCTAGAGCTTTGACCTATTTTTTATTTTTATTATTTTTCAGTTTACTCAGGGCTTATTAATATATTTACATATAATATATTATAAATTTCAGTGTATATATTTCAGTATATACAAGGGAAAATGCAGCTTTATCTTATTCTAGCCACTAAGGAACTGACTGCCCATGTCTGTATTTCCAGTGTTTAGTATAGCACATGTCATAAAACAGATTTGTAACCAGCATTTTGATAATGTAAACAGCCTTATAGTGACTTAAAATACCATTTTAATCATTGAGTGCTGAGAAAGGTGGCAAGATCTCAGTGTTATCCTTGGTCTTTGGATCCCTGGTGGAGCAGAGTTTTGTGGCCCAAGATTTGTTAGAAGGCAGCTCGGTAAGAGGACATTCTAAAGGCTAATGGGTATTGTCAATTAGCAGGTCCACTCATAATGGAAATCGAGCAATTATCTGCAATGAAAGCCCAAGAGAAAGGAGCTACCAAAATCAGGTGAGCAACCAAATAGGACTGAACTTCAACTTCAGTGTAGAGCTAAGTGGTAAAGAGGAAAGCAGTAATGGAGCTCAGTGAAGTTGATAGGAACAATACTGAGAAGGGAAGGAAAGATAACCTCTCAGTGAACAGTGGTGACATGAGAGATCTTAAATCCCCCATGGATGGGGGCTGTCAATGCAGAGAAGGCACTGTAGGTCAAAGCAGGATTGGACTAGCATGGGGAATCACTGTGGAAAAATTAGATCAGCACTGGAAAGGCAGAAATGGAGAAGATTTCTCTGGGAAGTATTTCTGCATGGTTATTCTGATCTTCAGAGAAATTATGTCTTCACCTCACGGGAAAAGGTAATTTAGTCAAGATCTACTGTTCAAAACAACCTGGAAACAATAGACGCTGGGTATTTATGTCATCATCAACTAACAGATCTTTGAATGAAAGGGCCCCATGAGCATATATATGAGTATATATTCAATTCTTTCAAAGCCTTTGTCTTGCTAGATGGGGAGAAGAGCTAGGAGAGTTCTTTGTTCATGCCATCAAAGTCTGTGTCCTGGATCTCAACTATAGTCACTTTTTTTTCCCCTAAAAGGAGACATGGTTTGGGCTGTGCCCAACAGAGAGCAGAGGCCCTGTCTAATTTAGAAGAGTGCAGGCGTCCTTGTCAAAGCCAGGAGACACTCCAATCGGATTCTCTGTTGGAGCCTGACCCTGTCAATCAGAGTGGCCTAAGGTCACAATTTTCTGGGAAATGTGGAAAATCATCATCTACCGTAAATCTATTGCCAGAAATATCTCATATATATGTTATTTAAACTTTTGATGCATATCTTCTTTTGCTTTTGTGTCTTTATTCTTCGCTATTAATGAAGGGACACAATTTTTCTTCTTTTAGTGTTTTAATATATATTTATTTTCGATAAAAAGAATTGTGGTAATCAACATCTTGTAATGCTCAAAAGACCCACATTTGCAAGATGCTATTGAAACAATGGCAGACATGGAGACATGGTCCTGGCCTCAAGGGTGCCTTGGTATTTCTAAAGAGACAGTCATGTTTCTAACAGACACTGTTGGGTTTGACAAAAAGAGAGATGCTGAGTGCCAGGGGACAAAAGGTTTTTTGGGCATATTGTCTTTCATGGGCAGAGGTGCAGAGGCTAGAAGATGTTTTTTGAATGGACAAATAGCCTGGTGTGGGGTACAGACAGGAATGCCAGTTAGTGGGAAACAGCATATGAGGTTAGGAGAGTAGATTGGGATCAGATTATGTAGGAACCAGTTGATTTGGAGTGTAAGAGGATTTAAGCCACAAATGGGCAGAAAAATAGCTGGAGAATGAGGAGGTGAGGGTGTTCTGTAGCCTCTACCTCAATGGATGTGGTGGAATATTATTTTCTTAAACTGAATACATAGTCAACAGTTAAGTTATATAATGGGCATGGGCAATAAAGCACACAAGTAAGATTAGGCAGCTCCTTGGATATAGTAATCCAATTCACTTTACTATGCTTAGACCACCTCTAGAGAGTTCTGACCCAATAGTTAGCCATCTTCTGTCTAAACAGAGGTATCTCAAAGAACACCTTGGCAGATGTGCCAAACTGTGACCAAGTCTTCCCTTATCTTGAGCCAGCTCTGCCTGCCTTCAGTTTTCACATCCCAGTCTCAGTTCTACAGTCTGGAATCACATGAATAATTCTAAATGTTCTCATACATTATATATCTGCAATTATTTTACAAAGCTGCTTACCCCTTCAACATATTCTTTCCTCTGTGCCATTGCTCACAGGACATAATCTTGATTTCCTACACTCTTCTGGTGCATCTGCTCATCCATCAATGTCCCTTTTCTTAGAAGGTAGACTCTGAAAATAAAGAAGAGAAGTCTAGGTGTGACCTGATGAAAGAGAGCAGAGTGTAGCTAATTCTTCACCCCCTGGAGAACTGCGTTTCTGGAAGAATGCAGTAGCTATAAATTATTGAGCTGACACATAAAGACAACCCTGGTATCAGTCATTTACACATATGAATATCTCTGCTTTACAAATGAGTAAACTACTTTCCACAGAACCACATAACTGGCTTAAAGTCATCCACTTAGGAAGTGATAGAGTCAAAATTTAATTCAAGGCTAGCCTCACTTCAAAGCCCACCTCTTTTCATTATCCTATGATGACTTTTATTTACTTGTCAAGCTATGTACATCATCAGCAAATCCCTGTAAAATGATCGTGGACACATCTAAGTGCACTCATTCAACTGTAAATACAAAGAAATAATCAAATCCTCTCAATCCAGTGAGTCTTCTAACTACAGTGAATTTATAAATAGCTCAAAGTTGTAAATGTGCCCTGGAAAGTGCAAATTAAACTAATGGTATTCAAAACATGGCAAGGTCAAGGAATGCTTGAGCTTAAACCGAGTACCAAGGTTGTAAGAAAAAATGAGCTAATAGGAAGTATGCTCTTGAAACTCAAGGATCTGAGGATTTATGCTTTTGCAAGTTAAGGATCTAAACTGTTTTTGTTACTTTCCAGTAATATCTAGAAAACATGAGCAATTATTGTGCTAGGCTGTATTCTTTGTGCTTTAGTGGCCCCAAAGAGTGACTGGTATCCTTTCACAAGGCCAATATAATTGACAGTAGGCCTTGGAATGATCCAGTGTCTTGGTATCCACTTCAATTTTGTTCTTTCATTTGATTTCATAGGCTATTGTCATAAATGGAGAAAATGGCACTTTCAGTATTCGATAGTGACATAAGGTAAACTGTTTCTTAATATGCTAAGAAAACTCCAAAAACAGAATATTGTTTAGCATGACCATAATAGAGCAGATGCATCACCAAGTTTTTAAGTGCATTGTGTGAATATTTTATGGATTATATGGGCCCAAGTTATTTTGGAGAACATTCTTTGATCTGTGACCTACCCAAATAATTATGGTAATGAGTTCTGCTATGATGCATTCTATTCAAACAATAAATATTATATTAATATACTTGGTATATAAAGACTAATATAAACTAGTGCATCTTTTTTCACTACTATTTACAGTTTTAGAAAACTTGGTTTTTCTTATCCTCAGTAATGCACATATTTTTGGTCATAACCTATGACTGATGAATATCTGTGGAAAATAATTATTTTGACTAACTCATTTTTAATGAAAAGCACTAACATAATTGATTACAGAAAGAGAAAATTGAATCATTGCATATCATGCCTATGTATTGTGTATATAGAATTCTGATATTCCTGCCAACTACTATCACTGATTTAAAAACTCAAAATAAATTTTAGAAAAAAAAATTAAATTAGCATATGGTTCCTGTAATCATTCCAACTGCCACTTTGAAAAGTAATGACTAAGAAATATAGTAAGTCTTTGGACTAAGCCATTAAGGAAACTTGAGAGTTGAAACTTTTGTTAAATGAGGTAGGATGCACCTACTTAATTTTGAAGCTGTGTATGAAGAAATAAAACTATAGTTCCAATATAGGAAGATTTTTTACTTTCCATTTCAAATATTTAATTCTAATAACTACAGCATATTTTCATTGAAAAATAGAATTTAACTAATAGGATTTCTTTGTTGCATTTAATTCATGATATGTTTATCATAACCCCATCTTTATGTCATGAAAATACAGTTGTTCACAGGAGAAATAGAAGAACTAACTTCATTGTGAACATTGTGAACAAGGTGGATTTGAGAAAAATTTTGAGGCCCTTCAGTTTACTTTTGTAACACATGTGTCTATGTATGTTTCTAACAGTTCCTGACTATGACATGAAAGAATAGCAAGATATATGCTCAAGTTCTTCTGGTTAGAAGATTCGAAGGACATGGGATTTCAGGTCCACCACCATGGAATATCACTGAACTTTAGGAAATATACCTTGCATTAGTACAGTGAATCCTCAGGAAAGGCCCGATCATGGGAAGTGCAGATAATGACAGCTGCTATGGTTTGCATGTTAAAAGTCTCCCAGAAGCCCATATTCTAAGGTCTTGGTTCCCAGGGTTGTGCCACATAGAAATGATGGAATCTTCAAGAGGTGAGACCTCGAGGAAGTTCTTCAGGTATTGAGGGCACAATCTCAAAGGTGATTATAGGACTCTAGCATATTGTTTTTTACTCTCATTTGCATCCTGGCCATGAAGTAAATGGCTTTGTTCCATCATATGCTCTCATTCTCTTACCACAGACCTAAGAGCCATAGGTCAGCATGATCATAGATTGGAATTTCTGAAACTATGAAGCATGGTTAATTATCATATGATAATTATCACAGATAATGAGTTAATTATCTCAGGTATTTTGTTATAATCACAGAAACCTAACTAATAGCAGCTCCTGCCTCTGATAAATATAGAAGTCACTTCCAAAAAAGTAAATGCATATAGTTTCCTTACTTCTAAATAATTGTGTGAGTCTAAATGGCTTCAGCATGAGCAGTCTTGGTCTTCAAAATGTATAGATCACACAATATAGACAAATCTTCTATTCAGCCTTTTGTTAACATCATTGATACCCTGAGGAGATGTATTGCTCAACATTGGATGTTTCTGACAAAAGAAAAACTAAAGGAAGGTAGCTATTCAATTTTATTTAGTTCACTAGTATAACTCAACTCTCAAATACCCCCTGAGTAGCTATCAGGACAGGGTTGACTTTGGGAAATGATGTGTGCACTTATGCCTTCCGAAACTTACTTTAAAAAGAAAGCTGATTTTTCAGATGAAGAGAAAGATCTAGCATGCATTTCTCAACATCTCCCAAAATATTACTACATATCAGTCTTTCTGAACTACTCCTGACTTTCTGAATTTCTCATATTTCTCATTGTTTTATCTGCAAAGATAGTCAGATATCCATGTCATCCCTGGAATATTTTTGCTCCAATTTCTGTATGGCCCACTTTTAATGGTCCTTCAAAGTGTTGCTCAAGTGTCCTCTCCTCTTTGATATTTTTTTCATAACACATCTCCCTCTGTGTTTCTGCCATAGCACTCTGTCCTCTCTTACCTAACTAGAATTTATATTTCTTTTTATGTATATTCTCTCCTGATAACACCAAAAAGCTAAATTATAAGGAAATATGATAACTTTTGTATCCTCAGAGACTATCTGTAATTACCATTGCTACTCAGTAAACATTTATGAATGAATAAATGCTCACACTCCTAAATGGGGTCACCTTCAGTATGTAGGAAAAGCACAGGGGTGGTATACATCAATATGGTCAACTTTGAAAAATACAATCCAAAGCATATTTAACGTTCTTACGGTGAAAGTGATTAACTTTCTTTTTTCCCTTTAATAATCTGTCTTCCAAATAGTTATTCTATGTCAGGCACAACGTTAGGGAGTAACAATGAAAATAGGATTTAGAAGTATCCCCTTTGAGTCACCACAATTTAGCTAAGTTGACCTGAGATATGGAGGATAATAAAATGTCACTGTAAGTACGTAGAGTGCACAGGCTTGTCTACTTAAATGGAATCATATCCTGATAAACTTTTTGGAAATTGAAAATATCATAAATCAAAATTGCACGTAATCCAACAAACCTGCTAATTATCATTGCTTAATAACATGGTAGAAAGCAGAGTCTTCATTGTCCATGCTGGTGATCCTGTGACTGACTAGAAGCTGTAGCTCTCTGCTACTAGTCACCATCACCAGGAAGTATTATACCACATATTGCTAGTCCAGGAAAAGACTCAAATCCAAAGTTCAATGGAGGGTTTCTTCAGGATTTTGCCACCATCATAAAGTTAAAAAAAAAAAAGAAAAAAAAATATCTTCAGTCAGACCATTGCAAGCCAGGGCTGTCTGTATTTAAGAACATAGACGGCTAACAAGGCACATTGTGGAGATGATAAATAAAATTTTAAAATGTTCTCATGGAGGAGATGATATGTGTAAATATGCCTTTAAAACTCAGGAATCATGTATTGCGATAAAATATAGACAAAAGTAACTAGATAGATAAGAGGAAGAAAACATGAAAGTAAAAAAAAATAAATTAAAAGTATTGTGTATACACAGGTAAATATAAGTTTTTTATTGTGCCTCAATATATGTGGTGAGTCCTGGAGTGGAAAATACAATGCTGGAAAAGGCCGTTGGGAGCAATGGTATGAGGAATATTTAATGTCTCATTAAATAGTTGTTTTATTCTTTAATTCAATAATTTGCTCTATGAATATTTTACTTGATGTGTAAGACAGGAAGCTGTTACAAATGTTATGAGAGGTATGAGTGTGCAGGGAAAAATCATCAGGAATTAGAAATAGAATAAGAAATATTCAGAAAATAAGTATGAAAGGACCTACCATTTTATTAGAAAGGTAGATATGGAAAAGGAAAAATGAAGTACACCACAGTGTTTCAGTTTGAATGATGATGGACTGTGGAGGCCATCACTAAGTCAAAAGAGGAAGAAGCTGATGATGACAAGGTGAAGGGCTAAGCTGGGACCTGCTGGATATGAGTAACCGATGGAAATGGAACCCAGAATCAAAAAGATAAAATGGATGGATGATTAGGAGAAGAGTTTAGGCTACAGTGATCAATGCGGTAGAAATCAATATCTAGATGATAACTCAAGAGAGTAGATAAAATTAACATGATTAATGCATGGGTGAGAAGAACAGCGAAATTAGCTAAAAACTCTAGAGAACTCTATGCTAACATTTCAGGCCAATGAACAAGGAGAGAATGGGGGAAAGACTTGTCAAACTGGTGCAAATAGTACATAGAGCAATCCAAGAGGTCCAGAAAGTTAATAAAAATACACATTTATTATATTTAACAATTTGCGATCATATAAAGTCCAGGAGAGTTGTGTTATAAGTTTCTTCTTAACTGTTGTGTCCTTGATGTGTCTTTATATCAAGAAAAATACTGGTCATACAGCAAACTCCCAGTAATATTTATTAGGAAGCCACTAAGTGGAAATTTTAATAAAGCAATGAGGTTGAATGCCAAATGGTGAAACAGTCTAGATGTGGAGATTCTTCTTACACAATGTTATATAATAATTGAAAGAGAAGGTAATTGAAGGGAAAAAAATGAAATAAGCATTTCTGTTTTAGACAGGGAGAGCACTGGAATTATTTATACACTAAGACAGGAATGTATGAGAATAGGAACATAGCTCAGTAAGAAAAGGCAAACAGTAAAATCAGGAACTTAAAAAAGTCAATTTTTAACAAAAGGGAAGAACACTTCATCAGTTGAGAATACAAAAAGAAAAGGACTTGTCAAATGGCATTTTCATGGTGAACAATGACAGTAAAGTATTTAGGCAGTTTCTGAAGTCCTCTCTCCAATAAAGTAGGCAGCAAGAACATCAGCTGAGGAGAAGGAGAATGGCATCAAGGACAGTGCTTGAGAAGAGTGGAGTAGACCCTGAGTGGCTGACCAAAAAGTAGAAAGTTCATGAAGATAATTAACCTCAGAACCCTTATACTTGTATGTTTCCAAGCTACAGAATGGAAGATTTACTCTAATAACCTAGTGTATGACACACAAAGTGCATAGAGGTGTATTATAGGTAACATCCCTCCATATTTGAGGCCTGACAGGTTACATGTACACCAAAGGAGGGAGAGAGACTGAGGGTTCTGAACAGCTTTATAATCCAGACAAGGAAAGCAAACAATAGAGCCAAAACATGCTGAGATCATGGAGGAAATTTAGTGGAAATGAGGCTGTAAGAAAAAAGACATCCATGTCTTGTCATGTAATTGTCAGCTGAAATTTGAAAGTCCAAGATGAAGTTAATTGAGGAGATGACAAAATTTAGAATGTGACCTAGGGGGCTAGGAGAGAAGATAAGGTGAAGTAAAATGATGGTGCGGTTAGTTAGAGTTAGAAAACCCAATACATATATAAGTCTTTGGATGAATGATAAATGCACTTATACACATATTTTGCTAATATGATGAATTTTGAAGACACACCAACCGATCTGAAAGGACCACAGCTGGGAATATGTCAACAGGGCTATCTTTGAGGGAGGAACACAACATCCAGTTTTCTGTAGCAGATCAGAAGCAAATCTCTGGTCCTTTGTGTGCGCACTTATGGATCAAAATATTTACTGACTGAGTGTGAGTATTCTGAGTCATCAGACACAGAGTACTTGCCTCTAAGTAGAACTATTCCCAAAAAAGGAGATCACATAACCTCCTTGGTAACCTTCAAGTGCATCTGTAGATCCTGCCACATGCACGTGTGGATTTAAGAAAATGGTGCTTCTTTTATGTAAAGATGTTATCTAATCTCTAGAGTTCTTAATGCTTTTGCAGGATGACAGGAGCATTACTTGTTCCCCTTAGGTTTATCTTCCTGAGGCAATTTATATGGAATAGACTCAGAGAATTAGGAATCATTCCAGGTTTCTTCTTCAGGCATTGGGGTTCATGAAGCAATCAAAATGAGTCTGTGATGGTAGTTATTTTAGCCTCCTATAATATGCCCTCAGATTATACTCAACATTTTTTTTTCTATTGAAAAAAACACTGGCCATAAAAATGTTTAATTGGTCAGAAGTCTCGCTGAGACACTGTGTTTCATTAACTCAAGGAGACCATGAGAGACATTTTAAGAGATAAATCTGCCCCGACAGATGCTAACATTTTGTAAGATTTGAAACCTAGATCATAAAAAAGTGTTTGCCAGAACAAACTTTATACCTTTTGCTTGATGGACTTCTGTGTTCTACTTCTATAGTTTTAAGTCCTTTCCTGCTGTCATAGAAGCAACAAAATATGTAAATAACTAGGGCTTGAGAGAGCTCCCAGCCCATGTGGCTTGGCAGTCAGTTGAAGGCTTTTTATACTGCACTCACCATTTTTATCTTAAGGATGCCCTGAAATCTAAAACTGTCTTTAATGTCAGCCACATGTGAGGGTCCCTGCAGAAAGGTGATCAAAAGGACTCTCCTGGCTTAGGTGCCCTTTGTCTCAGAGGAAGGTGATCCACGGCATCTGGAGATGACGGAACGCATGATTAACATCACCACAGAGAATGATTAATATCTTCTTAAAGCACCTACTTCCAGATTATCCATCATTTCATTAGAGTGAAAAAAGTTCCCTGTGCAAAGGGGCTGGCCCTCTGAACCATGAATAACTCACCCACCCCTTGACATGTTTACTAATTGAGTAGCAGAGTGGGTTTAATACTTTAATATATTTATACTAAGCAAATTATGACTTTTTTTTTCCAGTGCTCAGGGTGAGTTCGGGATTGTAGTAAAATAACAAAGTGCTTTTGTTTGGCAATTAAAGGTCATTTTATGATTAATACTAAACTTAACCCTTCTTCTTGACAGAAAGCATTAATTTTTTTGTCATAAACCATTGACCAGATTTCTTGTTGAGGGAATTTTGCTATGCAATATTGGTTAATTTGCACTGTAGATGTGACATTTAAAAGATTCCTCATTAAGCAGGGCCTTTGAAAGCATTGAGTTTTAGCGTGGGTCCCGAGTCCGTGAATTTATTTAGTGTTTTACTTAAAAAGAAATTATGTATTCAGGAGAGAAAGTGCAGAAATGATGTCATGTTTTCTGTATTTTCTTTATCCCCTCAATAGAGTGAAACATCTCCCGAATTCTGTGGGGATTGCTCTAAATACAAAGTCCCCTTGCAGATTCCTATAAACAAAATCTAAAATTATACTGAAAATCATTTCAATATCTGTAGTTTACATGATGAGCCCACATAGTTATTTGTATAAGTCAAATAAGAGATAGCTTTTTATGAAAAGAACTAAAACTACTTCTATTTCTGTTTAAACAACTCACATTGTTCACTTCATTTTGATTATATAAAAACTCAGCATCGAATTCATATTCTGTCCTAAGGAATCATCTTCATCTTCACCCAATTTCCAATACTATGGGAGGATCTAAAATTTTGCTTTTCAACCCATCCTGTTGGGTCACAAAAATAATCAAAACATATGAAGAAATGGCCATAGTAGAACTGGCCTCTATATTGGCAGAGGTGTATTTTTGGTGCCTAAAGTAAATAAGCTTCAGCTCCTATTGCTCTGTCACCTGCCATGTGAGATTGTGTTGTTTTAGTCTTAATATACCTGAAACCTGAAAGCCTAGGCCAAATGATCAAGCAGCACCACAGGCACTGATGAATAAAAATTTAATTAATATAAATTTTGATAATTTTTACATAATTTTATCACATGATGTTATAGTAAATAAATTCTTACATTTCTAACAATAACAACAGACTTTTGGTGCCATGCTAAACCGGTACTATACATATCTATATGATGTGCTTATGAATATGCATATATAGCAAAGCCTCAATATCCAGAAATTAAATCACCTTACCTTTTTACTAAAGTGTCTGTTAAATATTTCACATTGTTTTTGTAAAGAAACCAACTTATTAGATGTACATTTATTTCAGCAAAGATCCCAAATAGAAAATATGAGAGGACTCTATTTATCTTACACTTCTGTGAACAAAGTGTATTATTGCAGCAATGACCTTAAAGATTGTGGATTATCCAAACCAAATTCAGGTTTGTCTCCTATTTTTCACTATATCCATCAGAATAAACTCAAGGACATAAAACTCATTTCCTAAGTAATATTCTACAGAATACTATTCTATGGGTCTTTTGTAAGCATGTATTAAAACAACCAAACAAAAAAATACTCAAATTCTTGTTAGAAATGCCAAGCTAAAGGAAGTTTAATACAAATTTTTAATCATAGGAGTTTTTAGATCTTTGTGAATTTTTAATGTATCAATTAAGAACATAATACTTCCCAAGCTATTTGGCATTGAAACCATCCATTTATTTATTTCATCTTTAGTTTTTAGACTACAGTTAAGTGGAAAATTATTGTATGTACACAAATATGCACAAATGTGTATATAGATAAATATTTTAGTATATATTACTATATATGTGTTTACGAATACATAATTAGAGGTAACATGGATGATATTTGAAGATTGTAGTTTAAGCTAGGGAATCAGAAAAATATATGTGGGTAAAGAGAAAAAAAATGAATGACTATTAAATGATAGATATAGCCAACAAGAATGGCTATAATATCAAAATCTCAAAATGTAGATCATTTTAAGATTGGTATTGTTCATTATTTATAGCTTTTTTTGGCTGTTTATGGTATGTGGACATGTCTGAAAGAGTACAGGATAAGTAAATGAGGTATGATTAAGACATTGGATTTATCCTTTGTAAGCAAATCTGAGAACCTTCTGTGGAGAGATGGCTTCAGAGTCAGGTCAGCACAGGCTTAGTTTCCTGTATTGCAAAACTTTAGAAGGTGTTATTAACCCAGCTTAGATAGGGAGGGGGCACTGTGGAGAGCTCTACTGAGACTGGATTTGGGGACTTGCATAAGTCTTTATTCACTAGATTGTTCCAATAAACACTTGCATTATTAACATCTGTGACTGCAGCCAACATGATCTTCCCTGCTCTGTAGGTGGTTGGTCTCATCTGCCTGGTTTTCTCTATCACCATGACATTTCATTTGGAAACTCTTTTTTTTTTTTTTGTTAAATCTATGTAGACTTCAAAAATGTCTTCCTTTTGTCTACCCATGTGACATTAACTCAAACATCAGAGGTCTTTCTTATGAAGAGATCAGTTGTTTACCCGAGAAGTGGATTTTAACTTCAGAAACGTAATTTTCTACTTCATATTTCATACCTTTTCAACTGATGGCACAACTATTTTTGAATTGAGTTGTGTGGCCTCATCTGACGGACACTGATGTATCCAGAAATTATTTGTGGTCAAGAATCCCTGATTGCAAATTCTGGCTCTACAACAATCTAGGATACATTGTTGAGCTTTTATATTCAGAATGTGATCCATTGACCAGTGACATCAGTCTCCTGAGTTTGTTAGAAATGCAGAATCATAGGCTCCACATTAGACCTAGCAAATAAGAATTAGCATTTTTTTCCAAGGCTTCAAGTGATTTATGTACATGCTACATTTTGGAAAGCCCTACTGGAGATAGCAATGATAAAAATGTTCTAGAAGTCACATGTTGAAGAACTGTGCAAAGCATAAACTAGAAAACCCAGGAAATGTTGTGTCATAATTACTGATAGCAGATCATCAAAACCTTTTGGATTCTGAAATGGAGATTTTCATCCATCATCTTTCCATTTGTTCAAAAGCAATACACCATAGTCACCATATTTGGGATTTGTTATGGTCAACTTTGTCCTGCAGAATTCCTTTCCCTCTTCTCCTTCTGGTATAGTAACCATTTCTATGGGATTCATCACATCCTTGTAGAATATAATTTGGGACATGTCTGGAAGAGAGTTAACTTGGATCTTAAATATTTTCTTCACTGAAATTTCAAATTTTAAAAATATGATTTTAGTTCACACACTTCAAAAAATAACATAGTAAACCAGCAAACTACTAGGTGTAAGTAGATTTTTCTTTCATAATTCCATTGTGTCAGAACATTACTCTTCTGTTGGCATGCTAGGACAACTTTTTGTTGGCCTTATTGCAGTATCTTGACCATTCAGATTAGATTGTCTGATAAAGAAAATGTAACAATTATACTTGCACAATGCAGAAAGTTCCCCTACCTTCTACATGTGAAATGAGAGAACAGATCCATTAGCTTTTCAGTATAGTCAGCTTTTGTAGGCTTGTGAGTTTATATGTATAATATAATACCAAAATATACATGCTGAGAAATTTTAAAAGTCTTTTGTTGGCATCCTTAAGCATAAGGTAAGAGGAAATTGGGGGGAGGGGAAGGAAATACTGGCCAAAAACCCTTTGAAGGAAAGGGCAGAAGAGATAATAAATAGAACCAATAGAAAAGTACCCAAAATGAGCTCTGAGCTTTTCTGTTATTGTTTCTGGTTGGCAAGAAAAATGGTATCCCTGAACCCTTACCGACTTGTTAAATATGTAACTTTGAGCAAGTTATTTAACTTTTCTGGACCTCAATTTCCTCTTCTGAAAAAAAAAGAGGAAACGAACTCCCATTACCTATACTGATCTGTGAGAATTAAATAAAGTTTGAAGGGAGAGTGCTAGTCCCACAGCAGTCATACCATAAATACTACAATTCTTCAAGATCACTCACTGTTTCCAAGGTGGCATCTATATTCTACACAGATTCAACATCAGCTTGTCTTTTCCCCTCAAGATCATGGCCTTTGGGGCTCAGGTGCAAGTGCGTGTGATGGCCCTAAACATTACTTAAGCCGCAGCTTGGGAAGACCTCTGGCCAGCACAGAGCCCTCTGCACCCGTCAGGCCTCAGCACTCCCACTCTTGTGGCTATTTGTCCTCCTCTTTGCCCTCTCTGCTCTGTTGCCATCGTCCTGGATTTTCCCTCTATGCAACTTCTGTCCAGACCAGCTGCACCCACTACATCTTCAGCAGTGGACCGAAGAGGGTATTAATCATATTTTTGAGGAGGACACTCTGCTATTTATCTCCCTGACACCTCCAGCTATGGGCCGCCCAGCCTGCCCACAGTCCATTGACTGGTGAGATTACACATTACCTTGCTCCATTGCCTTTCCCTGCCCTCTCCATTGACTGGCTGTTCAACAGTGGAGTTGTGTTTGTTCAATCAGACATAATTTATACCTTTTTTGTTCTTTCTGGAGAATGCATGTTAGTTTTTAGTTGAAGCGCAGCATTTTCAGTGTAATTTCAGGTTAAACAAAACTGAGACCGAAGATGCTAAAATATTCTTCTGACACCCCTCTCATACTGCTACCAGCCCACCATGGGAATTACAGGGACGTGTGGGCTTCAACCAGCAGCTGCATTTTCTGAATGTATGATCAGGTTTCCAAATTCCCATGTTTTGTTATAAATTGTGTACAGATGTGCATTTATACATAACCTCTACCTCGAAGTTTAAAAGTTCCATAGAGAGAAATAGCCCATCCTTCTCTCAGCTTTCAAGTAATTTCATCCTTCCTTTATGTGTAATCTCTCATTATATGTCAGTCTGGTTCATTTGCCTTTTGCATTTCATCGCTTAATTTGCCACTTATCATCTTTTCTTAACCCTTTTATTTTAAGATGAAAAGAAATGGGGAGGGCAAGTTTCTGCTTAATGACTGCAAAAATCCAAATATGTAAATATCATTAATAATTAAATTAATTGGTGATTAGCTAATCAGTAAGCTTAATAATAAACTGGCTGCAGAAGGACAAAAGGCTGCACCACTATACACCAGTGACTTGATTCTTTGTTTTCAAAAGCATTGTTCTCTTGAAAGCATTCCCAACATTAATAATTGGCTCAAAATCTGCTGGAATGTGCTTAATTGGTAAGTTAAAAATGAGAAAAGAAAAGCAATATTCAATCAAGAATTCTCTAATGGTTCATGTATTTATTCAACAAGAAATTATTATGGCCCTACTATGTGCCATGTGCTGTGCAAACAGTTGACTTAATTTTGATTTTACACACACACACACACACACAGAGAGATTTTTATTTATTTAATTAGTTATTGTAGAATGAAACTGTGGTCTTATGTTAATATAAACTCAGAATTGCAAATCTTCCAAGTGGCTTCTCATGACATTAACATGACTTGTGTGTTAAAAATTAGAAAAGGAAAGCTTCTGTTATCAGGCTAGTGCTCGGAGGCACTGAAAATAATTGGGCAACAGTGAAAAGAGCTCTGGATTGGGAGTGAGATAAGATGAACTGGATTCCTGTCTCTAAAAGATATGTGCATTCATACAAATTCCCTAAATCTATAAACCTCAGTTTTCTTTACCTAAAAATATGGATTAATACCAACAGGTTAGTAAGTTGTGATAAGAATAAATTAAGAAATATGTTTAAAGAACTTAAAACGTTAAAAAATTCAACATATATGAATTTGATTGTTATAGTATTTATTAGTAAATAGAAACAAATATATTCAAACAAACACTTAATTATAGATATACTATCAAACATGCCCATTTTGCAGAAAACCTACGGAAATACTATAATATATAGAAGAAATGAGAAAACTTGACACTGTTTTTTGCTGTACCTGTCATCTCTGTCTCAGAAACATCCTGGAGTTTCTGCTGGTCACACTCATTCTTTGTCTGCTGCAGTGACATCTGGGTGGCCAAATGCATGGCTTCCTCCTTTGTTTTGTACATCAACTTTTCCATGGCTTTCAAGCTTTCTAATTTTGTTAATTGCTTTATGATGGCCCTCTCCAAGCTTATATTTTTCATGTTTTGTTTGCAATGACATTGTTTTATATATATGTTCATTTGTATAAATAATTGTTTTAGCATGAATGGTTCTTTAGTACCAAATCACAGTTGTATAGAAGCTAAAGTATTGGAATCAATTTGACTTAGCATAAATCTTTGCTCTTCCTTTTGCTATGTGATTGATGAATTTTTGATGATTTTTGATGAATTTTTGAGCTATATATATATATATTTTTTTTCTTCAGTTCTGCTTTGCTGTGTTGTCCTCACAACTGAGTGATCTAACACAACTTGGCAGCATGTAGTAGGGATGCAATCAGTGCTAGCTTCTCTCTCTTTTATCACTCTACCCACCTTTTTTATTAATCTTGTTATTGTTGTATGCCGCAGCCCGGCTGGCTGGGCAAAATAGCTGGGGGGTGACGAGCAACTTGTATAGATTGATACAGCAGGAGTGGGAGCCGTTTATTGTAGGACAGGAGGGGTATATATACATTACACACAGCTTATCTTAATTAGCATAAACTAGATACAGCAGTCAACCAATAAGGAATCTCCACACTTAATGGCTCGATGGTATTACTTCACAAACCACTCCCTCTGGCAAAATGCTAGGCGCCATCTTGACTTGTTTACAGACCCTAACAGTTGTAGTTAAACAATGTTGCATAATGGGAATACTGGGATTCAGAATTGAAGAAATTTTAATTTAAATCTTGGAATCTCCAAGATGTATTATATATTATTTGAGATTTCTCATCTCAGGGTCCTCATCTATAATAGTATACAGTTACTGCTACTTTGTGAGGTTGTTTGAGAAGGAAACTAGATGATTGAAGGATATGCATGTTTCTAATCGATATGTTTATTTTTTTCTTTATTTAAAGAAGTAAGAGCATGGCCTGCACTGCAGTCTGTTTCTCAGTGCCCCAGTTAACTAGTCAAACATTTTAAAAATAGAAGTTCAGTTGAGCAAGCTCAAATAAGAGGAATACAGCATTATATGAGTTTCTTCCACATTGTTTTGCTAGAGATTTTAGTGAATCTAAGAACATAAAATAAAGAAATGATCATACTGAAAGGATAATTAATTATAGTTTCAATTAAATTGTGTAGAAAATTGCTGGTGCTCTTCCCTGGTCTCTCAGGGTCATGCACATTTCTGACTTTCTCCCCAGGACTGTGTGTCCTGTCCTTTCACTTCTATGTGCATAGCTACCAGACCTCATTCTACCTGTGGACCTCTCAGCTGACTCAAATCTGTCTAGTTATTTTGACAGCTTTGAATTCACATTTCCAAGAAGGAAAATGTGGTTAATATTATTCAACAATTTGGGAGCCAGGAGGAGAATTTTACCTCCCAGGGCCCTTTACCAGCCTAGTAATTGGCTCCCACAAGTAATAAGTTATCTAAGCAGTGCCATCTCCTCCAGAGAGCAGTCTGCATGATTCTCTACTGAAGCTGAGTGTGATAATTTAATCTAGAAATGAAAACTGAGTCCAACAGACACATTGACACACACATACTCCATGAAACTATTTGGTTATTTTATACAAATTAAGAAAATCAGTTTCTTTTCTGTGTTAATTTCATGCAGGTGGGATCAAGCTAAATAGGGCTGAGAGACAAAAAAGAAAAAAAAAAGAGGAGAACGTTTTAATTATTGCATTGAAAGCCCAAAGAAAAGCGTCTGACAGTGTCCCACAATTTTCTCTAGAACACCAGCAGATTCTCTGCCAATTAACTTTAGAAGAAATTTTGCAGGCTGTGTTGTAGCAAATTTCTCTGCTGGCAGAGATAACAAGTAAATAACCCAGTGAAGTTTTTCTACTTTAATTGTAATAAGGTTTGAACTCAAGCGAAGAGTTTGACAGGGGTGAGAAGAAACTCTCTGCGAGCATGCTCTGAGGTGACTATGTGGCTAAGGCCATCCCTGTGAGGCTAGAGTGCCAGTGCCACCCTCATTAGGGGCCTTCAGCTACCTAAGCAGGGGCTGGCCCATGGAGAGGCAGAGCCTCAGAGGGCTCAATGTGAAGAAGGACAGAAGTGCAAGAAAGCAGGAGGAATAATGAAGAAAGAAGCATGAATTAGAGGCTCCACTACAGTCAGAAGCTGAAAACTGTTTATTCTCTAGTTCAATCCAAGTGGTGATTGCATGACTAAATATCTCCATGTGGCTGACGATTCCAAAGTCATGAGTACTTTGCATGGTATGAGTTACCAAATTCAGCAAATATCCATATTTAAGGAACATGTCTCTCTGTAACATTCTCAGTAGATTTCTCCTCAGTCCTCAAGGATTTGACATTTTTAACATACTGGTGAAGAGTCATTTAAACTAAGAGTGTCAGTTTTACAACAGGAAGCAAAAATTAAAAAAAAAAAAACACTTTGGGTGATATGGTAAGAATTCTCTCTGGTTAAATTCAAAACTACAAGTATTAGATTCCTTTATTGATGTAAAAGCTCTGTATGATGCCCTTTCAAAATTCTTTCCCAATGTTTGTTCACAAACACTCTTTAATAAAGGGAATTTATTTTCATTTATTTGTAAATTTGGAGATCACCTGGCTCAGGTAAGCACAGTCAGTTGCAGATAAATGGCCTTAAAATATTTCTGCCATATGGTTTCATAATATCCTTTCTCTTGGACGACTCTCAGTTCCAGAATTATGCACTGTGATTGTAGGCCAACCCCTGGACACTCTATTTCTAGAGCAAGCCAGAGATGAAAATAACAGTGCATTGATAATATTATCCTGGTTTGTTTGACAGTGTCTATATCTATGATTAAACTCTTATGTCAGTCCAGTGCTTCTACTTGCCCAGGGCCATATATTTAGTGTTTGCCAACAGGCAATTGAAAGACAGAAAGACAGGATTTGAGTCCTGTTAGTGAACCCACTTGATTTGGAATGTTTGATATTTAGAATTGGATTAAACTTACATTCTCAAGAACACCTCTTTCTTCCTAAGGAGGTGTTAAGAAAATAAATGGGGATGTATATGCTGCTATATATAACTTTATTTGAAAAAAGAAGACATTAAACATTTGAAGAGCATGGGCAATATGGTTTGTAGAGTCCAGTTCAAAATGAAAGGTGGAGTCCCTTGTTTAAAAATTATGAAGAATTTCAAGATGACTCCAGGAGAGCTTTAGACCAAGCATAGAATCTTTCTGAGCTTTGGGCCCTGTCCAGCTTCTAATAAATCAGTGACTTGATTTATTAGCCATTTTCTCCTCAGTGTTTGCTGAAGGTCTCACTAAGAATGATTATGAAACATTAACAAAAGTAACTAAACAAAGAAATTTCCCTCTAGTGCACTTCAAAACTTCCAGAATCTACCACAAAAGTACACTTCATCATGCCCCTTTGATCATATTACCCTCAAGCATTTGAGAAATGGCTTAGTTGTGTTGCAGGAATGCAGATAACAGCGGATACTCTTCCTTATCTTTCTGAAGGGTGAAGAATATGTTCTTCACTGCAGATGGAACTTCCCACTGCGTGCCATGTGCAATGTTCTGTGTCATACAACTTGTGGCAGGAAGCCCAGTGGAGGTGTTTATTGAATAATAATTTCCCTAGCTGAATGGGAGCATCTTCTGCTCAGGTTCTTGGACAGCTTCCAAGATCTTATCCATGGTAAGAGTTTAGCATGGAGTCAGTCTACTGAAAGGGCTCCATCAATGTTAGCTTATTATTATTAGTCAAGCATGGGAGAGGCTTGGTATCCAGATCATTTCCATTCCCATTACAGATGCTGATGAGAATGTTAAGGTTGTGTCAGTGACTGTGAGTTTTGTTTTCATTGCTCTGCTTCCTCTGCAAAGTCCATGAAGAGAAAAGCAATCATTTGCCAAATCTGGGTACTTGACCTTTCAGGGGTCAAGTGAAGTTGAAATAATTTCATCATCATGACTCTGGGACATGCAGGGACATTTTACAAAATAAACATTAAAATTGTAAAATAGTTCCAGGTTTATACAAAAAATTCAAATATAGTACAAAAAGTTCTCATATTTCATACAATTTCTTCTCTTATTAGAGTATTAAATTATCAGAGCTACATTTGGAAAAAATAATGAATCAATATTGACACATAATTAACGAACTAACATCAAATCTATATATGTTTATTGAGATTTCCTCAGTTTTTCCCCATAGGGATTTTTTTTTTTTGATACTAAGAACTGAACTTAGGGGTACTCTACCACTGAGCCATATACCCAGCCCTATTTTGTATTTTATTTAGAGACAGGGTCTCACTGAGTTGCTTAGTTAATGCCTCACTATTGCTGAGGCTGGCTTTGAATCTTCGATCCTCCTGCCTCAGCCTCTTGAGCCACTGGGATTACAGACCTGTACCACCATACCTGGCTCCCACAGGGATTTTTAAAGAACTAAAAAGTGTTAGTTTTGTTTGTTTGTTTTATTGTATTTTTATGTTTTGTTTTTGTTCGTTTTCCTATTTTAGGATCCCATATGGATTCAAAGTTACATTTAGACATCATGTCCTCTTAGGTTCCTCTTGGCTGTGATGAATTCTCAAACTTTATCTGATGACCTTGATGGTTTTGAAGGGTATTAGTGAGGCATTTGTAGAATGTCCTTATGTACATTTGTTTGATGAGTTTCTCATGATTCAACTGTGGGCCTTGTGGAAGAAGTGCACAGAGGTAAATTGCCATTTGCATCATAACATATCAAGAGTATAAGCAATCAACATAGGTATAATAGACAATGTTGACCTTGATCATCTGTTTGTCACACTTTTTCACAGTAAGTTTTTTTTTTCTTTCTTTGGTTGCTAATATTTTGAGAGGAGTCATATAAGGGCTAAGAGTTCTATGTCTCAGAGGAAAAACATGATATTACTATATCCTTCAATATAAAGCCCCTGCTCATCTGTAAACAGGTAAATCCATTCATCTAACATGAAATCTAGTGTGCCAAAGACACTGAGTAGATGTTGATGGGTCCACCAGAAAGAAGTGGCCAGGACTGACATTATTGATACAACACAGCAATTAGTTTTTGTATTCACTTGACACAATTTTCATACTGCTTAACTGTTTGTTTGATCCTGTTGTTGGTATTTTACATATATTACTCATTTAATTCTCAGAATGAACAGTATCATGTTTAGTTTACAAAGAAGCTGAGACACAGATGCAATAACTTACTCAAGTTTGCACAGCTAATAAGAATTCAGATCTAGGCAGTTTTATGCAAGCTCTTATACATTGCAGTAAAGGTATTAAGGCCTCATCTAATAGGTCTCTTTATGAAAGATTGTACATCTAATGTCATATTAAGAGAAATCTTTTTATAGGAATGTGTTCTCTGCAGCATAAAAGATGTGGAAAACATAAAAAAAAATAAGTCTTGGCTTTTTTTGTGTGTGTGGGTGTGTGGAAAGTGCTAATACCTTCTCAATTGCTGAATAATCCTGTGGGCACACTGTATTTCAAATGATTAAGCAATGAGTTTTCTTATTGAAGCCTAGACTTCTGTCTACTTTAAAAAGATACCTGAAAAGGATAGGATTGAGGGGAGATTGCAAAATTGCAGTTGGATAGGAGGAATAAGTTCTGGCACTCTAGTGTACAACAGGGTTATTGTAGTTTAGAATATTTTATATTTCACAATAAAGAGGAAAGAATTTTGGGTGTTTTTCCACAAAGAAATGATTAGTGATATGTTGACAGAAATTCTGGGTACTTTGATTTAATCATTATATAACATATACTTGTATCAAAATATATTCTACCCCATAAAGATGCACAATTATTTCATTGATTAAAATATAAAATGAAACTTTAAAATGATAGGAAACCTTGAATGGGTACATCTAATTGGAATTTAACAAAAATGTGATCAAGTTGAAGAAAAGAACATAGATTCCATAATAATAGCAACATTTAAGGAACATGATTTCAAGTTACATGAATTTTGAGGAATTCATCAGTTTTATTATGCAAACATTTAGTCACATGATGCTTCTTCATCCTGTAAGGACATAGATAGATTTTCCATGTATTTTGGAGCATACTGTTCTCACATATTTTGATGCAATTTTGATTACAAAGTTATACCTACAAATGATTATTTTCAGAGCAACACAAATGTAATCAGAGAATTATAGTAACAACTAGAGTTTTTCTTAGATTTTCTGTTATGATTCTAGAAATGAACAGAGATTTAAGCACATATTAAGCACATAATCTGTTATGATTCTACAAATGATCAGAGATTTAAGCACACATTTAAGCACATATTAAGCACATGATACAAAAAACATCAAATCTAGAAATATATATAAGTATATACTTACACACATATATATACATGTATACATGTGTATGTATGGGATATATCTATGAATATATATTTATGCTCTGATTAAATATATATACATAGACATTTACTCATTCATGTATACATATATCCCACAGATATTTATGTGTATGTGTGTGTATATATATATATATATATATATATATATATATATATATTTATAATAGTCATGCAATGATAAGCCTTGAGTTGCCATAGCTCCAGATAATACTATGTCTTTCCATGGTATTTTCAGATTTTGTATCTATTACCACATTTCCACATCCTCCTTATTTAGCTTTATGAATGAATCCAATTGAATAACATCTGAATCAGTAATTAGTCCTCCTTCTCAAGCATTTGAAAATCTTAGAAGCTCAAACACAATATTTGTGCTTACTGGTCCCATTTGAAATGCATATTTTACTTTCAATCCTGGACATGGATCTGTCATTTAGGCACAAAATGGCATGCAAGAACAACTTTTGGTCCCTGAGGCTTTTTAAAAACATTGGCTTACTGTTTTCAGACAAATACATGCTCACACAACCTCTACCCTTCACATGTGTGGGTACCAAAAACAGACAAGAAATACCAGTGTTCAGGTGCCATTCTAGATTTTTTGCTCACACTTTTCCCCAAATTACTCACTTAGAAATATAAAAAAGACAAATGATGCAAACAGATGATCTTGTTTTATTAAAATTAGACCAAGAAATTGAGACCAAACTGGTTGTCTGTTGTCATGGGTTCTAATGGCAAAAATTTCTGTTTCCATTTTACTTCATATCCTGTATGTATTCTTACCCCCTGGTCAGCATTTAATGTTTGTTATTTGATTCTTTTAGTCTTAATGTTTTGTAAACATTAGCCAACATTTGAAGCCTTAAAAAAAGAAAAAGAAAGAAAGAAAAAACATGCAATATATCTAATATATCTGAAGCCAGAAGCCACTTGGCAACAGTGACCCAGTCGCAGCACCTACGTTGGTATAGAACATGACAGTAGATAGAATGGTTCTCTCTCATCAATGCTGCTCTAGTGGAGATTCATACTGGGATAAAAATATTCCAACATGATAAAGTTATTTCTGATGTGACTTTTAGAATAGCCCTTGATACTGGGTAAGCCTGGTTCAAATTCTGCCTCAGTCACTAGTCTAGTCTTCTGCTATCAGGTATTTGCTTGACTTCCCCAAATTCCACTTTCCTGAAATGTTTTAAGAATTTGAAGGCCAAAGTTGTGGCTCAGTGGTAGAGTGCTTCTGGAGCATGCATGAAACATTGGGTTTGATCCTGGCGCCACATAAAAATAAACAAAATAACGGTATTGTGTCCATCTACAACTAAAAATGAAATTTAATAAAATACAATAAAAAGAATTTGATAAGAGAATTTAGGTACACAATTAGTAAAATAAGTAAGAGGATGTGATAAATCAACAACTGGCTGTAAATAGATTATAAATGATTACTACAATGGTAGATCCATAGATAATTGGGGAACTATAAGGGTAGGTTCTGCACTAAGCTCATAAAACAATACAAAATAGAATATTGACTAATAATTCTGAGAAATTTGGGACAGTTCATTAGAAATTGCCATTGCATTAGTATTTGAACTATAGAAGTCTTTTAACATTATTTATGCCAATGTTCCCTAAACATATTTCACTGAGGGGTTGTTTCTGAAGTGACCCTAGTTGATGGTGCAAATTATTAATGTATTCTTTGCACCATATATTGAGAAATTACGGATACTCTAATTATTTTATTAGCATGTATTATTTTACATGTTATTTACATATATTCGATATTTCATACATGCACACAGCATGCAATAATCAAATCTAGCCTTTCTTTATCCACCACCCTATTTACCAACCTCTAGTCAGGTTGACTTTTTTTCCTTTTAAACTTCCACACTTGAGAGAGATCATATAGTACTTGTATTTCTGTGTCTGGATCATTTCACTTAGCTTAATGTCCTCCAGTTCCAGCCATTTTGCTACAAATGACAGGATTTCATTCTTTATTATTGCTGAATAATATTTCACTTGTATGTACATTTATTCATCTGTTTTTCTGAACCTGTCTTGATTCCATATCTTAGCTATTGTGAAAAATTCCAAAATATACGTGAAGAGTGCAAGTTTTTTTCTTGGTATGCTCATTTTGTTTCTTTTGGATATATACCCAGAAGTGGATATTGCGATTCTAGAATCTATTTATATTTAAATAATAGGAAAGCAATGATTTTTGACATAGCAAAAAGTTATTTAAAAGTTAATATTTTCAAATTATAATTTTAACCCAAGGGCATTTTTGTTATTGGGATACTGGACCATTTTGACAATTCTAAATATTGAGTTCTTGATGACAGTGGAATATTCATCCCAAGCACATAATATTCATTCCCTCAACATATAACAAAATTTTGCAGGTACATAGTCAGAGGTAAGGGTTCTAATAGGTTGTGAGGCTTCAGTCTGTTGGTAGGAACCATACTGTATTTTAACATCCTTTCTATTACAGCTTAATGGTACTCTATTACAGCTTAATGCATATCCTTCAAATTTTAGACTATTAAACTAAAAGCACACAGACTATACAAGCAAACAATATTTTAAAATCTTTAGTGTATTAGTGGCTAAAACTTTATTTGCAATTTTCTTAAAATTGATGTGACATAGAAGAATAATGCAGTCCTTCCAAGTATAGAGTTTTACTGATGTATTCAGATACCACTATTTTGTCTAATTACCCTGATTATGTAATAGGTTAGCATATTTACATGGTGTGTATACAGTCACACGTTTCCTATATACCAGGGAATGTGTGCATACATATATAGAGTGTGTGTATATATACATGGAATACAGTATGTTACTGTGTTCCTGCATCTCACCATCATTCAATGTCTTGCCAAATAGCAATTCAGGCATAATGCCAGAACTTTTCACTTCCCCACTGAAGTCACTTGGAATATATCTGAGTGTGGCAAAATACATTTGCCAAGCTATGTGCATAAAAACATCCTTTGATCTTTCAGAGTCATAAATAGATAATAAACTATATGATTGCCCTACTGATCTGCCCAACATCAATCTTACATTCCCTTTTTATGGGTTCATCAAAATAAGATATGATCAAGGTACAAAAGAGTTAAAGAAGCTATTTATTTTAACATTTCCTTGGAGAGTACGCTTGTTATTGTGAGTACAAATTATATATATAATATTTCATGAATGATGTTGAAACATTAAAAATCACCTCTGCTCTTGAAGTTAACACAATTTGCTGGCCCTCTGCCAACACTTCCTTCATCCCGTTATGGCCTGCTATAAGATACAGTGTCATTTTTTTTTCCAGGATAATACTAGAGTGTTTCTCAAGTATCTATTTTTAAGTCTTAGACAGGATTCTTAGTAAATTTGATCTTCTTAATGTCCTGGAAATTTTACCCTGAAAAAAATTATTTGGTTTTATTAAAAGAAAATGATCAAAATTAGAGGTAACCCCAAATTTTACAGACATCAAAATATTGTTTATGGACGAGAAAATAAGGAGACAAGAAATAACAGGAAGGAATTATATGAGCAAATGATGAGAAAGGTTGTTGCCATTATTTTAATCTTTATGAAGTAAGTATTACTGGCTTCTAAGTCCCCTTGGGTCTTATTGAGTGTTTTTGACAACAAGCTGAAAAGATTGGCTACGTCAGGTAATGAAATCTTTAAATTGACAATTGTGAAATAGTACAGGAAAGCAGAAAAATTATGCAAGCCATAAATTGAGTGAATGATATAGTGAGTAGTAAAAAATACATTTTTTTCCACAAGGGACAAATAAGATTGAACTAAGTGTTTCATTTGTTAAATAGAAGCAAGTTTTACTTTATAGCAGATAATTCTGAACTCATAATTATTTGAATCCATTCTGATTTATTTAAGACAGTATAAAAGGATGTATCTTGTTAACGGACACATTTTCAAAAGTGTAAGCTGTATACTTTCTTCAGAAAGCCATAAAATAGACTTGCTGTTAGTGTATTATTAATAATAAACTAGGGAGCCAGGCATATTGGCACACGTCTATAATCCCAGAGACCCGGGATGCTGAGGCAGGAGGATCCTAAGTTCAAGTCCAGTCTCAGCACTCAGCAACTTAGCAAGAACCTGTCTCAAAAAAAAAAAAAAAAAGACTGGGTATATAGCTCAGTGGAAAAACAGGATCCCTAGTATCATAATAATAA
Organism: Marmota monax; assembly: GCF_021218885.2. NCBI lineage: Eukaryota > Metazoa > Chordata > Mammalia > Rodentia > Sciuridae > Marmota > Marmota monax. The sequence goes on along the minus strand of NW_026692254.1, from coordinate 17,862,479 downwards.
CAATAAAAGAAGAAGAATATGATGATGATGATGATGAAGCAACAGCAGTAATTACAGTGTTCTACAATATATACAATTATTATTTTGAAGGAAAAAATCCTAAAACTTTGAAGGAATTAAAAAATACAGAAATATACCACAAGATTTTAATATTCCTATCAGCTATCCCAATTATTCATAATGTTAATTTGTTAATAAATAAATAAAACAAAACAGGAAAATGAGAATGGAAGGATTTGCCTGACAAATACATTATCTGAGGCAGGTTAAAAAAATATGAACCCCTTAAAGTTTAGAAAAACTTTTAAAATAGCCCTAGTTTGCCTTTTTTTTTTTTTTTTTTTTTTTTTTTTTTTGCCGAGAGAGAGAGAGAGAGAGAGAGAGAGAGAGAGAGAGAGAGAGAGAGGAGGGAAGAAACCTGTCTTTCTAGGTCTTACACCTCCTTATGGATAACCTTGGACTTAAAAGGTCATGAAAAGTCATGGATTCAGTTTCCTATAAATCTATGATTTACAAATATTGCTTCCTGATTTAAGAAATCAGGTCTTAATGTTCCTCTGGGGGATTAAAGTTGTGCCTCAGTATGGGAAGAGAAAACTTTCTGCAATACCTCACTCACACTCCTGATGGTGAGGAACAGGTGGAAGGGGGACTAGCCGGATCTCTATGGAGAACAGCACCCAATTTCCTGAAGAACATCTAGAAGCCAAGCCTATACTTCTGAAAAGTAAGGCTTTTGTGTAGGGATGAAGAGAGCCAGCACTCAGTTGTAGACTAGCCTACCAAGTCTTCTTTGTCTCAAGGTTTTCTTATGCTTTGCCCAGATCACTAATATAAAGATCCCCTCCACGGGATGCTTATGCTCTCCTCTATTTTCTTAACTGGCATTTCATCTCTATGGTCCAAACTTGGTTTTCTCTCAGCCCTCAGAATTGGCTCTTTTAAACTCCTTTGTCTTTAATTCCAAACTCTCTTCCTCTAGGCTCACTTAGAACTAACGAAGTCACTATTTTTCTAAGGAAATAAAGACTATGCATCTATAATTTTTGTCTTAAGTCTTCTTTCTTACCATTTCTATTATTCTACATGATGCAATGATGCACCATTACTTTCCCTACAAGGGAAATACATTTCTTTTCCCTTGTTTTTTCCTTGCTTTGTGAGACAAATATTCAGTGATGCTTTGGGGGTTCAAGGATCTAAATTAGCCAAATTTGGGCTGATGCATAACCTCTTTCATGAAGGAGATGTGACCATATTTTGGGGAAATATTCTTGGAAATATTCTATGGAAGTGATGAATTGTCAAGGAATCTGTAAGAGTTTCGTCATAGTGTGATAGAGAGTGTCTAGGTCCATAATGAAAAATGATGTGTTCTAGAGAGAAAAGAGAATTGTGGAACATGCCATTCAATCAAGTCAGACTCAAGTCTGAGACAAACTTCAAAGTCTGGAAGAGTCGGGGTGGTAACCTATGAACTTGGGCAAGAGTGTCTAGATTGTGGTTGGTTGGCAATGGGGAATTTTGTCCAGGAAACTATAAAGAGCTTCATGTTAAATTATATTTTAGAAAAAGTTGTTATTTGATAATACTAACTAAATTATCTGAGAGCAATTTCTATTGTGACAGAGTGAGAAGGTCAACAAATTCTCTGCTCAAGGAAACAATATTAATTCAGGAGGAGACATTCAAAAACAATCTTTTCAGCAACCAGGAATTTTTTTTAAAGACCCATAGAACACACAGAGAACTGTTGTTCATGAAAACAACTAAACTACTGGTAAGAAGAGTAAGAGTCTGAGATATTTTTGGCTGGGGTTGCTCTCATATTTATCCTGCCTTGAAGTACTGTCAGTGCCATGGTTCAACCAGGTTTGGCAGGTTTGAAACAGGAAGTTTCTGAGAAGTGGTGAGTGGGACTCCCTTGACTTGGAGTGTGGTCATTTAAAGTAGTAATCTCAGTGGCAAGAAAATAAGGAAGTCCAGAGGCTTCATTTGCCTCCACTAGGGGGCTAATGGAATCAAGCAACAGAATACAGGGCTAGTCAAGGATTTAGTAGGGAGTTCTAAGAAAACAACCAAATGATGTTTTATAAGGTAGCCACGTACCCAGGATTGATTGAAAACCTGATCATGCACTGCAGGTCAATTCATACAAATTTGACCAATGATGTCTCAATCAGAATGGCAACACATATGAGATGACAGAATCTGATGGAAGTGAAAAGCAGGGTGGAACTGAAAGTGGCCAAAAAAATAGGCTTCATTCCCACACTAATTAATACAGTTCACCACAGACGCTTGGTCTGAAGGCTGGAGTCAGCAGAATACTTTATTGCAAGTGCTGAAAGCTATATTTTGTTTCCAACAAAACTATCCTTCAAAACTGAAGCCAAAATAAATGCATTGACAGGTAAAGACTGAAACAGTTCTTTGCTAGCTGACCTGCCTTAAAAAGAACCCCAAAGGAACTCATGTTGAATAGAAATGACATAACAAAAAGCTCAGATGTATATCAAGTCAATACTGCCAGATATGATAAATATGCACATCAACAAAAAGTCTATAAATGTATATTTTCTCATTTATTTTTATGATTTTTAAAATTACGTAGGTTGGTATGAAACAGCAATTATAGGCAGTTTTTAGAACTTTTAACAAATATGAAAATAATAACAAAAATAGGAGAAAGCAAAAGGAGACATAATGGTGTCAATTTTCTACATTTTGTATGATTCAAATTTATATTATTCTGAAATAAATTATAATGAATGTTATAATCCCCAGATAAAACTTTAATTAATACTATCAACCAATAATAAGATAACTCAATATTTTACATATTTTTAAAATACAAAAGTAAAAGAAAATCTTTAAACTTAAAGAAGTCAGAAAAGATGAATTTAAAGGATAAAAAATGATAACATTTAAAAACAAAGAATAAAAGAAGAAGTACAAATGACCAACAAATATATGAAAAAAGCATTCAATATTTCTATCAATCAGGGAAATGCAAATAAAAAATACACTAACATTTCATCTCACTTACTACCTTGGCAGTCATCAAGAATACAAATAGTAGTAAATGTTAGTTAGGATGTGGGGGGAAATGTACACTCATACATTTTTGGTGGGACTACAAATTAGTACAACCACTTTGGAAAACATTATGAAGGTTCTTCATAGAACTAGAAATGGAGCCACCATATGACTCAGCTTGATATTTATCTCACTTTTGTTATTTATCCCAAAGATAAAATCAGCATACTCTAATGATTCATGCATACCAAAGGTTATACCAGTGCAATTTACAATAGTCAAGTTATGGAACTAATTCAGATGACCATCAAAAGATGAATGGATAAAGAGAACATGGCATATCTCCATAATTAAGTTTTACTCATCCATAAAAAAAATGAAATTATGGCATTTGATGGTAAATGGGTGAAACTGAAGAACATTGTGCCAAGTGAAATAAAAGTCAATTCAGAAAGTGAACGAATGGATGTTTTCTTTGCTATGTGGAAGTTAGAGAGTAAAAGAAAACTTTTAAAGGGAGCAGCATATTCCATGAATATAGAAGGGAAATTAATAGAGGAGAGAAAAGGAACTGAGGGAAACGAGGAGGGATGAAAAAAACAGAGGGACTGTGGAATTAAATTGATCAAATTATGCTATGTACATATGTGAATATAACACGGTGAATTCTACCTGTTTGTTTATGTATAACACACCAATATAAAAAAATAAATAAATAGAAGGAAGATCAGTAGAGTAAAAAAAAAAAAAAGTGATTGGGGACAGAGGAAGAGAGGAAAAGGGAAAGTCCTGGGGATTTAAATGCAGCAAATTATATTCCCTGACCTAAAAACAACAGTTGTTTATTTAACCAGTTACAAAGTCATCATTTAGGGGACATTAAAACAGGAACAAGTCTTAATTCCTTAATTTCTGTAAGTAATAAAATCTAACAGACAAGATTAACATCTTGATAGGTAAGAGAAGATCAATGTTTTAGACGTTGCTTCTTATCAGTATATTGAAATTCCACCATGGAAAGATCTCAAATAACTATTTTTTTAGGATTTTTAAAAATTTTATTTATTTATTCTAATTAGGTATATATGACAGCAGAATGCAGTTTGGTTCATTGTACACAATGCAGTGCAACTTTTCATTTCTCTGGTTGTACGTGATGTAGTGTCACACCATATGTGCAGTCATACATGCACCTAGAGTAACGATGTCCATCTCATTCCACCATCTTTCTTGCCCCCATGTTCTCTCTCCTCTCCTCCATCCCCTGTGCCCAATCATAGTTCCTCTGTTTTTCCCATGCCCCCATCCCATTATGGATTAGCATCTACTTATCAGAGAGAACATTCAGCCTTTGGTTTTTGGGGATGGGCTTACTTCGCTTAACATGATAAAGAAGTGAGTAATCTTTAGTGATACCAATAAAAAAAGAAATGATATAAATTATCAATGTCAGGAACAAGAGGTATATCATTAATGCCATACATGAAGAACCTAAAAGAATCATAATGTAATATTGTGCAAGACACTATGCCAACACACTAAATTATTTAAATGAAATGAAATTGAGAAACAAATTGCCAAATATGACTCAAAAAGAATTAGAAGAGTTCTGGGAGCAGAACTTAGCATATGCTTAGCATGTGAAAGGCCCTGGGTTCAATTTCTAGCAAAAAACAAAAAGAAAGAAAACAAGAAGCTTAAGGAGAGGGAGGAAGGGGGGGAGGGGAAAGAAAGGAGGGAAGGAGAAAGAGAAGGAAGTAAATGAAGTATTATAAGTAAAGAGATTATATTGTAATTAAAAGTCTTCCCTTGAAGGCAAACCAAGAATCATAAGGCTTCACTGGTGATGTCTATCAAATATCTAAAAAAAGGATCATTTTTTTTCATAAATTTTTTTCAGAAAATGAAGGAAGGGCTAATCCAGTATTATTCTATCACCAAAGATAGAGAAAGACATCATATGAAAGTAAAACTTTAGACCAATATCCTTCAAAAATATAGATACAAAATTTATTAATAATTTTCTAGAAAACTGAACTTAGTAATACCTTGCTGCATTGCATTTATATTATATTAATAAAAGAAAAGGGCCCCATGATAGTTTTGTCAACACATACACACATACACACACAGACACACAGCATTTGAGGAAATGCATTAACTAAAATCAGAAAGGAACTTCCTCAATGTGATAAAGAAAATCTATAAACACTATCAATTGATATCAAACTTAATAAGTGAAGATCAAATGCTTCTTCCCTAAATTTGGGAACAAGGGTAGGGTGTTCACAGTCACATTTATATTCATTATAATGGAGTTTCTACCCATTGCTATAAGAAAAACAAAATTACTGAAAGGAATACTGATTTTTAAGGAGGAAATAAAAATGTATTTACAAATAACATGATTTTATATTTAGATAATACTAAGGAATATACAACTAAATTAACAGAGCTAACAAATGAGTTTACCAATGCCAAAAAATAAAGATATGTAACTATAAAAGATCAATTGATTACCAAGCGCAATGGTGCACACCTATAATCCCAGCAGCTCCAGAGGCTGAGGTAGGAGAATCAAGAGTTAAAAGCCAGCCTCAACAAATTAGCAAGGCCCTAAGCGACTTATTTAGACCCTATTTTAAAAGAAAATAAGAGTAGTGGGGATGTGGTCAATTAAGATCCCTGGTCTTGAGCCCCAGAACCAAAAAAAATAAATTACAAAATCAATTGCACATCTATATTCTAGCAATGAGCAAGTGAAATAAAAATTAAGAAATATTTCTGTCCTCAATAGCCTCAAATTAAAATGCTTAATACTAAATTTTAAAAACTAATACATTGCTTCAAGAAATTAAAAAGGATAAAAATAAACAGAAAGAAATGTCACATCCATAAATTGGAAGAATAAATATTGATCAAATGGCAAACCTTTCCTAATACTGCAATAACTCACAATCCCCATCAAAACTCTAGGACATTTTAGTTTTTATGTTTTAGCAAAAATTGATCAGCTGATTCTAACATGGAAATGTAAAGCATTTGAGAAGTAAAACTTTTAAAGAGAAGAAAATATGAAATATGTTCAATATTCACTCTTCTAAAAGGCAGGATACTTTAGGTAGACCCCCTAATGTATAAACAGTTAACAGATATTAGTAAGATGAATCTGGACAATCAAATTGAAAATTTCCAGGCATGCAACATAAATAAGTAGATATACAAAGATATTTAAGCATATTCAAGCTTGTCATAATGAGAGAAATACTAATTATTGCTATATAAAATTCTAGAACCTGTTAACTCTCAGGCTCCAGGTAGGAGAAACTTGTGGAGAATTTCTCTAGGGCTTTACTGTCAAAATGAATTACTTTCAATGAACTTCAGTTAAGCTTTAAATGTAAAAGACACTATAAAAAGCAATTTGACAATATATGCCAAGATCTTAACAATTTTTGAATCTGTTATCCAGCAATCGAATTTCAGGAAATCTATCCTAAAGAATAACACTCAAATTTATGTACTAGGATACTGGTGAGAGGAATGTCTTATTAACAATGTCTCTGATTGGATTTGGCTTAGGTCCAAGTCTACCTCTTGGACAAAAGAAATGCAGAAAATATTGTAGGAGAGTTCAGTGAATATAGAATGTAAGGAAAAGGAGCTGTCTATTTATTTAACAGATAATGCAGAGTGCTTATTTTTTTGTCGGGCACTGTTCTAATTGCTTTTGCAATTAGATTAACTACTCAGTTAATTATTATAATATCCGTTTAATGTTGGAAATATTATCTCTATTTTATAGGCAATTAGCTGTAAGCACAGAGAGGTTAAGCAATACCAACTGGATCACACAGGAAATAAGAACCAGAGTTGAGATTCAAAGGAGGCATGGTATTTTACACATTTTACTTATTACATAATGCTCTAGAGGATAATTAAGTGTTATTTCCAGAAGGAAATGGTTTGTATTCATGCAAAACCACAGTATCCACCACAGTCAGTGGTGTTTATTTTTATAGTAGGTCCCTTTTGAAGGATTTTCATAAGATGCAAGGTCTACACTTGTCATGGCATTGGAGCACTGCACTGCAGCCGACTGAAACATGCTTGTCTCTTCTGCAGGACCTGACATCACAGAGCATTGTATAGAATATTGTATAGACAGGATCTTTGAATGGAAATGAAAACAGGATAATAAATATGGTTCAAATAGTCTGCAAAATTTCAACTTCGTGGTTCATTAATTTCTAACTCATTCCATTATAATTCTGTTACTATGCTGGTAAGAACAAAACTCGGAATTTTTACCTCATGGTATAATAGCAGTACATTCTGATACTTGAGGTGTTTGTTTAAAAGCCTAAGTAAGTATTAACTACAAATTATTACATCCTTGAAATACACTGGTTCAACAACTCTCTATTAGAACCTGGCGAGAGCCAGCTGCTGTGCTAGGCTCTGGGCACAGTTCTAAGAGCCATATTGCTTTCTGTAATTTGAACACTAAAGAAAGAAACAGTTTCCTCTGGTGATACCTGTTGACTAAGCCACTTTAGTCAAATAGCTTGAAATTTACTTTGTAAGAATATATGATAAAATGCCTTTGCTTGCCTTAAATATTAATCAATCCAGTTAAAAACAGTTCAACTAGCAGCCTTATGTACTGTGCCAATGTATATTTCATTTACATGTAGATGTTCACAGTATTAAAGTTACCTCTCGAGCCACAGTGTGCCTCTGGTTGTTAATACACAGGTGCAGTAAGTAAATAATTAGAGAGTTACACACCAGATTTGATTCATGTTAATCAACAATTAGCATGATTCTGACATCAAAACAAACATTTCATTTGAGCTCTTAGTAAATGAATTGATTTTAATTTTTTTTTGCTTTTATTTTGAGAATGTAAATAAATCTTACACCAAACTTTCTAGACATAAGATATATAAAAATTGGGCAAACTTTAGAAATTAGAAAAAGGTTTAACAAGAAAGCAAAAACCATTGTATTATCCTTCATAGAATTCTATATACCATTTTCTGGGACACTGAAATAATTTCAAAATTATTTTAATTGACATGATGTTTTTCTCCACATTTTTCATTGTTACTAATCAGCAGTGTCATGATTAGTCTAGTGAATATCTGGTTATTGTCTTTCAGGGTAGATTGCCTGAAATGGAATTGCCAGGGTACAGAATAAAAACTTTTTGTGAGATCTTTTGTATATATTGACAAACTGATTTTGAAAGAGTTTCTGTTTTTAAATAATAAGTGAATAGAAATGTAGAATTTATAACACTATACTAAATCTTATCACATCTTACTTTTAACACCATTACCATACTTGATTTAATGATAAAAATGGCAGCTTTCTGTTTTAATTTTCATGCTTTCATGTTAGAGTCTGTAAACAAGTCTGGATGGCGCCTGGCATTTTGCCAGAGGGAGTGGTTTGTGAAGTAACTCCAGCGAGCCATTAAGTGTGGAGATTTCTTATTGGTTGACTGCTGTATTTAGTTTATGTTAATTAAGATAGGCTGTGTGGAGTGTATAAATACCGCTCCTGTCATACAATAAAGGCTCCTACTCCTGCTGTATCAATCTACACAAGTTGTTCGTCACCCCCTGGTTATTTTGCTGCAGCCTGACTGCGGCACTTTCAAAAAAGTATTTCCTACATCCCCACCATGTCTTAGGCATTACAATGTGAATCTGTGAAATTGGGAGGCAAAGACCAGGAATAAAAGATTCCTTGAGTAAAATAGAAAACATGGGGTTTAAATTAATGAGATATGTATTATTTTTTTAAGTATCAGGAATTTTAAATGCATTCAGCAGAAATGAAAGTTGCTAAACAAAAACAATCATATAAAGGATTGCTCATATTTTTTTATTTTGAATTTCATACACTTACCAAATGAGATTTTATATCTGAATAGACACTGAAGCACATATTCAGTATGTGAGTATGAATGCATCTGTGTAAATGCCTGGTAAAAATAATTTAATATTATATTGTAATTATTTTGCCATTGCTCATACTGAGATTTACATTGTAACTGGAAGAATTATGAGAAAAAATGTAAGCCTTTTCACTTCACCTGTTATATTAGTTTCCTATTGCTGTTGTAACAATTTGCAATAAATATGGTGGCTTAAACAATACACATTGTTACCTTATACCAGTCAGAAGTCTGAAATGGGTTTCACTATATCAAATAGCAGACAGTTGGTCTACAAAACCCGGTTTTTTTGGAAGATTCTCTTGGAAAATGCACTCCCTTGCTTCTTCCAGCTTCTAGGAGCTGCTTGTGATTCTTGGCTAAGGGACCTTGTCTTTGACTTTAAGGCCTGCAGCATCTTCAAATCTGATTCTACTTTCATCACCACATAGCTAACTATTCTAAGTATCCTTGCGATCACATAAGGCCCACCAAAACATTCTGGAACAATACATCTCTATGTCTTAATTTAATCATATGGGCAAAGTCCCTTTGGCCATTTAAGGTAATATATTCATAGGTTCCAAGAATTATGACATGGACATCTTTGAGGATCGCATATTCTGCTTATATCACTTGTAGTCAACAAAAATATAAGGGTTTGTGACAAATTGCATATAAGGGGTGATAAATGTCAATGTGCCCACTTTGTAAACATTTGTTGAACTTCTTGTGACTTGTGACAGAGTTAAAATATACTGTATCTTTTGGGGAAAAAACTATAGGATAATAAAATATTTTTCCTTTCCTCAATTTACTTTTTCCTTTCATTTTCTTATTTTTGGAGCAAGGTTAGTGATCTAACAAAAAACATTGTTTTTAGCTAATGAGAAATATCAATTGTGTTATTTTGTATGTTAATAACTTTTCAATATGCATAATGTATTTTATCCCATAGGGCAAAAGAGACTTCAGAAATGAGAAAACTAAACACCCAATGCTTAGTACACATCCAAGAGAGATGGGATGGCTAAGATTGTCTGTGAACAAGAAAACACATTTTAATTATCTCATTTCCCCCTTATATTTGTGACTTCAACAAGAAGAACATATCATAATGAATTAACCATAGTTTGAAATCAGACCAACCAGAGTTCAAATTCTGGCTGTCAGACCTACCAGATATTTATGCAAAATATTAAATGTTTCTGAGCTTTTGTGAAGTAAGTATTATGAAAGTGCATTGAGATACTCTAAAATTAAGGTAAGTAATGTATAAAGATGATTTAGCTTTAAAAAGGTGTAAAACCATTCAATAGCGTTGCTGTATTGCTTTTGCTTTTAAGATGATTACTTTCCAACTATTCTATTAAATGTGTGTTATTGCCAATACCTTAAAATTCAAAATATTTTATTCTATTGAAAATAAAAAGATAATGAAAAGAAATGAAATGACTACTGGCTTTTCTTTTTTATTATAATGTCCTTTCCCTGAAAATTGAAAAAAATAAATGTGGCACTGAGTTTGATCATAGGAATGAAAAGTACATTCTTTGGCTGTTAGCATGTGTCAGTACATCTCTTGTTTGAACTCAAGTAATTTTGAGGTAGAATGGTTTGTTTTCAATTGCATTCAGAATAAGTGATAAAGTGTAAACTCTCTTCTCTCAGCAATGAAATAAAGCAAGTGATCATTAAAAAAGAGTGGACATTTTACATCAAAATATATGTCTATGTGTATGCGACACATAACCCTGCTCATGAGTAAAACTAGAAGTAGGCGACTGGATATAGGGAAATCATCCTGGAAAATAATTGTATTTTCAAGTCAGCTTCATTGGTGCCTGCACATCTTCATCAAGATCTCCACAGGTTGAAAATACTTCCTCTTCAAGAACTTCAAAGGTGTCTTTATTATATCCACTGAGCAATTACACATTATTTTAAGTTCTAGATATGTTAATATTTATTTTTTGGATATCAAATGGATTTCCAGGAATTGATTCATAAGAATGTTCCTTTTGTATATAACATTTATGTGACTAAATATATAACTATCATTTAGGTGGCAAGCAAATCAAACATTGAGAATCATATATCCTGAGGAATTCATGTGGTCTGTATTTCAACATGATTTGTGAAATGTTATGGGCAATAAGATATGAATTAAAAATTTTGCAAAAACTGTGGGATAATTTCATTCTAAACAGGAAATGTGGTTATTAAAAAAAATGGAACAACCAGTTTAAAGCTGAGGTTGGAAATCAATACTTTGAAACACATTACAATTTTTTAGTACTGATGATGTCCTAGTAGATAATTGAATGTGTTTTTTTTTTAATCATAGAAATGTGCCATTATTTGGAATCAATTGTCTACATGCCCAAGGCATTCAGGATAATTTAATGTTTTTAAGTTTGTTTGAAAGAACAAAAAGAAAAAAATGGAGATCAATTATAAGGAAATACAATCACTCTTTTACAAAAATATTTCGTTCTCAAAATCTTGAGTGTCTTGAAGACTACCATATGTTAGAGATTACACAGAAAGTAGATGATTATACATTTATACCCAATGCCTTTTTTTGAAATTTGCCTATGTTTACCTATCCAAATCTTCCTATGTACATTAAGATCATATTTACTGCAAGTAACTGTGATGGAGCTTGTACTGTGAGAGCAATTATGTTGAAACACCACCCCACTAATTGTTTTTCACTAGTGTTATGTGGACTAGAGGGGACTGGACTCTTTTCATATACCTTACATTGTCACTGTAGCCATGAACTCACTATAATATATCCCAAATTGTAAGTGTCTTAGAGGATTATTTCTAAAAGTTTTGATAAATTGTGGATGACTACAACAGCAATGATAATAATTGATAATTAATTAAGATCCCAAATGAAATTAGAGAAAAAAAAAATCTGCCAGAAGAAAATACAACAACAACAACAAATGCAAACAGAAACAGAGAGAGAAAAAGAGATGGAGGAAGAGAGGGAAAAAGTGAGGGAGAAGAAAGAAAGAACAAGAAATATTGGCAATACCAATACTTATCTGGGAAATAATCACATAAATTTCAATATTTCTGTATTAACTAGGCAGAGAACAACAAAGGTTATCAATATATAATAATGGTCTTTTGAGTTTCACATCAAGGAAGCACTTAAATAGATACATCTGTTATAAGGAAATTCAGCTCAGCCCATTCTTCAGGGCTCCAGGTCTTATTTTAAACCAAAGCCATAAATGAGTATTGCACTAAGGATTGCACTGTAACATCTGAGTATGCCATGGTTTTAGAACTTCCTGATCTTTGCTAGGATCAAGGAGCCTCAAAATGCCCCCATTAGAAAAAAAATGTAACTTTATAAAATTTCCAATGTCAGGTCCTTTCGGTCTCTCAAAACAAACTCCAAATGTCTCCATTGGAACAGCACCTCCCAAAGTTACAGGATTGATTTTGACACTCCAAGCGGACTTCAGGGAGCACTTCTGGGAAGCTGTAATTGATGGAGACAATGCTGTCAGTATGGCGCCCAGAGAGTTAAAATGTCCAGGAGTGGAGCATGCATCACTGTGATTCCACCTGACATTTGACTGAAAGAGTTTGCACTAATTTTCTTTATGCCTGTTCAGACAATCTGAAAGGAAAGAATGAGGTGTCTATTAAACAGAATAAACAGCCTCTAGCACATGAATACATTTTTCACACTTGTGGCTTTTGAAGGAGTGAGGGTGGGGATAAAGAGATAGGAAATGAAGACAGAGGCAAGGATGGAGTTCCTTTCAGCAGCCCAGGACTGGATCTGCTTGGGCCACAGAACTTGAACCTCAAGATTCACAGCCATGACACAGGAGTCTGGGGCTTCTTCTGATAAAATGGCCATGCAATTCATATTATGAACATTTTGAAAACCTGCTTGATAACAACAGCTCCCATTTAATAACACATTTCTATCAAGGTATTGTTACATGACTTGCTTCCCTTTTATGTTACACTTTCTAGAAAACACTTGTGTTAGGACTCCATTCAAGCACTCCACATCAAATGAGGAAAGTGTTTATAAACATGAAAACATCAGGATGATCCTCAAATCCCACATCCCTTTTGCTGACACAAAGGAAAAAACGGTTGAGCTACTGGTTGAAAGTCCAGTATAAAAAATCTTCTTTTTCCATTAGACCTAAAGAAAAGTTGAATCACGTGTTAGTTGCTTTAAAAGTCAAATGAGTGAAGGTCAGACTGAAAGCAGCTTAGAAAATATCCAATGACTTCTTATACCTAAAGAAATGGAAGAGTATTAATAAAACCCTTTGTTTGGGTCTTTGAAAAATGGGATTGACTTTTTTGATTAACCATAGCCCTAAAAATTGGATTCTTATCTATTCTCCCTTGCATATTGCCACATTTCCTTATGATAATCCACAAAGATAATCGTAAATACCAGCAACGATAATACAAGAACCTGCAGAGGCCTGAGGCCAGGACAAAGAGGAGAACATGGTTTGGGAACCAGCTGTGTTTAGCTTTCCTAAGGCCATGTGTTTCTCATTAAGCTATCTTCTCTCTGCTTTGCTTTATGCCCTATTCTTCACAGTACAAAACAGGATCCATCCACAGAGCCCGGAGCAAGGTCTTCAGCTTCTCTTTCTTTACCATATTGTTTCTTGCATGCGACCATCAAAGTTGGACAAAAAGCTCAATGCCTTCTTTTATTTTGGTTTTAATTGAACTATATGTATAAGCTTTAAGGCATCCTTAAACATTTATATTTACATGGAAGTAAATATTTAAAATATAATCAGGGGAAAGTGATTCAAATCTATTTCATGAGAGGTTTGGGGTCCATTAGGGAAAGTGTGAGAAGCAAAAAGTTTAGCACATTCTGGAATGAGTGCCTCAGGTGGAATTCCAATGCTAATAAGTTTTCCATCTATACCATTCCCAGGTTCAGTCATAGCATAAGATAAAGAAGGCAAACAGGTGGGGTTCTGTCAGACTTACAATTTTACAAAAACCAGATAAGTCTAAAGTATTGAAAAAAATTAAAATTTTAAGTTATTTTGCTTCCTTGAGTTCATGATTCTGCTTGTTTTTCTACATTCTTGCATGTTTGAGAATGTGGAGTGCCTAGGAGCTAAGCTGTGTCAAAAAATGTGCTTACATTGTCCACATTTCTATTTTCCTTAGGGCACTGCAGACTCTATCATACTCTCCTCTGACAACAAATACTGTGCTCATTTTTTTATTAGAGCTTATTCATTCTTCTTTTGAATGATTAAATTCCATGAATGTTATATGAGTGTGTGTTGGGGCAATGGAGTCCCAGAAGGGATTGCAAATCTTTTAGCCTGTAAATTCTTATATGAATTAACTACATTATCTGTCACCTTCATACCTAAAAGGAAACATGGGTGGGAATCATATTCTTGAGTTACATTTCATCTTGCACAGCACTTGTTAGCTATTTTTCCATTAACTTTTACCCTCAATCATTGGCTTGGTAAATATCATCTTGATTTTTAACTCTGATTACAAATTACTGGCTTTTTCTTCATAGATACCCACATTCTTCTGTAATCTGGAAGTTTAAACCTTAAAGAAGATACACGTTGCTTGCTTTGTCTCAACTTCGTCCTTGAATGTGATATACTCATTCATTGGGCATCATTATTTCTTCCTTTATTTAATTTTTTTAACAATGTATATTGAGAGTTTATTGCATAGCACAGTGCCACCATGACCTCAAGTTAATTTTCTCACTAATCTTATTACTTGAATCGTGTTTTATCTACATTTTACATATATTCTTATTTTTTAATTATAAATGACAGTAGAATGTATTACAATTTATATTACACATATAGAGCACAATTTTTCATATCTCTGGTTGTGTACAAAGTATATTTACACCAATTCATGTATTCATACATGTACTTTGGATAATGATGTCCATCACATTCTGCCATCATTTCTACCCCCCATACTCCCTCACTTCCCCTCCCACCCCTCTGCCCTATCTAGAGTTTGCCTATTCCTCCCATGCTCCCCCTTCCTACCCCACTATGAATCAGCCTCCTTATATCAGAGAAAACATTCAGCATTTGTTTTTTGGGTATTGGCCAAATTCACTTAGCATTATCTTCTGCAACTCCCTCCATTTACCTGCAAAGGACATGATTTTATTTGCTTTTATTGCTGAGTAATATTCCATTTTGTATATATGCCACATTTTAAAAAATCCATTCATTTACTGAAGGGCATCTAGGTTGGTTCCACAGTTTAGCTATTGTATTGTGCTGCTATAAACATTGATGTGGCTGTGTCCCTGTAGTATGCTCTTTTTAAGTCCTTTGTGTATAGACCAAGGAGAGGGTTGGTGGGTCAAATGGTGGTTCCATTTCCAGTTTTCCAAGGAATCTCCATACTGCTTTCCATATTGACTGCACCAATTTGCAATCCCACCAGCAATGTATGAATGTACATTTTTCCCCACATCCTCACTGACAACACTTATTGTTGTTTGAAATCATAAGAGTTGCCATTCTGACTGAGTGAGATAAAATCTTAGAGTAGTTTTGGTTTGCATTTCTCTAATTTCTAGAGATAATGAACATTTTTTCATATATTTGTTGATTGATTGTATATTCTGAGAAGTATCTGTTTAGGTTCTTGGACCATTTATTGATCAGATTATTTTTTTTTTTTTTTAGTGATTAGCTTCTTGAGTTCTTTATATACCCTAGAGATTAGTGCTCTATCTGATGTGTGAGGGGTAAAAAAATGATCCCTTTTTCTAGGCTCTCTGTTCACCTCATTGATTGTTTCTTTTGCTGAGAAGAAACTTTTTAGTTTGAATCCATCCCATTTATTGATTTTTCATTTTAATTCCTGCACTATAGGAGTCTTATTAAGGAAGTTGTGGGCCGAATCTGACATGATGAAGATAAGGGCCTACTTTTTCTTCTATTAGACATAGGGTCTCTAGTTTAATTTCTAGGTCCTTGATCCACTTTTAGTTGAGTTTTGTGCATGGTGAGAGACAGGGGTTTAATTTCATTTTGTTGCATATGGGTTTCTAGTTTTCCCAGCATCATTTGTTAGAGAGGCTATCCTTTCTCCAATATATATTTTTGGCACCTTTGTCTAATATAAGATAATTGTAGTTTTGTGGGTTAGTGTCTCTGTCCTCTATTCTGTACCATAGGCCTACCAGTCTGTTTTGGTGCCAATACCATTCTGTTTTTGTTACTGTTGTTCTGTAGTATAGTTTAAGGTCTTGTATAGTGATGCCACCAGCTTCACTCTTCCTGCTAAGGATTGCTTTAGCTGTTTTGGGTCTCTTATTTTTCCAGATGAATTTCATGACTACTTTTTCTATTTCTATTAGGAATGCCGTTGAGATTTTAATTGGAATTGTATTAAATCTGTATTGCCCTTTTGGTAGTATGGTCATTTTGATAATGTTAATTCTGCCTATCCAAGAGCAAGGTAGATCTTTCCATCTTTCAAGGTCTTCTTTAATTTCTTTTTTTTAGCGTTCTGTAGTTTTTGCTGTAGAGGTCTTTCACCTCTTTTTTTAAGTTGATTTCCAATTTTTTTGAGGCTATTGTAAATGAGGTAGTTTTCCTCATTTCCCTTTCAGAGGATTTGTCACTGATATACAGAAATGTGTTTGATTTATCACTCTTGATTTTATAGCCTGTTTCTTTGCTGAATTTATTTACTAGTTCTAGAAGTTTTCTGGTGGAACATTTTGGGTCTTCTAGGTATAGAATCATACTGTCAGCAAATAGTGCTAATTTGAGTTCTTCTTTTCCTATACATATCTCTTTAACTTCTTTCATCTGTCTAATTGCTCTGTCCAGTGTTTCAAGAACTATGTTAATAGAAATGGTGAAAGAGGCATCCCTGTATTGTTCCAGTTTTTAGAGGAAATGCCTTCAGTTTTTCTCCTTTTAGAATGATATTGGCCTCGGGCTTAGCACAGATAGCCTTTAGGATGTTGAGATATGTTTATGTTATCCCTAGTTTTTCTAGTGTTTTGAACATGAAGGGGTGCTGTATTTTGTCAAACGCTTTTTCTGCGTCTATTGAGATGATCATATGATTAAGTCTATTGATGTGATGAATTTAATTTATTGATTTCCATATGTTGAACCAACCTTGCAACCCTGGGATGAATCCAACTTGATCTTGGTGCACTATCTTTTTGATATGTTTTTATATTCAGTTTGCTAGAATTGTATTGAGAATTTTTGCATCTATGTTCATTAGAGATATTGGTCTGAAGTTTTCTTTCTTTGATGCATCTTTGCCTAGTTTTGGAATGGGTTATATTGGCCTCATAGAATGAGTTTGGAAGTGCTCCTTCTATTTCTGTTTCCTGAAATAAATTGAAGAGTATTGGTATTAGTTCTTCTTTAAAAGTCTTGTAGAACTTGGCTGTGTATCTATCTGGTCCTGGGCTTTTCTTGGTTGGTAAGCTTCTGATGGTGTCTTCTATTTCATTGCTTGATATTGGTCTGTTTAAATTGTGTATATCATCCAGATTCAATTTGGGCAAATCACATGACTTCAGAAATTTGTCAATGCCTTTGATATTTTATATTTTATTAGAGTACAAGTTTTCAAAATAATTTCTAATTATCTTCTGTATTTCTGTAGCTTCTCTTGTGACATTTCCTTTTTCATCACGTATGTTAGTAATTTAAGTTTTCTCTCTCCTCTTTGTTAGTGTAGCTAAGGGTCTGTCAGTTTTATTTATTTTTTCAACAAACCAACTTTTTGGTTTGTCAATTTTTCAATTGTTTCTTTTGTTCTGATTTCAGCTCTAATTTTAAATATTTCCTTCCTTCTACTGCTTTTAGTGTTCATTTGTTCTTCTTTATCTAGGGCTTTGAGATGTAATCTTAGGTCATTTATTTATTGACTTTTTCATCTTTTAAGAAATGAACTCCATGCGATTAATCTTCCTCTTAGTACTGCTTTCATAATGTCCCAGAGATTTTGATATGTTGTGTCCATGCTCTCATTTACCTCTAATAATTTTTTAATCTCCACCTTGATGACTTTTGCAACCCATTGTTCATTCAGGAGTATATTATTTAGTTTCCAGGTATTGGAGTAATTTTTTTTTAATTTTGTCATTAATTTCTAATTTCTTTCCATTATGACCTGATAAAAAGAAGGGTACTATCTCTACTTTTTTGTATTTGTAAAGAGTTGCTTTGTGGCATATTATATGGTTTATTTTTAGAGAAGGATCCATGTGCTGCTGAGAAGAAAGTGTATTCCCTGCTTGAAGGATGAAAAATTCTATATATTTCAGTTAAGTCAAAGTTTTTGATTGCATTATTGAGATCTATGTTTCTTTGTTCAATTTTTGTTTGGAAGATCTATCCAGTGGTGATAGAGGTGTGTTGAAATCATCCAAGATTATTGTGTTATGGTCAATGTGAGTCTTGAACTTCAGATTGTGTTTGATGAACATAGATGCTCCATTGTTTGGGACATATATTTAAAATTGTTATGTCTTGTTGGTGTATGGTTCCCTTGAGCAGTATGAAATGCCCTCTTTATCCCTTTTGATTAACTTTAGCTTGAAGTCTACTTTATTTGATATGAGTATGGAAAGCCCTGCTTGCTTCCACAGTCCATGTGAGTGTTATGATTTTTCCCAACCTTTCACCTTCAGTCTGTGTATGTCTTTTCCTATCAGAGGAGTCCCTGGAAGTAGCATATTATTTTTTCTTTTTTTAAAAAAATACAATCTGGTAGCCTATGTCTTTTGTTTGGTGAGTTTAGGCCATTAACATTCAGGGTTATTATTGAAACATGATTTGTATTCCCAGCCATATTTGTTTATTTTTGTTATTTAACTTGACTTGTTTTATTCTTTTATTAGTCTTTCCTTTAGGGTAATACCTCACTCTGCTGATTTTCATTGTTGTTTTTGGTTTCCTCTTCATGAAATATTTTGCAAAGGATGTTTTGTAGTGTCTATTTTCTAGCTGTAAATTCTTTTAACTTTTGTTTATCATGGAAGGTTTTTATTTCATCATCAAATCTAAAGCTTCACTTTGCTGGATACAAGATTCTTGGTTGGCATCCATTTTCTTTCAGAGCTTGATGAACAGATAGGATAGCAAGCTGTGTCAGGGCCAGCAGGGCAAACAGCATCCCAGAGGGTGACAGAGAAACAGTAACAATGCATCCAGAAGGAGACCTTGCAGAACATGGGGAGAACTGTTTCTGGGGAGTGGCATGCAGTATGATCATGAGTGTGTGATATATGTTGTTCCAGGATCTTCTAGCTTCCAGGGTCTGTGTTAAAAAATCTGCCATTATCCTACTTTGTTTCCCCTAAATGTAATCTGATTCCTTTCTCGAATGGCTTTTAATATTTTCTTCTTATTCTGTATGTTGAACATTTTTATTATAATGTGACTTAGTGTGAATCTGTTGTGATTTTTTACATTTGCTATCATGTAGGCTTCTTAAATTTGGTTTTCCAGTTTGTTCTTCATGCTTGGAAAGTTTTCTGATACTATTGCATTGAATAGATTGCTCATTCCTTTGGTTTGGAACTCAATGCTTCCTCTATCCCAATAACTTTTAAATTTGGTCTTTTAATGCTATCCCATATTTCTTGAATGTTCTGCTCATGGTTTCTTACCATTTTCACTGGGTGGTCTACATTCTTTTTAAGATCATAGTTTTTTCAAGATTATATATTTTGATTTTATTGTCTGATGTCCTATCTTCTAAGTAGTCTACTCTTTTGGTGATGTTTTCAATTGAACTTTTAATTTGGTTTATTGTTTCTTTCATTTAAGGATTTCTGTTTGTGTGTTTGTTTTTTAGAACCTCTATCTCCCTATTGAAGTAATCTTTTGCTTCTTTGATTTGTTTATATAGCTCCTTGTTGAAATGATCTTTTTCTGCTTCTATTTGTTATCTTATGTCATCTTTTAATTCACAGAACATTTAATCATTTACTTCCTGAAGTAATTCTCTGTAATTTCTTCTGCTGTGGTAACCATGGGTTCTAATAATGTGGAATCTTGATTTCTTTGGGGAACTTTCTTCCCTTGTCTTTTCATGTTGCTCGAATTTCTTTCCTTCTAGTGCTATGGTTCTGGGGTGTTATTGTTTTTACTCTATAGGCTTATAGTGCTCCTGTAGGGTTCCAATACTTCTCCTTTGTTGGGAAGGACAATGTTAACAGATCTCAATATCAACAATATACCACCTATAAACAATTTGTTGCTATTAAGATGTTTACAGTTTGGTCAGAATGTACAGAAATATTGAATTTGATTATTATCCATAATATAATCAGTAGGTTTGTAAAAGAGTTTACAGTTTCTGATAGTGGACAATGAACTGGGGGTGAGGCATAGGATGATATGCTAAGAAGGTAGGATAAAAGGATATAGAATTAATATATCTTAGGAAGTGTGAAAGAGAAATCTAATGAAGAGAGTTAGTAGCAAGGGAATAGACAGGAGGTAATTTTGGGTAGACAAGTATGTGGGAAGACAGTATAGTACATAAAACAACCACACATATGTATTCAGAAAAATAAAGGATATTAAAATAGTAAAAATTGGAGGGGGAAAAAAAACCATATTTAGCATACCTCTAATATATTTTTTAAATTTTTTTAAAGAGAGAGAGAGAGAGAGAGAGAGAGAGAGAGATTTTTAATATTTATTTTTTAATTTTCAGTGGACACAACATCTTTGTTTGTATGTGGTGCTGAGGATCGAACCCAGGCCACATGCATGCCAGGCAAGCACTCTACTGTTTGAGCCACATCCCCAGCCCCCCTCTAATATATTATTCAGATGTCCCAGTCCTCAAAATCCTAGTTCATGAAAAATACTTGTTTTTACATATGTTGGGATGTGAAGGTGGGAGGATAGATGGGGAGAAGAAAAAGAGAAAAAAGAAAAAGAAAAAAAATATTGAAAGAAGAAACCAGGATTGTTGATTGTTTTGGAGATCAGTTTCTTTCCCACTTCCCTGGGGTGGGGTTTCTGTTGTTAATTGGTATCTCCACCCTCAGGATGGTGAAGATAACCAGGGTGGGAGGGCTGGTCCTGGTGCAGGGCACTTGGAAGTGAGGTGTGGCACCCACCAGTTCCTGCAGGGAGACTGCACCTCAAGTGTCTCTTTTTGGGTCCAATGGAAGTGCCCAGTCCTATCTCCCTATCTTGACTGAAGATTCCCCAGTTTCTGGTCTCAACTAGTCTTGAAACTTTAGCCCTGTCTGCCTCTCCTTTAGCAGTTCCCAATTAAGGGACCTCTGTTACCGGGCTCCTATAAGCACCACCCTGGTCACACTGCGCACCTGTCCCACTGAGAGCTGTTCTGTGTTGGGCAGTTATTGTGCTGCGTTACCACCCCTTAGGAGAGGGGCGAGTTGGAAGCCAGGTACTTGGCCAGCTGGAGTTCCAATCTGGGAGCTGCCTCCACCAAATATGGTGAGAAGGTGGCCCAAGATGGAAGCAGTTTGCTTCTAGTGCAGGAGTGTTGGGTGGGGTAGGGGGAGCCGGGAGATGGTGTTGTGCAATGTGTTCAGAGATGATGTGTTCAGCGATGAACTCCAAGACATTCAGAGCCTGTTAGATGCCCCTAAGTGCATGCAGATTACCACTTCAGGGACTATAGCCATTGCACAGATGGAGGCAATGCGGGGAGCCCCTCCTTGGTAGATGGGTGTCCACACAGAAGTGGGTAGGTAGCAGCTGAGTGTCCTGCATGGGAATGTAGCCGCATCTGGGAGTTCTGAAGCGGTGCTGATAAGTGATCCTACTAAGGCACTTGCGAGCCCAGCATGGGCTAGAACTTCCAGAGGTGGGTGTCATGAGTCAGGAGTCCTGCTCCAACGCTGAGGCCTGGAGCCCTGAATGGGGGCACAGCACTAGTGGTTTCTGTAGAGAGCAGCTGTGTCCTCTATCACTCTCAGAGAAGCAGTATTCTCACTAGTTGAGACCCGGGTCACTAAGCAACACAGAATGCTGCCTCCCTTAGGCCCACCATCTTAGATTTCTCTTCCTTTCCTTTATTTCAAGAAAAAATTTGGTACCATGCATTATGTATGGTCTCTCCTAATTTAGGAATAGCAAAAGTCTATGTCAGAATATATACACAAATATAATATGTAATATAGTCTAATATATTTATATATTTTTAAATTTAGTTTTAAGCTCCTTCTACTTCTTTTTTTGCATTTATATTTGTTTCCAAGCCTTTTCTCCATGTCAATAATTTGATTTGATTTTTAACCTTATATATTTTGCTTCTGAATCTATTTAGTAGTTCAGTAAATATGAAAAAGGCTTTTTTTCTGCCTTTTTTTTGTAATTTCCAATGACTTTCTTAACTCTGAAACATTCATTTTCCTTCATTTAGTTTGTATTTGAGATGTTTTCCTGTTTCATACTCTAATTAGGTAGTTTTTATACTATAATGTACACTGTTTCTATTTTTCCTTCAGTTGTATTCTAAAGTGTGTGTGTGAGGGGAGGGCAGGGGAGAAAGAGGTGGCTTACACAGATATTGTGATGTTTTGCCACCATCTTTTTTCATATTTAATGTAGATTTTCTATTTAGGCTTGTTGTAGATTCTTTAATGTAACTGGTCAAACTTCCTTGTCACTCTCCACCTTATCTAAGAATGATTATATGTTTGTTGTTGCTGCTGTTGTTTTTGTTAAACCTAAGTTCCCCATTTTCTTCTTCTATGACAGGGGTGGGTTAATGTTTGCTGTAAAGAGCTAGAGGCTAAATATGGACCTATGGTCTCTCTTGTAACTACTCAATTCTGCTGTCCTATGAAAACAACCACAGGAAATGCATAAACAAATGGGCATAGCTGTGTTCCAATAAAATTTTATTCATAAAATCAAGTGGTCATCCCACAGGCAAAAGTTTTGCTACCCAGTATGTAGAAGTGATTTAATGTTTTCCATCAGGGTTCTCCCCTGATGGAAAAGGAGTGGGAGTGCCTACAGAATTCAGCCATTCACTTCATCTTCGGTCAACACAGCAAATCTCTTCAACTTCTTTAAACATCCTATGGTTTCCACCATCACTAGAATCATTCTTTGCTTTTTTTTTCCCTTAGAATTAAATGAACAGGCTTAAATTGATAGTCCCTAGATACGAGATGTTTATAGTAATTCAGAATTCTGTGGACTCACTCTCCTTCGGTGTCACATCCTAGAAAGGGGAATGTAATTCAGAGGTTTACTAGGAATTTTTTAAAAGATACCACTTGGCCATACTTTTTAGAAGTTTCAAAAGTAGACATTAGCTTTTCCTTATTGAGTTTTGAATGACAACCTTTTTTTTTTTTTTTTGTACTTTATTCTTAGGGGGATTTCAGTTAGAGGAATTCGGAGCATTGGCTTTGCTCTAGAACTTTTCACCTACAAATTTTCTTGCTTTCTCTTTTGTTTTGCTTTTTGACTACTTTCCTTCTCTTCTGGAGGATCGTCAAGAACAGACTCCTCAAGCATCTCTGTCAGGACTCATCACCATATCTCTGCAGACTCCCAAGATCATATCTTGAGACTCCCAAGATGTTGTTTTGCTGAACAGAGCTCTTATCACATCTTTGCTGTTACCAACAATGTGGTGTGCAGGGAGGAAAGACTGTTAATGATGTTGAAATAATGTGTAGAACTCTGTTCTTCAAAGCTCTTTGTAGTCTAGGACAAGACTATCAAAATACAGATGGTAGCCTAAAATATTTTACTGGCATAGCCACTGTGATTCCAGCTGCATATGAGGAAGGCCCAGGTCATTCACCACCACAAATAGGAGGGTATGTCTTCATTAAGCCTAACCCAGTTCTAGGCATAAAGTACCACAGAATAAGTTTTCTCAAACTTTTAGAGAAAACTCTTCTAGTCACAGGATGAAATCTTCCCTCTAGTAGACTCATGGTAAGTTGTTTAGGGGATGTGATACCATATAGGACTTAAACAAGAAGACTAGATCACCATGCGCCAGTTACCAATGAATTCATTTTTCTCTCTTTACTACTATAGCACCTTGTTCTAAACCTCTGGGTCACATGTATTCAAACAATAACACAACTCTCAAAACACACATATTAGTATGCAAAGAACAAGAGCCACATGTAAATGAAAAAACATCCTTTGAAACTGTATTTTCACCAGAAACAATCTGCAAAAAAACTGAATCTGCTAAAAAAATGCACCCAGTTAACTTAATTCAACTCAAGACTGGAGTTTCCAGTCTAACTTGAATTCCAGCATTCTCATTTCTTATGCTCACAGATCTTCTGTGGCCTGTACTTTTTTTTTTTTCCCAACACCATAGAAGGGGAAAACACAAAATTTTACTTCTCAACTTTTCTTAGTGCTTCTGTCCTCCTCCTTAATAAATTCAAAGCATATTGAGAGCATATTTGAACTCTACTTGTGAACAGTTCAAAAGTTTTAATAGCATCATAGAAGGTGGTAGTGTTCAGTGTATGTCAAATGACTTGCTTAAGCAGGTCTTTCTCAACATCCACATCTAAGCCCACAAATGCAAATTAAAAGTACTATCAGTCAATTCACTAACTTGTGCTCCAACAAGAAGCAAAGCTGGCCTGTGACTCTGTTCTACTCTATTCTTGGAAAGACAATGTTTACCCAGAGCTGTGGTATTGTCTGGTGTTACAGAAAAACATTTCATAGATAGTTTGACTGCATGTATGCAACAAAACTTATGGACATAAAATTGTCTTTCACAAAAGAAAGTGTTGATTTTATAGTATATTTTTCGCTGTACTTTAACTTTTCCTAAATATAAGAAGAACTGATTTTCATCACATCTGCCAGCCACTTCTAACTAGAGAGAAAGAATTTGTTATTTGGAGTACCTGGAATTTAACCTAGGTCTTATGTCTACATTATACTGAACAGACACATCCTTGCATAGTTATTTTATATATTAGTTGTATCGGGTTCTAGCGTCCATTAATAAATGTGCACTAAAAAACAACCCAGTAAGAGGCATTACTGCTTACTAAGCAAAGAGACTAAAACTATATGTTTATACCAAGACCAAATAAATCAAAATTATTTTTATTTTTCAAGCATGGTCACAGGGCAGCAAAGTCCTACATGAAAGGCTTTCCCTCACTCTCCACCAACACTGTTAGAAAATGGAACTGAAATAGCTAATGCTGCTATTAAGAGGGTTAGAGCATCAAGAGGTGGGCAGAAGAGACTTCAAAAGCTGGAGCAGCTGTGGTCCTAGAAGCATTTGCTTGGAAACCCGGGCCCCAAGTCTCATTTTCTCTCCTTTGAAGAGTTATAATTGAGAAAGAAGAAAATCAAGCATTTTTGACAAGACCTCTACCAAAGAAAATTATGGGAGGCAAAGATGAAAAGGAATGTGTCCTGATTGTCCTGTTATTTAAAATCGCCAAACAGTGAGAGTATCATTGTAATCACTGATACTAAAAAGGTTCATCAGGGAAGATTCTTGGGGGTGAGCAGCTGAACTTGGAGGCTGATGTATGCCCTTCCCCAAGGATAATAGACCAGGTGCTTATAAAGGAGATTACATTCCAAATTTCAAAAAATGGAGAATTAAAAAAAACAACTGAAAATAAATTTCTTGCCAAACAATCTATTTTTTTGGAACTAGATTAATACAGAAATACTAGGGTTTATAATGTTTTTTTGAAATTTAATGCTTAAGAATGATACCTGTAATCTCCTCAAATTTCAGTTGATAGATTATGCTACAAATAGATGAACTTCATGAAAAAAATTTAGAAAACAAAAAATTAATAATAAATGAAATCAAATTCCCAATCAACCATGACCACCACCCCTATAGAGAAAACCATTACTTCATTAAATCTGAATCTTTAAAAAAAATAAATTTTTTGATTTTGAAAATCATGACATAAGTTATCTTGCATGAAAGTAATGTTTGTAAATATGGTTTGATTTAATTCTCATCTTCTATTATAATCAATGATATCTTTAAATGGAAAGCTGTATGTATGTAAATTTATTTGATTTGATAAGATGTCTGAAAAAATCAAGTATAATTTTAAAAAGTACTATTGAATTTGGCTTTTTTTCTTTTTCTTTCAATAAACAGGCAGAAAAGTACAACACATTTAAATACAACTTCCTTCTTATTTTGATTCATAAAATTTTCACTAGTTCAAAAAGTATTTTAGAATCACTTTGGACTTGGCTGAAAATAACTGGAAATGAGAAATTGTTTTCAGAAATACAAATAAAAGTACTTATATTAAATATACATTTTCAAAAGTGTAAATGGTTTAAGAGAATCCAGCCACTATTAAATAATGGTGCTTGCCACATAAATGTGTATTAAATCATTGTCAGATATCCTCTTGTGAAGACTTGTTATGAACCAGAAAGCTAGCTCTTACAATTCGTTTTTTGTTCAAAAAAGACCCTTGTGGCTGGGGATGTGGCTCAAGTGGTAACGCGCTGGCCTGGCATGCGCAGGATGCTGGGCTGGATCCTCAGCACCACATAAAAATAAAATAAAAAGATGTTGTGTCCACCAAAAACTAAAAATAAATATTAAAAAATTCTCTCTCTCTCTCTTTAAAAAAAAAAAAGACCCTTCATCCCAGGGACCATTAAGGCCACGTCTCATTTATATATTTTGGGAAAAGGTAGGCAGCATACAGAAGGGTAGCACAAATTTTTTTTGCTAATTTTGGAAATGTACAGGATTATCAGCTCCAGGATTTCACCCACTTTAGATCACCTCTGCTTCTGAGTTTTACATTAGTATACGGGGCACTATACCTTGTTTAAAGAAAATTAGCTGCTTTCAAGGGGGAGGGGATCCATAAAAGTCAAAATGACCAAATTCTTACAAGTATTAGAAACTTATTTCCATAAGCTCAACCCCCTCCATTCTATTAAAAGACTTACTGAAATAACTACTGAGCTCCATCGTCAAACTGAATGGTTGTTTTTGATCCCATTATGTTACTTCTCCAAAGCCCTCAAGATTGCAAAGACGTACAATGTTCTCATCCCTCACACTCTGAGAGCCCACCCACTGCAGTATTCCTCACTCTTCTGCACCACTCTCTTCCAATAGCTCTGTAGGTATTATCATTGTGAAATAGCAGCAGGTCTCATGGCCCTCCTAGAACTGATCATCTAAGCCTAAAATCTCTTCCTAAACTTCAGTCCCAGATAGCTAAGAGCCTTCCAGACTTCCTGAGCTAAATGTCCACATGTTCTCTATAATCACCATGTTCAAAAAGACAGACTGTAGGAGCTGGGTTTCAATCCCAGTTCCACAACTCACCACCTAAGTTGCTCTTTGCCTCATTGTACCTACATTTTTCAGGTCTGTAATAAATTATATTGTCACACCCCTCTCACTGTTATGAGAACTAAATGTGTTACAATATGAAAACCCTTACTCAAATGTAAATCAAGTCAGGCCTTGTTCTGCTGAATCTTTACAAAGACTTTCCTTAACTCTGGATAAAACTAGTCTGCCAGGTCCTGTGAGATCTGATCTTATACCCATCACAGTTCCCCCAGTGATTATGGTTTATTTAAATAGTTCTACTTTCAGTTCTTTAACTGCATACTCTAGATTGTATTTTAGGATGTTTGTATAGGCTGTTTCTTCTTCCTGGGATGCTCTCTCCCTATACTTTGCCCAGATAACCTCTATTTATCCTTTAGATATCAGGAAAAATGAAAGTCATTTTCTTAGAAATCTTCTTTTTTATTCACCCAAATTCAAATTTTGCTGTCATAATCTTAAATCGCTCTGTATTTTTCCTTTTATTAAAAATCGAAGTCTCCAAATAATTTATTACATAAAGTTCCTATTTATGCTATTATGTGACTGGTAATTTTTCCCCTAGCTAAACTATGTGACCCAAGACCAGAAAAAAAGGCAAAGATCAGATTACAAGGGATATTTGGGTCATGGAAGGGGTTAAAATTTTATTTTAACATAATAAACTTTATGTAAAAAGTAACATGGTTCTTATCATATTGAAAATGGAGGTGAATTCTTCATCTTCACACTAAAATTATTCTCTCATTAGTCTTTCCTTATCTCTTTTGGTAAAAAAAAATGTGTATTTTCCATTGCTCAGTGCAACATTTTTGGAATCATAATTGATTTTTTTTTCTTAGCTTATCTCTCAATTGTCAGGGACTGCTGTTTCTACCTTCCAAATATCAGAGTCCAGTGAATTTTTTTCCATTTCCATTAATCTCATACTCATCATAGCCAATATTCTATTCTTTTTGCTTACTCCAGTGTTCTCTTGGAGGTCTTCTTATATCTATTCATAAAGTAACAGTCAATGTTGAACTCAAAAGCTTTCATTGTTACCCTTCTTCATCAGAGAAAGAACTAAAACTAAAATAGCATTCCAGACATGGTATGATCTGCATTCTGCTGCCTTTTAAGTTTCTACACTTTCACTTTTCACCACATCTCTCTTCACTGATTCTGTTATAGTAATGGTGGCCTCCTTATTGTGCTTTACTTCTTTGTATCCTCAACATTTTCCATTAAGTTCCACATTTCCAACCATATCTACTAGGACTGCCATATTCAAAATTATAACACCCCTTCATACACTTCATTTGATACTCCCAGCTTCTCATAACTCTTTTCTAGATGGTCCTTTAATTTTCCAAATCACTCACTTCCTTATAGTGTAATGCTTTATTATATTTATTTTTATTGACATTATATTAGCTCTAGAATATAAAATCCACGAAGAGAGAGATTTTTGAGTATTTTCTTTCCTGATAGCCAAAATTCCTAGAAGAATTTTATAGTATTAATGGCTCTTAATGGCTATTGAAAGAATAAATGATGAAGAGAAAACTATAAAGTGAAGAGACCTGTTAAAAGAATATTTTAGCACATGAGAAAAAATAATTTGAATTAAGGTAATATCAACAGGTGAAAATAAAAAAAAAAATTGTTAAGTAGAAAAACAACAAATGGGAAAAGGAGAGATTAAGAATAATTCCCAGACTTCAGGTTTTATGCTGCTGCTATTGTTATTATTATCATTTTTATGATTTCTCAGAGATAAGGCTTGAACCCTAGGCTTCGATCATGATAGGCAAGTACTCTACCACTAAGCTGCATCCACAGTCCAATTATTTCATTGATAATATTTCTCTTCTACTGAAAAAGCAAGTGGGAACTTTGTTACAGCTGGATTTCAGCTCATCAGGTTCAATACAATACCTCTGCTTATATGATATATTTTATATATGAAGGTCATACATAAATGTCACTTAATTAAAAATAGGACATTTGTCAATAAAGTAAAAGTAGGAAACCAACATCTCTATTTGACTTACGTGTGTATATTTTTTTTGAACCCAAAGATTTTGTATATATATATATATATATATATATATATATATATATATACTGTATTTTAAAACTTTAAGATCTGAAGCCTCTAGCACAGATCAGACACAGAGAAGGAATTTATCAATAATTTGTCATTTCTTTCTTATTATTATTATCCATTGCTAATGTAATTTCAGAATAAAATCAAAAGTACTAGCATGGGCCTATCAGGTTCTGTCCTTCCTCGTTTTACCCTCATCTCCTGATGTTTTCTCCACATCGAGTCCACTGAGCTGCCCTGCCCTGCTTGCTGTTATGAGAACTTGCCTATAAGAACTTTGCATATGCTATTTCCTCAGCCTGATGTACTCTCTATATGACTTAGTCCATCACCTTTTCCAATCTGTGCTCCAAATATCAGTTTCTACCTTCTACCTTAAAATACCATCCTAGCTGGATCTCCCATGCCTGTAATTCCAACTACTCAGGCAGTGAGGAAGGAAGATTACAAGTTCAAGGCCAGCCTCAACAATTGGTGAGGCCCAAGACAACTTAGTGAGGCCCTTTATCAGAATGAAAAATAAAATGGTAAATCACACCTGATTCAATACCCAGTACTGGAAAAATAAAAGGTAGCATCCCATCTCTCTACCCACAAGCTCTCTCTATCTCCCTCATCTTGCTTTTTTTTCCTCTATAGTACTTTTTGCTTCTCTTGAACCATATGATTTAGCTATTTATCATACTTGGGCATCTCACTACAAAAGAGACAATAGGGGTTATGTTTTCCCCACATCATCTTTCATTTCAATGTAGCTTCACTCCTATAAAAGTGCCTGGCATATTTGAGATACACTGCAAATTTCAATTAAAAGAGTAAAATAAACCCATGGTCTATTTTAATTTCACCACACTTGCCTTTCAAATGAACCAACAGAACCAGGTTCTATTCTGGTATCCTACAGCCTGAGCATTCTGCTTCCAGAGCATATCTGGACTGGAGTGGGAGTGGGACAGTCCTTCCACTCTATCTTTGATTAACAATTTTAGAGCTTTATAATCCATCACCCTCTTATGAGTTCCTATGACATTCATGATTTCTTTCCATATTTGAAGTTATGTGAAACCTTGTTTATCGTGGAAATTTAATGTTAACTTCTTTCCCCACAATGTTTATGTTTCAGCCTCAAGCATAACAAAGTGTAATCTGCACAGTCAACCAGTCTTTGAATGTCTCTGGTCATTTAGTCGTTCATTGACTCATCAGATAATGATGAGTGCCTGTTGGAAAAACAAATACTGCAACAAGACTTGAGGAAATGATATTCTTGAGGAAAATAATATTCTTGCTCTTAATGAGTCAAGAGATAGTGATAAGGAGAGAGAGAAAAACTGACAATTACAAAATACTGATGTTAAAAGAGGAAATATGAATGGAGAAGGAAGAGTAAGACTATGCCACAACTTGGGGAAATTCTTTGTAGGGGATGAATGTGTTATACCTTACAGGAGGAGAATGAACAGTGAAGACAATGAGAAGCCCTAACAGGCAGAAGAACCAATGCAAAGTCTAACCAATTCACAACCTTTGCAAAGATAAAGAAAAGAAGCAGTATAATCATTTTGTGTATGTGTGAAGTGATATGTAACCATAAATGGGGGATGAAAAGAGGGGGAAATGAACTGGGAAAGTAAATGGAAAACTCTTTCTCTCTTTGATTCTTTAATGTGGTATATAAACAAGTCATATATATATATAGATAGATAGATAGATATAGATAGATATAGATAGATATAATCTACATACATAAATATGTAAGTATATAATCTTGCTTAAATATCAATTTAAATATGACAAAGCATAATGTAATTATATTTATGTGTTTTATGCATAATATGTATGAATACAATTCTAGTTTTAATAAGTGCTTGGATGGTGATGCTCATATCAAAAATGGCAAAGATGGAAAAGGGGAGTGGTTGACAATGGGATGAATGACAAATATGCATATTTCTGATGAGACTTCTGAGACATCTGATTAGAAATGACACATGGGCAGGTGCATAAATCTGCAGAGCAAAGGGAAAACAGAAGCGGTACATGTGGTCAGATGCACAGGTGGGGAATATTAGAGTATGTTTTGCTTCATGTTTTGCTTTTGATAGGATTTTTGAAACAGGAAGAAAGATTGTAGAAAACAGGAGAAAGGCAAATATACACATACATACAACATATAGTATATTAGTATAATGTATTATTATATAATAATATCATTTTAGAACATTATTATATAAATGATATTATTATATATAATTTAGACTATAGCCTTTACGTATATATGCTCATGTGCCATTTCTAGTCAAATGTCTCAGAAATCATACCATTAATAAGCATACTATACAACTCTTGACATTCACTCCGTCTTTCAATCACTCCCTTCTTGCCATCTTCTCCATATCTGACACCAGCACCACCATTCCAGTATTTATTCAAGTTAGAAATACATACATACAAATGCACATTATGCATTGTATATTTATACATATATAAAAATGTTATTATTTATATGAAGTATAGATGTTCACATTTTAATATATACAGGCTTACAGTACACACACATATATAATTAGTTGTAAGTCCAATTATGTGCTGTAATCACTGTGGAATACTTCATGAAGGGAAAGACAGAATAAAATTTGACTAGCATCACAGAAAAGGCATTGAATAAGCAGTAGATTTTTGTGCAGTTCCTCTCAAGGTTGAATCCTCCTTGGATGGAATATCAGACAAGGCTTACCCATGACTGATAGCTAAATGAGCTATTTAATCTGGGTGGGCCCTCGATGAATGAGAACGACCTGGGTAAGATAGAGCAAGATGTTCGCAGAACTTATAAATAGGGAGAGTGCATTGAAATGTGTTCTGTAGTCATAACTAGAGGGATATAAAGAGAATGACTTGCTTTGGTAGTCAAGAAGAATTTGATTGCAAGTAACAGAAACCAATTTGTCTTAAGCAATAAATATATTTTTATTTTAATCATGTTACTAAGAGTCCTTTGGAATGTGTTTCAGATACAGCTGCTGTCAAGAAATCAATAAAGTCAGGATTTCATCCTTCTCACCAGATTCTGCTTTCTTTCATGCTGGCTTTACTCACTGGTCAAGGGCCAGTGGTGCCATACTGATGCACTGTAAAACTGGCATCACCAAGAAAAAGGGTCTTTCCTTTTGTCCAGATCAGTTGTTTGCCCTGAAGTCTCAGCATCTAACTTTCATCAGACCACTGATGGATATTACCTCCATCACTAAACATCATGTGGCCAGGCCAGAGTCAAACCCTAAAAGCCACATTAGATAATAAGTAAGAACAGCACCCCTATCCACACTCAGAACCAATAACCAGATAGTGATATTTTGTAAAAAAATAATATAAAGTTTCTTACTCAGTGTGGGGCATCAGATAAATGACTTCTCTGAACTTTCAAGTACCACTTCACACCAGTCAAAGGAAATTAGTTTTTGGATTTTGAACTGTCTTATTAATTCTGTTATTGAAAAAATAAAATAAAATTAGAATAGCATATGAAAAAAAAATTTTCTTTTCAAGTACATTAGCAACATTTAAGTACCATTTGCCTTAATATCTATACGGACATGCCATCAAGGGGTAGAACAAAAAGTAGTTTTATCTCTTGCATTATTTAAAAGGTGAATACTATCCAGTGTCATGCTGCCATGTTTTTAATTATATCTCCACAAAGTTGAACTATCTTTTGCAAGCTCATCAGTAAAGTTCTGCTAAGCTCCCCTGGCTCACCAAGTTCAAAGCTACACTCCAGGTCGATTTTATTTAAAGTCCACTGACAGCATGCAGTGGAGAAACATTAAGTACCACTTAAATCTGTTACTGAATACCTCATCAGGAATATACTGGAAGAATATTGTAACTCTGACTTCATTGCAATCCATTACAAACTCCCCTTTGGCCCTATTTTCACACAGGTGCCTAGCTGTAATATCCAATATCCTTAGCTTTTAAGAAGATGAAGGGCAATTCTTCCTGCTCTCTATGAATTAGTATTCAAATCTAAAGTCAACAGAAGAAAATATTAACTTTGTAGGACCACACAGTATGAAGCTGACCCTCTTTGTACCTTGGCATAAAAGTTGAAGACATGGCTCAAGGAAATCCAAGGGGTCTTCTAAAACAGAATGTCACCATGAGAGGATATTAACACTGTGTGATCGAGATTTCATATGACATCAGGTTAAGCAAAGAATTTAAGTGCTAACTTTTCTTGGTATGGTACAAAATGAATGCTACAAGGAAAAGTCATTCACATGGGATTTTTTAATGTTCACAAGCCAATCTTGCATAGAATTCCCCTTTTGCAATAAACATGCTAATGTATTCAGTTCTCCCAAGCAGAAGACTTACATAAGTCTGATGTGGCCTGCCATGATTAAGAGCTTGAGCTACATTCAAGTAAATGAATGGTTTTAAATTCCAGCTGCACCAGTTAACCTTTTCTCTGTTCTGTAACTCTCAGTATTCCAATCATCAAAATGGGATTAAATTGATACCTATCCCAGAGGTTAACTGTAAGCATTGAGTAAGAAAATGTAAGGAAAGCATTCAGTACACAGAAAGATGTAGCTTAAGTTCTCAATGCATCAAAGTGACATTACAAAAAAGAAATTTAACACTGAAAATAAGTTTCAAAATTGTTATACACGAAATGTTTACAGGTAACCCTCCTTCCTTAGGAGACATGTATCTTACTATATGTCTAGGAGAAAGGAATGCTTGCCTTTTGTGTACACGGATTCAGACCCAGTATACTATTTAAAAATATGTCTATGTTCCTTTTATCTCCCTGGGCTACTTCTGGAGAATTTTTATTTCATCTGAAAGATAGCAAGTTCTTCATTTAAATCACAATAAAGAACTATCCTTTATCATTTTAGCAGCTACTTTTGTTCTGCAAGAAAGCTAGAGTTACCCTCTTATTTGCATAGGCAGGCTGGCAGTCTATGAATTATATCATAAAGCACTATTCTCTGTTATGACACTTGAGTGTGTAAAAGTATTGATTAACCTAGGTCAATCTATGTAACCCACGTAAGACTACAAACAGCAGACAAAAGCATATGGAACAACAGTGAATGAGGAATAAAGAAAATAATAGTTCTGTGTTGGTCAGCTAAGGAAAAAATACATTTAAGTTTTATTTTTCGCTAGTATGTTTAAAATGTGTGTGTATGTGTGTGTGTGTGTGTGTGTGTTTGTGTAAAATCAATAGACCTTATGGAAATCTTTTTTCAGTGTGGAGATATTGACTTGCTCAATGTGCTTGAGACTTTATTTTTATCACTGCAGTCCCCAAAAGACATTCCTTCCATGGAATCTGGCAGATTACAAAATGAATTTAATATTTAATAATACATATATGATACTTTCTTACTGAATCATAACCTTGTTTAATGATATCAACCTGTTTTTCAAATACTCCATCTTTGGGGAAAATATTTTATAAATAGAAAACAACACTGCTTATGTTATCAGGAAATTAAATAATTACCATGCATTATGTTG